>NW_027361671.1:93222500-93822500 GCF_039654945.1 Dendrobates tinctorius
CCGAACTCTGCCATGCCCCCAAATAGTGGTTTACCCCCACATGTGGGGTATCAGCGTACTCAGGACAAATTGCACAATAACTTTTAGGGTCCTGTTACCCTTGGAAAAATAAGAATTGAGGGTGAAAAGATCATTTTTGTGGAAAAAATATGATTTTTTAATTGTATGGCTTTATGTTATAAACTTCTGTGAAGCCCATGGGGGTTCAAAGTTCTCACCACACATCTAGATAAGTTCCTTAGGGGGTCTAGTTTCCAAAATGGTGTCATTTGTGGGGGGTTTCCACTGTTTTGGTACATCAGGGGTTTTCCAAATGCGACATGGTGTCCGATCTCAATTCCAGCCAAAAACGTCAAATGGCGCTGCTTCCCTTCCGAGCTCTGCCATGCGCCCAAATAGTGGTTTACCCCCACATGTGGGGTATCAGCGTACTCAGGACAAATTGCACAATAACTTTTAGGGTCCTGTTACCCTTGGGAAAATAAAAATTGGGGTGAAAAGATAATTTTTGTGGAAAAAATATCATTTTTTAATTGTACCGCTGTACGTTATAAACTTTTGTAAAGCCCTTGTGGGTTCAAAGTTCTCACCACATATCTAGATAAGTTCCTTGGGGGGTCTAGTTTCCAAAATGGGGTCACTTGTAGGGGGTTTCCACTGTTTAGGTACATCAGGGACTCTCCAAACGTGACATGGCGTCCAATCTGAATTCTAGCCAATTTTGCATTGAAAAAGTCAAACGGCGCTCCTTCCATTCTGAACTCTGCCATGCGCCGAAACAGTCGTTCCCCCCCATCAGGTATCTGCGTACTCAGGACAAATTGCACAATAACTTTTGCAGTCCAATTTCTCCTGTTACCCTTGGTAAAATAAAAAAAATTGAACCTGAATTATTTTTTTTATGAAAAAAATTTAGATGTTCATTTTTTTTTAAATATTCAAAAAAATTCCTGTGACACACCTAAAGGGTTAATAAACTTCTTGAATGTGGTTTTGAGCACCTTAAGGGGTGCAGTTTTTAGAATGGTGTCACTTTTGGGTATTTTCTATCATATAGACCCCTCAAAGTGGCTTCAAATGTGATGTGGTCCTAAAAATAAAATGGTGTTGTAAAAATGAGAAATCGCTGGTCAACTTTTAACCCTTATAACTTCCTAACAAAAAAAAAATTTTGGTTCCAAAATTGTGCTGATGTAAAGTAAACATGTGGGAAATGTTAGTTATCAAGGTTTTTGTGTGCCGTATCTCTGTGATTTAAGGGCATAAAAATTCAAAGTTGGAAAATTGCAAAATTTTCAAAATTTTCGCCAAATTTCCGTTTTTCTCACAAATAAACGCAAGTTATTTGAATGAAATTTTACCACTAGCATGAAGTACAATATGTCACGAGAAAACAATGTCAGAATCACCGGGATCCATGGAAGCGTTCCAGAGTTATGACCTCATAAAGGTACAGTGGTCAGAATTGTAAAAATTGGCCCGGTCATGAACGTGCAAACCACCCTTGGGGGTGAAGGGGTTAATATCTATTCTGGACTCGAGGGTCTATTTCTCCGTACGGTGCTAGGGGTAGTAAAAAGTCTGTTCTCAATACACCGTGAACACTCTATAATCATTCTGTGGTCCTCGACTGAATTTCTGCTATGCAGTATATGTAGAGGGAACAATGTCTGTCAGGGATCACAGAGAGTCATTACAGAGCGCTCACAGATTAGTGAGTACTGACTTTTTACTGCCCCCGACACCGCACCGATGACTGGAAGTGAGCAGCTGCAGGGGGAATATAACTTTATTTTCTCCTTGCAGTTGCTCATCCAATTGACTGTTTCACATGTTTCATACAGTATTTACCTGCAGATTAGCACTACGGTTACAGGTAAATACTGCATTTTTTTGCTGAGAGGCTCCCTGTAATACAGTAGAAATTATGGAAATGGTACATTTTTCTCTATGATAACTATTTGGCTTCTGCTAGCAAGACCACGGCCAAGCCCGTAGGGCTGCATGGGAAATGTACAGTCACAATAATAAAAGTATTATGAGGGAGAATAAGACAAGTAATGAATGTGATGATTTTATCACAACCAGAACATGAATGTAAAATGTTTTCTTGATCAGTCAGGAACAACCATATTGTGTCAATTTACTGTACATTTAAATGCTGTGAGATAGTGACAGGACACGTGATCGGTGATTGCCACATTTCTTCAAGATTCCTCTCCTGGAAAAACTGAATCCAGGTTAAATATCCCTAGCAAATTGTTAAGAGTTTTAGTAACTCTTGACTTGGTCTGGATTTTTATAAAATGATTGTCAGGTTTGGGAAACCGGCCTTTCATTTCCTTCCAGCCCTGGTTTTCTTTCCTTGGTTGATCTAGATGTTGGGCTGAGTCATTACTGGGTTTAGAAAGGTTTGCATTTGATATGGGGAAACCTGAAGATACAGAAGGTTTTTGGTCAAGAGACTGCTAGTTTCTCGCTAGTTCTATTGATGGTAACACACGTTCTTAATGTTTCCTTCTTAATTGGTAGATAGTAGGTCACCTGTATAGTTGGGGAAGCCAGTGTCTATCTAATTAGTGAACAGCTGAACAGGGAGTAATCTTTTTTTTGTGCCTCAATTAGTGATGGGCGACCCCATGGGTGACCAATTTTTTTTGGGGGGTCTAACATATAATGACCAGTAAAAGTTAAGCAAACAGTTGTTAGCTGATATTGATAGCCTGGAAACCTTTGTGGATATTGTCTCCTTCTCAGAATATTAACATCAGTCCCCAGTCATCGGCTTTCTCTCACCTGATTATGAAAATTACCTGGTACATCCATGTGTTTTTTTCAATTCTTTTTTTATTTATTAGCTTTCTCATGCTAGCTGTGACATCAGTGAGGTGAACAGAGTTTATCGGCTCTGAACTATGCTGGCCTTATTCACATCACCGCAACACACTGATGCTGTGCTATGACTCGCAGCTCGGAGTCTCTGCTGGCTGCCTGGGTGAAGGCTCACATCATGCCAGCATTTAACATTGCATCTAAATGTAGCAGAGCTAGACTTGTCGTAGGACAACACAGAAGCGTATCTAGGCTCTCTGGCACCCGGGGCAAGAATTCGGTTCGGCGCCCCCCCCCCCCAAGTACATATGCGACTTGCACACTTAGCCTTGTACCCACGAGCTGCTCCTCCTAATGCTCTCAATGTTCAGTAAAAAACTGAGAGAAGCAGGAAGAGAAGCTCGTTGTCAAGTATGAAAATCGCACATGAGTGAAGTGTCCATGTGATGACTACTGGAACCTGCAGAGCTGAATCCTGACACTGCAGCTTCTGAATTCTCACAACGAATGCACTGCACACATTTAGGATTCTCCCTTGCCGATGTACAGTCATGTCAGCACAAGTATGTGATTTATATACTTCTGGCCACATTCCGACTAGACGTGCCCGGCCTCGCTCCGTTCACTTTCATTGAGTGAGGCCACACATGTCTAGTCAGCATGTGACCGCATGGATGTAAATTACCGGCATGAGAGAATCCTAACAGCGTTCAGCGCGCACTGTGAGAATTCAGACGTCTGCAGTCACATAGAATGACTGCAGACTCCGTACAAACCTGGACAACCCCTTTAATGTTCCTAACAAATAAAAACATGAGAATTAGTCAGTATCACAAATAACATTTACATCCAAGTACCTTATAGATGACGTCGTCTCTGCAGTCAGTCTCCTTTTCTTCTAGACCCCATGATGAGTTTTCTCATCCACAGCCGTCTCTGTAGACTTCCATCTTCTCCGGTCTTCTGCAGCAAATCTCCACACGACGCCCTTAAAGATAGAAGTGTCATTATAATGCTCCTAAATAAAAAATGTCTGCAATATACTGTCCCCTCACACTATTCCCCTCCCTCCTCATACTGTCTCCTCTAACATCCCACCTGTTCACCATACTGTCTCCTCATATATTTACCCCCTCACTCTCTATACTGTCTGCTCACACATATCCCCGACTCCCCATACTGTGTCCACTTACATTAACCCATTCGCTCCCCATACTGTCTGCACCAATCCCCCATACTGTTTCCTCATACATACTCTTTATTTTGTGTCCTCAAATCTCCCCACACATTAAATCCCCCCATCCCCAATCCCCCACATACATTAAGTACCCCCATCCCCATTCCAAATCCCCCCACACATTAACCCAATCCCCACTCATTAACCCCCATCAGCACTCCAAATACCCCCACACATTAACCCCAACCCCACTCATTAACATCTGTATAGACGCCAGTACAATTGCTCCCTGGGAGCCGGCATGGCCTCCTTCTCTGCGCCGGCTGTCAGCTTGACAGCCGACACAGAGAACCGCCGACTCTCAGGTGGGGGGCGTCAGAACGCAGCCGCCAGGGAGGACACTGCGGACCGCTGCATTAGGCGGCCCGACTGCGCCCCCCTGCTGGCTGCGCCCGGGGCAACTGCCCCGGCTGCCCCCCCTAGATACGCCACTGGGACAACAGGATTATCTTCTTATTGGACAAGTGAGGAATATGATTGATTATTATATACATACAATCAGGGCAACTGTTACCACCCACCTTTCGTGTCTACCTCTTTCCTCATAGACTGTAAGCTTGCGAGCAGGGCCCTCATTCCTCTTGGTATTTGTTATAATCTACTGTATGTGATTATTGTTATGCTGTAATGTCTATTGTCTGTACAAATCCCCTCTGAAATGTAAAGTGCTGCGGAATATGTCGGCGCTATAGAAATAAAATTTATTATTATTATTATTATTATTATATTTTGTCTCTTACAGGCGACAGGCAAAGGAGGATTATCTTTTAGACAGACAGGTGAGGAATATGGTTATTATTTTTGTCTTTTATAGGTGACGTGCTTCATTGGATTAGGCATAAAGGTGAGTATAACTTTGTTTTTTATTGTTATTTCAAATAAAGGTGTTAGTGTCTTTATTTCTAAGAAAGGAGTTTATGCTGGCTGTGGATTTTTTTTTATAATCTAACCATGGAGTTAGTAATGGGGGTGTCTTATGGATGCCTCTCCATTACTTTCCTATGGACTTGATGTCAGCGGCCATAAAACAGCTGACATCAACCCCACAACTATTACCCTACTTGGCATTGCACTAGAGCACATGGGAAAAGCGCCAGAATTTTCCAACTTTTCTGAAGTGGCTGCGGGCCACTATTTTTAGGCTGGGAAGGGCCAATATTCTCGGTACCTTCCCAGTCTGAGAATACCAGCCCCCAGCTGTCTGCTTTGGCTTGTCTAGTTATCAAAATTGAAGGAACCCACACCGTTTTTTTTTAATTATTTATTTCAATTATTATTTTTAAACAAAATATTTAAATAATTTAAAAAAAGCATGTGACCCCTTTATTCTTGAAAAGCAGCCATGATAAAGCTGAGTGTTGCAGCCCGCAGGTCTCGGTGTTGCTTGCGCTAGTTATCAAAATAGAAGAGACCCTATGTCATTTATTTATGTATTGTACAAGCAAGAGTGGGATGATGAGAGTAGTACTGCTGGCGGTAACCTTTTTACTGTAGGTCACAGCTGCTGGCTCCCATGCTATTATCTGACAGCTTAGGAACTGCAGCTCTCTGACCGGCAGTAACGGTCTTACCACTGATGAGAACTGCCGGTGTTTCTTGATTTGTCAAAGCGAACATGGGAAACAGCTGATGTTCAGGGTACCGAAACCAAACAGTAACAAGGACCTTCTCGAGAAGTATGTGTTTGAGATCCATGCACTGCCACTAGGAGTTTGTGCTGGACCATCACTAACCTCAGGCCCTGTGCACACGGTGCGGATTCTGCTGCGGATCCGCAGCGGATTTGCCGCTGCGGATCTGCAGCAGAACTGCAGGTGATGTACAGTACCATTAAAGCCTATGTAAAAAAAACCGCTGC
Source organism: Dendrobates tinctorius (assembly GCF_039654945.1). Lineage (NCBI taxonomy): Eukaryota > Metazoa > Chordata > Amphibia > Anura > Dendrobatidae > Dendrobates > Dendrobates tinctorius. Next base: position 93,228,428 of record NW_027361671.1, read on the forward strand.
GCACATGCTGCGTTTTTTTCCGCGTGGTTTTTGTGCGGAAAAAAAAAAGCAGCATGTGACTTCTTTTGTGCGGTTTTGCTGCAGTTTTCCACCTGCTCCATTCTACAAAACCGCAGATGGAAAACCGCAGTGGAAAACCGCACAAAAACCGTGAAAAAACAGGAAGAAATCAGCAGGAAAAATGCAGGTAATTTGACCTGCGGATTTAGTAAAATCCGCGCGGAAAAATCCGAGGGAGGATCCGCACTATGTGCACATAGCCTCAATGTAAAGACTTTGCATTTATTTGAACATTAACAATAACAAACAGCAGAAGCTTTGCTTAACCCCTTTAAAACCTAGCCACTTTGTTCATTAATGATGGAGCCTCATTTTCCAAATCTGACCAGTGTCAGTTAATGTGATAATAACGCTGGATTGCTTTAACATGTCCCAGTGACTCTGAGAATTTTTTTCATGACATGTTGTACTTTATGTTATGGTAAACTTTGGTCAATAAGATTTACGTTTATTTCTGAAAATAGCAAAAATTTTACAAAAATGTTTAAATTTTCAAACTTAACATTTATATGCCTTTAAATCAGGTCGTTATACCACACAAAACAGTTAATAAATACAGTGGCATGTAAAAGTTTGGGCACCCCCTTGGCAAAATTAATGTTATTGTGAACAGTTAAGCAAGTTAAAGATGAAATGATCTCTTTAAAAGGCCTAAACTTAAAAATGACTCATTTCCTTTGTATTTTATTTTTCATCTTTTACATTTTAAAAATGGAATGGAGAATGGAGGCCCCAGCCCCGTAGTGTGAATACGTCATAACACACTGCGGGGATTGATCTGGGGCCTCCACAATGCACAGGCGCAATAGCCTGATGTCGGTTCTCAGGCAGCGCGCACTGCGCATGCCCGAGAACTCTTGTCACAGCGCAGGCACCAGGATTCAAATCAAGAGGAGGCAGTGATGCACGGGACATCATGATGGACAGATGGAGGGTGGTGCCGAGGCGCAGGACAGGCATGATGGACAGATGATAGGCGGCTGATACGGGGGACACAACATACCTGTGGGACACATTACAGGTATGAGGAGCTAATTATAAAAGTCAATATTTTAACATTACTGGGGGTCAGAAAAAGAAGAGCCACCTTCACAGAATGCAGCCTTAGTGCTGCTGAAGGTGGCTCTTTAACTTAAAAACGCCCTGGGGTGGTGACAGGTTCCCTTTAAAAGCCTTTCTTATTTTAGATTTTTTAATTAGTGTGCAGTCCCGTGAAAAGTATTCATTCCCAGTGTGCTTTTCCATATTTTTTCATGTTATACCCACAAATTTAAATTTATTTTATTTTATTGGGATTTTATGTGATATACCAACACAAAGCTGCAATTATTTGTGAAATGTAAAGGAAAAGATACATGGTTTTTTAATTGTTTTAAAAATATAAGTCAGAAAATTGTGACATGTATTTGTAATCAGCTACCCGAGACAATACTTTGTAGGATCACATTTTGCTGCGATTACTGCTGCAAGTTTTTGTGGTAGCTCTCCACCAGTTTTACACATCTAGGAGGTTGAAATTTTTGCCTATTCTTCTTTGCAAACTAGCTCTAGCTTAGTGAGATTGGATGGGGGCATCTGTCAAGAGCAATTTTCAAGTCTTGCCACAGATTCTCAACTGGATTTAGGTCTGGGCTTTAACAAGGCCATTCAAGCACAATTATGTTTTGATCCAAACCATTCCATTGTAACTCTGACAATATGTTTAGAGTCATTGTCCTGCTGGAAGGTGAACCTACACCCCAGCTCAAGTCTTTTGCAGCCTCTAATAGGTTTTCCTCCAGGACTGCCTGCATATAGCACCATCAATCATGTCATCAGCTCTGACTGGCTTCCCTGTCCGCACTGAAGAAAACCATCCCCACAGCATGATGCTGCTACCATGTTTGATGGTGGGGATGGTATTTTTTAAGGTTAGTTTTCCGTCACATAGCATAAAGTTCTACTTTGGTCTCAACTGGTCAGGCCATCTTTTTCCACATTCTAGCTGTGTCCCCTAAATGAGTTTACGCAAACTGCAAATGGGACTTCTTATGGCTTGTTTTCAAAAATGGCTTTCTTCTTACCACTCTTCTATAAAGGCCAGAGTTGTGGAGTATGCACAGAATAATTGTCCTTTGGACAGATTCTCACACCTGGGCTGTGGATCTCTGCAGCTCCTCCAGAGTGATCTTGGGCATCTAGGCTGCTTTCTCTAATTAACGTTCTCCTTGGTTGCGATAGCAGTTTAGGCGGACAGTCATGTTTTGGGAGGTTTGCAGTTATGTCATAGTGCTATCATTTTTGGATGATGGATTGAACAGTGCTTCATGAGATGTTCAGAGCTTGGGCTATTTTTTAAAACTTAACCCTGCTTTACTTTATCCCTGACTTGTCTGATGTGTTCCTTGGTTTTCATGATGCTGTTTGATCTCTCATGTTCTCAAACAAATGTCTGAGTCCTTCACAGAACAGCTGTAGCTATACTGAGAATAAATTACAAACAGGTGGAATCAATATTATGTGACTTCTGGAGGCAATTGGTCACTCGCAATTTTATTTAGGGGTGTTAGACTATAGGGAACTGAATTCAAATGCATGTCACAATGCATGTCACAATTAAAAAATAATGCACCATTTCTTTTACACTTGCTACTCTGTGTTGGCATATCACATAAAATCCTAATAAAAACCATTTACATTTGTGGATGTAACGTGAACAAATGTGGAAAAGTACATGGGGTATGAATACTTTTTCAAGGCACTTTACTATATGAAATAAATCCCATGTTTTTAATATTTTGAGAAATGTTTTAACCTCTAAACACACGTAATATAGATTGTAGTTTACAACTGTAGCAAAAATAGATTTAATGCCCTTTATAAATGTCTCTAAAATGTTTATACCTATTAAATAAAAATTGGTCCTGGACCATGTACGATTGTTAACTTTTATTTGTAATGAATAGGTTGAAGAGCACTCTTTCTATTTTTTGTGATTTTGATCTCTGGCAAATGCACTTGATCTAGTTTTCATTTCAGAAACAATGAGTGCCTTAAGAGCGTAAACTCCCAAGGACATGTACATACAAGAACACACAGGATTTACAAGGTTTCAAGGTTTGCTGTTAAAAGAGAGAACAGATGGTAAAAGCTTAGCTTCAAAAGATATGTCCATGTAAAATTCCTGGTGCCAGTGTGAGATTTCCACATTATAAAGAATTGTCGTTTTCCCTGAGATGGTGTATTTCGCGTGTGGCTCAGACGCTGAGCTGTCACACAGTGCCAACATGCTCGCGGGCTTGTTAGTGTAGAGAGACTACAGAACTGTGCCACCTGTTTCTATTCTCACATTTCAGCCATAACTACTATTGGCTTGCCTATTTGTTGGCCGGTGCAGTTCTCAAGTACATTTACTTTACCAATACCACCCTTCAAATGAGGTGACCATGTTCTCACTGGAGAAAGAGAAGCCCATTATCGAGAAGCGGAAGTCTGAATCAGTCTTAGATATCGATCCTGTAAAGGTAAGATGATTTGAGGAGCACTTACTTTTTGCAGTAATATATTCTTCATGTGTATGATATTTTTTTTTTCTTTTCTATTTATTTTTTGTGTATATTATTATGGCTGTACTATGGCATTATCATATATTTTACATAGTATCATGGTATATATTATCAAAATATTATCATATTTTCAGACACATTGTACAATTATTACGTATCAGTCCTTGTACTCATTGTATGTTACATTCTTGCGATAAATTGCTTTATATAGAGAATGCTCTGTAGTATCTTACGCCGAATTGTACATTTCATTTTCTAATCTAACCTAAATCAGCTGATAATAAATATAAAACTATTTACTCTATGTAATATTAAGTAGTTATATGTACAGAAGAAGTGGTAGCAGAGCATCTGGTACTACAGACTGGGATTATGTTGTTGGATGCGTGTGTTTTTATATGTGAAGCACATAGGAAATATAAAATATAGATAGCACACATTGTACATAATTTTTGTGTATATGTCTAAGCGAAATGTTATTGTCTATTTAAAGGATCACGGTAAAATATAAATGTAAATAATAAACTCAACTATCCATATAACTATAATATTTTTCTTGCTATTTTAAGAATTTACTACTAAATACGTGAAAAATAAACTAGTGTAATAGAAACCCAAAAGGAGAAACATTATTGGGTCTTAATAACAAAATTACATGCAGGATGTATTTTGCGGTTTCTGATGTGACCTCAGTTCTGCTGAGCAAAACTTACAGTCCAGGAGGCTGTTAGTTCAATTCATGAGACCTGCAATTTGTACTGGGAATTGCAGTCATAACACACTCTTTAAAATATTACCGCTATATGGTGTGTTGGAATAGGCCCTTGTTAAGCATTTGTCACTTTTGGGAAATACGCAATGTTAATTTCATTCTGTGTGCTTCTTGACTTAATTCATGCTATGCAGAATATTTAGAGGGCACAATGTCTGTCAAGGATCACAGAGAGTGATTACAGATAGCTCACACTTTAGTGAGTACTGACTTTTTACTGCCCCCGACACCAACCCGATGACTGGAAGTGAGCAGCTGCAGGGGGAATACAACTTAATTTTCTCCCTGCAGTCACTCATCCAATTAGACTGTTGATCATTTCATCTGGTATTTGCCTTCAGATTAGCTCTAGGGATGCGAGGCAATATAGAATATACATGACACAGTGTACACATTTATTGTGTATATGTCTAAGAGAAATATTACTGTCTATTTAAAGGATCTTGGTAAAATATAAATGCAAATACTAAACTTAACCAAAGTTGGAAAGTATTATTGTGGAAAATACCTTTGTTTTTTCAGTGGAAAAGAAGGTAATAACCAGAAAACTCTGTATGTGACTACATCACGTTCTCTTGTGTGTATGAGGTCAACAGTCTCATGCTGCTCATAACAGTATTAGAATATGTTTGATATCATGAGTGATACATATGAGATAAATGCTTGTTTATTCTGTTATTCTTCCGACCACCATAAAATGCATACGTTAATATCTATGTAAACAAAGGAGAAAGCCTCCATTTGTAATAGAAACTAGTTTTGTTCATCTTGAAATTGTTCTTTTCCTTGCCACGTTCTGTAGGTAGGTTTGTCAACTTTTCTCTTACATTTATGGTCAGCATGACAGGTCACTGATGGACTCCCACATCGCTTAAAGAGAATCTGTCACCTCTAGGTTTATGCTGCCCCACCTCAGAGCAGAATAAAGTAGACGTAAAACCCAGATTCTAACTCGGGGTCAATTACTAGGCTTCTTTTTGTAGTTTAGGTAGAACCTTGTTTTCTCTGCTGAAGCTCTGCTAGTCCTCTCAGTGATGAGTTCCTGCTATGTAGTCCTTGATATTCATGAGCTCTGTCTGCCCTCACCTCCCTACTGATTGTCGGCTGACTGTCAATAGAAAACTATCGGACAAGACAATGACATTATCAAAATTGCTGCAAGGAGCTCAATAGGTGACACACAACTGGAATCAGTTTCTCTGACTCTAATTTATACTGCCCTCAGATTAAAAAACATAAAGCTGGTGACAGATTTCCACAAAGTTACATTACTGGGGCATGTACCCACAGCAGGTCCCAAGTGTCTCAGACAAGGATTCTCTGGTGGACCAAGGTTAGGTCATAGCAATAGAAGCCTAGTAATAACAGAACTCAGGAGGTCCAACAGAAGTCAACCCAAACTGACATCTTGCTTCTGAAATTTTCCTCTGGATTATATTCATATGTGGACCTCAGTTAATCTAGTGTGACACATAGTGTTAGCTTCGGGATATATTCGCATGGAGTTTTTTATGTGGATTTTCACAGCTACCTCAAACTTACCTAAAAAAACACTTTTAAAAAATATTTGGGAATTGTTTTTGCTTTTATTCATTAAATAGTAAAATTTTAAGCTTTTTTTGAAGCCAGTACGCAGTAATTAACATGTTGCTTCTTTTTAAATGTGGAAAATAAAAGTGGAAAACAATACCAGGTATACTACAGGCCTGTTTTCTACTTGAAATGAATAAGAAGTTTGTTGTAGATTTTGGAGCAGAGTCTTCTCCAAAATCTATATTAAAAATCTCCAATCAAAGATAGCTTTAATCTATTTATTAAAGCGTTATTCTGAAGTTGTCTCCTGGGCAACTGAGACTTGTGCAGTCTTTCTTCTTCCTGGTTTCTCGCATTGTGGGCTCTCCTTGAGTGACAGTTCTGGTGAACAGCAGAACTGTAGCATTAGTAGAACTATACAGCCCAGCCCAATTTCTGCTATGGCTAGAGATGAATGGATCTATTTGATTAAGTCTATTCTAGCATCCCGGTCGGTGGTACTCGGATGCTAGATGAGAGGCCTACAAATAGATTTTCCTTCTAGTGTAGCTGGAGCAGCATTTGATTTGTGAAACCTAGTACAACGTCATATGTACAGCATGATTCACAAATGATGTCACGCCAACCCTGACTAATCAAAAGCCACTCCGGGGATACCAGACAGTATGAGATTCCCCGGCCTCCCGTTTAACCACCAGTTATTACTGACCTGGATGCTGGACTGGAGTCCCATAAATCTATCCATTGATCTCTAGCTAAAACACATTCAGCTATCATAGATTTGTCCTGGAGTATACACAGTTATCCCTGTATTTTCACTAGCACAAAGCTCAGCACAGTGAGAGCCAAGATTAGGAGAACTGCTGTTAAAGCTTCGGGCAGGTGATTTTGCAAGATTTATAATAGCAGCTCTTCATAATATGAGCGCAAAGAGGAAAGAGTTGAAGGAAAGTGAGCGGCTAACTGCTGTTTAGAAATCAAAGGGATGGAGAGAGGTGGCTAGTATGGTAAGAGTTAACCCCCTCTCCTGAAATATAACTACTGCACTCACTTGTCCAGGTTCTTGACAGGCACTAGTGGTTGAGCTCTATGTAAAAGAACTGTACACTATGAAAGATAAAAGTTCTCATTGCAGGAGAATGACAGCAGATAAAAAAACAAGTCAATTGCAAACTTGCTTATTTATATGCTGCATAACAAAGTCATTTAATAACTTGAAAATACCCCTTTAACTAGAGCTTCTGTACATGTTGATTTGATTTCCATTGCTTTGGATTGACCATTTGCAGCAGACTGCAAGCAATAGTTGTGGACAAACTTTGAGTTACAGCATTCCGTCACTTTCAGATCCCTTGATGTCTAACTTTCTTCTATAGCTAGTATGAGGATACACTATTTGATGCGTGTTGTGTATGTTTTGCTTGAAAATTAATGAGTTACTTTGCAATTTTGATCTTTTGTTGTGTATATAAAACTGCTGTTCCTTAGCTAGTTGCTGAGTAAGCTGGATTCTGCGCGGCTCCCTGCACACTATGTGGCTTCAGTATTCATAGACATTTGATTACTGCACAGTAGGATGGGAAGTAACCCGAGGCAGATGGAAAGTATTGCTGACAAAAGTGGTGCACAGAGCTTTTTTCTGGGAGATTGAAACATGTAAACTGTTTTGACAAAATAAAAATGAGAAAAGAAAATCTTGGTTATTTCCTTCTCCCCTCCCTTATAATATAATGTAGTTTTCACTTACTCTGCAAAGTTTGGGAATACTTAATAGCAAAGTATAAAGGTATTTAATGTGATACTTCTTATAATGAGGTCTTAGTCTACAATAAATAAGCCGCTGCTGACTGGCGCAGTAGACAGCCATTGCCCTAAGGTTGTTTTCAGAGTAAAAGTGACCAAATCTCCAGCTAGCCAGGAATAAGGTGCAGCGGATAAGAATTGTGCTGTTAATACCAACAGCCTTCAACAAGAAAAGGGAAAGGAAACATGGTCTTCCCTTAATTGTTAAAATACTACTAGCTCCAAGGGAGAACAATAGCAAATTGGTTCTAAAACTGGTATGAGCGCTGGCTAGCTATTCAAGTCTATTCTTGGCAATCATTATGTGAAGGAAAGGGCTATTCTTATATATATGCATCCTTCCTGTCTGTACAGTCTGCTCTGTATGAATTGTGATTCAAATTATGATAAATAACAAGTGAGATTATCTGTAATTAATGCAAATTATCACATTAAGTGTACACCACTAAAGAATTACAAAGGTAGATGAAATAAGGATTGGAGAATAGACATCACACACAAATAATGGGACGCTGGACATTTGCCCACTACAGTCTCACAATATATTTGACTGTATCATATGCATCTGGAATTGATATAATTAATTAATTTATAGAAATATATTTGAACAATTTTTAGGTCTTTTTTAGCATATTTATTAACAAAAGTTATATTTTATCACATCACATTGACTTCCATGCTGTGCCATCAGTTTCTGCATTGCTGTATAGAGATAGCCATCACTAATCCCACATCAGCCCCTGTGACCAGGGTTGTAATCTCAATTGAGTGTACTTTGAAAAAATGCTCAATCATGCAGAACTCACCAAATTTATAGTATTCTTTACTCAATTCCACGATCACACTTGACCACTGGTAGACAAAGATAGAAAAGGGCCCCTGTGCAAGATAAATTTATGGGCCCTTTGTAGTCTAAAATTTCATCATAATGCACAATTCCTCCTGCTTTGAAGGTGGAAATGACCTCCCCTTACCTCGTGTGCCCCTGTGCAGCCGCACAGGCTTGGCCAATGATATGTCCGCCCTTGCACTTGACATAAGAACAAAGTGAACTAGTAGTCCAAATTAAATGAACCTCATGTTCTGTCATTGATATTATCGTTTGCCACAAGGTCTTGCAGCTTGTCTCTGTGACCTGCAACTTGTGCCTGTGATTACATTCTGGACAAGGACTGTCTAAAGCTGTTATCTAAGGGACTTCATTTTCGTTTAATGAGATAATTTTGATATTGTATTTATCAGATTTGAAATGTGTAACACTATATAGAATATAGCTGTACAGTATATAAACACTATATGCCCATACAGTTGTGGCCAAAAGTATTGACACCCCTGCAATTCTGTCAGATAATACTCAGTTTCTTCCCTGAAAATGATTGCAAACACAAATTCTTTGTGATTATCTTCATTTAATTTGTCTTAAATGAAAAAACACAAAAAGAATTGTCCTAAAGCCAAATTGGATATAATTCCACACCAAACATAAAAAAGAGGGAGGACAAAAGTATTGGCACTGTTCGAAAAATCATGTGATGCTTCTCTAATTTGTGTAATTAACAGCACCTGTAACTTACCTGTGGCACCTAACAGGTGTTGGCAATAACTAAATCACACTTGCAGCCAGTTGACATGGATTAAAGTTGACTCAACCTCTGTCCTGTGTCCTTGTGTGTACCACATTGAGCATGGAGAAAAGAAAGAAGACCAAAGAACTGTCTGAGGACTTGAGAAACCAAATTGTGAGGAAGCATGAGCAATCTCAAGGCTACAAGTCCATCTCCAAAGACCTGAATGTTCCTGTGTCTACCGTGCGCAGTGTCATCAAGAAGTTTAAAGCCCATGGCACTGTGGCTAACCTCCCTAGATGTGGACGGAAAAGAAAAATTGACAAGAGATTTCAACGCAAGATTGTGCGGATGTTGGATAAAGAACCTCGACTAACATCCAAACAAGTTCAAGCTGCCCTGCAGTCCGAGGGTACAACAGTGTCAACCCGTACTATCCGTCGGCGTCTGAATGAAAAGGGACTGTATGGTAGGAGACCCAGGAAGACCCCACTTCTTACCCCGAGACATAAAAACGCCAGGCTGGAGTTTGCCAAAACTTACCTGAAAAAGCCTAAAACGTTTTGGAAGAATGTTCTCTGGTCAGATGAGACAAAAGTAGAGCTTTTTGGGTAAAGGCATCAACATAGAGTTTACAGGAGAAAAAAAGAGGCATTCAAAGAAAAAAACACGGTCCCTATAGTCAAACATGACGGAGGTTCCCTGATGTTTTGGGGTTGCTTTGCTGCCTCTGGCACTGGACTGCTTGACCGTGTGCATGGCATTATGAAGTCTGAAGACTACCAACAAATTTGCAGCATAATGTAGGGCCCAGTGTGAGAAAGCTGGGTCTCCCTCAGAGGTCATGGGTCTTCCAGCAGGACAATGACCCAAAACACACTTCAAAAGCACTAGAAAATGGTTTGAGAGAAAGCACTGGAGACTTCTAAGGTGGCCAGCAACGAGTCCAGACCTGAATCCCATAGAACACCTGTGGAGAGATCTAAAAATGGCAGTTTAGAGAAGGCACCCTTCAAATATCAGGGACCTAGAGCAGTTTGCTAAAGAAGAATGGTCTAAAATTCCAGCAGAGCATTGTAAGAAACTCATTGATTGTTACCGGAAGCGGTTGGTCGCAGTTATTTTGGCTAAAGGTTGTGCAACCAAGTATTAGGCTGAGGGAGCCAATACTTTTGTCTGGCCCATTTTTAGAGTTTTGTGTCAAATGATCAATGTTTTGCTTTTGCTTCATTCTCTTTTGTGTTTTTTTCATTTAAGACAAATTAAATGAAGATAATAATACCAAAGAATTTGTGTTTGCAATCATTTTCAGGAAGAAACTGAATATTATGTAGGGGTGTCAATACTTTTGGCCACAACTGTATGTGATATATATTGAATGTATATGTACATATGAATGACAAATCCATACCACTTGTGGTGCAATAGTGGCGTAAACCTCCAAGGTAAAGTAGGCAAAGCTTATATGGAGCAAGAATCAACCTGAAGTTCCTCCAGCCTGAAATTATCCTGCAATCAGGTTGGATATCCAAGATTTAGCAATAGTTAACCATATGCTTCTTATTAGGAAGCAGGTAAAATAGATGAAATAGATGAATCTCTGGCAAGTGGTAGTCCAATGTGAGGAGCACTCTGGTAAGCAGCGCTCGCTAGGATAAAAACTGTCTTTTAGCTCCACACAAGAGTTCCTTGATGCGGTGTTACATGACATCACAATGGTGCTACGGTAAAGGCATTGACCAAAAAACAGTCCTTTGTGTTTCGGAAAACACATTTTTCTTCCTCGGAGATGGTCTTGATCCATGTATTATCACATTATATGGCACACTTAACCTCAAACTGGTGAACTCTATGTAAATTTATTAATTTTTACAGAAATAATTACATTTCATAGTTCAGACATTTTGGTGCCAGAATGTCCAACACAAATATCCAGTGGCTCTTAATGCGTGACTATTGTTTAATACAATCTCTGCCTCACCACCTTTTTTCACACTTTGTACACCCCCAACTTCCGAATCCCTAATTAGTCCTCCATGTTTACTAGCATAATGTCTGGATAAAGGACATCCTATTTATTGTATATATTGCACACATGTTCACTAATTCTATTGTACAACTGATGTTTCATTCGCCCTACGTATTTTTAGTTACAGGGACACTTTATACAGTATATGACTCCCTGTAATGGTAAAATATTTTGAAACTGACACAAATTTGGGTTTTCTCCAAGTTTGCTGCTTCAGTGTTTTTAGATCTTTTTGGTACATTGAAGTATCATTTTAAGCATTTCATAAATAGCTTTTATCAACAAATACATCAAGTTTATGCAAAAACTAATTATTTACAGTTTTGATCCATATTTCTTCATGACTTCTGCAATTCGCCCTGGCAGTTGAATATTAACTTCTGGTCTGGACCAAATCCTGACTGATGACAGCCCATTCTTATCTAGTTAGTGATTGGAGTTTATCACAATTTCTCTTTTTATGTTTGTCCACCATCTTTTAAAAGATTGACCACAAGTTCTGAATGGGACTTAGATGTGTTGAGTTTTCTAGCTATGGATTAAAATTTTCAATGTTTTGTTAACCAACCACAGTCATCACTTACCTTAGAACATGGTGCTCCATCATGCTGGAAAAGGCATCACCTAAAATTGCTCCTGACTCATTGAAAGGAGTTGCTCTTGTAGACTTGCTGCGCACCACGATGTATGGAGGAGTTGAGAAAGATAGCTATCGCTTGCATGGGGGACTTAATACCTACAACCTTTGAGCTAAAAACGATACAATTAAGTACAAAGGACAATTGGTTTCTTGTCTGAAGCAGCAATGAGACAGTAGTACTTCATAAAAAAGGAACAGAGGAATTGTTTCCTATTTGCCCTGAAGAATCCAATTGGTACTTTGCCCCCAAAATCCACAAATCTGTTAGATCTTTCGCCACATGCAGCCCATTGTTGTAGTGGTGACCTCACTTACTGAACCTCTCTACTAATATGTGGCGCATCTATTTTGGCCCTTGTCAAGTGGCATAGTATCCTATTTAAAAAAAATAACAATGAGTTCTTAAGAGTATTACAGAATGTTCAAAGGCAAGAGAATTTTAAATCAGCATCGATCAATGTTGCAAGCTTCAATTCTCACAAATGCCACAGGGAAGTGGCCATATCTTTATACATAGCCATATACTTACTGAAACAAGGTCATATGTTGTATACTTTCTAAGGCCCCCTTCACACATCCGTTTTTAGTGGCTTTTTTTAAGGACCGCAAATACAAACACACGCACATCTATTATATTCAATGGTGGTGTGCACATGTTAGTTTTTTCACACGGATCGTGTGTCCATGTGAAAGACCAACAGACATGTCCGCACCATGGACAAAATGCGTGATGCACACTGATCATACATGGATGACATCTGTGTGTCATCAGCGTGATATCCAGGAAGTATCATTTCTCCTTGCGGAGAATGACATGCTAAGCATGTCAAGGTGAGGAGACTTAAAGCCGCAATGCTACTCTGGGAAATATGCTAATTATGCAAATTGTCTCTTCAGAGAGGAAGAGGACTAGAACTCTAGTGCCACCTATTGGAGGTAGCAATCCTAAAAGTCAATGTTGACCCTTTAACGAGCCTAGTTACATGACTTAGGATAAAAGCCAAGTCAGAATCTCCATTTGCAGACACTGTGTTTCGGGGTACTGCCCCTCATCAGTGCAAAGTGGGAGATCTGGTTTGGCTGTGAGAGAGGCGTCTGACCGATATCCAAGAAGTATCATTTCTCCTTGCAGAGAATGACATGCTAAGCATGTCAAGGTGAGGAGACTTAAAGCCGCAATGCTCCTCTGGGAAATATGCTAATTATGCAACTTGTCTCTTCAGAGAGGAAGAGGACTAGAACTCTAGTGCCACCTATTGGAGGTAGCAATCCTAAAAGTCAATGTTGACCCTTTAACGAGCCTGGTTGCATGACTTAGGATAAAAGCCAAGCCAGAATCTCCATTTGCAGACACTGTGTTTTGGGGTACTGCCCCTCATCAATGCAAAGTGGGAGATCAGCAAATGGAGATTCTGGCTTGGCTTTTATCCTAAGTCATGTAACTAGGCTTGTTAAAGGGTCAACATTGACTTTTAGGATTGCTACCTCCAATAGGTGGCACTAGAGTTCTAGTCCTCTTCCTCTCTGAAGAGACAATTTGCATCATCAGCGTGACACGTACTGGACGCCTTGTAAAAAAGCCTTAAAGTTCCCATGCACCAGGTAGTGAAGACACCTCTCATCATTGTTTCCTGGTCTCCCTGAGATCAGCACGACCAAGAAACATTGATGGGAGTTGTATTCAGCAGTCACTGTGTACATCGTGTGTAAAATAAAGAATTAAAAAACTGTCATGGGCTCCCATGTAATTTTGATAACCAGCAGAGGGAAAGCCCATGGCTGGTGACTGATGTTACTAATCTGGGAAAGGGGACAATGTCCCACAAGGTTCCCAGGCTATTAATAACAGCTCACAGCTGTTTACTTACCTTTTACTGGTTAGTTTACGGGGACCCCCAGAAAAAAAAGTAAGTAGGGTACCCCAATAAACTCTAACCAGCAAAGGCTACATATACAGCTGTGGGTTGATATTAATAGCCTTTGAAGGGGCCAAGGATATTGACCCCCCTCTAAGACAACCAACATCAGCCCTCGGCCGCCCAATAAATTGAGAATCCGTAAGATGCGCTCAATTTGATGCGTAGACTCGCTCTTCCCACTTGCCCTGTGGTGGTGGACGTGGGGTAATAGGGTTGGGGTTGACGTCAGCTTTGTATTGTCAGCTGACATCAAGCCTATGGATTAGTAATGAAGAGGCATCTATAATACGTCCCACTGTAAACTAACTAGTAAAGGCTAAGCAAACAGTTGTCAGTTGTTATTAATAGCCTGGAAATATTTAGGGTTAATGGCCCCATTCCAAGATGATGACTATCAGCCCATCTGCTGGTTTTGAAAATTACACGGGAGCCCATGCATTTTTTTTAAATTATTTATCTATTTAAAAAAATCACAAAGCACTGATTATATAGCACACTGACATCTATCTGTCTATCTTTCTATCTATCTATCGCTCTATCCTCTATCATATTTCTCATTGCTATCTCTATCTTTGAACATCTTTAATACTTAACACTATTTAATTTCTTTTCTGCTTTTCATTCCATACGTGTCATATTGGCAGCACACAGACAGCACACAGACACACGGATGCCACAGGCATTTGACACACGGACAGGAAATGGATACATGGATGTCACATACGTACCTATGGATTACATACAGACACGAACCACGGATCTCAACAGTACTAGTTTTTCCAGTACCAGAATCACCAGGACATGTGAATACCATGGCCTAATACCAATAAAAGTATCCTACACTAGATTTCAAAAGTGACAATAAGATTTTTTAGTAGCAAACGACATTCATATTTGCAAGAAACTGTTTATTGTCTTCAAAAGACAATGGCAGCCAAGTGGATACTGACAGCATGGACTTTCCTTTGTATCTAATGTTATTTGAAGATTGCTAAACCTATACTGCTGTTAATCTAGATATACAATACATCAGATTATTTCTTGAATGATATTTTCATAGTTTGAGAAGGTTCGTTTGGGAAAATTCAGCCGAACAATTTCATAACATTGTAACCTACAGTATTTTCCAGCGTATAAGACAACTTTTTAACCCCTGAAAATCCTCTTAAAAGTCGGGGGTCGTCTTATGCGCCGGGTGCAGACCAATCTCTGCATATAGTGGGGGAATGGTCCCGATGATGAAGGGGGGGGCGTCTCACAGGGAAGATGTAACTAGAGTTATCATCCCCCTTTTACCTCATTGCTGGCAGCGGTGCTATCTGCGGCTCTGTGCTCGGAGTCGCAAGAAGCCGCGGCTCCTCTTGTGTAGCATAGGGGCTCTGTGCTGGGGGTCAGCGGCGGCTCCTCTTTGTGCAGCTGGGGGACGGCGGTGGCTCTATGTCCTGTGTTGGGGCTCTGCCGGCATATGCCCAAA
The DNA here is from genome assembly GCF_039654945.1 of Dendrobates tinctorius. Lineage (NCBI taxonomy): Eukaryota > Metazoa > Chordata > Amphibia > Anura > Dendrobatidae > Dendrobates > Dendrobates tinctorius. The sequence continues at coordinate 93,243,768 of NW_027361671.1, forward strand.
GCCCGGAGGCCCCCGGCAGCTCCATTGCCGCGATGCGGTGGCCTCCGGGAAAAAAGGCCGCTGGAGCCCGCGCGAGCTCAGATTCAGATCTGCCTAACACTCTGAAAATGATAATTGTGGAGGCCCACAAAGCAGGAGAATGCTACAAGAAAATAGAACAGCGTTTTCAAGTTACCCTATTCTCCGTTCAAAATGTAATTAAGAAATGGAAGTTAGCAGGAAGAGTGGAGGTCAAGATAAGGTCTGGAAGACCAAGTAAAATTTCAGTGAGAGTTGCTCGTAGGATTGCTAGAGAGGCAAGTCTGAAACCCCGCTTTACCACAAAAGACCTTTAGAAAGATTTAGTAGGCTCTGGAGTTGTGGTACATTGTTCTACTGCTCAGAGACACCTACACAAACGCGGCCTTCATGGAAGAGTTATCAGAAGAAAACGTCTCCTGCGTCCTCACCATAAAACTCAGCATCAGAAGTATGCAAAAGAACATCTAAGATGCATTTTGGAAACAAGTTTTATGGACCAATGAGTTTAAAATAGCACTCTTTGGCCACAATGATCAAAGGTATGTATGTGTATGGAAGAAGACTGGGCTGTGGGTGCTGACAGAGCACCGGGTCCGAAACTGCTGGGGTTGCACCTCTTGTTGCAGGGGGGAAGGAAATTGAGGTTGGTGGGGTCCCATGACATGCAGGGAGGGGGCGTGGTGAGTCAGGGGAGTATAAGTAGGTTTGAGCGTGAAGAGAGAGGGGCTTCTCACCGGAGAGCAGAGCGAGTGAGGGCCATTGCCAGACTGTGGGGAGAGATAGGCCACAGAGTAGAGATCCTGAACTAGTGTGGCGAAATCTCTCAAGTACCGCAGGCGTGCAAAGGAACGCATGTCGAGTGGAGGGTTGTGGAGGACTCCACTCTCTTGCACAGCAGCTGAATGGACTAGGGGCTCAGCGGGCAAAACCGGTGACTTCCCGCTGCCACGAGAAGTAGGAGCAGTTGTTAAGTGGGGAAGGCAGAAGACTCAGCACCGGCCTCAGCCAGCAGCCAGATAGCCATAGGACTCAGAGAGAAATGGACAACCGAGTCAAGATGAGACTGATAGACAGACTGTTCATCTAAATTATTGTTACCCTGTTTAACCTTCAGCCCTTTATCTGTATTTCCCTTGTTTTCGCCCTGCGAGGAGCTTATTCCTGTATTGATAAAGTGAATAATTGTTTCACCCTTGCTCTGTGCTTCTGTATCACTGCATCCGTGTACATGTGGAGAAAAAAGGGCACAGAATTTCAGGAAAAGAACATCTCAGCAACCTTTACACATGGGGGTAAACCAGTCATGCTTTAGGGTTGTGCTGCAGCTAATGACACGAAGAACATTTCTTGGGTAGAGGGAAGAATGGATTCAATGAAATTTCAACAAATTCCTGATGCAAACAAAATACCATCTGTAAAAAAGCTGAAGTTGAAAAGAGTATTGGCTTATACAAATGGATAATGATCCTAAACACATCAAAATCCACAACAGACTAGCTCAAAAGGTGCAAGCTGAACGTTTTACAATGGCCCTCACAGTACCGTGATCTGTACATCATTGAAAATCTGTGGCAAGATCTCAAAATAGCAGTGCATGCAAGACGACCCTGGAATCTCACAGAATTGGGAGAATTTCCCAAGGAAGAATGGATGAAAATCCCTCAAACATGAATTGAAAGACTCTTGGCTGGTTACAAAAATTGTTTACAAGCTGTGATACTTTCAAAAGGGGGTGCTACTAGGTACTAACCATGTAGGGTGTCCAAACCTTTGTATTTGCCCAATTTTCTTTTTGTAACTTTTAGAAGGTAAAAGATGAAAATATATACATATTTTTTTTCGCCTAAAATACAAAGGAAATGTGTCATCTTTAAAGGGGATGTCCAGGCTTTTCACATAATCTCAGTACATATCTGGGCTGCAGAATGGTGACAATAAGTAATTTACCTTCTGTTACCAGTTTGCAGGGTTTTCTAGATATCACTCTCTTGCTTCTGAGCAGAACGTCCAAGGAGGTGTGTGTTCTGGCATTGAAATGAGAACTGGTCGCTTCCTCCTACTCTACTAAAAACCTGCCCTCTATAGCAACAACCCCACCCTCCATAGCAACAGGCCCTCCACGTCCACATGAACAAGCCCTCCTCACACAGTAACAAATCCTCCCCCTCTAGCAGCCTCAGTGCAGAGAGCAGAACCACCCAGCTGCTCCTCCCCCAGACACACACTGAACAGTGATCTATGGAAAGTGAAACTCTAGTGAGGAGGGAAAATCATCCTGTATTCTGGGCCACTCCATGATTACAATACATAACTTACTAATTATCAGTGATTCCTTCTCTCACTGTCCCTGGCTTCTGGCACTATGGGGCTTGGGCTGGCAGTGATGGGGCTCGGCTGCTGGCAGCAGTGAGAACACACTGTGTGATGGCCAGTGATGGGGGTCTGCAGTTTCTAATCTGCACAGGGGATGGCAGTCACTGATGTAATCTGTTGTGTGACAAAGCCTCTGCTGTGTGAATGAGACAGCTCTGTGTCACTGTGTCACATGATCCTTTATGATATGATCTAATGCCCAGTCTAGCATGGGAAGTTGTGTTTTTTTTTATTTAAATTGTATAATTAAAGTTATTTTGTATATTGAAAGACTTTTTCCTAGGTGGAGAGGTTCACCTGGAAATGAGGAATGAAGAATAGCATGCACTCTTCCAAGATTTGTATCACCCATTCCCCATGAATAATGTGACTACCTGACTCCACTGGAAAGAAATATATAAACTCCAACAGGCTTATCTGTCAGCACATGGCCAGGAGCTGTCCGTCATTATTATTTTATTCTGAAATAGCTCTGTCAGTATCCATTCAGTTATAAAGTGAAGCACGGTGCAGATACCCAGCGCATTCAATCATCCCTGTTCCCAGCCAAGGGGAGGAGGAAAGGTTATATGCATAAAGCACCCACATCATTTGGTTTAAAGGTCAGTGTCGGGAACAGCAATATGCCAGTTTATCGAGGCTGTACCATGCTGAGTCAAAACATATAATTGGAAAATTCTTCATTCCTTTGTATTTTTTAGACAAACTAAACTACTCCAACGTTCCGTCTTTTACTAACAGCAGGAAAACGAGAGCAGTTTTGAAGGGATGCGCAATTGTGAATGACTGGCACGTAATTAGTCTTTGCCATCAGCTCATCATAAAAAATAATATAGTAATATTCTACATTTATTGTTATTTCCTAATCCCTGCTGGTGATGTGGTAACATTAGCGCAGCACTCTGAGTCAGTGACTTTTACACTAGGCTTGGGAGATGGAAGCAGATGGTATAAGCTGGGCACTAACGCATTTTACCATTATTTATGTCACTTGATTGGGCAGCGGCAGATATTTTTAGCATCAATCTTCTGTCAGATACAAAGCCTGCTTTATGTTCATGGTTTTACTGTTTTACTGGCCTCTTAACCCTTATATGTTGACCTAGTGGATAAGGAGTTTCGGTAGATTGGGAGGAATAGCCTAAAAAGTGAAATCAGCTGCATTATGTTATCACTTTGGAAAGGAGCAAATCTGGGGAGATCACATCAGGCTCATACAAAGGGGAAAATATCACCACCGTTAAAATCCACACAATGGGGCATATTTATCAAAACTGTCTAATTCTTAGTGCAAACAGACTAGACAGTGTAAAAACGCAGCAGACATATCAGAGTGGATCGTGCTGTTTCATATTTCTGGTTACGGGTTATTAGTTGGGTTACTTTATGTGACAAATCTGCACCACAATTGTAGAGCATTTTTTGGGGATCTTTGTGTTACATGCTAATTCATGTCCATTTTCCAATAAGTCAAGGTCTTTTCAGTAAAGCTACGGCCCTAGTTGGACAAAGCATAAAAAGAGGTGAAAACACTTGGGGCCGATTCATCATATTGATATAAAAGTTTGAAAAGTGGCACATTTCTGGCACAACAGCTAGTTGGACAAAAATGTTACAACTTTTGGTGTTTTCACTCCACTGCTTTGAAGGGCTAGTGATCTCTGTGTACGTAATCTCTGACTGCTGCTCTTACCTTACATGTTCAAGAAGTAAAATATTGAAATAAAGTTGAAATAAAGAAGGAATTCAGTAACATAAGTTGTTTATAAGTATGAATATTGTCTTTTTTTAATCTTAAGACTCCTGTGGCTGCAACTGCTCGACAAATATTACTGTGAAATACACTGAGCAGAAAGTTTCGGAGTCGTAGCCGTAGCTGCTTCTTTTCTATTATGTTGCCTAGTGTCCGCTTTAGGACTATAATTTAGTTGTACAAATCCAAGGGCGTGACTATAGTGGGTGCAGAGATAGTAGTCACCACCAGATCCATATGTGATACTTATTGGCCAATTGCTAACTGCATCTAATCCATCCGACCCCCCTCAATCACAAACATGCACAAGCTGCTTAGCCTGTCATGTAAGTGTTGTAAATAAGTAGGTGGGAGATAAGCGGCTGCCAGACACCAACAGTGACTTATCTCCCCAGAATGAAATGACTTGGCATGTTTTGACCCATCTTTACACTGTGAACTGCCATTGAGAGGAAAGTTAAGACACCAACATATACTTCAGATAGTCAGACAGTCTTGTCAGTATCTGTGTGTTCGGGCAACAGATTCTCGTTAACAGTTCCATGATTTCTCATTTTATTTCTTACTCACTTAAACAGTGTATCACAACCCATTTTTAAGTGAACTAATCCCACTTGCAAAATAAAAATAACGTATACCTCTCACTCTTGCGCTCTTCCAGCAATGTTGGCACTGCCTCTCGCAGGGCATTGTTATGCCACGTGAGCCCTGCAGCCAATCACTGGTCATTATTGGGCTGCTGTGCTCTGAGTTCTTCTGCTTGTCTGAGGCTCATTCATAGTCAGTGAGAGCACTGCAGCACAAGAGTGACCGGTGATTGACAGCAGTGTTTGGGTAGTATAACAGTGAGACATCGCTGGAACTCCACCGATGCTGGAGGTGATAATGTGTTATTTTTCTTTCTGAAATAAGACTATTTCATTAACAAAATATTTTCTAAGTAGATAATAACCTCTTTAATCTATGCAGAACAGAATGACAGTCACTGCAGAACAAGAAATCAGGGGCTACTAGGGGTCAACATTCATTGTAACTACAGTCATGGCCAAAAGTTTTGAGAATGACACAAATATTAATTTTTACAAAGTCTACTGCTTCATTATTTCTAATGGCAATTTGCATATACTCCAGAATGTTATAAAGAGTGATCAGCTTAACAGCAATTACTTGCAAAGTCAATATTTGCCTAGAAAATGAACTTTATCCCCAAAACACATTTCAACATCATTGCCGCCCTGCCTTAAAAGGATCAGCTAACATCGTTTCAGTGATTGCTCCATTAACACAGGTGTGGGTGTTGATGAGGACAGGGCTGGAGATCAATCTGTCATGATTAAGTAAGAATGACACCACTGGACACTTTAAAAGGAGGCTGGTGCTTGGCATCATTGTTTCTCTTCTGTTAACCATGGTTATCTCTAAAGAATCACGTGCAGTCATCATTGCACTGCACAAAAATGGCCTAACAGGGAAGAGTATCGCAGCTAGAAAGATTGCACCTCAGTCAACAATCTATCGCATCATCAAGAACTTCAAGGAGAGAGGTTCCCTTGTTGCCAAAAAGGCTCCAGAGCGCCCAAGAAAGACCAGCAAGCGCCAGGACCGTCTCTTAAAAGTGTTTCAGCTGCGGGATTGGGCTACCAGCAGTGCAGAGCTTGCTCAGGAATGGCAGCAGGCAGGTTTGAGTGCATCTGCACGCACTGTGAGGCGGAGACTCTTGGAGCAAGGCCTGGTCTCAAGAAGGGCAGCAAAGAAGCCACTTCTCTCCAGAAAAAACATCATGGACAGACTGATATTCTGCAAGAGGTACAGGGAGTGGACTGCTGAGGACTGAGGTAAAGTCATTTTCTCTGATGAATCCCCTTTTCGATTGTTTGGGACATCTGGAAAACGGCTTATTTGGAGAAGACCAGGTGAGCGCTACCACCAGTCTTGTCTCATTCCAACTGTCAAGCATCCTGTAACCATTCATGTGTGGGGTTGCTTCTCAGCCAAGGGAATGGGCTCTCTCTCAGTCTTGCCTAAAAACACAGCCATGAATAAAGAATGGTACCAGAATGTCCTCCGAGAGCAACTTCTCCCAACCGTCCAAGAGCAGTTTGGTGATCAACAATGCCTTTTTCAACATGATGGAGCACCTTGCCATAAAGCAAAGGTGATAACTAAATGGCTCAGGGAACAAAACATAGAGATTTTGGGACCATGGCCTGGAAACTCCCCAGATCTTAATCCCATTGAGAACTTGTGGTCAGTCATCATGAGATGGGTGGACAAACAAAAACCTTCAAATTCAGACAAAATAAAAGCATTGATTTTGCAAGAATGGACTGCTATCAGTCAGGATTTGATCCAGAAGTTGATTGAGAGCATGCCAGGGAGAATTGCTGAGGTCCTGAAGAAGAAGGGTCAACACTGCAAATATTGACTTGCTGCATTAACTCATTCTAACTGTCAATATAACCTTTTGTTACTCGTAATATGATTGCAATTATATTTCTGTATGTGATAAAAACATCTGACAAACACACATAAAAACCAGAGGGCAGCAGATCATGTGAAAATATATTATTTGTGTCATTCTCAAAACGTTTGGCCATGACTGTAGTGATGAGTGAGTATACTCGTTGCTCGGGTTTTTCTGAGCATGCTCAGGTGTCCTCCGAGTATTTTGGCATGCTCGGAGATGTAGTTTCTGCTGCCACAGCTGCATGATTTGCGACTGCTAGACAGCTTGATTACATGTGTGGAATGCCTGTTTGTTAGGGAATTCACAGATACAGTATATTCAGGCTGTCCAGCAGCCACAAATCATGCAGCTGAGGCGAAGAAAACTAAATCTACGAGGACGCCAAAATACTCGGAGGTCACCCGAGCATGCTCGGAAAAACCCGAGCAACGAGTATACTCGCTCATCACTAATTGTAACCATTCAATTTCTTGAAAAAGAAAAAAGAGAAATTCCAGCGCCAGAAATGAAAAATTAAAAATCCATTTTATTGTGCCAATGCATATTAAAATTCCAGCAGGTACAGCATACTAGTCGGATGACTGCAGAACAACGCGTTTCGACGCCTCAGGTCTTAATCATGTTCATGGAATTTCTCTTTTTTCTTTTTCACGTTGATTGACTGCCTGGTCAAGTCCGTGTGCAAGGATTTGGATTCTGCCGGCAGGGCAGTACGGTGAGCTGGATTGTTTTTTCTTTTCTTTTTACCATTCAATTTCTTGTCTTGTTACTTTTAATTCATTTTCTGAGGGTTTACTAGATACCATATACTGATGTGATATTTACGGTTAGGGATGAGCGCACCCGTGGAAGTTCGCGTTTTGGTACCCAAACAAACTTTATTCCTAAGTTCGGTTCGTGTACCAGAACTGTACCTGAACTTGAACCAGAACCCAAACCCCATTGAAAACAATAGAGACCTAAACTTTCCAGCTGGAAAACCTTCTCTCTCTCAGACTTCCCCTGAAACTCCAAAGATTGCAATGGTCTTCCGGGAGAAGTCCATGCTTGATATTTAGCACCGGACACTAACTGTCCGATACGAATGCTGAACTTCTAAATTCGGGTTGCCACAGACAGTTCTCATACTGCATGTACGTTACCCTCAACTGTTCCCCTTCTTATCTCTAGGCACGGTAGATAGAAGCACTCGTCAGTATAGCCATTGCCACTAAAGTAAAACTAAGAGGAATCTGTGCCAACCTTGCAATTCACCAGAGGAAGAGCTGTGCCCCCGGCGCTGTAGATAGTGAGTGCATGCACAGAAATGCATTTCCATTTACTGTTTTAAGCAATCACTTTTACAACCGCATTTAGGAGTTTAGCTGTGTGAAACCAATAGCTATTGCTTGGCGGCTGTTCTCTCCCAGGATAAAAGATACTTTACAGGTCAAAGATTACTGCAATTTCTATTTTTACAGCATTTAGTCCTTAGAGGACAAGTGGCATTACTTGTAGTTTCAAATAGACCTTTTTAGCAGGTTTTCCTGTTAAATTGTGGTGATAACTGATAATGCTATGTAATATATGACCAATATTATAAAAATTACATACAGATTATAGTATGATAGTGATCACTGATCAGTGTGATAGAGAGCAGATTATAGTCTTATCTTTCGCCATAAGGACACATATGTTGTCATTGTACTGGGCTACACGTTATACTTTTTTGAGACAAAAAGAAAAAATAGTGTTTATATTACAACTTTTTTAAAGTAATAGGGCCAGTGGAGTTGGTTTGTTTGTCAAATGTCAGATGCATATCATACATTTCTTCCTTAAAACTTTCAAATAAATCTGACAGCTGATGAATGCTGCCCTAACCTGGGCATCATATGCCAGGCAGTGGCTGCATGTTTTCAGCCATATATATTTGACTTTGGAAAGCAGCAGCAATATGGAGAAAAATTTACTTTAAAATGCGACCAGGGACCAAGCTGAATAGGAGACTATTCGGACAGGGGGTCCCCGGGGGTTTCTCCCCACGTGCTGTCAATAAGTGACAGGTCTTGAAAGAAGATGGACCAGACCAGGGGGAACCTCTCTTGAGTCGGTTCCGGAACTGTCGAGGCTGTCACCATTGTTGCCCGGGGGAAAGCTTTCCGACCCGGACTGACCTTTGACTCAATAGCAGGGGCATGTCTTTAATAAAAGGCGCTGTGCACGGGAAAGGGAGAGGAGACTTGGCGAGAAGACAGAGCACGCAGCAGGGGAAGGTTGGTGCTCCGCCCCTCGAGCATTGTGATAGCGCAGGCCCGCACTGTAGATTCCCTGCATCCAGGGACACTGACTGTGTACAGCAATCTGCCGTGAGCCCGTTGTCTCCCATGACCGAAAGTTGCAGATGCTGCGGGCCGGTAGTTGATGCACGCATGCTGCCTAAGACAGACCAGGTATCATCGTATATGCTGCCTCCTTTGAGGAACATCTCCAAAGACTGGAACAGGTGTTGAGCCGCCTTCAAAGACACGGTTTGAAAGTGAAGCCTCAGAAGTGTCATCTATTTCACACTCAAATTGAGTACTTGGGACATGTCATCTCTGCTGAAGGGGTGAGACCATCCCGTGAGAAAATTGCTGCAGTACAGGGTTGGCCTACTCCGAAGACCATGAAGGATGTACGGGCTTTCTTAGGGCTTACCGGGTATTATCGACGATGCATGAAAAAGTTTACTTGCATAATGAACCCGCAGTTAGAACTTTTGAAGTGGGGAGAACGCCAGGAGAAAGCATTTTGAACTCTGAAGGTGGCTTTGACTGAAGCGCCAGTGTTAGTCTATGCCGATTTCTCGCAACCATTTATTCTCCACACTGCTGGAAGCCTGCATGGACTCAGAGCTGTGCTGTTCCAGATTCAAGAAGGAAAAGAATAAGTATTTGCCTACATGAGTTGGTCTCTCTATGACTCTGAAAGGAATCCAGACAATTACAGTTCATTCAAACTACAGCTGTTGGCATTAGTGTGGGAAATGACGGAGAAGTTGGCCAAATACTTGTCTGGCTCCGAAGTTCTGGTACACACTGACAATAACCCTTTAGCCCATCTGAAAAATGCAAAACTAGGGGCCCTGGAACAGCGCTGGGTGGCTCGGATTGCGACATTTCAATATAATATCACTTGCAAGAGAGGAGCTGAGAACACTCATGCCGATGCCTTATCCAGAGTGACACATGGGAAACCTGGGCCCAACCGAGATGAAGAACTGGAAGCTGAAGAAGTCCCTGAGTTCCGGGATTCTACCAGGACAGTGGCAGCTATGCAGGAGCAGGTGCAGGTAGTGTCCCGAGAATGCATACTGGGACCATCCCATGATAAATGAGTCAGGTTACAGCAAGAAGATGGGGAACTCACCCAAATGAGACAGTGGGTGACGTTAAAGCAACTTCCCAGTCACAGAGAGAGAGACGCCCTGTCGCCGGGGACTCTGCTGATCCTTTGGCAGTGGGAAAGACTTCAACTGAGAAATGGGTTGCTGTATCAGAAGATCCATCTTCAGCAGGAGCTGGATGTCACCTGGCAGGTGTTGATCCCTGAAGCACTGCTATCCAAAGTGGCCACAGAAGCGCAAAAGAGAGGAGCTCACTTCAGTCAGGAGAAGACCTTTCAGTGGCTGCATAAATTAGTTTATCATCCTCGGCTGAAGGCCGCGGTGGAAGAGACCTGTCAGCTATGTAGAAGCTGTGAATTAGCAAAACCTCCAGAGCAGAGAGCTGCCACACAGACCATCGTAACCTCGGCTCCTCTGTAAGTACTGATGATAGACTATCTAACAATTGGCCCGGCTCATCAGGGATATGAACATTGTCTGGTGATGATGGACCACTTCATGAAGTTTGTCACTGTGACCCCGACACGTCATCAAACTGCTGAATCTGCTGCACATGCCATCTGCAAGAATATCATTCCGGTGTACGGCTGCCCGAAGTGAATTCACTCCGATCAAGGCGCCTGTTTTCTTGGGAAAGTGATGGAAGAATTGCACCGTCTGTACCAGATCGAAAAATCTTGGACAACGCCTTACCACCCTCAGGGAAATGGGGCCTGTGAACGGTTCAACCGCACTCTGATTTAGATGTTAAGGACGCTGGAGGAAGACCGAAAGGCCCGGTGGCCTGAGTTCGTAGCTGAGTTAGTGTGGGTGTACAACAACCGAATACATTGCTCCACCAGTTACACTCCTTATACCCTGCTGTTCGGCTGTCCAGGAAGAGAGATTACCCAGCTGGAGCTGGATCCCAAGGAGGACTACCCACAGGCGGGGGTGTCCAACTGGGTCCGAGTACATTATCATCGTCTTCAGACTCTACATTGTCTGGTGCAGACCAGATTTCAGGAACTAAAGCATCCAGAACTCTGCGAGGGACAGCTCTCCAAGCTGGGGACTGGGTGTTGGTTTGAGATAAATGTCCTCGAGATAAACTGGAGTACCGGTGGGAGAAGAACCCGTATCGGGTGAAGCGGAGAATCAACTTTGAAGGGCCCATCTATGAAATTCTACCAGAAGGGGAAGAAAATTCTTCCACTCTAATAGTTCACTGGAATATGCTACGACCCTGTTTGTCAAGAGATCCTGACCAGATAGAGAAAGTGCAAAATGCTCCTGAAATACCCCCGCCAGTCGATATTGATTGTGGAGAAGAAGATGGTCCAGAACAGCCGCCTGTAGAACTAAGAGAGGGACAAGAGTTGAAGTCCCTGAAGTGACTGTCTCATTGGAAACGGGCATGTCCCCGCCTTCACCTGTACAACCTGACTCGACTACTCAACTTGACTCAGCTACTTATTCTAACTTACGGCGCCCCGAATGGACAACAGCCTGGATACCCCCCAACAGATACAATCAAGACCAATTTATTTGGCAACAAATTGTTCAAGGAATAGGAGAATGTCAACGCGTATTACAAGAGCTCTCACCCATGGAATGCAGAGCAAAAGGAGAGGGGGAGTGTAAGAAGATGGACCAGACCAGGGGTACCTCTCTTGCGTCGGTTCTGGAACTGTTGTTGCCCAGGGAAAAGCTTTCCGACCCGGACTGACCTTTGCACTCAACAGCAGGGGGCATGTCTTTAATAGAAGGTGCTGTGTGCGGGAAAAGGAGAGGAGACGTAACGGGAAGACAGAGCGCACAGCAGGGGAAGGTTGGTGCTCCGTCCCTCGAGCATCGTGATAGCACAGGCCCGCATTGTAGATTCCCTGCATCCAGGGATACTGACTGTGGACAGCAATCTGTCATGAACCCGTTGTCTCCCATGACCGAAAGTTGCAGACGCTTTGGACCAGTGGTTGCTGCACACGTCCCGCCTAAGACAGACCTGGTGTCTCAGTTAGAACAGTGTAATTCCTCCCAAGCCTACTACAGCCGAGCTGAGTCACGCTCTGACGGTAACAGTCTGCTCTGCATTCCGAATGATGAACCGTGGATCAAGGACCCCGCTTAGGACAATGAGGACCCACCACCATCACCGGGAACTGGATCCCCAACTTCTTTAGGACGACATTGGAGATATCACGCGCCCCTTGCGTGGGCGCCACCATTGGAGCCTACAGCTCTGCAGACAGGAAGCGGGTAGACTGATAATTTAACCCTTTCCTGAACAGTTGCTTTACCTTATACTTTACCTTGCACTGATACCGTGCTAATACCATCTCCCTTAATGCATTATCTCCCTGCATGGAGTAATAAATGTGTTAACCCTTGTTCTACCTCCTGTCTGTCATTGCATCCCGCTACCTGCTCACAGTCTCTCCTTGCATGTACATACTGAATAGGAAGAGACCTGTCAGTCACTGGCAGCAGGTGGGGATCTGCAGTATATTTTTCGATGAAATGCTGCAGCATTTCAGAGTCAAACATACCTGACTGAAATCATACATCCAGTATCTGACAGATTCCCTTTAATCTTCTCAGCTAATTCTTCTTTTAAAAATGGGTTGTGATTTGTCAGTTACTGTGTGGAAGAAATATTATAACATTTTTGTCCTGATTTATTTAACAGTTTGTACCAGAAAACGTGTATGAATATGTTGAAAAGGTTTCGGAAAACACATAATTGCACAAAAATGTTGCAACTTTTGACATTTTTATGTCTACACTAGAGATAGGCGAACCCGAACAGTAAATTTCAGCATCCATACCAAACACCTACTGTTCAGGCACGGACACGGAACATGGACTTCACCAGGAAGTCTGTGTTACTGTTCAGATTCGGCTGGCCAAACACCGGGTGTTTGTCGCGCTTTCATGTGCATGGCAGAGCGGCAAACACCGCCTCTGATCAGCGGTGAAATCATCCCCGCCGGTCAGAGAACCGCGGTTACCACGCTGTCAAAAGACAGCAGGAACACTCAGCTGTGATCGGAGGTATAAAGCTTACCTAAGGTCACTGGTGTCAGCTGATGGGACTACTGATTCCATCATCCGACACCTGCAGCCGATAATTAAAGTGAGAGCAGGAGCGGTGGATGGGAGTGTTCATTATCCGCTCATGCGCTGTAGATAAATAATTAAAATAAAAAACCACATGGGTTCCCCTGTATTTTTGCTAACCAGCCAGGCAAAACTCACAGCTGCAACTGTCAGCAAGGCTAGTTGTCAAGAATAGAGGGTTCGCCATTTTGTTTTAATTAATTAAATAAATAACTTAAAAAACGGCGTGGGGGTCCCCCATTTTTGACAACCAGCCTTGCTAAAGCAGACAGCTAGGGGCTGGTATTCTCCGGCTGGTAAGGGGCCATGGATATTGACTCCGCCAGCCTAAAAATAGCAGCCGCAGCTGCCCAAAAAAGGCACATCTATTTATTTTTTTATTTTTTAAAACATAACAGTTTTATTTTTAATCAATATACTTACATTTATTTCTTATAGCCTTTAGATTTTAATATTTTAACAAATAATCCTTTTTAATCAGTTGATGGTAACTTCAACTTTTACATATATTTTTAATCTACTTTTTATCCACTTTTATCGTCTGGAACTTTGGCTAATACTGATGATAGATCTGAGAAATCCTTGTCCACTTCTTTTTGAGCAGGTTTGAGCCCCTTGTTTTTCAAAATTTTCATTTTTCTTTTTTCTATTTATTTTTGATATCTTCTTCTGTATAAATTCACCAGAAAATGAGAATATATGATCACAATTGTATAATGTCAATTTCTCTGTTTTTAATCAAATCTCTTGTTTAAGCTGTAATGTGTCAAGTGCTGTACCATGTGTCGGTTTCATAAACTTTGACACTGTTTGACATGTGGTTCCCTTTGGCGCCATATTTGAATGTAGAATTTATTTAAACAGTATGTTGTGATTTGGTCCACTTGTAGCATGTCCTGATGAAGAATGCCTATTGACTTCGAAACGCGTTGAGAATAAACCACCATTCCTTATTTTCTGCACGCTTGGATCTTTAATTATTCAACAGCGTGGGTGATATCCACAAATTCTCTGATTTTAATACTTTGATTTGGTCACTGGTCTGACCTATAAATCTGCAGCAGCTGTCAACTCTGATGAGTTTATATGCACTAATGCAGGGGTGGGCAATTAATTTTCCTGAGGGGCCACATGAGAGAACGTGACTGTTGTCGAGGGCCAAACCAATTCAAATTAATTCTACTCAATATTAATATATTAGAATTATATTATTGATAATTATATTTTTAATTGTATCACTTAATATTGAGCAGAATTAAGTATGCTGACATCCTCCTAAATCTCGTACAGCCCCTTCTGTATATTATACTAGCTGAAGAGCCCTGCCCGGGCATAGTAACTAACTGTGGTTAGTTATAACAAATTATAATTGTCCTCCATCCCATAGTCCCGTGCCCATATACCCATCATACATATCCACCATCCCATAGGCCCGGGCCCATATACCCATCATACATATCCTCCATCCCATAGTCCCATGCCCATATACCCATCACACATCCTCCATCCCATAGTCCCATTCCCATATACCCATCATACATCCTCCATCCCATAGTCCCATGCCCATATACCCATCATACATATTCGCCATCCCATAGTCGAGTGCCCATATGCCCATCACACATCCTTCATCTCATAGCCCCATGCCCATATACCCATCATATATATCCTCCATCCCATAGTCCCGTGCCCATATACCCATCATACATATCCGCCATCCCATAGTCCTGTGCCCATATACCCATCATACATATCCTCCATCCCATAATCCAGTGCCCATATACCTATCAAACATCCTCCATCCCATAGTCCCGTGCCCATATACATATCCGCCATCCCATAGTCCCGTGTCCATATACCAGTCATGCATATCCTCCATCTCATAGTCCAGTGCCCATATACCCATCACACATCCTCCATCCCATATCCGCCATCACATAGTCCCGTGCCCATATACCCATTATACATATCCTCCATCCCATAGTCCAGTGCCCATATACCCATCACACATCCTCCATCCCACAGTCCCGTGCCCATATACCCGTCATTCATATCCTCCATCCCACAGTCCAGTGCCCATATACCCATCACACATCCTCCATCCCATAGTCAACCATTATGGCATCATAATGAGCGGTGGGGCTTGCAACCTAAGATGACATCAGCGTCGCCATGGCAACCATTATGACATCATAATGAGGGGCGGGGCTTGATACGCACACACTTTTTCCCCATTATGTAGATAGGGGCAAAATTGCTTGGTGAATTGGAACGCGCGGGGTTAAAATTTCACCTCATAACATAGCTTAGGACGCTCTCGGGGTCCAGACGTGTGATTGTGCCAAATTTTGTGGCTGTACCTGCGACGGTGCAGATGCCTATCCCAGACATACACACACACATACACACATACATACATACATACACACTTTGAGCTTTATATATTAGATGAGCCCCCTTATATGCTGTAAGAGGTCCCATACAACATCCCTATATAGAGCATGAGCCCCACACAGCCTCCCTATATATACTGCATGAGCAGCACACAGCATCCCTATATATACTGCATGAGCGCCACACAAGCTCTCTTTATATGCTGCATGAGCCCCACACAGCCTCTCTATATATGCTGCATGAGCCCCACACAGCCTCCCAATATATGCTGCATGAGCCCCACACAGCCTCCCTATATATATACTGCGTGAGCCCCAAATAGCCTCCCCATATACTGCATGAGCCCCACACAGCCTCCCCATATACTGCACGAGCCCCACACAGCCTCCCAATGTGCCGCACGATGTCCCCATAGCCTCCCTATGTGTAGCACGACACCCCCATATCCTCCCCATGTGCACCATGTCAATCCCATATCCTCCCCATGTGTAGCACAACACCCCCATAGCCTCCCCTTGTACAGCACAACACCCCCATAGCCTCCCCTTGTGCAGTACAACACCTCCATAGGCTCCCCTTGTGCAGCATGACACCCCCATAGCCTCCTCTTGTGCAGCACAACACTCCAAAACCTCCCCTTGTGCAGCACAACACTCTCATAGCCTCAACTTGTGCAGCACAACACCTCCATAGCCTCCCCTTGTGCAGCACAACATCTTCATAGCCTCCCCTTGTGCAGCACAACACCCCCATAGCCTTCCCTTGTGCAGCACGACACCCCCATAGGCTCCCTTTGTGCAGAGCGACACCCCATAGCCTCCTCTTGTGCAGCACAACACCCCATAGCCTCCCCTTGTGTAGCACAACACCCCCATAGCCTCCCCTTGTGCAGCACAACACCCCCATAGCCTCCCCTTGTGCAGCACAACACCTCCATAGCCTCCCCTAGTGCAGCACAATACCTCCATAGCCTCCCCTTGTGCAGCACAGCCCCAATGCCTCATCTTGTGCAGCACAACACATCCATAGCCTCCCCTTGTGCAGCACAACACCCCATAGCCTCCCCTAGTGCAGCACAATACCTCCATAGCCTCCCCTTGTGCAGCACAACACCCCCATAGCCTCCCCTTGTGCAGCACAACACCTCCATAGCCTCCCCTTGTGCAGCACAACACCCCATAGCCTCCCGTTGTGCAGCACGACACCTCCATAGGCTCCCTTTGTGCAGCGCGACACCCCATAGCCTCTCCTTGTGCAGCACAACACCCCCATGCCCATCCTAACATCCTATACACATGGAAAAAAAATAAACAGCACATACTCACCTCGGTCCCGTTCCCTTGCACTCTGCTTGTCTTCCTGCCTCCGGTGTGCTGACTCTCCACAGTACACAGCTGACACAATGAAATTACGTCATTGCATCAGCTGTTTCACACGATGATTGGTGAAGGAAGTGGCCAGAGGCTCCTCCTTCACCAATAAAGTCAGCGCATGAGCGCAGATCGAAACAGCGAATGGATGGGCACCATGGACCTCTGTTTCCCAACCCCTTGGCTGTCTTGTTCTGCAGGCTGGCTGAGACAGCCAAAGGGCCGGATGTGGCCCACGGGCCGCCCTTTGCCCAGGTTTGCTCTAATGTGAAGAAATAACTGGTGAGTGCAATTTGATTTTATATCTTGAAATCTCCATCGGATAAGACCATGTTTGCACTCTTCTCTCCTGCAGTGTCCTTTATTATTTACACATTTTAGCAGAAATGGATCCCAGTTGATAACCGGAGTATACTTCTGACTCTGGTGCAGGACAGTCGAACGTTCAATCAGATTCATTAAGAAGTGCATTCCTCTTAATACATTTGTTGTATTTTACTCCATTTCACTCTGCACTGGCATGCAAAACAACAGTCTTTATGCGTTGGCCCCAAAGTGAATGGTGAAAAACCACAGTGGAAGTGTCACAGGGATACCCTGACAGAGAGAGGACAGGAGACTGCAGTGTCTGGTTTCACACACTCCTGCACTGGTTAGAAGTACTTCACATCATATTAAACAGTGCAGGTTTTTTCCTTGCTTGCAGTACAAGGGTAAATCTGTTCATTTGAAGCTTCTGGAGCTTTCCTACTTGGATTGTCTCAGCTGATCAATGTTGGCCAATCCTCTCTGCAATATAAGCTAGCCTCTAGCATTTGGGATTGCCAGTGTTAGTTTTTATTGCCTGGTTCAGTAGTAGGAGGTGTAGTTAGTGGTTGTAGTTAGTGTTCGGAGATTGTTCAGAAGATTGTTGCTTGGATTTTTGTGGGTGTGTACATCCTCATTCTCTCCTATTTGGTTTCTCCTTCGTTTACCAACCCTTTGTCCCATTCTGTTGTTTGGTGTGAGTATTTTGTATTGTTGGTATTTTCATTTACCCCTGTCAGTCTCCCTTTATTTGTTTGGTTAGTGTGTTCCTATACAATTCAGCTTCCCACTACCCTGAGTGGGGGGAGGCGATAGATTAGGGTAGATATAGGAACATAACAAGGCACGAGAACTCGTCGTCTCCACCTTCAGGAGTAATCTGGGGGATAGGGATGAATCAGAGCGCCCTTAGTTTTGCGGACCTGGATAGTGCCCAAAATTGTAACACCATTGTGACAGGAAGGATGCAATTTGGAAAAAAATAAAACTAAACTAAAGTGAACAAAGTTTACACAAGAATAAATTTATTGGACCCATTCCTAAACAGCATAGAATTTTCCAGTCATGGTCATAACCGGTGTGAGGGAACCATTCATGGTGGTGCTATACTCCACAAAACTTTTAGGCATATACATAGGGAGAGACCTGTTAATCCAGGGATGCAGGGCATCGGATACCCGACTCCAACTAATCAGCGTTTCAACAACGTGGACTGTTGTTTGATTCATGCTGCCCGTTGTTGAGTTCTCATGAATTTTATGACAGTTTCTCTTTTTATCTCCATGGTGTACCCAACTATGCCAATTTAGTAGGAACCAACGGAAGGTTATGATACTACAGCTGACCCACTCATTGTGAAATAAATATAAATAATTCTATTTTTATGCAGCCTGTGAAACCTATATCATATATGTAATGATACACAGCATGTGTGTATCCGGAGGTGGAGCCTAGGGGGCGCTAACAGAGAGCATGGGCAAGTAAGGGAGTAGTGAGAGCACCACAAGGTGCCGTGCACACCGGATCGGAGCCCAGCTGGACGTGCGAGGTCAGAGGGAATGATGGGGTTGGAGCCAACCACGCGACGGAACGGGAGCCGGCTGGATGTCATAACAGGGACGTACTCAGGAGCGAACAGAGGGTCGGAAGCCAGACGGGGATGGCGGGAGTTGAAGGGAGAGACAAGAGAGTAGTCAAATAAGCCAGGGGTCAGAGGCCAGGAGGGAGCGCAGTATCTGAAGGGCAGGATAGGAGAATGGTCAGGAAGGAAGCCGAGTGTCAGAAATCAGAGCAGTTACCACGGTACAGAAACAGGAGACAGAGACAAGTCAAGGAACAAACCGGGTCATACACAGATAAGCACACACATACAGAGAATCAACGATAGTTAACTGAGTAACTGGGGTCAGCTACACTAGCCAAGTATAACGGAAGTATCACTGACACCAGAACCAGGAGCAACCAGCATTAAATAGCTGCCCCAGAATCAAAGAGAGGAGAACTAGCAATAACCCTGACTTGACAAGGATGGAGACTGAACTATCCCATCCTGAGTCATGACAATATATTTGTTGGGTCTGTAGAAAGCTGAATTCTAAGTGGTATTCCTTTAGCTAGGGTCACACAACAGATTTTCTCTCATCTGAAAAAATTGGTCCGATTATGCTATGAATGTGAGCCAAATTTTTTTTTATACATCTTCATTCAATCTGTCAAGGGACCCATAGACTTGAATGGTCAAGGGTCTTCTGATTATTGGAGGCAACTCGATTTTTGATTTGGTCCAAGGAAAAAACTGGACATGTGTACTGCTTCATTGAATAACATGGGGACGAGTGTTACCTGTCAAAACGAAGGATACCACTCATCCGATTATTACGGTCATGTGCATGAGCCCTATGAAATCATATTTAGGTAAAACTTTTCAGATTCCATTCAGTGATTGGTGCATGGCAGCCAACAGGTGAATAGGGCATTTGCCAATAGTACTATTGCCCTGATGGCAGCCCAGGCTACTCATACATAAAGAGCAGCTGTGACCCCTGCAGACATGAACAGTATGTAGTACCACATTTCCAACCTATAGCTGTCTGGCTGTAGCTGTCACGCTCGCACCTTGACTGGTTGGCGAGAGCTTGGGGGTATGGCCCCACTGTGCCACAAACCAGACTACCCTGGAAGGGACGTGACTAAGCAGCTACCTTGGTGTTCAATGGAGCCTCTGACGGTAAGGTCAGGCTTGTGCGGCAGGTATCTACCAGGTACCACTCCAGGGTGGTGTCTGGCTGTGGCTGCTGATCCCACTGGGGAACAGAACACTCGGACAGGTGCGCAAGAGTGTCGACAGGCACGACAGGCAGGCAGGCAGGCACAGCTGGCACTCTGGCAGGCGGGTATGACTGGCACTCTGGCAACAGGCAGGCACGACTGTGACACTGGCAGACAGGCAGGCACAGCTGAGACACTGGCAGACAGGTGGGCATGGCTGAAACACTGGCAGACAGGCGGGCTGAGACAGAAGGGGCAGGAACTGACTAGGGAAGCACAGGAACACAGGCAGGTATGAATGGGACAAGGGAACAGGTAGGGACCTGTTCAGACTGGAGAAACTGGGGCTGGTTCAGGAAGGACAAAGACACAAACAGGTAAGAGCAGTGCACACACAGAAGATGCAGGAACTGGTTCTGGAACCAGTACAGACAGGTAGGACAAGGATCCACAGGATACGGAACAGAAACAGAGCATAACCGCAGGGTTGCAGAGCAGAGAAGAACTGCAAGGAGCGGAGCAGGATAGAACCGCAAGGCTGCGGAGAGGAACTGCAGTTTACAGCAAGAGGTTCTGCAGCAGGTGCCACAGAGAAGGAGAGCAAAGTGGAACCACAGGAATGTGGAGAGGAGCTGCAGCAAGAGGTTCTGCAACAGCAAGAGCGAAGCAAGGCGGAACAGCAAGGTATGCGGAGAGAGTCTGCAGCAAGAGGTTCTGCAGCAGCAAGAGCGAAGCAAGGCAGAACCGCAAGGTATGCGGAGAGAAGCTGCATCAAGAGGTTCTGCAGCAGCAAGAGGTTCTGCAGCAGGAAGATTGAAGCAAGGCGGAACCGCAGGTATGCAGAGAGGAGCTGCAGCAAGAGGTTCAGCAGCAGCAAAAGTGGAGCAGAGCGGAGCTGGGTCACCCCCTCACAGGGCTGTGGGGTACTCGGTAGCGGGCCGGTGTCAGGGGGAATGTGTCACAGCAGCGGTGACCCGGTCCGTGGCCCTGGGCGCCCAAATCAATGGTGGTTTGTAGTTAATGGAGTGGAATAGTTCGTGACGCCACCTGTGGTGTTCGGCAAGAGAGGTGTTAAGCCGACGCTGCAGACAGATCCTCTGGGACAGATGGTGTGATGCAGCAATGGTGGTAGAACCCTCCACAGGCAGGGCTGTTGTCCCAGGGCAGTGTAGATGTGGGCACACTTCGATGGTGTAGTGTCCGGCGCAGGGGATGTAGCAGTGCCGGTGGACGCAAGAAGGAATGGAGGACACCAGTGCTTGCAGTTTCAAGGCTTTACTGACAGTTCGTGGTACACACTGGTGCCTGCTTCCATGCCGTGTCCTCTGGGGCAGAGACTCAATCAACCTTCCCGGGCAAGTCAGGATTCTCCTATCCAGCACTCCGCCAACATGTACCTTTCCTGAACGACTCCACCAATGCGCCTTTTAGTGTGAAGATCTCCAGTACCGTGGTACTCTGGAGTTCCTCCTGTCAGATGTTCCTAACAACTCTACTCGTATGGCAGACAGCTGTAGCCTCTCTCGGGGACTCCCTTCTCTGGAGTCCTGGCTCTCTATTCAGTTGCTGTTGTGGCCCAAGTCTTAGATGGGAGTAGTGTATTTACAGCCTCCTACTCCACCGGTGTCTGCTGCAGAACCATAAGTGTCCACACAACCTCGGGGACCGGGCCCCAGCCTTGCGCTGAGAGCCTATAGGCAGGGTTCCTCTTCCAACCCACAACTCCTCTCTGTTCTCTACTCCTTTGTTCCGTACTGATCTTTCTCTCTCTTAAGGAAGCTTAGGTTGCAGTTCTACGTCTTTCTCCTTCTTGTTCCTTTCCCGTGCCAGCTGGCTCAGATCACCGAGTCAGCTGCAGCACTCCTTCTTCTCTCCCTCTTCTAGGGATCTCCTTCCTCTCGGACCCATCCTCAGACTCTCCTGACTGACTGTCCACTCTCCTCTCGCCTGACCTCCCGCCAGACTGAACCTCTGACTGACCTGTAATTCTAAACCTTTCCAACCTTTTATATGAGTCTCAACTCCACCCACCTCCCAGCACATCCAGGGTTCCAAGCAGGGAGCCACCAGAGGTGCTCTGCTACTCTCTAAGCACTGAGCCGCAATGTGGTTGTGCAGAACTACCCAGTTGTGTGGGATGCGAGTATTGGAGCGTGGAAAGGAGCTCCTAACTTACCTAGGCGGTGGGGAACTACACCTTAGGAGAAGGTGCAGTACCTCTGTGGCGACTGAGCCTCAGGGGCGCCACATACCCCCCCCGTTAAACACAGCACGTCCGCGGGCTGTAGGGTAAGCAGCGTTAACAACAAAGAAACAAGCACATTTTTATAATGCTGCATAAACATTTCTTATACTAAACTTCCTAGTATAGGAGGTACTCTTTCTTGAATGTTACAAACAATTCTTATTTAACTATCTAAAGTTCAAGTCAAAAAGTGCAACTCTTCATTCTAAGTGCCATTATCTGTGACTCACTATCACTTTATTCAGCTTTCCTTCTCTAGTACACGTTTCTTTATTATTATTCTCTCTTCTAGATGAAAGACGCTGACCGCAAGTACCTGGTCCGTCACCCGTCTACTTTCAACTCTTTATTCTTAATTCTGTATCAAAACATTCTCAATTCTCTGCAAAAGCTATTTCTCAGTTACTAATACTCTTATAAAACACATTATCAAATACTTTACAGTAAAACATTCAACAGTTATTCTTGTAAGTGCTGGACACCGCTCCCAGCCAGGATTTCTTGCAGTGTCCTTTGAGGTACACATCATCTTCGAAAAGTGTCCATGCAAAACATCTTCTTCGCAAAGTGTCCTTATATAAAACTTGACATTATCTTCGCAAAGTGTCTTTTTATGTAAAACCAAGAGAGGGCACCTAAAGAGGTGCAAACTATTTACAAGAAAGTTTTGGAGCATACAGTGTTCATGATCTCCTCAGTTCCAAATGTAGAAACGCTGCCATTACAAAAATAAGGCAGCAAAAGTGCTACCAGAAAAACATGATAACAACAAAAATAAGGCACAACTGGTGCAACAAACCCTCCTGGGTAACGAGATTTACTGTGAATTTACTTAATTGTGGTCCCCTCCTGGGGTTCTGGAATTGTCCTCATCTTGATTCTGGTTTCTTGCTAAAGGGCCATGAATCTGTGGCAAATGGAACCCATGATGTATCTCAATGCCCATCGACTGCTCCTCCTTGATAGGTGGTCCCGCTGTCCTGGTACGAGATCTAGCTCCTAGGGCTTCTGCAGTTTTTCGGCGCTGATGAGCAACTGCTTGGGGACTTGGCAGTGAAGGGGTCCTGAGATCACCATCCCAAAACGATCCAGATCCCCCTCGGCCCTGAAGATGTCGGATCTGGCGTGCCGTCTCCAACCGTACCCCTAGCAGCAGGGACCTCCTCCACCTCCCCATCAACCCATTAGGAGAGCCGGGGTATATACCTGGGAGTTCCCGGCGGTGCGGTCTCTGCTCCGGTGCAGGCGTGGTGGCAACGGGTGTTGCCCGGTGAGACACCGGAGTCGGCGGTGGAGCCAACAGCAGCTCCGGTTCTGCGGGGGTCGTTGGCAGGGCCTGCGCAGCCGCGTCAGGTCCGAGCAGGAGCTTCTCTTCCTCCGCTTCACCTCCCTGGGCTGTGTACAACTCTTCCGGTAACAGCGGCAAAGAGGGGACAGAGTACGCTGCCGGTGGCATGGCAGCGGCTCCAAGCTCCACAGGGTCTGCCAGGAAAAGGTCCGGTGCAGCAGCGGCGGGTACCGGTGTCGCGGGTACCGGAGGTGTAGGCCCCTCCTGGGTGTGCTGCAGGTTCAATGTCCATAGCGCTTCTCGCCTCAGTCGCAGGCGGCACATCAGCTGGATAATCTCGTCCTCCAGCTGTTGGTGATTCATCCCTGAGATCGGGTCAGAGCCTTCAGCCATGGCGCCAGGGAGATCCGTTTCCCCGCGCTCCGCAGGCCTCCTTCCCTCACTCTCCAAAATGGTGTTCTGGCTTTCTTCTTCCTGCCTTGGCCCCTTTCCCGCCACTGGCTTCTTCTGCCCCTCCTTCCAGGGGCGGCATCTTCTTCCAGCGCCTCCATACCAAGCCAGTATACGAACCCCTCGGGGGGTGGGCCATGTCGCTGTCACATAGTAATTCAGGCAGGGAAGGCCCAATACTCTTCGCGGTCTTTTCCTAGGACCTCCCATCTCTTCACGCCCTTCTTCTAGCGCCAGCGGCCATTTCTAATGTCCATTTTACAGTCTATTAAATCAGGTCTTCTGCACATTTTCAAAAGCATAAAGTCTAACAAATCTCAGGCACACATAACCCAATGGTATCGGGTCTCGTCTTCCTGTTCGTGATGCCAAGTTGGGTCACCCCCTCCCAGGGCTGTGGGGTACTCGGTACCGGTGACTCGGTCCGTGGCCCTGGGTGCCCAAATCAATGGTGGTTTGTAGTTAATGGAGTGGAATAGTTCGTGATGCCACCTGTGGTGTTTGGCAAGAGAGGTGTTAAGCCGAAGCTGCAGACAAATCCTCTGGGACAGATGGTGTGATGCAGCAATGGTGGTATAACCCTCCACAGGCATTGCTGTTGTCCCAGGACAGTGTAGATGTGGGGACACTTCGATGGTGTAGTGTCCGGCGCAGGGGATGTAGCAGTGCTGGCAGACGCAAGAAGGAATGGAGGACACCAGTGCTTGCAGTTTCAAGGCTTTACTCACAGTTCGTGGTACACTCTGGTGCCCGCTTCCATGCCGTGTCCTCCGGGGCAGAGACTCAATCAACCTCCCGGGCAAGTCAGGATTCTCCTCTCCAGCACTCCGCCAACATGTACCTTTCCTGAACGACTCCACCAATGCGCCTTTTAGTGTGAAGATCTCCAGTACCGTGGTACTCTGGAGTTCCTCCTGTCAGATGTTCCTAACAACTCTACTCGTATGGCAGACAGCTGTAGCCTCTCTCGGGGACTCCCTTCTCTGGAGTCCTGGCTCTCTATTCAGTTGCTGTTGTGGCCCAAGTCTTAGATGGGAGTAGTGTATTTACAGCCTCCTACTCCACCGGTGTCTGCTGCAGAACCATAAGTGTCCATACAACCTCGGGGACCGGGCCCCAGCCTTGCACTGAGAGCCTATAGGCAGGGTTCCTCTTCCAACCCACAACTCCTCTCTGTTCTCTACTCCTTCGTTCCGTACTGATCTTTCTCTCTCTTATGGAAGCTTAGGCTGCAGTTCTACGTCTTTCACCTTCTTGTTCCTTTCCCGTGCCAGCTGGCTCAGATCACTGAGGCAGCTGCAGCACTCCTTCTTCTCTCCCTCTTCTAGGGATCTCCTTCCTCTCGGACCCATCCTCAGACTCTCCTGACTGACTGTCCACTCTCCTCTCGCCTGACCTCCCGCCAGACTGAACCTCTGACTGACCTGCAATTCTAAACCTTCCCAACCTTTTATATGAGTCTCAACTCCACCCACCTCCCAGCACATCCAGTGTTCCAAACAGGGAACCACCAGAGGTGCTCTGCTACTCTCTAAGCACTGAGCCGCAATGTGGTTGTGCAGAACTACCCAGTTGTGTGGGATGCGAGTGTTGGAGCGTGGAAAGGAGCTCCCAACTTACCTAGGCGGTGGGGCACTACACCTTAGGAGAAGGTGCAGTACCTCTGTGGCGACTGAGCCTCAGGGGCGCCACAGAGCTGCAGTATCAGCAAGACAGAGGGAGTAAACACAAGTTTACACAGAGCAGGGAAGGAAAAGCCACATGCTGGCATAAAACAGACTTAGGTATAAGACAGAATTCAGACAGTGAAAGGTATGAGACAAGGTACAGGAACAAAGACACAGAGACCAGGCTATTCTGCCACCTGGAGGGCAGACAGGTACAAGACAAGGATAGGAGCAAGGACACAAAGACCAGGATATGTTGCTTCCTGGATGGCAGAACGGACAGGTACAGATACAGGGAATCAAGCCCCCAGAGAAGGCGAAATACAGGACAGGACCTGGCAACTCAGCAGTAAGACACTAACTGAATAAAGGCATTGCTCAGGCAGCTTCCATCGTGTGGAGCTGCCTAAACTACCTGAAGCCTCTTGGTATTTGGCTGGGGACACCATAGGCAGGTGCACACTGATTCTATAAGAAACAGGAAGAGCTGGCACCGCCCCCCTATGCACGCAGCCAGGAAACATGCACAGAGCAGACAGAAGACAAGAGGCATCCAGCACAGAGACGGCAGCAGACAGAGCTCACAGCATGGCCCGGAGAAGTGAGTAAGTTGGTGTGGAAGGCAGGTGGGGGATGGGAGGCCATGCAGTGATGCCGGCAGGGTTGTTACAGTAGCTTCCAACAGTGATAACAGATGATAGTCTAGTGCAGTGTTCCCCAACTCCAGTCCTCAAGAGCCACCAACAGGTCTTGTTGTCAGGATTTCCCTTAAAATCCTCGCCCTCGCCCTCGCTTCACCCAGGGCTGCGGGGTACTCGGTACTGGGCCGTGGAATGTGTCACAGCAGCGGTGACCCGGTCCGTGGCCCTGGGCCCCAATATCAATGGCGTTGATGTTAATGGTGTTAAAGTCTATTAGGTAGTTCGTGACCCCACCCGTGGTGTTTGGCAAGTAAGATGGTAAGCCAACGCTGCATACTGATCCCCTGGGACTGATGGTGTGGTGCAGCAGAGATGGTATAGCTCCCCACAGGTGGATCTGTAGTCCCAGGGCAGTGTAGGTGCAATGGATGATGAGAGGCGCAGAATGGCATGGAGGCTGGTGCCCAGGTGTAGTGGTGCTGGAATAACTGGAGGACACCAGAGTATGCAGTTCCAAAGCTTTACTCACTGTTTGCAGTTCACACAACTGCCTGCCTTCGTACTGTGTTCTTCAGGTCAGGGCTCCAGCCTACCTCCAGGCAGGATAGGATTCTCCCCTCCACACTAAGCCAACATGTATCTTCCTGAATGACTCCTCCAATGCGCCTTTAGGTGCGAAGCACTCCAGTACTTAGTTACCCTGGAATGCCTCTCTCTAGGTGTTCCTAGTCTTTACTTGTATGACAGACAGCTGTAGCCTGCTCGAGGACTCCTCACTGCGTCCCGGCTCTCTATTCAGTTGCTGTTGTGTCCCAAGTCTATGATGGGAGCAAGGCGTTAGCGGCTCACTACTCCTCCGGTGTCTGTTGCCGGACATAAAGTTCCAATCAACCTCGGGGACCGGGTCCTGGCCTTTGCGCTCTCTAGACTGGAAGGGTTCTTTCTCTTTCTCAACCTGCTTCCCACCGTCCTTCTATTCTCCTTCATTCCGCTCTGTTCTATCTCTCTTATGGAATCTGTAGTCTTCAGTCTATGTCTCTTTCTCCTTCTCTTCCTTCCCTGAGGAGCTCGTTCCACAAAGACCAGTCCTCAGCCTCTCCTGACTGACTGCCTTCCTCCGCCTTGAGCTCCTCTCAGGCTGATCTGCTGTCAGCCTGCTCTCTCTCTGGGACTCACCCCAGACTGTCAGACCCCTTCCCTCTCTTTTATATCTAACTCCACCCGCCTCCCCAGCACCTCTCGTGTTACGAAGCCAGGGACCACAAAAGGCACCCTATGACCTTTCCAGCATAAAGCATGGATGGGTCCCTGCTGAACTATCCTGTGTGTGTGGGGTGCAGGTGTTGGAATGCGGAAAGGAGTTCCCAGCCTACCTGGATGGTGGGGCACTACACCTTAGGAGAAGGTGCAGTACCTCTGTGGCAACTGAAGCCTCAGGGGCGCCACAATTGCACAGGTGAGATCTGCTCACCTGCACAGGCAATAATTCCACCACCTGGCTGATACTAATGAAATCCTTAAAACATGACCTGTTGGTGGCTCTTGAGGACTGGAGTTGGGGAACACTGGTCTAGTGTTATCCTAGTGAGACATCCCCTGTAACCATACTACAATCTGTACCACCTCAAGCACAGGTCAGGGTCCCTTTATTCTGTTTATATGCCTAGAATATACTGTATTGTACAGTAAGCCTTGGCAGCGTACAGTGTTGATTACTCTGAGTGCAGCCAAGCAAATGAAAAAAATATTATTGAAAAGCATTGGCAGTAAGTTTCTATACAGCCTATTTGCAACACGCTACTGAATCATTTTGCTGTTTCCTAATCCGAAAAGTGCATCTCTGTCTGTATAGCGGTATTACACAGATAAATGTTGTTCTAAGCTTGTAGCTAGAGAACTTGTC
The DNA here is from genome assembly GCF_039654945.1 of Dendrobates tinctorius. Lineage (NCBI taxonomy): Eukaryota > Metazoa > Chordata > Amphibia > Anura > Dendrobatidae > Dendrobates > Dendrobates tinctorius. The sequence goes on from NW_027361671.1 coordinate 93,271,881, forward strand.
AGGGTAATATGTATATCCTCACATAGCCAGAACAGATTGGGACTTGGCCTTTCATTAGACTGAACTGTTGCTCATTTCTTATCACAAATACCAGCAGATTTGTTTGCACATTTGATTGTATACATAATCCTACTACATACCTGTCTGCCTAGTGAAACAAATCATATTCATAGCGGGTAAGCTGTGATGGTGAAGGCACTGCGCAGCTAAATTACCGTCTGTCCAATTCTGGACGATGTTTGACAACGCAAGTCAAAGTTATTAAAGGGAATCTGTTAGTTCACATATAAACAAGGCATCACTCAGGTAAAATAATGTATTTAAAATACCATGTATTAACAAGAGGAAATAAAACAGCAATAAAATCAAATAAATATGTATTGACACATTGATGTAGTAATATATAAGGAATGTCTTTTTACACTGCAATAGCCCTGGTATGGGGCTATTCCGTTCAGTTATCCACCTCCACACAGTGATTTTCACACCTGCGACATCGAGCCTGTGACATAGCGCTGTGATATTCAGTGGGCCTCACACAATCCAAAAGTGTCCAGTGTCCACAAGTGTGTGCAGAAATTCAAAATCTCCCCTGTCCTATAGACACCTTGTACTTTGTTTTACATTACTATATAGTTTGTTGGATTTTGTCTACATTTCATACTAAAAATGAGGAAGGCTGTTGGAAGAGGCCGTGGAATTGGGTGGGGGTTGACAGCTGGTAATGATGGTGTTGGTGGTGGATCTGATGGTAGTGGCAAAAGCAAAATAGGACCGAATGCAGGAGGTGTTGAGCCTGCATCATCGTCTGGCTCCACAAGGCCTCGAAGGCTTAGTTTTCTAGGAGTTGGCAAACCGCTTTTAAAGCCAGAGCTTCAGGAAAAAGTTTTGTCTTACATTGCTGACTCAGCCTCCAGCTCTATCGCCTCCTCTTCTGAAGTTGTAAAAAATAAAAGTCGTCATTGGAGGCTCATGTTCATGAACCACACCTTTCCTTGTGTCCTTCACCCCAACCAAGATTGAAGGATGACGCAGGCCATACTACTGATTACTCTATGGAGCTGTTTTCACATACCATGCCTGGATTATCAAGTGAAATGGTGAATTACCCAGGCCAAGATGAATCTGACATGGAGTGCACTGATGCACAGCCACTGATAGATGATTCTGCTGGTACATTCACTCAGAGCACTACATTGTCCTCGCAGTGTACAGAGCCAGATTCTGACCCTGATGAGAATCAGGTGCCCCTTCCCGCACACTATACCACCATACACGGTGACACAGAGGAAGGTGCACATGACATTGAAGAGGAGGTGATGGATGACCCAGTTGTTGACCCAGATTGGCATCCATTGGGGGAAGAGGGTGCTGCTTCCAATAGCTCAGATGAGGAGGAGGAGCATCCACAGCAGACATCAACATCGCAACAGCTGTTATCTGGCAGGCCCGGAGCACTCCAAAGACAGGTTCCAAAAATCAACAGAGTTGCTGGACAGCTTGTCCAGAGGGTCAAAATATCACAGCGTGCTAGGCCGCAAAATATCTGCCAAAGTAGGAAGAGTGCAGTGTGGCACTTTTTTAAACAAAATCCTCATGATCAGGCCAAGGTTATCTGTAAGAAGTGCGCAAAGACCTTTAGCCAAGGGAAAAATCTGAAAAATTTGAATACCAGTTGCATGCTTAGACATTTAACCAGCATGCACTTGCAAGCGTGGACACAACACCAAACCTCAAGTACCACATGTGCAACTGATCACAAAGAAGGTAGTCAGCAACGCTACATTGTTTCCCCCACTGTAAGCCCACCGGTTAGCACAGCAGCAAATGTTGAGGTGTCGTTGCAAGGCCACAGCAGTCAGGGAATCCCACTGTTATATCAACGAAAGACTGAATCTAGGCCATCAGAAAGAACACCAACTCCATCACCATCATCAACCCTCTCTCAGTCCGCCCTGTCCACCGCTACTTCCACCATATGCAGCTCTCAAGTCCAGCTCACCCTCCCAGACACTATGAGTAGGTCAAGAAAGTACTCAGTCTCTCATCCGCGTACACTGGGTTTGAACGCCCACATTGCCAAACTAATCTCGTTAGAGATGATGCCCTATCGGTTGGTGGAAAGCGCAGCTTTCCGCGAATTCATGGCCTATGCAGTACCACGCTATGACCTACCCAGTCGCCACTTCTTCTCTCGCAAAGCCATCCCAGCCCTCCACCATCATGTGAAAGACCGCATTGTCCATGAACTCAAGCAGTCAGTGAGTGGAAAGGTGCACCTCACAACTGATGCATGGTCCAGTCGGCATGGCGAGGGCTGTTACGTGTCCATCACTGCGCACTGGGTTAATGTGGTGGATGCAGGGTTCACAGGGGACAGTGCTGCCTAGCCCACGGTATAGGAAACAGTTGGCTGTAGGCGTTCGACCCTCCTCCTCCTCCTCCAGACGCGAAAGCTCGTCACCAGAGCGCAGTCGTACGAGCACTCCATCTGCAGCTGCCACTGTTGCACTCGAGGTGTCCCCCCTATCGAGCAGCTAGTGGAAAGCGTCAGCAGGCTGTGTTGCAGATGATGTGTTTGGGCGACAGACACACCGCCGAGGTGCTGGCCGAGTACTTTCAGCGACAAACTGAGTCATGGCTGGGCAGTGTACATCTTGAGGCAGGCAAGGTAGTTAGTGATAACTGCCGTAATTTTGTGGCAGCCATAGCCCTTTCAAAACTCAGCCACATACCTTGCTTGGCTCACACCTTGAACCTGGTGGTGCAGTGCTTCCTCAATAATTATCCGGAGTTAACAGCCCTGCTCCAGAAGGTGCGAAGACTGTGCGCGCACATCCGCCGGTCGCCTGTACACTCCATTCGTATGCAGAAGTTGCAGCGATTGCTCCACCTTCCCTACCACTGCCTCATTATCGACATTGCAACAAGGTGGAACTCCACCCTGCACATGGTTCAGCGGCTGTGCGAGCAGAGGCAGGCCATAATGCGTTTGTGGGAGGATACACGGCCAGGCACTTTGAGTGCAGACATGGAGTTGACAGGTGTGCAGTGGTCAAAGCTGAAAGACCTCTGTAAAGTCCTTCAGTGTTTTGAGGAATGCACACGGCTGGTAAGCGCAGATGACGCCATCCTAAGCATGAGCATCCCACTTATGCGTCTGCTCATGCAAACTTTGACGCACCTTAAGGAGCAGGCGTCTGCAGCCAATGTTGACGAGGAGGAAGAGGTGGAGGGAATCCTTGATGACATTCGCCATTGTCTGCTCAGGGACCTCTCCTGGACGAGGTAGAGGAAGAAGAGGAGGAGGAGGATGATGATGGGGATGATTACTTAGGGGAGGAGGATGCATCTCGTGGGGCAAGTGAAAATGTTGGCGTGGCAAGGTCTGGTACAGGGTTTGTGCGTGACTGGAGGGATGTGGATTTGCCAGAAAGTGCTCCTCCACCCAGCACTCGCAGTGCATCATTGACACCGGGAACATTGGCCCACATGTCAGATTATGCCTTGCAGATCCTAAAAAGGTACCCACGCATTGCCAAAATGATGAACGATGACGACTACTGGTTGGCCAGCATCCTGGATCCACGCTATAAAGGCAAATTACAAAACATCATGCCACAGGAGAACCTTGACCTAATATTGGCTACTAAACAAGCAACTCTGGTTAACCGGTTGGTTGAGGCATTCCCAGCACACAGCAGCGGTGATGGTTCTCACACGAGCCGTACGGGCCGGGGACAGCTTGGCAGAGGTGTTCGTGGTGCACACAGCAGAAGTGGCGTTTGAGACAGGGGTTTCATGACAATGTTGTGGACTGATTTTTCACGGAGCGCTCACACAACTGGTACTACTGCATCGATGGAAAGTGACAGGAAACAGCAGTTGTCAACTATGGTTAACAACTACTTTTCCTCCCATATCGATGTTCTCCCGCACAGGTCATTCCCTTTTGACTATTGGGCCGCTAAACTGGACACCTGGCCTGAATTGGCACAATATGCCTTACAGGAGCTTGCTTGCCCAGCTGCAAGTGTGCTATCGGAAAGAGTCTTCAGTGCAGCTGGATCAATCCTGACAGAAAAAAGGACCCGTCTGTCAACCCAAAATGTGGATGATCTAACCTTCATTAAAATGAACCATGCATGGGTTTCCAAGGATTTTGTCCCACCTTCCCTTGATGACACATAGGTTGCCAGAAAAATGGCTTGCTTTGGTCCTCCTCCTATTCCGTGAACTTGACCTATTTCGCCTTTAGCAGCAGCTGAATGACCCACATCTACATATGCCACTTTGTAAACCTCCCTAAGTGGGCGGCCCCCCCCATGGCCGGGGTCACCACCTAGCGCACAAAACCGTGCGAGTGCCGTTGCCCTGGACAGGTGGGTAGGCCGACTCTTGGGCGCGGGAACTAGCATAGGGTCCCTCATAGTGCAATCAAGTGTCTCTGACAGTGGTGGTGCACACCCGCCGTCAGACACACCGCCGTACTATGAGGGGCCCAGTGCCAGTACCGACGCCCACGAGTGTGCCCCCCTTGCTTGTGCAGGGTCCCAGCATTTGCAATGTTTACCTCTCCCTGCTCCTCCGCTGTGTAGTCTGGGCTGTCAAATCCTTCACTGGGACTGCCACTACAAATTGATTGAACTGAAAGATGATGGTTAAGATGTAGCTATGCCCTGTCCTGCTGGCCAGGCTCTAGCTCCAGATGATCAGTGGCTTCTATTTCTTATGGACGTCGACTCACAATTACATGCAGTGGTGGTTTATCATCAGCTTTCACAGTTTTCCTACTCACAAACGTGTGACATTCCGGCGCACATTTCAAAATGTGCCCTCTCATGCCAATCAAATAGAATCGCCTACGGCCTGTGGCTTCTGTCTTTTGCACTCCAAAGTTACGTGACAGATCATGATAGCCAGTGAGCACCATGTTTACATCACTCCCTGTGATAAAAATTGGATTGAGATGAGTAACAGTGATGGAATCAACGGAAGTGCGATACAGCAAGACTTTATGCACAAAAAAATGTTTTCACTGTCTCAACACACAAATTAATTGAGGGTCAGCATCGCCTATGAGAATTGTGACAGAAGTTTTTCCCGTGAATAATAATTCCTAGATTTCTGCAATCAAAAGCCTTTAGGTCACTAATTGTATGCATCTCATTTCCTATTGCGGAGAGGCTGGACTGTATTACTGAGACATAAATATATATGAAGATTTAAAAATAACACCAAAAGTATATAGTTGTGTACGCCTCAAATGCATTTCCTTTTTTCCACTTTTTAGATTGCTGTGTAATCCATACTGAGAACACGGAGATTTTACATGTTTAAACTATGCTATATACAGTGGGGCAAAAAAGTATTTAGTCAGTCAGCAATAGTGCAAGTTCCACCACTTAAAAAGATGAGAGGCGTCTGTAATTTACATCATAGGTAGACCTCAACTATGGGAGACAAACTGAGAAAAAAAAATCCAGAAAATCACATTGTCTGTTTTTTTTTCATTTTATTTGCATATTATGGTGGAAAATAAGTATTTGGTCAGAAACAAGCAATCAAGATTTCTGGCTCTCACAGACCTGTAACTTCTTCTTTAAGAGTCTCCTCTTTCCTCCACTCATTACCTGTAGTAATGGCACCTGTTTAAACTTGTTATCAGTATAAAAAGACACCTGTGCACACACTCAAACAGTCTGACTCCAAACTCCACTATGGTGAAGACCAAAGAGCTGTCAAAGGACACCAGAAACAAAATTGTAGCCCTGCACCAGGCTGGGAAGACTGAATCTGCAATAGCCAACCAGCTTGGAGTGAAGAAATCAACTGTGGGAGCAATAATCAGAAAATGGAAGACATACAAGACCACTGATAATCTCCCTCGATCTGGTGCTCCACGCAAAATCCCACCCCGTGGGGTCAAAATGATCACAAGAACGGTGAGCAAAAATCCCAGAACCACGCGGGGGGACCTAGTGAATGAACTGCAGAGAGCTGGGACCAATGTAACAAGGCCTACCATAAGTAACACACTACGCCACCATGGACTCAGATCCTGCAGTGCCAGACGTGTCCCACTGCTTAAGCCTGTACATGTCCGGGCCCGTCTGAAGTTTGCTAGAGAGCATTTGGATGATCCAGAGGAGTTTTGGGAGAATGTCCTATGGTCTGATGAAACCAAACTGGAACTGTTTGGTAGAAACACAACTTGTCGTGTTTGGAGGAAAAAGAATACTGAGTTGCATCCATCAAACACCATACCTACTGTAAAGCATGGTGGTGGAAACATCATGCTTTGGGGCTGTTTCTCTGCAAAGGGGCCAGGACGACTGATCCAGGTACATGAAAGAATGAATGGGGCCATGTATCGTGAGATTTTGAGTGCAAACCTCCTTCCATCAGCAAGGGCATTGATGATGAAACGTGGCTGGGTCTTTCAACATGACAATGATCCAAAGCACACCGCCAGGGCAACGAAGGAGTGGCTTCGTAAGAAGCATTTCAAGGTCCTGGAGTGGCCTAGCCAGTCTCCAGATCTCAACCCTATAGAAAACCTTTGGAGGGAGTTGAAAGTCCGTGTTGCCAAGCAAAAAGCCGAAAACATCACTGCTCTAGAGGAGATCTGCATGGAGGAATGGGCCAACATACCAACAACAGTGTGTGGCAACCTTGTGAAGACTTACAGAAAACGTTTGACCTCTGTCATTGCCAACAAAGGATATATCACAAAGTATTGAGATGAAATTTTGTTTCTGACCAAATACTTATTTTCCACCATAATATGCAAATAAAATGAAAAAAAAACAGACAATGTGATTTTCTGGATTTTTTTTTCTCAGTTTGTCTCCCATAGTTGAGGTCTACCTATGATGTAAATTACAGACGCCTCTCATCTTTTTAAGTGGTGGAACTTGCACTATTGCTGACTGACTAAATACTTTTTTGCCCCACTGTATACCTGCTATCCAGTGATAAAGTACCCTTTCTCAACTTTGTACAATCTGGTCAAATCCATACTGGGCCTGAGAACATCTGAGTCTGCCTCCTGATCTATAGACATATATTTTTAATGTATAAACTAGGCTACATATATACATGTTATCCGGTGAAACTGTACCCTTTATCAACTTTCTACAATGTTGTTGAATCCATACTGGGCCTGAGAACGGCTGCCGAGCTTTTAAGCAAGCTACAGCACCTGTGGTTTGGACACGTAATTTTTTCAGGAATGACGGTTAGGCCTAACTCCGGAATTGCGGTTGACCTGAACTTATTGGGAAATCATCGTTCGCGGGGAATAATCTGAATCCCAGATCCCCATCACTAACGGAGTTCAGCAGGTTATCTGCACCTGTAAGCGACAAAAGCTGGTCCTTTCAGTGTAGCGTGCATGCAGCCCCGGACATGTACTGGAATGCTAGACCTGTTATTGCTCGATCTCACGTGCCACAGCCTCGCGTATCCCTCTAGTAAGCTTGACGCGTACCGCGGGGCCATGCCGGAGTCTCGGTCGTTAACGGAATAAAGCTGAGAAATCGCTAGCACAACTACAAATGGACATACCACACCACACACAGAATCGACAAGCTTGCAATCTGTCCATCTTTTCTGTAGCTTGTATGGTAGTGGTTTCCCGGGTGCAGTCCAATTAAGCCACAGGCTCCACTCCTGGTGGTGCCCTTTTGGACATTCCTTTAAGGTTCAGCTTTGCAATCATACTGCCCCCGGAAACCAAAAACTTTGCCTTCAGGGACGCTGTTTGGAGGTTCGTGGGAATAACGCCGCCCGATCAGCAGTCGGCATATGGGTCGCCCTCCCAGGGCTGTGGGGTACTCGGTACCGGGCCGGTGTCAGTGGGATGTGTCACAGTAGCGGTGACCCGGACGGTGGCCCTGGGCACCCATGTAAATGGCGTGGTATAATGGTAAAGAGTTTATATAGATAGTTTGACGCCACCTGTGGTGTTCGGCAACATAGATGTTAGGCCGACGCTGCATGAAGATCCTCTGGGACTGATGTTGTTGTGCAGCAAAGATGTGAAGCTCCCCACAGGTGGAGCTGGAGTCCCAGGGAAGTGTAGATGTAGTGATGGGGGAAAGGCACAGGCGGTGTAGGTGCTGGTACCCAGATGTAGCGGTGCTGGAATAACTGTAGGACACCAGAGCGTGAAGTTCCAAAGCTTTACTCACAGTCTGCAGGTTACACAGATGCCTGCCTCCGTGCTGTGTCCTCCGGGTCAGAACCTCTGCCAACCTCCGGGACCAGAATGGAAAGCTCCCTTCCAACACTCCGCCAACATGTTCCTTCCTGAACATCTCCTTTCTGTGAGGGAAGCACTCACCGGACTGTGAGGCGTTCACTGAAACGCCTCCTGTCTAACAGATGTTCCTCAGACTTTACTTGTATGGCAGAGAGCTGTAGCCTTTTCTTTCTGCCTCACACGTCGATGCTGGAGCCTCCGAGCCTTAGTTGGGTACAGAGCATTTATAGCTGCTACTTCCCCCGGTTTCTGTTGCAGGAACGTCAGTGTCCCTACAAACTCGGAGACCGGAATCCGGACCATGCGCTCCAGCTACGAGTGAGCCTTAACTCTGCTCATCCTCCAGCTCCCCTTCTCACGTCCACACACTTCCCCTTCCCTGCACAGAGTGTCCTAACTTACCTCCTCCCGACCACAGAGAGCAGCTCCTCAGCAGTCAGGTTCAGAGGTCTCCCTGCTGGCCTGGAGTGGGAAATGTGTTGTGTGTTGGTTTCACTGCTAGAGAGATCCTTCGTTGCTCCCAAGCTTGACAACACACTCCCTAGGAGGAAGGCAATGCCACAGTGGTGACCGTACTCTTTGGGACGCCACAAGTGCATTGAGGCCCAGCCACTGCTGGATGATGCTGCTGGTACATTGACCCAGACCACTACATTCCCCTCGCACTCTACACAGCCAGAATCTGACCCAGAGGAAACTCAGGTTCCCCTTCCCGCATACTATACCACCTTACACGGTGACAAAGAGGAAGGTGCAGATGAAAGTGCAGGTTCCTTGAGCAGGTGGGAGGGCATACTCATGGGCGATGGCACTGGCACAGGGCACCGCATAGTACGCAAAAGTGTCTCTGCCGGTGGGATTGCCTAAACAGCCAAGTGCAGTGAGAAGGAAGATGGGGATGACAAGGAGTTCAGAGTAGTGCAGGGATTCCCTAGCAAGGAGACTTATGTAATTGTTTTCAATGTTGGGACAGCAATTTTTGGGGAGCACTATACTCTGGTTAATGATATATGGGGCCCACCATACACTGGAGCATTCCAAAGGTGGACATCAGACACTGGAGCAGCATTTACAGGGCCCATTATACACTAGAGCAGTAGAAATGGGGCCCATTATATATGGAGCATTATTTGGGCCCATAAGACAGTGGAGCTTCATCCATTGGGACCAACATATACTGTAGCATTATGTGGAGCTCATCATATACGGTTTGAAACATTATATGGGAATAATGATTCCGTATGGAGAAATATATGGGCCTCATTACTCTGTATAGCGCACTAAGCGCTGGCCATAATACTGTATGGAGTTATATACTGTCCGTTTTTGGAGGTATTGGAGAATTTAAAATGGATATCAGTCATGAGATGTACAAAGTGAAGTATTTTTCATTGTACTATACTGCTATTTCTCTGCCGTATCGGAGCATCATGAGTTGTGGTATGTGTTAAAGGGGCGCTCTTTGGCCCTGGGCCCACAAAAACCTGGAGCCAGCCCTCCCCCCCCACAACTGTAGCCAAATAACCCCCATTTTTCAGTGCGTAACTAGTATTATGAAGTTTATTAAGGTTGACAAGCTTCAGTAACAAGAATTTATGCTTTTGGCATTCAAATGGGCACTGTTGGTGTGTTTCCTGTCCTCCTCTCACTGCCGACTTTAATTCTCCATTGACTTACATTGAGTTTCGTGTTTCGGGACGACCCCGACTTTTCCCTATAGTCGGACGATTTTGCTCGACCCGACTTTTGGAAAAGTCGGGTTTCATGAAACGAAACTCAACCCTAAAAAACCAAAAGTCGCTCAACACTACTCACAAGTAATGTGCCGCCATTCAAAACCACTAAGAGTGTGCCTCTGTGTTGTGCAGAAGAAAAAGCTAAGGATTGTTACCTACTACCTTTTGTATATAAGTTCCAATTTCAGTAAAGAAGACCTTCTTTTTGTAAAGCCTTTTGGTTTCTTCATTGTAAAGTATTCCAGGGACGCAATTAGTGGCAGAATTACATCTTCAGGTGTCCGCAGCAGAAACATGACCGCAAACACACCCAGGGACCCTTATTTAAGCTGTTTATGGGTGCGGATATAGTAGTAGGCTGAAATATACTCAGTTTGGGAGTGAATAGAAGGAGCTGACAGATTCTTTTTAAATAGCAATTATAAAAAATGTATTCCTTATGTATTTCTGAATCAATGTATAAATATATATCTGATAGATTTTTATATAGATTTTATTAATAGATATGACAATATATTATATGAGTGATGTCTGGCTGACTTATGAGGATAACTTATTTCATGTCTGGATACTGCTGTTCTTCTTCATTATTAGCTAGCAGTGGCTTAATATACAATTCTATATCTTGTACCTCAATGTCTGGGTTCAAGGTTACTGACTGAATCAAAATATTTATATAATGTTTTTGGATATCATGTGATCAAAAGTTACTCAGAAAATGAATGGGAATTATTTACCTCTAGTGGATGAGTATTTGTCCTGCTCATGTGATGGATACACACTACAGAAAATTTCCCAGACCGCTGTTTTGAAATGAGCTGTGCACTTACAGTATATATTCCCACAGCCACAGTGATAACAGTCATCTTGCGATCATCAGAGAAGAATGAAATAAATTGAAAAAGTTGCTATTGAAAATATTTGCAAAATATTGGAAATTTTACAATGTGCTGTTTTTCATCTTTTATTGTGAATCATTATCATTAACATCACAATAGCAAATGCAAACTAAACACATTTTGCTGGAAGAATAAGAATTAATATTTTAATTTCTGGTTCTAGATTGCCAGCAGAGCCCAATTCACAGTGCCTGAGCTCACTGATGCCTGAGTCAGTATCAGTCTTACCCAGTCATAAAACATCCCCATGTTGTCTTGTGAACTTACTAGAAGAAACTTATGAAGAATCCAGGTTAAAAGAGTCGTCAAGTCTAAAAATAAAAGTCTGCAGTCACTATAGGACACACAGTCATGATTCCCCTGTATTCTTTGTGTGGGTGGGCGGTAACTTGGCCATAGGAATATCATTTGCATACTTAGTCAGGTCAAACTAGACTCATCTAGCTTATCTCCATTCTATTCAAGTGACAAAGCACAGAAGATTAGTCGTCACCTGTCTGTAAGTAAAATAGCATACCTATTGTGGTAGATCGGCTTACTCAGCTGGACACATAGGTAGAAACGGAACACCTCCTTAAAAATGTCCTTGGTTTATTACTGCAGCATAAACCAAGCTGGAAAGAAGTAAACACAGCCCTCTAGGCAAAGCAACAAAATAAAACAAAACACAGTCCTTCTCCTGGCGGGGAACACATGCACAAACAGCTCCCTGGAGTGTTCCTCTACAGACACTGAACCCTGGTGCCTTTGGAGGCCAGCTACTTAAACCTCAGACCACACCCTGGGGTGGAGATAAGGTGGACACCCTCCCACCCACTCTATGGCTGTTGACATAAAACTCAGCCCATTATACAAATTATCTTAACCCCTCATCGCAGTTAGTGTGCTGGAGGAAAATCTATGGGTTTTATATCACTGACTCCATTATGCGCAGTGAAACATATCTCCCTTCAGCACTTTACCATTGACTTTGTTACACTGTATTCGCATGACCACTCACCTAAATGAAGAATACAGGGGAAGCATAGCATACCGCATGACTGCTTACTCAAATTGGGAATAAAGTAAAATCATAGCAGTGTGTACAGTGCACCATTTGGCAATCTGAAGTCACAGGGTGACTGTAGACTTTTCTTCTGAGATTAGGCAACCCTTTTAGCATTTCCTTTATCTGATATTAGTAATTGGATGAGTGAGGTCACTGTCATCTTTCAACAAAGTTTAGGGATATGGTCTAAGATATTGACATACTAAAAAAAAATAGTAAAAAACAAAGAATAAAACAGTAGCGAATTGTGGGTGCCAAGATGGAATTAAATGGAACCTATCATTAGATTTGTGATACTGAACCACAAGCAGTACTAATCGGAGACTGTCAACCTGATTCCAGGACAGGAATGTTTTACTTTGAAATACTGCAATGTTTCAGAGAAAACATGGATTAAAAGCCTTACGGTGACTATATGGTTTGGTTTTGCTATATGGTGAGACCTGTTACCTGACTAGTTCAGTGGTGCTCCTGGCTGGGTTGTCAGGTCTCTCAGTATCTACACATATGGGAGAGACCTGTCAATCAACTGAAGTGGGGCGGGGAGAAGATGGCCATGAATGTCTTTGAACTAGCCGCGACTCTCCGACCAATCACTGGCTGGTTATTCAAACCAATTGGTGAGTCAGGTTTTCATTTATGGAGACCATGGCTCAAGTAAAATGAATCTAATGATAGGTTTCCTTTAAAGGTTAGGATCTCCTCAAAAAAAGATCACTTTGTCTGCCAAATTTCTGTGCTAAGAACTACAATATTATACGTATCGTCTACTGGCATTAATGCCATTTAAAATTCATATGTTCAGTGTTTGCATATATCTTAGCGAATACAGTTAGTTGCTGCACGCTTTGGTTTGTACTTAATATAGCCACTGCAGGCAGCTTGCATCTGTTCCCATTGCTTCATTGTGTAAGGACGTGCTGGTCAGTCTTTGTGTTTTTATAGCTACAGAATTTAGAAGTAGCTATTTATATATGAGATGGTCGTTGAAAAATTAGTGACCTGATGATACTATTTTTTATTCCACCATCTTCAGGTGGCACTGTGATCCTTTTGCATTCTATAAACAATAGAAACATCTTCTCAGTGTGTGCACATTAGGAAGACAGATATTAAAAGCTATAGAACTAGCAATGTGCACATATATTGTGCATGGAGATTATATGAAACCTCTTAGCCAGAATGATTTTGTCACTAGGTAAGCTAAAGGTGGTATTTACCTCGCTTGACCTTTCCATAAACATTAGGGCAGATTTGCTAATACACTTTGCTTTAGATAATGTAACCTTAAAATGGGCCAAATTTAGCACAATAGAGACATAGGTCAGACAAGTGCAATAGGGTCTTATCCCATGGACAAGGGGTAGAACAGAGTAAGGTAACTGCTCACCTTTCATGGTTGTGTGACCCACAACTAAGGTTTAAAACAGCACGGATAAAGCAATAAGGTCGGAGAGGCCCAACATAAGGGCCAGCTATATAATTCATGGTGCACAGATAAGGCAGAGAAATATACAGTGGGGAATATACTTATATGATACATTGCCAATTTTGCAAGTTTTCCCACCTACAAAGAATGAAGAGGTCTGTTATTTTTATCATAGGTACACTTCAACTGTGAGAGATAGAATCTAAAAATAAAATGCAGAAAATCACATTGTATAATTTTTACATAATTTATTTGCATTGTATTGCATGAAATAAGTAATTGATAAAATAGAAAAACAGAACTTAATATTTGGTACAGAAACCTTTGTTTGCAATTACAGAGGTCAAATGTTTCCTGTAGTTCTTGACCAAGTTTGCACACACTGCAGCAGGGATTTTGGCCCACTCCTCCATACAGATCTTCTCTGGATCTTTAAGGTTTGAAGGCTGTTGTTGGGCAACATTGAGTTTCAGCTCTTTCCAAAGATTTTCTATTGGGTTCAGGTCTGGGTACTAGCTAGGCAACTCTAGGACCTTGAAATCCTTCTTATGGAGCCACTCCTTTGTTGCCCTGGCTGTGTGTTTTGAGTCATTGTCATTCTGGAAGACCCAGCCATGACCCATCTTCAATGCTCTTGCTGAGGGAAGAAGTTTATTGGCCAAAATCTTGAGGTCCATGACCCCATCCATCCTCCCATCAATGTGGTGCTGTTGTCCTGTCTAGTGATGAGCGAACCCCTGGATGATCGGGTCTGGCGGTTTCAGCCGAACAGATAAAAAGAAGTTTGGTCTGGGTGCCAGAACATTCCCTGAACCCAAACCCGAATCCCATTCACTTGACTAGGGGACCCGAACATCCAGTGTTTGCCACGCTGTAATGTGCATGACAGCACAGCAAACACTGCCTCTAAATGGTTGTAAAATCATTACCGCTAGTCAGAGAGCCGCAGTTCCCACGCTGTCAAATGACAGTGTGAGCCAGCAGCTGTGATCGGAGGTAAAACATTTACCTCCGGTCATTGGCATCGGCTGATGGGACTACTACTCCCATCAGCCGTGCTGCCACTAATAACAGCGAGAGCAGGCGGCAGCTGATGGAAGTATTCATCAGCCAACACATGCGCTCTAAATAAATAATAAAAAAGACATGTTGTGGGTTCCCCTGTATTTTTGATAACCAGCCAGGCAAAACTGACAGCTGCGGGCTGCAATCCTCAGCTGTCAGCTTTAGCAAGGTTAGTTATCAAGAATAGAGAGGTCCCAACAACGTTTATTTAATTATTTAAGTAAATAACTGAAAAAACAGCAAGGGGTGCCAACCATTTTTGAAAACCAGTCAAGCTAAAGTAGTCAGCTGGGAGCTGGCATTCTCAGGCTGGTAAGGAGCCATGGATATTTGCCCCTTCAACCTAAAAATAAAAGCCCGCAGCCGCAAAGAAAAGGTACATCTATTAGATTTGTCAATTCTGATGCTTTGCTCGATTCTTCCCACTTGCCCTGTGGCGGTGACAAGTTGGGTTCATGTTTGTGGTGTTGATGTCACTTTTCTATTGTCCAGTGACAACAAGCCCATGGTTTAGTAATGGAGAGGTGCTTATAAGATTTCAATTGATTACTAATCCTATAGTTGTATTGTAAATAAACGCACAGACAGAATAAAGTCTTTTATTTGAAGTAAAAAACACTTTTTTACTTTTTATGTAAAAATAATAAACACAGCTATACTCACCTAATGCCCATTCCACTGAAGCCATGGTCTCCTGTAAAAAAAAAACAATCATATCCCTCACCTGTCCATTTTTCTGCCCTATGCCGTAATCCATGTCTGGGATAAACAGCTTTCAACCTGGACGGTGCCAAGATGCAACCGTCCAGGCTGAGAACCTCTGAGGAATGCGCTGTTGTGAGTGCAGTCTCAGTGAATATCAGTGACGTAATCGATATTACCACAGGTCATTGAGGCTAACAAAGGAGAAAAAGTCTCACGGTGCAGTGGTGAATTCACAGCAGTTCACAGGGATACATTTAATCTGCATGACAGTGCAAAACACACCCAAGATGTTCGGGGTGACTTCCTGGTGAAGTCCATGTTCGGCATCTGTGCCGAACAGTAGGTGTTTGGTAATGACCCCAAACTTTACTGTTTGGGTTTGCCCACCTCTAGTCCTGTCTACTTTCCATACAGAATCCCCCTATGCTGCTCCATCTCCATGCAGAATCCCCCTATACTGCCCCATTGTCATATTAAGCTTGTTAGGCTGGCGGAACGCACCAAATAATAAAAGGTGTTAATGAGGTACGTTCGCAGCTTGGGGTCCACCGTGCAGCGATGGAAACTGCTTCTAGACAATGACAGATAAGATAGGAAGTAGCCGGACACCGACTGGTAACCTCAGACCCGGCGCGTGCAAGGACAGACTCTGTTACCTCACAGAGTCCGTACGAGCCGGCGTATAAGCGTGACCTGTTGAGCGTCACAGGTCATGACTCAAAGTAAATTACCACTCAGAGCGGGTACTCTGTCTGCCCTGGTGGTCGCCACTAACCAGCGTAAGCACAGTGCTGGAAAGCGCACCTAAGTGTGCACAGTGCCGCTCAGAGACTGCGGTATCTGCAGTAAGTGATGCCTGTACTGACTGCCGCCCCCAGGCGCTACAGGAAGGAGAGCTGAGTACACTGCGGCACTAAGCAGTGCAAATGCTCGGTACTAACTCTAACTATAAGACCCTAACTCATGCGTGTCAAAGGGAGGGAGTCTTAATGAGTCAGTCACCAGTCTCATACATCCATCATCACTTATACCTCTAAACAATGTAGAATCAATGTCTATCATAGCGCATGGCGGGGTGGCCATGCGAACCTTTTATAGCAGCGCACTTCCGGGGACTTCCTGATGGTCCAATCTGAGCTGGAGAAGGACCTGAACATGTGACCTCCGATCTCCAATGGGAAATCGTCCAAGGGCATGCTCAGTGGACCGAAAGGAGGACTTAGTCCCTGGATTCATTCGTTGCTTACCAGCATGCGTTGCTATAGCTGGACCAGAGGTGGCAACAGCAACCAAACCCACAATGCTGCTGTGGGCAGAGCGCCGGGATCGACGAGTCTGCTGAGCATGCTCCACTGCAGCTGGAGAGGAATGGGAGACCACTGAAGGCAAGGCTCAGGATTCCTGCTGTGCAGCGACAGGAACCTGACGCCTAACAAAGCTCCCTTATACTTCCATATTGATTCCCTTATACTGCAGTATCTCCATAAAGACCCAGTTCTACCACTGCATCCCCATACTGGCCCTTTTCCTTTCCAAGCTCCTCTGTGTATTAGATATCGATGTCTTCAGCTCTACGAGCGCTTACCATCTCCACTCTGCCGCACTCGCGTCGTCCTGTAATCTGCAGCACTTTCATGACATCTGCAGTGTGATGAGATGACCTCAGCAGTGAGAAGATCCCTAAAGTTCCGGCACTCACATCTTCATTTGCATTCATGTCTATAAAGATGCAAATTCTGATGAATGCCTGCAGAACGAGACTGCTTCCCCCACCCCCTAACAGTGAGTGGACCTCCCCTTTTATCTGGGCCCTGGCACTCGCCTGGGTCTGCCAAGTGGTGACACCGGCCCTGCCTAACATGCTCTAGGGAATCTGTCATGTTGAATAAGGTTGAATTTAACAGATCCGAACCCCATAGATGAGGGATCTAATAATGAAGAGACCCATAGTATTAAAATATTTAATTTTTATTCAATCATAAATACATAAAAAAGAAAATAATTAAATCTCTGTCCTAGTCTGCAGTGGCATTCTGAGATGCCGATGCAGGGATCTGGCTATTAGACGCACCAAGAAAGCACAACAGGTTTATTAACATTTCTGCCTTCTCAGTAGCTGTATACACAGCACTGAACAAACAATGTGTACAGTGGGGAAAAAAAGTATTTAGTCAGTCAGCAATAGTGCAAGTTCCACCACTTAAAAAGATGAGAGGCGTCTGTAATTTACATCATAGGTAGACCTCAACTATGGGAGACAAACTGAGAAAAAAAAATCCAGAAAATCACATTGTCTGGTTTTTTTTTCATTTTATTTGCATATTATGGTGGAAAATAAGTATTTGGTCAGAAACAAAATTTCATCTCAATACTTTGTGATATATCCTTTGTTGGCAATGACAGAGGTCAAACGTTTTCTGTAAGTCTTCACAAGGTTGCCACACACTGTTGTTGGTATGTTGGCCCATTCCTCCATGCAGATCTCCTCTAGAGCAGTGATGTTTTTGGCTTTTCGCTTGGCAACACGGACTTTCAACTCCCTCCAAAGGTTTTCTATAGGGTTGAGATCTGGAGACTGGCTAGGCCACTCCAGGACCTTGAAATGCTTCTTACGAAGCCACTCCTTCGTTGCCCTGGCGGTGTGCTTTGGATCATTGTCATGTTGAAAGACCCAGCCACGTTTAGTCTTCAATGCCCTTGCTGATGGAAGGAGGTTTGCACTCAAAATCTCATGATACATGGCCCCATTCATTCTTTCATGTACCCGGATCAGTCGTCCTGGCCCCTTTGCAGAGAAACAGCCCCAAAGCATGATGTTTCCACCACCATGCTTTACAGTAGGTATGGTGTTTGATGGATGCAACTCAGTATTCTTTTTCCTCCAAACACGACAAGTTGTGTTTCTACCAAACAGTTCCAGTTTGGTTTCATCAGACCATAGGACATTCTCCCAAAACTCCTCTGAATCATCCAAATGCTCTCTAGCAAACTTCAGAGGGGCCCGGACATGTACAGGCTTAAGCAGTGGGACACGTCTGGCACTGCAGGATCTGAGTCCATGGTGGCGTAGTGTGTTACTTATGGTAGGCCTTGTTACATTTGTACCGGCTCTCTGTAGTTCATTCACTAGGTCCCCCCGCGTGGTTCTGGGATTTTTGCTCACCGTTCTTGTGATCATTCTGACCCCACGGGGTGGGATTTTGCGTGGAGCACCAGATCGAGGGATCTTCTATGTCTTTCCATTTTCTAATTATTGCTCCCACAGTTGATTTCTTCACTCCAAGCTGGTTGGCTATTGCAGATTCAGTCTTCCCAGCCTGGTGCAGGGCTACAATTTTGTTTCTGGTGTCCTTTGACAGCTCTTTGGTCTTCACCATAGTGGAGTTTGGAGTCAGACTGTTTGAGGGTGTGCACAGGTGTCTTTTTATACTGATAACAAGTTTAAACAGGTGCCATTACTACAGGTAATGAGTGGAGGAAAGAGGAGACTCTTAAAGAAGAAGTTACAGGTCTGTGAGAGCCAGAAATCTTGATTGCTTGTTTCTGACCAAATACTTATTTTCCACCATAATATGCAAATAAAATGAAAAAAAAAAACAGACAATGTGATTTTCTGGATTTTTTTTTCTCAGTTTGTCTCCCATAGTTGAGGTCTACCTATGATGTAAATTACAGACGCCTCTCATCTTTTTAAGTGGTGGAACTTGCACTATTGCTGACTGACTAAATACTTTTTTTCCCCACTGTATACAGTAATAGGAAGAGCTAACTTTGCTTCCTCCACAGGCCCAGCAGTCATTTGATCACTTGTTGCAGAGAACAGGAGTCAGCTCTGCTATTCAGCCAGGAGACTACATTTCCACTGTAACTGGTGCTAATGTACCAGCTCAGTTACAGAAAAAATCAGATTAAAAAAAGCATTTAAATGTTAAAATGACCTTTAAGGTATTTTATGACCTTATGGGATGCATAATATAGGAAATAAATGAAAATTAAAAAACAGATACAAAAATAATTAATTTAAAAAAAGTTAGTGCCAATACAAATCGTCTTTTCTAGCCACGCACAGTAAAAAAAAAGCTGTATTCAATATGTCAAAATAATTATTGCAGATTTCAAATATCAATCTATCATTTTTCTTCAGCTTTCTCTGACCTACATACCCATATAGACAGCTTAAAGCCGGGGTCACACTTGCAAGAAACTTGCACGAGTCTCTAGCATCAATACCCGACACTGTGTGACCCCGGCCTATAAGGGTTGATCCTACTGACCGATTCCTTTTAACATGTATTTTTAACTCATCTATTGTGTATAATTGAATAACACTTATTAGGTTTATATTTTTAGCCTCATTTGCTTTTTGTGCATTTTTTGTATGTAGGATTATAGGACTGCAGAATGAATTAACTGAGAATTCACCAGTCAGCCCACTATGCTGGTGGTCCAATACTGACTTTGTGATTCTCTGATCTGTCTTTTCTGAGCTCTTGTCAGCTGATTTATGACCACAGATGACATCAAAATTGAATGTGCAAATGTGCATAGAAACAAAAAGCCTGTAAAAGCCAAATGGTGCAAAAGTTTTAATGAAACTCAATTACAAAAAAAATTGAAGTAAAAAAAAATTGTTCCCAAAGGCGGACAACCCCTTTAAGCTTCTCCAGCCATATATAATTGTTACAACTTATTATTTTGACATTCAGACACAACAAGATGCTGAATTTTTCAACTTCCAGTGGCACAGATCTGTCATGTTTGGAACCACCTTACACTGCCTACAAACATATTATCCTATCCAGTGGTTACTATTCCAGTAATTTTTTTCTACAATATATTAGATGGATGCCAGGGACGCAAACTGTCACCATTACCACCTTATCTGGATACTTCCAGTGATTCCTCACATATTGTGAGGTTTTACTTTGTTATATATATTTTTTAATTGGAAGAGATGTTGTAGCTAGTCATTTTCATAATTTGTTGTCATAACGAAGATTTTCTTTAGCTTACACTAGATACACCTCCTGTTACTACTTTGTGCACATTAATTAAAGTTTTCTAAACTCCCAAAGGATGTTCTGCCAAAGATCAATTGAAGTTTTTATTTCCATGGTGATTTGTTGAATACCAGGTATCACACATTGATAATGCATCAGCGTAAAGCTTCAGAAAATTCTCTTCAATGCGCGGAGACATAACTACTGATTTTACTATTACAGTGAAATATAAAGCATAAAAAGAGTGTAGATGCTATGGAGGAAAAATGTACAATGTAGCTGCGAGGTGGACGGACCTGGATCATTCTTTTGCATGAATGGACTGAACCACCAGTAGATATCCTGGTGGGCTGAAGAATTCACTATTAAGTTAATAGGCGCACGTACTTGTTCAGTATGGTTGTGGGGTGGTAGCCACGGGTGATGCACTCTTCTGAGGCACCCCGGCACGCCACATAAAAGTTGGGGTCTTGGCTGGGTGTGGACTTGTGCTCTGTGCTAGTCCCGTGCAGGCCGCATAAAACCAATGACGCTAGTTGCCAGGACCAGATGTTTCACAGTTCAATGATGGAGTCCATTTTAAAATAAACTCCTTTTTACTGAAGAATAACTGTATACAGCAGATAGTAGGCATTTATCTATTAAGGATGTTTCTTTAACAACAAGTGACATCAACACACATCACCTTCTTTGCTCTATCTTCCTCGCTTACATCCTCCAGTCTTTGCACTGCATAGTACACTATCTTGGGAGTTTCAGTTTCTCTCTGTGGGGACCGCATGGGTGTAGGTGTAATGCTTCGGCCCTTCACAACTGTTTTCATCAGTGGGGACCGCACAGGTCGAGGTGTAACACTATGGCTCAGTTCGTTGAGTCTACATAAGGTAATAATACTTCCCTGTGCTTCCTTATAGTAGTGCATCCCTCCTCGCGGCTCCTTATAGTATTAAAGCCCGGAAAATGCCTTCTTATAGAGATACAGTACCCATTAATAATAGTGTCCCTTTTTGCCGCCATACAGTAATATGCCCCCCGTGCCTCTCTATAGTGATAATGGCCCCCTGTGCCTCCATATAGTAATAATGCCCCTCTATGTCTCCTCATAGCAATACAGAGAGAGACAGAGAAAAGGATGGAGAGAAATAGAGGGGGAAGGAAGGAGTGGAGGGAGAGGAGAGAGAAGACAGATCCTATTGTAGAGTTCCAAATCATAAGTGTTTGAAAGACTTTCCTAAGGTCTGATTTACAGCTATACAACCTGTTTAAGAACAGATTCCTCTTCATATTTCCCATAAACCCCATTTATCTAACATTACTAAAGATACATTTATCACCTTATAATGACTTTTACCAAAAGCCGCTTTCTATAATGTCATATTCATTAATCATCATGAGAAGATGTTAAGTTAATGGTCAATATGGACACAGGGATGTTCTGGATGGATCTGGGGAGGTGACAGTAACCTTTATGGAAATGCGTTTCTTTTCTTTTTTTATAGCTTGCAATCATTACATCATTAACCCCTTTAGATTGTATCATTTCATAATAGGATATTAATGCCAAGAATAATTTCTACACTCAAAGTTCAGCGTTGTATTTTCCAAGCCACATGGTATAAGACTGGGAATTTTTATGCAAAAATATTAAGGATTTTAAAAAATGTAATGTATGTTCCACAAAATAATGGAAATTTTTTAGCAGAAATCGGTATAGGGACAACTCCTGGTTGTACCATCACACATAGTCTCTGTACCAAGAGGAGTTTGCAATCTAATATAGTATGGCCAACATATACGAGACTAGAAAACCTGAAAGGTAATTACTCCATATACTCCATGGAGATGTACCCTTAGTCAGATTATAATCCAGGTCTCTAGTACTGCAAGGTGACAATTTTAAGAACTGAGCCACTGTCAGTATTTTTTTGATAATTAAAAAATAATGCTTTGCTTTTAATTTGAGTATGGTCAAGCAAGAATTTGCTACAGATGCAACATAGTAATGTATATGAAGCCACAATGAAATCTGATTGGAGCAATAGTTAAACAATTGATGAAAAGCAAAACGAGAATTAGGTGAGTGGAGAAGGAAAGAAGAAAGGAAGAACTCAATGAATTTGGAGCTTAAATTAGGAATATTAAAATGATCTCTCCATCGTCAAAGGGAAAAAACATTTAGAGTTCCCAAATCCAATCTAAAGGAGTCATGTTGTATGAAACGTTGAATTTATATTAAAGTCATTTGCCACAAAGTCTTGAGATCTTCTGATATCAACGAAGGAGACAACCCACTAAGACCAGGTAAGGAGGCTTGGAGGTAAGAGGATTTCTGTCTAGGTACAAGTATTAAACACTGGTGATTGATTGTGGACTCTTGGACAGCAGTTCCATTGTAATGGAGAATTGAACAGATTGCTACAGAAATCATGGAAAAACGGAATTAGTTTCATCCCATCCAGTTTAAGAGCTGAACAGCTCCACAAATATGGAGCAAAGAGTTCACTGCTGCAGCAAAGATTGGAAGCAGAGATCTGTTGCCTCTGTAAAAAACAGTGTACCTATTAATCCCTTGAATGCTGGACAATTTTTAATTTTTCTTTTTCGTTTTTTCCTCCCCTTCTTCCAAGAATCATAACGTTTTGATATTTCCAGCCATATCGCTATACAAGGGCTTATTTTTTGTGGAACAAGTTGTACTTTTGAATAACACCATTGATGCTGACACATAGTGTACTGGAAAATGGGAGAAAAATGACAAATGAGGTGAAATTGCAAAAAAAGTGCAATGCCACATTTTTTTTTTCATTTATTATGTTGTTTAGACTGTCTCTTATTGCATTTTATTGCAATGTTGAGGTGACAAAAAATTTAATTCTGGCTTTTGATTTTTTTTTTCTTGTTACTCCATTTACCAATCAGATTACTTTATTTTGTATTTTGATAGATCGGAAATTTCTGAAGGTGCCAAATCAAATATGTGTATTTATTATTATTATCATTACTATTATTATTATTTTAATGGGGCAAAAGGGGGTTGATTTGAACTTTTGTGGTTTTTTGTTTTTTTCATATTTTTGAAAACTTTTTTAAACGTTTTACTGTCTTCAATAGTCGCTCTAGGAGACTTGAAGCTGTGATTGTTTGATTGCCTGTGCTATACATAGCAATGCAAAAGCATTGCCATGTACAGCAGAATGAAGATCACCTAAGATCTTCACAGAAGGATCATAGAAACAGGCACGGGAGTCTTCTACAGACACCCAGCTGTCTTGACAAGCCATTAATGCCCCGTGATCATGTGATGGACACCGATGGGCGGGATCAATGTCTGTGCATTTGCTGGTAATTGAGAGTGAGAAAAAAGCCTTAATCCTAATCCATAAGTGTCCATCAATGGCCTTTGAAACTAATATGTATTAGGAAGTATCAGCACGATTTAGTCATTTGTAACAATCAATATAGCAGAGCTATTATATGAGTAGAATAAACTTTTTGAAGATTTTTTTCAATTATTTGTCTTGCAACACATTCATTATGTGTTTTAGACACTTTTAGTGGTTTGGATGACAATGGATTGGGTTTACATATTGTTGCTTAACGAGATGCATTATTTAAGATGTGAAAAAAATTGTGGTGCAAATTTCAGGCACAAATTAAGCCAAATAGGTTGTTTTAACTTAAACTATGAAATTGAAAGATTCAGCAGTTTTATCATTCAGTTTGCTGTGTTAAAATATTAGACAGGTTTAATAAATGTGTACCCCATTGTCTTAAAATTACAAGAAAAAATAAATAAATACACGTATAAAAGAACATACTGCACTTCCAAAATGTAATCAATATACATATTCATTATGTAACAAATACAAAAAACATTTACAAATAAAGTTCATTGTTCCAGATCCTAGTTCCTATGCTAAAAACTGGTACTAGATTGTGCAACCTATATGACAGTCATGGATGGTAACCAATAGAGCCATGTAAATATAATGAATATCTGGAAAAGGTATAAGTAGACATTCCCCTACAGTGATATCAAATAGCTGAAAAAAAGACAAATCCTCCTGTCAGATTTAGTCCTGTGTTCAGGGAATCAAAGACTGTAATAAAATTGTATTCCCAAACTTTTCGATTCGATGTTTTTGTGATTTAAAGTTGCCTTTTAACATGACAACTTTCATATTTTTTATGTTGTGTCCTGGACCACAGAAATGTTTGACCGCCGGTAAATGTGTTCTTTTATCTGCAACCGTGTGGCGATGAGACCTCATCCTTGCTCTCAGTTTCTCCCACATAGAGACCACAAATAGGACATAGAGAGCACAGAATTAAGTACACCACATTGGAAGAACATGTGAATGTTCCAGAAATCTTATAGTCCTGCTGTTTGCTGGGTCTCCACATGAGTGCAGGTTTTGCACCTCTGCTCACTGCACGGAAAAGTTCCTCTCGGTGTACAGTATCTGAAGGCATTGAACTTTGGATCATGATGTTTCTTAAATTTAGAGGTTGCCTGTAGCACAACAAGAATATTGTTTTTAGCTGGTCATCCTTGTGTAGGAAAACTCTTGGACAAATAGCACGATGAATTAGAGCCTAGGTATATGCTATTAAACTTAAGAAGATTAGCCTTTAATATGATATGAAATCTGGCAATAATGTTTCTTCATGTTTTGAAAAGATTTGGAAAATTGGTCTTGTAGCAATTACTTTTCAAATTGGTGATGGATCGTTTGTGACCGATCTGGCACAAAAAGCTAGCTTCCTTCTGTGAGTTAGAACCCAAGTAAAAGTCATTTGCAGTTTCTGAAAGGCTCTCACCTGGTTAAAATAAGTGTTTGGCTGCCCATTGTACTAAAACTGTCATGATCCAGGACGGGATTTCGCTTTGACCCGTCCTGGTTAGACTATGGGTTAATTGTGCTGCCTCTCTCTGGCAGCAGGAGGCTATTTAGTGCTCACTGGACCTGGGTCCGGTGTCAGTTATACTCCTGCCCTCGGCTGAGTTAAGTGACCTCTTGTATACGTGTGCCTTGTGCCTGATATCTTGCTTGCTTGTTCGGTTGTGATCTGGTTCTGTCCCTGTTACGAGTTCTGCCTGACCCTCTTGTACTGCGCTACCTCTCGTGTATGACTCTCTGCTTGTGACCCGACTTCTCTCTGCTCGTCCCCTTGGTACCACGTCGCCCTCTTGTGTATGACCTTTGGCTCTGTCTGACTACCCGTCTGTTTGTCCCTCCTGTACCTCATTTGCCCGTACTGCTGTGACCTCTGTTTTGCCTGACTCTGAGTTGTTGTATGGTGTCCTGTCCTATCTGAATACAGGACGCTAAGCCCCGCTCCCTTGCAGTCACATGACCATAGGTCCCGTGCACATTATTCAGTTTCAGTGTCCGCAGGTCCTTTGCCTCTTTACCTTCCAGCGCTGACTGGACCCTGACACTATTAGCCTGAAGCACGCATGGTCACCTCTGCTGCCCACTCCACAGGTATCTTTTAGCACTGCTTCTGTTCTCAGGACAAACGCACTGGCTCTATGAGCAAGTGCAGTGCGGTGTCTCTGACATTATAACTGACCCATACCATTTTTTTTTTTTTTCTCTGCTCCCATTCACCTGTGTGTGTGATGGATCCTGTGCACACTCTTTCTGAGCAGGTTAAGCATCTGACGCAGATGTCTCAGAAACTCTTTGGAGAACAAAGAGTCCTGGCTCAGTCTCAGCAGCTGATCGCCGACACTGTGCAGGGGGTTCTTTCATTGGGGGATCGGGATGTTACATTAATTTCCCCTGAGTCTCCAGTGAAGTTACCAGATACCTTTTCTGGAGATAAAAATGACTTCAGAGTTTTCAAGGAGGGCTGTAAGCTTTTTTTTTCCTTAATACCACACTCTTCTGGGGATGAAAGTCAGAGAGTGGGGGTCATTATGTCTCTGTTAAGGGGAGCCCCCCAAGCTTGGGCTTTCTCCCTTCCTACCACGGCCCCTGAGCATATGACTGTGGATGCATTTTTTGAGGCCCTGGGGCATATTTATGATGAGCCTGATCGGGTGCGTATGGCTGAGGACAGGCTGATGAATGTTTGCCAGGGGAAACACTCAGCCGAGTGGTTTTGCTCAGAGTTCAGACGCTGGGCTGCTGAGGTCTGCTGGAACGACGCTGCTCTCCGGGGGTTGTTCCATAGAGGCCTGTCTGAGCATCTGAAAGACGCCTTGGCTCTCCACCCCCCACCTGATGCCCTGGAGGAAGCTATGACACAGGCCGTCCGAATGGATCGCAGGTTACGGGCAAGGGGAGTGATACAAACCGAGACATCATTATTCTCCCAAGGAAGGGGAGCCAGTTCTTCACTGAAAATCACGGCGATGGGAACCATCAACCTTAAGGAGGAAGAAAGGAGACAACGGCACGTGAGAAAATGCTGTGTTCACAGTGGCGAGTCTGGACATGGGAAAAAGGATTGCCCCTCCCTGCCACTAACCAACAAGCGACTGAGCCCGGGTGATTATCGTGGAGGTCACCCAGGCTCTCAGGTACCCTTTTCTGCATTTTCTAAAATGTCATTTCAAGTGGAACTTTGTTGTGGGGGTGTCTCCACATCCACAACTGCCTTCG
The DNA here is from genome assembly GCF_039654945.1 of Dendrobates tinctorius. Lineage (NCBI taxonomy): Eukaryota > Metazoa > Chordata > Amphibia > Anura > Dendrobatidae > Dendrobates > Dendrobates tinctorius. The sequence continues at coordinate 93,298,643 of NW_027361671.1, forward strand.
TGGATTGCGGTTCATCATTGAACTTTATTGACTCTGACTTGGTGGCCAGGTGTAAGTTAGGGACAGTTAGGTTGGAGACTCCGATTCACCTTGTTGCTATTGACAAAACACCACTGGTTAAGAATGACATTGTGTTTTGTACTGAAGAGTTTCTCCTTAAAGTGAGTTCCTTACACCAGGAACGTATTTCACGTTTTGTAATGAACAACCTGCCTGCGGAACTGGTGTTGGGATTCCCCTGGTTACAGCTGCATAATCCTGTGATTAATTGGGAATCTCGGGATATTGTTAAATGGGGTCCCTATTGCTCTGAGAAATGTCTTGTTTCTGTGTCTGTGTCGTCCGTGGGTCTAGAAGGCATTCCAGAGTGCCTGATAGATTATACTGACGTTTTCTCCGAAAAAGAGGCTGAGGTTTTACCACCACACCGCCCAGTTGATTGTGCCATTGACCTGGTTCCAGGTGCTAAATTGCCCAAAGCCCGCCTGTATAACCTCTCAGGTCCGGAACGGGCTGCGATGAAGGAATATATTTCTGAGAGCCTTCGTAAGGGACATATTCGTCCTTCTGTTTCTCCTGTGGCGGCAGGGTTCTTTTTTGTAAAAAAAAAAGACGGTGGTTTGCGCCCATGCCTTGATTTTCGTGAGTTAAATAAAATAACTGTGAGGAATACTTATCCCCTTCCACTTATTCCTGATTTATACAATCAGTTGTCCGGAGCTAAGTGGTTTTCGAAATTAGACCTACGGGGAGCGTATAACCTTTTCCGAGTCCGGGACGGAGATGAATGGAAGACCGCCTTTCTCACTACTGAAGGGTTGTTTGAAAATTTGGTCATGCCCTTCGGCCTGACCAACGCTCCAGCGGTCTTCCAAAATTTCATAAATCATGTGTTCTCCGATTTGATTGGACGTTTTATGGTGGTGTATTTGGATGACATTTTAATCTACTCGCCTGATAAACAGACTCACATTGGTCATGTTCGGGCAGTTCTCCTAAGGCTCAGGGAGAACTGTCTGTTTGCTAAACTTGAAAAATGTTTATTTTTTGTTCAGGAACTGTCCTTTCTGCGGTTCATCGTGTCTGCTGAAGGGTATCGCATGGATCCTAATAAGGTGCAGGCCATTCTCGAGTGGGTTCAACCGTGTGATTTGAAGGGTCTGCAACGTTTCCTAGGGTTCGCTAATTATTATCGGAAATTTATAAGGGGGTTCTCACAGGTGGTTAAACCCCTCACAGACATGACTCAAAAGGGGGCCGATATCAAGAATTGGTCAACCGCAGCGGTAGCGGCATTTCAGTTTTTGAAAAATGCTTCATGTCGGCCCCGGTTCTTTTCCAACCGGACCCCTCTGAACCATTTATTGTTGAGGTAGACGCCTCAGAGGTGGGGGTGGGGGCGGTATTGTCCCAGGAACCCGCCACTTTGACCAATTTAAGACCTTGCGCCTTTTTCTCAAAGAAGTTCTCTCCGGCGGAGAGAAACTATGATGTGGGGAATCGGGAACTTCTGGCCGTAAAATTGGCTTTTGCAGAACGGAGGCATTTTTTGGAGGGGGCTGTTCATCCTATAACGGTAATCACGGACCACAAAATCCTAGCTTACATTGAGTCAGCTAAAAGGTTGACTCCCAGACAGGCTAGATGGTCACTTTTTTTTTCCCGATTCAACTTCTCGATCACTTTTCGACCAGGATCCAAAAATATCAGAGCGGATGCGTTGTCACGCAGTCTTGATCCGGTATCCCCCCCGGAACCTCCATCCTCCATTCTTCAGCCTGGGGTGGTGGTGGCAGAGGTTTCTAATGTGTTGGAACGGGAGATTCGAGAAGCCCAGGCTCTTGCACCTCCAGCTAAGCCGGTGGATAAACTTTTTGTGCCAGCTCAGTTTCGTCTCAAGGTCCTCCAGGAGTTCCATGACTCAGTTCTGGGTGGACATCCAGGGATCTCAGCGACCCAGAAGGCCATTGCTAGAATATTCTGGTGGTCTTCTTTAGCCTCTGATGTTGGGGAGTATGTGTCTGCGTGTGAGGTTTGTGCCCGTGCGAAAACTCCCCATAACCGGCCGGCCGGGGAATTGGTACCACTGCCAATTCCTGAGAGACCATGGACTCATCTGTCCATGGATTTCATCACCAACCTTCCCCCTTCCAAGGGTAATACCGTGGTCTGGGTCGTAGTGGACAGGTTTAGTAAGCAGGCACATTTTGTACCTTTGGCAGCTCTATCTAATGCGGAAACATTGTCCAGATTGTTTGTGGAGCATGTGGTGCGGTTGCATGGGGTACCCCTGAATGTGGTGTCTGATAGGGGAGTGCAATTTGTGTCCAGATTTTGGAGAGCTTTTTGTAGGAGGTTGGGTATTGGTCTGTCCTTTTCATTCGCCTACCATCCAGAGACTAATGGGCAGACTGAGCGGACCAATCAGTCTCTGGAGCAAATTCTGCATTGTTTGACCTCAGCCCGACAGGATGATTGGTGTTCTGTGTTACCATTGGCTGAGTTTGCTTTTAACAACCGCACTAACCAGTCTACGGGTACATCTCCTTTTTTTTGCAATTATGGGTTTCATCCTCATTTTGGAGAATTTTCCTGCTTGAATTCTGGGTGTCCTGGGGCGGACGAGATGATCCAGCGGTTGGGGGAGGTATGGCGGGAGGTCCAGAATAACATTACGAAGGCCCAGGACAAATTTAAATTTTTTGCGGACAAAAAACGATCCGTGGGTCCAGTGTTTCAGGTCGGAGATAAGGTATGGTTATCCACCAAAAATATAAGGCTCAAGGTGTCCTCTGCGAAGCTTGGACCCAAGTTTATAGGTCCCTATGTAGTTACCGAAGCAGTTAACCCGGTGGCTTTTCGGTTGAGTCTTCCGCCATCTCTAAGGATCCCTAATGTTTTCCATAAGGCCCTTTTGAAACCTGTGAGGTCCAGTGGGGAGGGATCATCATCTTCCCCGACACCGGTTCTGGTAGATGGGCAGGCTGAGTACGAGGTGGAACGAATTGTCGACTCCAGGTTGGTCCGTCGCGCCCTTCAGTATCTGATACATTGGAAGGGCTACGGTCCTGAGGAACGCTCGTGGGTTCCTGCTCGATCAGTTCATGCGGATCGGTTGATCCGAGCCTTTCACGCCAAGTACCCTGAGAGACCTGGGGGTCTGGTGGCCCCCCATTGAGAGGAGGGTACTGTCATGATCCAGGACGGGATTTCGCTTTGACCCGTCCTGGTTAGACTATGGGTTAATTGTGCTGCCTCTCTCTGGCAGCAGGAGGCTATTTAGTGCTCACTGGACCTGGCTCCGGTGTCAGTTATACTCCTGCCCTCGGCTGAGTTAAGTGACCTCTTGTATACGTGTGCCTTGTGCCTGATATCTTGCTTGCTTGTTCGGTTGTGATCTGGTTCTGTCCCTGTTACGAGTTCTGCCTGACCCTCTTGTACTGCGCTACCTCTCGTGTATGACTCTCTGCTTGTGACCCGACTTCTCTCTGCTCGTCCCCTTGGTACCACGTCGCCCTCTTGTGTATGACCTTTGGCTCTGTCTGACTACCCGTCTGTTTGTCCCTCCTGTACCTCATTTGCCCGTACTGCTGTGACCTCTGTTTTGCCTGACTCTGAGTTGTTGTATGGTGTCCTGTCCTATCTGAATACAGGACGCTAAGCCCCGCTCCCTTGCAGTCACATGACCATAGGTCCCGTGCACATTATTCAGTTTCAGTGTCCGCAGGTCCTTTGCCTCTTTACCTTCCAGCGCTGACTGGACCCTGACACTATTAGCCTGAAGCACGCATGGTCACCTCTGCTGCCCACTCCACAGGTATCTTTTAGCACTGCTTCTGTTCTCAGGACACATGCACTGGCTCTATGAGCAAGTGCAGTGCGGTGTCTCTGACATTATAACTGACCCATACCATTTTTTTTTTTTCTCTGCTCCCATTCACCTGTGTGTGTGATGGATCCTGTGCACACTCTTTCTGAGCAGGTTAAGCATCTGACGCAGATGTCTCAGAAACTCTTTGGAGAACAAAGAGTCCTGGCTCAGTCTCAGCAGCTGATCGCCGACACTGTGCAGGGGGTTCTTTCATTGGGGGATCGGGATGTTACATTAATTTCCCCTGAGTCTCCAGTGAAGTTACCAGATACCTTTTCTGGAGATAAAAATGACTTCAGAGTTTTCAAGGAGGGCTGTAAGCTTTTTTTTTCCTTAATACCACACTCTTCTGGGGATGAAAGTCAGAGAGTGGGGGTCATTATGTCTCTGTTAAGGGGAGCCCCCCAAGCTTGGGCTTTCTCCCTTCCTACCACGGCCCCTGAGCGTATGACTGTGGATGCATTTTTTGAGGCCCTGGGGCATATTTATGATGAGCCTGATCGGGTGCGTATGGCTGAGGACAGGCTGATGAATGTTTGCCAGGGGAAACACTCAGCCGAGTGGTTTTGCTCAGAGTTCAGACGCTGGGCTGCTGAGGTCTGCTGGAACGACGCTGCTCTCCGGGGGTTGTTCCATAGAGGCCTGTCTGAGCATCTGAAAAACGCCTTGGCTCTCCACCCCCCACCTGATGCCCTGGAGGAAGCTATGACACAGGCCGTCCGAATGGATCGCAGGTTACGGGCAAGGGGAGTGATACAAACCGAGACATCATTATTCTCCCAAGGAAGGGGAGCCAGTTCTTCACTGAAAATCACGGCGATGGGAACCATCAACCTTAAGGAGGAAGAAAGGAGACAACGGCACGTGAGAAAATGCTGTGTTCACAGTGGCGAGTCTGGACATGGGAAAAAGGATTGCCCCTCCCTGCCACTAACCAACAAGCGACTGAGCCCGGGTGATTATCGTGGAGGTCACCCAGGCTCTCAGGTACCCTTTTCTGCATTTTCTAAAATGTCATTTCAAGTGGAACTTTGTTGTGGGGGTGTCTCCACATCCACAACTGCCTTCGTGGATTGCGGTTCATCATTGAACTTTATTGACTCTGACTTGGTGGCCAGGTGTAAGTTAGGGACAGTTAGGTTGGAGACTCCGATTCACCTTGTTGCTATTGACAAAACACCACTGGTTAAGAATGACATTGTGTTTTGTACTGAAGAGTTTCTCCTTAAAGTGAGTTCCTTACACCAGGAAAGTATTTCACGTTTTGTAATGAACAACCTGCCTGCGGAACTGGTGTTGGGGTTCCCCTGGTTACAGCTGCATAATCCTGTGATTAATTGGGAATCTCGGGATATTGTTAAATGGGGTCCCTATTGCTCTGAGAAATGTCTTGTTTCTGTGTCTGTGTCGTCCGTGGGTCTAGAAGGCATTCCGGAGTGCCTGATAGATTATACTGACGTTTTCTCCGAAAAAGAGGCTGAGGTTTTACCACCACACCGCCCAGTTGATTGTGCCATTGACCTGGTTCCAGGTGCTAAATTGCCCAAAGCCTGTCTGTATAACTTCTCAGGTCCGGAACGGGCTGCGATGAAGGAATATATTTCTGAGAGCCTCCGTAAGGGACATATTCGTCCTTCTGTTTCTCCTGTGGCGGCAGGGTTCTTTTTTGTAAAAAAAAAAAGACGGTGGTTTGCGCCCATGCCTCGATTTTCGTGAGTTAAATAAAATAACTGTGAGGAATACTTATCCCCTTCCACTTATTCCTGATTTATACAATCAGTTGTCCGGAGCTAAGTGGTTTTCGAAATTAGACCTACGGGGAGCGTATAACCTTTTCCGAGTCCGGGACGGAGATGAATGGAGGACCGCCTTTCTCACTACTGAAGGGTTGTTTGAAAATTTGGTCATGCCCTTCGGCCTGACCAACGCTCCAGCGGTCTTCCAAAATTTCATAAATCATGTGTTCTCCGATTTGATTGGACGTTTTATGGTGGTGTATTTGGATGACATTTTAATCTACTCGCCTGATAAACAGACTCACATTGGTCATGTTCGGGCAGTTCTCCAAAGGCTCAGGGAAAACTGTCTGTTTGCTAAACTTGAAAAATGTTTATTTTTTGTTCAGGAACTGTCCTTTCTGCGGTTCATCGTGTCTGCTGAAGGGTATCGCATGGATCCTAATAAGGTGCAGGCCATTCTCGAGTGGGTTCAACCGTGTGATTTGAAGGGTCTGCAACGTTTCCTAGGGTTCGCTAATTATTATCGGAAATTTATAAGGGGGTTCTCACAGGTGGTTAAACCCCTCACAGACATTCCTCAAAAGGGGGCCGATATCAAGAATTGGTCAACCGCAGCGGTAGCGGCATTTCAGTTTTTGAAAAATGCTTCATGTCGGCCCCGGTTCTTATCCAACCGGACCCCTCTGAACCATTTATTGTTGAGGTAGACGCCTCAGAGGTGGGGGTGGGGGCGGTATTGTCCCAGGAACCCGCCACTTTGACCAATTTAAGACCTTGCGCCTTTTTCTCAAAGAAGTTCTCTCCGGCGGAGAGAAACTATGATGTGGGGAATCGGGAACTTCTGGCCGTAATATTGGCTTTTGCAGAATGGAGGCATTTTTTGGAGGGGGCTGTTCATCCTATAACGGTAATCACGGACCACAAAATCCTAGCTTACATTGAGTCAGCTAAAAGGTTGACTCCCAGACAGGCTAGATGGTCACTTTTTTTTTCCCGATTCAACTTCTCGATCACTTTTCGACCAGGATCCAAGAATATCAGAGCGGATGCGTTGTCACGCAGTCTTGATCCGGTATCCCCCCCGGAACCTCCATCCTCCATTCTTCAGCCTGGGGTGGTGGTGGCAGAGGTCTCTAATGTGTTGGAACGGGAGATTCGAGAAGCCCAGGCTCTTGCACCTCCAGCTAAGCCGGTGGATAAACTTTTTGTGCCAGCTCAGTTTTGTCTCAAGGTCCTCCAGGAGTTCCATGACTCAGTTCTGGGTGGACATCCAGGGATCTCAGCGACCCGGAAGGCCATTGCTAGAATATTCTGGTGGTCTTCTTTAGCCTCTGATTTTGGGGAGTATGTGTCTGCGTGTGAGGTTTGTGCCCGTGCGAAAACTCCCCATAACCGGCCGGCCGGGTAATTGGTACCACTGCCAATTCCTGAGAGACCATGGACTCATATGTCCATGGATTTCATCACCAACCTTCCCCCTTCCAAGGGTAATACCGTGGTCTGGGTCGTAGTGGACAGGTTTAGTAAGCAGGCACATTTTGTACCTTTGGCAGCTCTACCTAATGCGGAAACATTGTCCAGATTGTTTGTGGAGCATGTGGTGCGGTTGCATGGGGTACCCCTGAATGTGGTGTCTGATAGGGGAGTGCAATTTGTGTCCAGATTTTGGAGAGCTTTTTGTAGGAGGTTGGGTATTGGTCTGTCCTTTTCATCCGCCTACCATCCAGAGACTAATGGGCAGACTGAGCGGACCAATCAGTCTCTGGAGCAAATTCTGCGTTGTTTGACCTCAGCCCGACAGGATGATTGGTGTTCTGTGTTACCATTGGCTGAGTTTGCTTTTAACAACCGCACTAACCAGTCTACGGGTACATCTCCTTTTTTTTGCAATTATGGGTTTCATCCTCATTTTGGAGAATTTTCCTGCTTGAATTCTGGGTGTCCTGGGGCGGACGAGACGATCCAGCGGTTGGGGGAGGTATGGCGGGAGGTCCAGGACAAATTTAAATTTTTTGCGGACAAAAAACGATCCGTGGGTCCAGTGTTTCAGGTCGGAGATAAGGTATGGTTATCCACCAAAAATATAAGGCTCAAGGTCCCCTCTGCGAAGCTTGGACCCAAGTTTATAGGTCCCTATGTAGTTACCGAAGCAGTTAACCCGGTGGCTTTTCGGTTGAGTCTTCCACCATCTCTAAGGATCCCTAATGTTTTCCATAAGGCCCTTTTGAAACCTGTGAGGTCCAGTGGGGAGGGATCATCATCTTCCCCGACACCGGTTCTGGTAGATGGGCAGGCTGAGTACGAGGTGGAACGAATTGTCGACTCCAGGTTGGTCCGTCGCGCCCTTCAGTATCTGATACATTGGAAGGGCTACGGTTCTGAGGAACGCTCGTGGGTTCCTGCTCGATCAGTTCATGCGGATCGGTTGATCCGAGCCTTTCACGCCAAGTACCCTGAGAGACCTGGGGGTCCGGTGGCCCCCCATTGAGAGGAGGGTACTGTCATGATCCAGGACGGGATTTCGCTTTGACCCGTCCTGGTTAGACTATGGGTTAATTGTGCTGCCTCTCTCTGGCAGCAGGAGGCTATTTAGTGCTCACTGGACCTGGCTCCGGTGTCAGTTATACTCCTGCCCTCGGCTGAGTTAAGTGACCTCTTGTATACGTGTGCCTTGTGCCTGATATCTTGCTTGCTTGTTCGGTTGTGATCTGGTTCTGTCCCTGTTACGAGTTCTGCCTGACCCTCTTGTACTGCGCTACCTCTCGTGTATGACTCTCTGCTTGTGACCCGACTTCTCTCTGCTCGTCCCCTTGGTACCACGTCGCCCTCTTGTGTATGACCTTTGGCTCTGTCTGACTACCCGTCTGTTTGTCCCTCCTGTACCTCATTTGCCCGTACTGCTGTGACCTCTGTTTTGCCTGACTCTGAGATGTTGTATGGTGTCCTGTCCTATCTGAATACAGGACGCTAAGCCCCGCTCCCTTGCAGTCACATGACCGTAGGTCCCGTGCACATTATTCAGTTTCAGTGTCCGCAGGTCCTTTGCCTCTTTACCTTCCAGCGCTGACTGGACCCTGACACTATTAGCCTGAAGCACGCATGGTCACCTCTGCTGCCCACTCCACAGGTATCTTTTAGCACTGCTTCTGTTCTCAGGACACACGCACTGGCTCTATGAGCAAGTGCAGTGCGGTGTCTCTGACAAAAACACTGCCAAACCAGCCAGAAAAATGCTTTCTCATTGGCTGGCAGCAGGTGAGCGTGATATGTGAACACATATTTAATAGGGATCCAATTGTGATTTAGTAAAGATGGATCTTTTTTTTTGTGTGCAGAGTCAAATAATCTAGCTCACCAAAAAAGCCATACTGCCCATCACTATTCTAGATTAATTTCTTTGGTAATGATAGTGAGAAGTGGACATGCTCAATCTCCCAAACAAGAAGATGGACAGAGAGCTTCATTTCAGAGAAATCCTGGTCTGAACATTTACAGAATACTCAGGGTGCTCTGGAAATGCATTGAAGGTGAACTAATGCACGGTGATTGTATCAGTCTTATTCATGACTCCCACCCAGCGCTATTGTCATCTCGCTGGCAGCTTGGTTCTCTGCTGCAATGTCTGGCCAGAAAATATCTAATCTCTCAATAAAAAGTTTGGAATGGGATTTGGGATCCAGTATCATGCATTTTCAGGACTGTCCTGGCCATGCATTCTGTTTGGAAGTATAAAGTTGATAACAGATTCCCTAAAGCGAAACTGATGGGCCGGGCTCTTTCTTTTTATACTTCCCCCTTGTCCCCCTGGGCCCTGCACAAGGCCTAACACAGTGGATTAGTGTTCCTTTAAATATATTTTAAAAAATGTAAAAGATATTTTCCCTAAAGTTTTACTGGAGTGTGTTAAACCAGCAGCATGATAAAAATGTTCAAGTTCCTTCCCCCTCCTGAACAGTATAGCTGCCAAACACCTGCACGCTTTCTACAACCTAGGCCTTTATGTCTGTATACAGAGCAGTGTGACTTTTCTCTTGGCTCCTGATGGCTTTGTTATCAAGTGCCCTCAGGAAAGTTACTTCAGTTTCAACTCTTCATATCCCTGGATGCCTGAGACGTATGTTAGAACATTGTGTGCATTCGCTGGGTAAGCAGCCTCTTCAGTCTCTCATGGCTCGCAGGTGCTCCCTACATACTCTAAGACCCGTCAGAAAATCCACTACTGCAAACTTGACACCTCTCTGTTTTCCTCCTCTTTGCATGCACAGTAAGACTACAATGAACAAGTCTTTATGCAAAACATCAATTAAACTTATTTTTACCTCTGTTTGATTTGTTTTGCTTCCAGTATTTTAACTCAATCATTGCTACCTACTTTTACGTAACTTTTATTTTAAAAAGTTCCCAAGATTTGCCTCACTGTCTGGTTGAAAAAAATAATTTCCATAATAGTTTTACACTCAGTATATAATATTTTTATCTTCTTTTATTTGTCTGCTTTAACTTAAGAACATTATGTTCTATAAGGATAAAAAAAAAATACAGCTTGAAGAAAATTAGGAAACTGTATTCTACAGTGAGTCATTCAAGGTGTTCGACTATTTTAACATGTAAAATATTAGTTATGTAACCATCATTACTGTCAAAAGTCACCTCAGAAGCAGGTAGGTCTGGCAATTGTTGGGGCCTTGCTTGACAAGTAGAACCATTTGCAGTCAAGTTTTGAAGAATAAATGTTAGAATGGGGCATTTACTTTTTGGGACTTTTTCTTGGATTTGCAAATGCAATTGCTGCTGAAGGGCACACGGGATCAAAGTGCAGGAAGACTAGGTTGGCGAGGTTACTAAAACAAAAATAATCTTTGATTAAAGCCATAGCACAATTTTTCACCCTTGCAAGGATTGCATTGCTGTCCTTGGCAGGTATTTAAGCACTCTGGATATGTCCGAGGGCTTCTCGGATTCGACATCCTAGGCAGTCACTTTTGATATTTATTTCTCATGCTAGTGTAAAAAATACCTTTTCTAAACTTCTGTTGTTGCATAAATAATTTTTTGCCATTCTGTTCTAGCATTTTGCAATCTAATCAGAACCGGGAACCATTCCCAAGTATTAGAAATTATTCCCATATTATCAGACAGTGCTCTTCAATTTACAGTATATGTCATTTATAATTATTGTAATGTCCTATTGCACTACGCTACCAAATCTACATTGTCTAATAACAAAATGATCATTTCTAAAAAGGCTTACATGTCATCACAATAAAACTTAAAGGGAATCTGTCACTACATTTGAGCTATCTAATCTATTAATAAGGGCATACAGGTTAGAAACTGCTGAAAAAGTCCTGCCTGTGTGCCGCATACCAGATATCTTATTGTGGAAAAATCAGTTTTTATCACTTTATGTAAATGTTTTCTTCAAGCATATAAGGCAGATGTTGCCTGGAAGACAACGCTGGCTCCTTGCTTCATTATGTGGCGCCCCTGAGGGTTCAGTTGCCGCAGAGTACTGCACCTCCTCCTGAGGTGTAGTATCCCACTCCTCAGGTAAGATGGTAACACCTGACCAGACTTCACCACCTACAACCAGCACAGACACCTTGCATTTTTTTGCACTGTTTTTTTAGCGCAAAAAAAGCATGTGTTTTTCCCCCTATCTTTTACATGGGTGCACACTGCGCATACACATGCGTTTGTACGCGTTTGTATGCACATGTGTTTTTTTGTAGTGTGCGCTCGGGTGCACAAAATGCATCCTGTTGCATTTTTTGTGCGTCCGACTTGCCCCAAAAAAACGCATGCGTACGCAATGCGTTTTTTTTTTACAGCAAAACACCCATTATAGTCTATGGGTGCGCATACGTGCGCATTGTAATGGGTGCGCATACGTGCGCATTGTAATGCGCACGTATGCGCAAAAAAACACACCAAAACCCTCAAAAAAGCGCACACAAATGCATGATGCGTTTTTTCATGCGTTTGTGTGCGCAAAAAGCGAACAGCAAAAAAATGCAGTTGTGAAAGTAGCCATAGAACAGTAGAGCACCCTTTATGGCAGCTGCTTTGGTTCATGAAGGGTGCTGGGTGGAGCTTAGATTGCACTAAGAGGGGAAAGCTGACAGGAAGTTAGGTCAGAGAGGGGGAGGAAGACAGAAGATCCCCGGAGGGGGATGGAGAGAGTACGTGTTTGCAGCAGCCTCCTGTGAGCTGGAGCTGTTGGCAAAGAAAGAGAGAAAAGGAAAGATCAGTTGTTCAGAAGAAAGATAAGAATGGAATGTGAGCAGGAGAGAGACTGGGGACTAGGGCTAGACCAGAGCCCTTGTCTAAGTTTAAGCGCCAAAGGCTGGGTGCTGGTATCCGAGGCTGTGTGTGATACTAATGATCCTACAGCAGAAACCTGAGGAATAGAAGTTGTGACTACTTTATTCCCATCTAAGACTCGGCAACACATCAGCAAAGTGTGTGAGCCGGGACATGATTGTAAGGAGTCCCCGAAGTAGGCTACAGCTGCCTTTCATGCGAGTGGAGTTCTAAGGAACAGCAAGAAAGAGGAACTTGAGTGTAATTCATAACTACAAGTACTTCAGATTAGCGCTAGTAAGGAGACGTTCAGAAAAGGCACACGAGAGGGAGTGCTGGAAGGGTGTATTTCATCTGCCTGGGAGTTGGCTGAGCCCATGACCTGGAGGACACAGCACAGAAGCGGGTACCTGTCTATGCCAGAAACATGAGTAAAGCATAGGAACTGCATTCAGCTGTGTCATTGCCTTCTTCCTGCGCCAACCTACTCAGCGCTGCTACATCTCTGTGCCTAACACTACACCATCTACCTCAACATCTACTACTGCTGCCCTGGGACTACAGCTCTGCCTGTGGAGAGCTATTACATCTTTGCTGCACCACACCATCAGTCCCAGAGGATCTGCACTGCAACGCTGGTCCCCTTCTGACCAGATACCACAGGTAGCGCCACGAACTATCTACATATCAACTTTATTCATCATCAATCCACCTATTTTACATGGACACCCAGGGCCAAGGACTGGGTCACCGCCGCGGCGACATTTCCCCTTTAAGACACCAGCCCGGTACTGAGTAATCCCACAGCCCTAGGGGTGCTCCAATTATCTTATTGTTCTCCTCCCACATCATCACTCTGTTCCAGTGATGTCAGGTGCGCGGCCGATAATACCACACTGTCCTCTTCAGTTTTCTGCTCCTTCTACTCCTTGTACTTTGGCTGCCAGTAATCTCCCAGTGACTTTATTAAACTGGGGCTTTTGAAATTACATTCTTACTTTACAGAATGAGAGGAAGGAAGTCAGAAGTGCATCTTTCCTGCACATTGGGTAGCAGTACCAGTGACTCAACGGTGCCTGCGCAGAAGCTACGTCAAGCCAATGCCCATACAAGATTGAAACACTGCTAAATATTCCCTTATCGTTTAACTGTTCCTCGTAGGACATACTTTGCAGTCCACTCACCATCCTAGTAGCTCTTCTCTGAACTTGCTCCTGTTTTTCAATGTCCTTTTTAAAATGTGGTGCCCAGAACTGGACACAGTATTACAGATGAGGCCTGACAAAAGAGGAGCAGAGGGGGATAATTACTTCAAGTGATCTAGATTTGATGCTTCTCTTAATACATCCTAGAACTGTTTGCCATTTTTGCTGATGCATCACACTGTTGACTCATGTGGAGTCTCTGATCTATTAGTATACCCAAGTCTTTTTCACATGTGCTGTTGCTTAGGTTAATTTCTCCCATTCTGTAGATGTAATTTTCATTTTCCTTGCCCTGATGTGGAATCTTGCATTTCTCCCTGTTAAATACCATTCTATTAGTCGTTACCCATTGTTAAAGCTTATCTAGATCCCTCTGAATCTTTTCTCTGTCTTCTCTAGTGTTAGCTATCCCTCCTAGCTTTGCATATATCCTTCACATATGTCTAATAGTAGGTAACTCACTTACAGAGGTCATTGTTGAAGAATGGAAAAATATAGATGTTGTAATATATCACCATTTTATTCATTCCGTGACTAGAAGACATTATGCTGCACTTAAAAAGTAAGTAAGAGTAAAACTGAAGATTTTAGCATGAAAGTTATATTATTAACCTTACTTTAATGCTGTGGGTTAAAAAATGTTCTATGAAACTTAGTTTTGTCAAAATTTTGGAAATTGTGTTTGTATTTAGTGAGATATTTATTAAAATCTTACTTTTTAAAGGAGGTGTGCTCAATTATGCTGAGCACTACAAGCATTTTTTACTTTTTTGGTGTGCAGGCATAATAAACTAATTCTCTATGGATGTCTGAGGCTTGTGATTAGCTACAGCGGTCAGGTGACTAGTACAAACACAGGCAACTCTGTCACTTCATATCTTTCACCCTGTGCTCACCTTTGGCCATTGCTTTTGGTTGTGAGGAGGCCCTGAAGTTAAACTGCATGTGGCCAGAATCCACAGCTTAGAGTGAACACCGGCCACCCAGGCATTAGGCAAGGAGTAGCTGAAGTAGCCAGATACACTGCTTGGGAAAGCGAGAGCCATGATTATGGAAACTGCTGTAAGTGAAGCCAATGCTGGGGATGGTGATTTTGCAAGACTTATTACAGCAGCTTGTCATGAGTTAAGTAGGATGAGAGCAGATAACTGCTGTCTAGAAATCAATGGGCCGCAGAGAGCTGATTGCGATATTAGGAGTTAACCCCTCTGCAAGAATGTAACTACTGCATACACTGGGCCAAGCATTGGGCAGGTACCAGTAGCCGAGCACTGTGGAAACCAAACCAGTTGTACACTATGAAAGATAAAAGCCTTGATTGCAGGAGAATATTAGCAGATAGTAAAATCAAGTCAATTGCATTTTTACTTATTTTCTTGCTGTCTATCTAATTAAAGCAACTTAAATTGAGAATACCCCTTTAAGGTATAAATTCTAGATAATAACATGGAAAATACGTTACAGTCCCACATAGCTTGACAAAATGGTGCTGTAAAGGACAAAAGCACATTCATATCAAGGTGTTAAAATAATGCACAAAAATGGTATATCTTCACATATCTTATCATGCATTGATATTAGATATACAGGTACGTCTCACAAAATTAGAATATCATCAAAAGTTAATTTATTTCAGTTCTTCAATACAAAAAGTGAAACTCATATATTATATAGAGTCATTACAAACAGAGTGATCTATTTCAAGTGTTTATTTCTGCTAATGTTGATGATTATGGCTTACAGCCAATGAAAACCCAAAAGTCATTATCTCAGTAAATTAAAATAATTAACAAAAACACCTGCAAAGGCTTCCTAAGCATTTAAAAAGGTCCGTTAGTCTGATTCAGTAGGATCCACAATCATGGGGAAGACTGCTGACTTGACAGATGTCCAGAAGGCAGTCATTGACACACTCCACAAGGAGGGAAAGCCACTAAAGGTCATTGATAAAGAAGCTGGCTGTTCACAGAAAGCTGTATCCAAGCATATTAATGGAAGTTTGAGTGGAAGGAAAAAGTGTGGTAGAAAAAGGTGCACAAGCAACTGGGATAACCGCAACCTTGAAAGGATTGTTAAGAATAGGCCATTCAGAAATTTGGGGGAGAGTCACAAGGAGTAGACTGCTGGAGTCATTGCTTCAAGAGCCACCACACACAGACGTATCCAGGACATGGGCTACAAGTGTTGCATTCCTTGTGTCAAGCCACTCATTACCAATAGATAATGCCAGAAGCATCTTACCTGGACCAAGGAGAAAAAGAACTGGACTGTTGTTGCTCAGTGTTCCAAGGTTTTGTTTTCAGATGAAAGTAAATTTTGCATTTAATGTGGACATCAAGGTCTCCGAGTGGATGAGAGTGGAGAGACACACAATCCAAGCTGCTTGAGGTCTAGTGTGAAGTTTCCACAATCAGTGATGGTTTGGGGAGCCATGTCATCTGCTGGTGTAGGTCCACTGTGTTTTAGCAAGACCAAAATCAGCGCAGCCGTCTACCAGGGAATTTGAAGCACTTCATGCTTCCCTCTGCCGACAAGCTTTTTGGCGATGGAAATTTCATTCTCCAGCTGGACTTTGCACCTGTCTACACAGCCAGATTACCAATACCTAGTTTAAAAACAACAGTATCACTGTGCATGATTGGCCAGCAAACTCGCCTGACCTTAACCCCATAGAAAATCTATGGGGTATTGTCAAGAGGAAGATGAGAGACACCAGACCCAACAATGCAGACAAGCTGAAGGCTGCTATTAAAGAAACCTGGGCTTCCATTACACCTCAGCACAGCCACAGGCTGATCGGCTCCATGCCACGCCACATTGATTATAGACGTCTTACTGGAGCAGTGGCTACAGAGAAAACATGAAGTTTTGTTCTCCCTGCAGCTGCTCTCTGTCGTGGGGGCAGTGTAAACAGCAGTTACATTTTTTATAGAAGTCTTACTGGAGCAGTGGCTACAGAGAAAACATGAAGTTTTGTTCTCCCTGCAGCTTCTCTCTGTCGTGGGGGCAGTCACACCACACATTGATGCAGTAATTGATGCAAAAGGAGCCGTGACCAAGTACTTAGTGCATTTACTGGACATGCATGTCAATAGGCCAACATTTCGGATTGTAAAATCATTTTTCAAGCTGATGTTATAAAGTGTTCTAACTTACTGAGATAATGACTTTTGGGTTTTCATTGGCTGTAAGGCTACTTTCACACATCAGGTTTTCGGCGTCAGGCGCGATCCGGCGTCGTGCCGGAATGCCGGATCCGGCAAATGTTTTGTAAAACCTGATGTGCCGGATCCGGTTTTCTGCCGGATCCGTCTTGTTCTTGACAGACAAAACCGGATCCGTCTCATCCGGTTCATCCGTTTTTCTATCCGTTTTTTCGACGGATTACGCCGGATCCGGTTTTTAAAATTGACCCTTGTGGCCCCTCAAGGCAGAGTACACTGGCAGGATGACAGAGTGTGAAAGATTTGTGCCCTAACCAAACTTGTGTACCTTCTGGACCAACAGTATATACCTTTGCCAACCAAAGTTGGCTATCTTGTCATGGTCTTACTATTTTTAGCTTTAGGCCACAGGTGTGTACCTGGTTGTGTTTTATGCAAAGTATTTCACCTTTTAACAAAAGTTGTGTACATTGTTAGGAAATCACCAACAATAAACACAACTTTTTAGGTGAAATACTTTGCTTCAAACACAACCAGGAACACAACTGTGGCAAAAAGCTAAAATTTACCCACAGTTATATACCTGGTTTTGAATACCTTTGAAATACCCTGTATTTAACCTTTTTTTTAAACATAGTTCGCCGCAGAAAGAAAAGACAGACAACCATTGTGAAACGATAATTTAACTTTTATTTAAAATTTTTTTTTTTTTTTTTTAATTTTTTAAAGTGCAAAAAACTTTTTTAATAAAGGTTTTAAACCCAATGGGCATTTTTATTAAAAAACACACATTACAATTCTGTGTATTGTGGGGTGGAAATACTGCTGGAGGGGCTGCGGGACACTTCGACACTGGGTGTGTGGAGAGAGGACTGGGATCGTGGTGGGGAAGGAACAGTTAGAGGTGAAGGTGTGGAAAAAACTACAGAATGGGTGGACATGTGGGAAGCAGAAGAGGTGGTGGGTGGTGGAGTGGAGGGTTGGGCAGGGACTGTAGGAGCAGATGATGTTGATGGAAAGTTGTATGGGGAAGGAGTTTGGTACGGGGAAGGAGTTTGGTACGGGGAAGGAGTTTGGTACGGGGCAGGTTGCTGGAAGTGGGGAGATGACTGGTACTGGGGAGGTTGCTGGTACTGGTGAGGTTGCTGGTACTGGGCAGGTTGCTGGTATGTAGTAGGAGGGGGAGGATGAAAAGTGGCTGGAGGGGGTGCAGATGTAATAGGAGGGGGAGGATGGAAAGTGGCTGGAGGGGGTGCAGGTGGAGGAACTACAGTGGTGGGAGGTGGAGGTTGGGAGGTAACCTGCTGTAGAGCACCGTGGCACGAATGCATTACATGCATCTGCTGGGCAGGAGAGAGCGTTTCCATGCGCTCCACAACAGACCTGAAAAAGGTGTGGTTTGGCGAAGATCTTGCTTCTGAATGCATGGTTTGCAGAAGTGTCTTCACCTCCAGAATGCTGGAGTTGATCTGCTGAAAGCCTGCGGAGATTTGCTCTGACAAGACTTTGAGACAGTTCTGGAAAGATGCATTCAGATGCAATAACTCTTGCGCATAACTCTTTTCCTGACCCCTCTGCCGCTGCCGCCCAGTACCCGCAGGTGTACTAGAGGCGGCAGGGGCAGAAGGGTGGGGTAAAGGGAAAGCGATCTCCTCACCAGCAGCTTCATGTAATGTAGGCGGCCACGATGCTCCTGTGCTGGTGGATGGGACAGATGGGTCGAATGTGTGGGAAGGCAGGGAAGGTGCAGATGTACCGGGGCGGTCGAAGTGTCCCTCGGTGCCGGTCTCCTCAGGGATCGCCTCAGAAGGGTCCAATCGTGCAGGCTCCCGAGTGCTGCTCACCGTGCTGTGGAATAAAGAGAAAAAAAAACAATTAAAATACTGACATGGTATGGCCCTGGCTGAAAAAAAAAAGTTACATCTTTTTCACATGTGGTGTGTAATATTTACCTTCTGGTGAGCATTGTTTCCCGGAGGAACGACAGGGCTTGTGCGTACTTGTACTTGCTCCTGCGTCCTCCAGATCCACTCGGGGCCCGCATCTCTTTATTGAACTCCTTCTTGAAACGATCCCTCACAGACCGCCACCGATTCACAATTCTGTTCCCTGAAACGAGAAAGGAGTGGTTAGTATACAACATCAGTGTTTCACAAACTCCAGTCCTCATGGTCCCCAGGGGTCATGTTTTCAGGATTTCAATAGTAAATAGAAATCCTGAACACATGATCCGTGGGGACCACGAGGACTGGAGTTCGGGAAACACTGGTTTACATCAAGCAACCGTTACTGTATATACTTGCGCTCTTTAATCTGGTCCCGAGCTTCGAGGTCCTCCCAGCGGCCCACAAGGAGAGAACAGATTTCCTCCCAGAGTCGTCGGGTAATGATCAGGTCAGCGTGGCGGCGGTCAGCCATATTCCAGAGCGGCTCCCTTTCTCTGACGAGATCGATGAGGCGGTCCACATCAATCCCTCCATCCTCACCGTCAGAGTCGGGAGCACGCTGTGAAGGCTGTTAAAGAAAAAGACAAAAATAACATAATTAGCCTCCACAAAAGAAATGAAATAAAAAGTGCAAAAAAACAAAGCAAAAATATTTATACTTACACGCTGGTGACCGCCGCGTTGCTGTCGCCGACGACCCTGGGAGGCACTGCGAGGACCTCTTGGCCGAGCACCAGATTGGGAAGACTAGAGAAGAAAACAAAAAATGTTATGAGTTTGGATGTAGGCATTTGTTTGCTGTGTGTGGTCTGCAGAACATTGTTTTCTATGTGTTGTGTGTAGTGTGATGTTGTGTTTCTGCGTTTGATGCAAAAAACTTACGAATTGTGAGCCCACTCCAAGCGTCTGTACACCCCTTCCTTCTTCTTCTGGGAGCTCCTCTTCATCTTGTGATTCCTGTTTTGAAATAAAAGGCAATGAATAGACATATATTACAGAGATGATGGATTTTGGAAATAAAAACTTACCGTCAAACGCTGACGATGCGAGGGAGGGCTCCCAGAAGAAGATGTGCTGTCCTGTTGATGGCCAGACTCCATGGCTGTGGGTATTGCTGCTGCCAGTGATGCCATTTCTGCTGCTGCTGCTGCTGCTGCATCTCTTTGGCGGCTGTTGAATAAAGAGAAACAAAGGGCCAATGAATATCTTGATATTCCATGGCCCTAGTTTGGAGGAATGGGGGATTTGATAATTACCGTCTCTCATCTGCTTCTGGACTCCCCTCCCGTTCAGCATGCTGCTCCATTTGGGGTGGTGCTGATGGTGCTGCTGCTGCATCTCTTTGGTGGCTGTTGAATGAAGAGAAACAAAGGGCCAATGAATATCTTGATATTCCATGGCCCTAGTTTGGAGGAATGGGGGATTTGATAATTACCGTCTCTCATCTGCTTCTGGACTCCCCTCCCGTTCAGCATGCTGCTCCATTTGGGGTGTTGCTGATGGTGCTGCTGCTGCAGATGTCTGCTGCCTTCTCCTGCGCCTGGTTGCTGTCTTGGGTGGCATGTTGGGTGTGGCTGAGGGTCCCATTGTCTTGCTTTTATATATCTCCTGTGGGCAGAGCTACTGAGCATGCTCAGACCAAAAAAACCGGATCCGGCCACCGGATCCGGCTTTCGCCGGATCCGGCGCATTGCGGCGCTCATAGGCTTTCATTGTGTGAAAAAGCCGGACGCGCCGGATACGGCGTGTCCGGCTTTTTCGCCGGAGACAAAAAACGTTACAGTAGACGTTTTTTCCAGACGCCGGATCGCGACACATTGCGACACATTGCCGGATCCGGCGAAAACCGGATGAAACGCATGGCCATCCGGCGCGATCCGGCGCAAATGCAAGTCAATGGGGGGGAAACCGGATCCGGCATTGCATTTCGCCGGATCCGGTTTCTGTCAAAAGCGACGGATCGCGCCTGACGGCGAAAACCTGATGTGTGAAAGAGGCCTAAGCCATATTCATCAACATTAACAGAAATAAACACTTGAAATAGATCACTTTGTTTGTAATGACTCTATATAATATATGAGTTTCACTTTTTTGCATTAAAGAACTGAAATAAATTAACTTTTGATGATATTCTAATTTTGTGAGAAGCACAAAAGTTCATTTTTTTTCTCATTAATGTACACTCTGCACTCCATCTTGACTAAAAAAAAAACAGAAATGTAGAAATTTTTGCAAATTTATTAAAGGGAACCTGTCACCTCCTTTTTCAGCTATGAGCTGCGGCCACTGCCTTTCGGGGCTTATCTACAGCTTTCTGTAGATTCTTTCCAACCTGAAAGAGAAGAAAAATAACTTTTAATATACTCACCCGGGGGGCGGTCCGGTCCGATGGGCGTCGCAGGTCTGGCGCCTCCCATCTTCATACGATGTCGTCATCCTGCTTGCTTCATGTTGTGGCTCCTGCGCAGGCATACTGGTCTGCCCTGTTGAGGGCAGAGCCAAGTACTACAGTGCGCAGGTGCCGGGATAGGTCAGAGAAGCCCAGCGCCTGCGCACTGCAGTACTTTGCTCTGCCCTCAACAGGGCACATCAGTACGCCTGTGCAGGAGCCATGACACAAACCAAGGAAGATGACAACATCGTATGAAGATGGGAGGCGCCGGACCCTGACATGTGATGCCCATCGGGCTGGACCGCCCCCGGGTGAGTATAATAAAACATGATTTTCTTATCTTTCAGGTTAGACTGGGGGCTTATCTACAGCATTCTAGAAAGGCTGTGGCCACAGGTCATAGCTGAAAAAGGAGGTGACAGGTTCCCTTTAAAAAAGAAAAACTGAAATATTACATGGTCATAAGTATTGAGACCCTTTGCTCAGTAGAATAGAAGCACCCTTTTGAGCTAGTACAGCCAAGAGTCTTCTTGGGAATGATGCAACAAGTTTTTCACACCTGGATTTGTGGATCCTCTGCCATTCTTCCTTGCAGATCCTCTCCAGTTCCATCAGGTTGGATGGTGAACGTTGGTGGGCAGCCATTTTCAGGTCTCTCCAGAGATGTTCAATTGGGTTTAGGACAGGGCTCTGGCTGGGCCAGTCAAGAATGGTCACAGAGTTCTAATGCCACTCCTTTGTTATTTTAGCTGTGTGCTTAGTGTCATTGTCTTGTTGGAAGGTGAACCTTCGGCCAAGTCTGAGGTCCACAGCACTCTGGAAGAGGTTTTCATCCAGGATATCTCTGTACATGGCCGCATTCATGTTTCTTTCAATTGCATCCAGTTGTCCTGTCACTGCAGCTGAAAAACACCCCCACAGCATGATGCTGCCACCACCATGTTTCACTCTTGGCATTGTATTGGGCAGGTGATGAGCAGTGCCTGGTTTTCTCCACACATACCGCTTAGAATTATCACCAAAAAGTTCTATCTTCGTCTCCCCAGATCAGAGAATTTTATGTCTCATAGTCTATTAGTCCTTCATATATTTTTTAGCAAACTCTATGTGGGCTTCCATATGTCTCGCACTGAAGAGAGGCATCCGTTGGGCCACTCTGGTGGAGGGCTACAGTGATAGTTGACTTTGTGGATCTTTCTCCCATCTCCCTACTGCATCTGTGGAGCTCAGCCACAGTGATCTTGGGATTCTTGTTTATGCCCTCAGCTTGGCTAGACGGTCAGGTCTAGGAAGACTTCTGGTGGTCCCAAACTTCATCCATTTAAGGATTATGGAGGCCACTGTGCTCGTAGGAACCTTGAGTACTGCAGAAATTCTTTAGTAACCATGGCCAGATCTGTGCCTCGCCACAATTCTGTCTCTGAGGTCCTTGGCCAGTTCCTTTGACCTCATGATTCTCATTTGGTGTGACATGACTGTGAGCTCTTATATAGACAGGTGTGTACCTTTACAAATCAAGTCCTATCAGTTTAATTAAACCCAACTGGGCCCCAATGAAGGAGTAGAACCATCTCAAGGAGGATCACAAGGAAATGGACAGCATGTGACTTAAATATGAGTGTCTGAGCAAAGGGTCTGAATGCTTATGACCATGTGAAATTTCAGGTTTTCATTTTTAATACATTTGCAAAAATTTCTACATTTTTGTTTTTTTTTTCAGTCAAGATGGGGTGCAAAATGTACACTAATCAGAAAAAAATGGCTGCAATGAAACAAGGAGTGAAAAATTAAAAGGGGTCTGAATAATTTCCATACCCACTGTATATAGATACCCCAACTAACTATCCTACGACTGGATTCAGTGAAAGATTACTGCCACCTATATTGTAGACCTGGAATTTGTTCAAGTGAGCAACTCCAATATAATGACATCAGATATATTTTGCAATCACACTTTTATTTGTGCAGTCAGAAAATATAGTTAATAATATTAATTTGCAAGTTAACCTGTGCTTTCAATGTGTCTGGCTATGGATAGCACCAACGATTTTGAGAATCACTGTGGGTTACTATCTGTAATTATTTACACTCTATCAAGTGGGTTAGTAGCTGGAAAATGAATTGTTTAAAAAAAAAAGCATTGTGAAAATATATTGTTTAGTTTCAATATATCTTTTGAAAAAGTATCAAACCAGAAAAAAAACTTGACAGACTGCAATTCATATCTTAACCACTAGATGACCACTTATAGACACATGAAGCAGAAGCCTCTCCCGACAGAATATCACAAAATCAGGTTTTTTTTTGCTGTGTTTTATTAGCTTATTATCTAACGACACATATCTCTGGATATGGTTAGTCAAGTGCAAATGTAAAAAAAAGGACATATCTGTATGTCTCTCCAGGGTTACAGGCCACAAAAAACATTGTGTATTTTCTGATCCTACAATTTTGTTTTATTTTCCATCATCTACAACCGTAGGTAGGTAGGACTGAGCAATACAAATATTTTTTTCTATATATATATATTGCACTTATAGCTGCGCTATAATATTATAGATATGTCCTCAAAAATTATCAGCATGCTCCATAGTAATTCAATATGAAAAGCTGCATATGAAATTTTCTACATGGAAATATCTGATGCAATCAAACAACACAAAGTAGATAGACTTTCCTAGCTAAGCATACAAGTTACATTAAGGTATTGAACAGCAAATGTAATCTTTAAAGAGAATCTGTCATCCCCCGGGACGTGTATACCCTATTAATATGGTTATACAGGTGATAGAAATGTTAAGCTAGTCCTACATGTATGCAGTGTCGTAGCGTGTGTGGGGGCGGCGCGGCAGCAGCAGCAATTCCTCTCTGTGGGAGAAGCGCGGAGGCACAGTGCAGTGCAGCGGCGGGCAGGGAGCGATCACAGCAACTCCGCTGCCTGCAAGAGGGAATTGCAGGAGCGGAGCTGCAAGAGTCCGTCTTGCTCCCTGCCCGGAGGCCGCGCTTCCTGTTTGACACAGAGGAGCGCCGCTGAATGATGTCATCATTCAGCGGCCGCTGCTATGTGAGCGAGGAAGCGCGGGCGATGCTGCGGACAGGTGAGAGGAGAGAGGTGGTGTATGTGTGTATGTATGTCTGTGTGTGTGTATGTATGTCTGTGTATGTATGTATGTCTGTGTGTGTATGTCTGTCTGTGTGTGTATGTGTGTGTGTGTATGTCTGTGTGTGTGTGTCTGTAGGTTAGCCTGGCCCTGGAGGAGATGGGGACATGAGAAGACCGTGATGGGGAGAGAAGGCCATGATGCCTGGGTTGACGGGAGAAGGCCATGAGGGGGTAATGGGAGAAGGCCATGAGGGGGTAATGGGAGAAGGGCATGATGGGGGTAATGGGAGAAGGCCATGAGGGAGTAATGGTAGAAGGCCATGATGGGGGTAATGGGAGAAGGCCTTGAGGGGGTAATGAGAGAAGGCCATGATGGGGGTGATGCAGAGAAGGCAATGATGGGAGTGATGGGGTGATGGAGCAGGCAATGATGGGGGTGATGGAGCAGACAATGATGGGAGTGATGGGGTGATGGAGCAGGCAATGATGGGAGTGATGGGGAGAAGGCAGTGATGGGGTGATGGAGAAGGCAATGATGGGAGTGATGGGGAGAAGGCAGTGAAGGGGTGAAGGATAAGGCAATGATGGGAGTGATGGGGAGAAGGCAATGATGGGGGTGATGGAGAGGGCAATTATGGGGTGGTGGGGGAAAAATAAATGATGATGGGGTGGTGGGGGAGAATGCAATGATGGTGGTGGTGGAAAGGGCAATAAATGGGGGTGGTGGAGGAGGAGGAAATGATGGAGGTGGTGGAATGGGCAATGATGGGAGTGGTGGGGGAGAAAGCAAAGATAGTGGTGGGGGAGAAGAAAATGATGGAGGTGGTGAAGAGGGCAATGAAGGGGTGGGGGAGAGGACAATAATGGGATGCGAGGGGAGGAGGACAATGAGGGGTGTGGGGAATTGGGATGGGAGGAAGGGGGAGTTATAATGGCCTTAGGAACAGGGGGAGGTGGAGGAAGACATTATCGCTTATTATGTCTAACACAGTCCCTTAGTATATAGTGTACTCACTATGTCTAACACAGTCCCTTAGTATATAGTGTACTCACTATGTCTAATACAGTCCCTTAGTATATAGTGTACTCACTAATACTGTATAACGCCATCCTTAGTTACATAGTTTCCTCTTTTATTATGTATAACACCATCCCTTATTACGTATCATCCTCTCTAGTTATATACGTATGATGCCGTCCCTTATTATATAGCTTCCTCTGCTGTTATGTATAGTGCTGTCTCTTACATAGTGTATTCTTGCTAATTTTATTATTTACAGTGCCCTCTTTTATTACATAGTCCCCTCTCTTTTTAGATATAAAATGACTGCTGATCGAGGAGTCGGTGACCAAACTACCAGTCCATCAGCTCCTCCATTAGAAAGGAAGCTTTCCCATGCTCCATCAGCCATCATTGCATTATACAGCCAACAAGACAGGACGGTATGTAATAAAA
Organism: Dendrobates tinctorius; assembly: GCF_039654945.1. Lineage (NCBI taxonomy): Eukaryota > Metazoa > Chordata > Amphibia > Anura > Dendrobatidae > Dendrobates > Dendrobates tinctorius. The sequence goes on from NW_027361671.1 coordinate 93,323,822, forward strand.
AACAGGGCTCTATATAATCCAATATGTAAGGGACGGTACTGTACATAACAAGAGAGGGCACTGTGTAAGGGACAGCAATATACATAATAAAGGAGACTATGTAATATATATACCTGTATGTGTGTGTGTGTGTGTGGCTATATAATATCAATATCTATCTATATCTATCTATCTATCTATATGTATATATACATACACACACACACACACACACACACTTAGCTTTGACGCCATAAAAGGAGGGGGGCCCGGACACATTTCTTGCACAGGGGCCCCAAGCTGTCAGTGTCCGCCCCCTGTCCGCGAAATTAATTTGTACTTTCTGGGGTTTTTTCTGTCACATTATTAAAAATTATTATTAAAAAAGCCATTAGGACTTCATCCAGCATCATCAAGCTAATACATACATATATAGAGAGAACTGCAAGAAGATGAAAGTCTAGAAATTTAGAAATAATAACAGCAGAGTTAGTAGCAGACTAAAATTTAGATCTTTGAGTGTAGTGTGAGCTCTTCGATGCTTCCGAATTACCAACGACCAAAGGGGCGGCAAATTTTTCGACTACCCCGGGCGCCACAAACAGTTGCTACGCCACTGCATGTATGCCTCATATTAGTGGCCTTGTTGTTGAGAAATTTCTGCCTCCTGTGTTCATTATAATTTCACCTCCCCTTCCACGCGCGTTACACTGCCCTGTGAAGTGCAGTTGCGGAGTCGGAATCCCACACCTGCGCCCTGCACTGCACAATCCATGCCTTTTCCCTTCCTTCTATGGGTAGTGTATACACATAATTTCTAGCGATGACTATGCAGGGAGGAAGCAGGGAGAGCAACTTATCATAGCGCACACCGGAGGTCACTAGAGTGGAAGTCACAGTGATTCACCGGCACCTGGGCAGAATATCCTTGAATAGAAATCGACCATCATAAGATGCAGTGTATTTGTTCCTCAAATAGTGTAATGGTATATAACTTAGTTTACCAAATTAATTCCACATTTTAATAGATCCGCCTATTACAATATCTGTTCATTCTTTTCCTTAATTGCTAATGGGTGTAATTTGAATGTATGTATTTTTAAAAAAAATTTTTTTATTTTTTATGTTATTTTTTAGTTTCCTTAGGGGGTTTCAATCTGTGATTGCTTCATCACTTATACTCTATACGGTATTACCAAAGTATTGCCATATATAGTGAAAATTATGGTTCCCTATGAACTTTATAGGAATACTGAGATAACAGTAAGCAGGGTCTTCAGCAGACCCCGACTGTCATAGTAGTCAATCGGACTTGCGCAGTCGTGTGGAGAGTGGCCACTGGGAGTCTGCATTCGTAACCACTTAGATGCTACTGTTAGAGATTGACAGCTGTGTTCATATCGTTAACCACCGTGGCCAGAACTCGACTACGGCCTGTTAAAGACTGAGGCCTACTATGTAGCTCCTGGACCCCTCCACACATGTGAACTCCTTTCCAGGGGTTCAAGTCCTAAGGTGGGAAGGGGTTAAATAAGACATTTCTCAGTGATACATGACGAGAGGAATGGAAATACATTTGGGACTTGGATGTTCCATTATTTTTGAAGAGCTTATTGATTCCACATTAGGGAATATGGCTATAAAGTAAGCAGCAGACTTTTTTGTTATCTAGAGGATTCAAAGTTGTTAGGAAATGCTCGGTGTTCACTTATTCCCATTGTAATTGTGTTTTCTATGATAAAGCTGACTTATGGATTTCGCAGCCATTGATCCTCATCTTAGGTATTTCCTTTCTCGATGAAAAGACTAGGTATGCTGTTCTCACAAATCTATCAACTACAATAATAAATGGGCACGTTTCATGATATGACATGATAGAATACATTAAATAGGTTGAGCTTTTTTGTACATCATCGCTACAGGTGTAGGGTCGGTGGGCCGAGCTGGGGGGTGGTCCCTCTCTTAACGCGCAGAGATGTAACAGAGACACGATGGAGGCAAATGTCGGGTACAACAGGTCCAAGTTTTATTCTCTCTTGCCGCCCACTTGACGGCCTCCGTAGTACACCGCACTTCAATGCACTTCATCACTTTACTTATCGGCCCTCCGTTCCCAGAGTCGCTTCCCACACACCGTACTTTACACTGGGGATGTGTATGTATACACCGTCCCCTCTTCACTCTTCGACGCTCCTGTCAGATCCGTCACTGTGGCCGCCTTAGGCCCGTAAACCAACAGTACTTCTACTGAACCGTCGTCTCTCTCAATACGGTATGCTTTACCTCAGTGACTCGTCTTTTCTGCGGTACTTTCCTGTCAGGACCACCCCCCTGACGTTCTCTCTCCTCAGTCCCCCCTGCTTTGGTTTTCCTCAGAGTGCACAGACTGTCGTAGTCCTTCTGTCACTTGAGCTCCCCCTGGGGACTGGAACTTTCTGGAATCCTCCCTCAAATTTATATCTTTACTGGTTCCCTGTAACTCCGCCCCCCATGACCAACGGTTTCCTAAGCCCTAAGCTGATGTCAAGTTCTTTGCTCACACTCCTCCCTGCCCTCTAATGGTCATCCCAGGTACTGCACATCCACTACACTTTCCTAGCTGTTTCCCCACTGTAGTAACTGACAATTATCTGAACTGTGCAAACCTTTCCTTCTCTATACTGACAGGTCCGTCCTTCTGTCAGGTCACCTCCCCTACACTCCCCCTTCCTTTGTCCATTGTTGTCCTCGACAATCGTCATCCCTGCCTTCGTCGTTCTGAAGCTTCACCTACACTCTGTTGTCGGACCAGCTGTTGGACCAAACCCACTACCTGCGGGGGCCGAACCATACTGGGAGCACCATGCTCTGAGTAGCCTACTGCTACTCCCCAGCGCGCACGCCACATGACAACGTCTTTCACACTGGGCTAGGTACACCCATATTCTCTCTATGGCATGTACCTTCCCCTACTCTCCCCTTCTGTTATCTTCCCCAGTCTGGTATGCCATGATCGAGGTCTCACACCTACTAGTCATTGCCGGCGTCCATCTCTCTCCTTCAGGGGTGTCCGTGGTGTTGGGGACCTGACCTAGGACAGCTGTCTTTTCACATCTTTCACCTCTTGTACCTTTCTTTCAATTACATGTCATGGTCGGCGTCTCGGTCTCCCAGACCTTCTTCACACATAGACCCCTCTTCGGATCTCACACTTCCCGTTGGTCCCTCAGACCTTCCCTTACCTGGACCTGTTGCATTTTACTTTGGCATATTATACATTAAACAACTTTATAATCGCACAAGTACCCATTTATATATATATTTTTTTTCATTTTCTTTTGCTTCTAAAACCAACATATAACAATACAACATCATATGTTCTCCTTCCCCCCTTCCTTTGACATTGACACTTCCCCTTTTTCGCCTCCCTGCCATGTCAGGCAAACTAACTGCAACTTAAAAAACATTTTCTGTAACTTGGACGGAAAACTGTCCTCGTGGTCTGCACAACTGTGCAACGAAATCCTGACAGTCCAGACCATCTCCTGATGGCCGGTAGCAAGGGGCCCCACCGCCGTGGAGCTCCTGGGATGCAGGGAGTGTCCACAACAGTCCTCTTTACGGGGTTTCGCATTCTTCGGGCTCCGCCAGTACTGCCACCGCATAATATCCACGCGGGCAGTATTCTTTATAATAGGAAACTAAGTACCCTTCCTTCAGAGCCCAGCCATGCCGAATGGAGGCCACATTCACATACACCTTCTGGCCAGTCTTATCAAGGATGAAACCGTACCCCCTGTCGACATTGGTGTATACCCGCTGTCCCCGTGATCTCTTCACCGCCATGCCAGCCTCCCCCTTTGAGTGGAGCAGGCTCCATACCTCCTGCTCCCGGACCTTCTTCTGCTTGATCACCTCCGCGACCCAAACGGAGGGTGCCGTGCCAGTACCAGAGTCCGGTGGGTGGGACTTTGCCGAAAAAGCGCGTGGGGCAGAGGCGGCCGATGATATCTGCGGCCCAGCAGCCACTGGGGCCGGGTGGCGGACGGGTGCAGCCATGTTTCCGGAGGACTGAGTCGCAGGGCCTGTCAAGCAGGCCTCACCCGGTTCTAGCGCCGGCATAGCCGCGGCCGCAGGGTAGGCCACATCCAAAACCTCCAACAGAACCGGGGTGGCGGCCGGTTCTGGTAATGAAGCTGTTACCGGTCAGGGGAGCACAGCCGCGTCTTCTGTAACCGAGCTCCGCGCTGATGACTCCGGGCAGGATGACTCAGGGACGGGGGCAGGGGCCTCGCTCAACTCCACGTACACCATAGGGCCCTCCGCGGCCAGACCTTCCAATACGCTGGAGGCTGCGTGCCGCGGCAGAATGGTGGGGGCCGCTTGTGAAGCTGCCGGCAGGGCCGGGGGAACTCTCACGTTGCCCGACGCCATGGCCTCCGTCACGTCACCACGTGGCTCGTCCCACAGTCTCCGCTCCTCAACTCGTTGTCCCGCGGGCCTAGCCTCCAGGCTCAGAGACTCCGCGGGCAAGTTCTCCGCCGGTATCAATGGCGGCCGCTCCTTCTGGCTCCGCACAGGCTCTGCTTCCTGCCCGTGGATCTGAAGATGACGTCTTCTGGCGCAGCTCAGTCTCCCGCCGCCATTGCCACTCCAGGCGGCCGATGCCCCAACACCCGCAGCGTCTCATACTGTCCGGTGGGCAGCAATCGAATGGCGCCAAGTCCAGGCGGCCGATGCCCCAACACCCGCAGCGTCTCATACTGTCCGGTGGGCAGCAATCGAATGGCGCCAAGTAGCCACACCCAAGCTTTTCTTCGGTGTCACTCCCTCTGTGGGGTGGGGCGTCGGCAGGCCTCTCCACCCACCTGTCAGGGTCCAATATATGGAAGCGTCGGTCTCCGGGCACATACCGCTTCCCTTTGGGGTACATTGGAGGGGGTCCCAGTCCATTCTGAACAACTGCGAACACCCGGACCTCTCCTCTACGCTGAAGCAATACCATCATACTGCACAGTACCTGGTACCGCCCTGGATCCTCTGCTGGCCACACAGATCTGCCACAGCGCTCCCCATTTGGTAATTTGTAATCCACAGGTGATTGTAATCCAAGCAGAGTAGTCCAAGTCTTTTTCCATTCTTTGAGGCAGGTCTGCCGCAGAAGATGACGTATTAGCGGCGTTGATCCTGCCGACTACGGCAAGCGCAGGGTCGGTGGGCCGAGCTGGGGGGTGGTCCCTCTCTTACCACGCAGAGATGTAACAGAGACACGATGGAGGCAAATGTCGGGTACAACAGGTCCAAGTTTTATTCTATCTTGCCGCCCACTTGACGGCCTCGGTAGTACACCACACTTCAATGCACTTCTTCACTTTACTTATCGGCCCTCCATTCCCAGAGCCGCTTCCCGCACACCGTACTTTACACTGGGGACGTGTATGTATACACCGTCCACTCTTCACTCTTCGACGCTCGTGTCAGATCCATCACTGTGGCCGCCTTAGGCCCGTAAACCAACAGTACTTCTACTGAACAGTCGTCTCTCTCAATACAGTATGCTTTACCTCAGTGCCTCGTCTTTTCTGCAGTACTTTCCTGTCAGGACCACCCCCCTGACTTTCTCTCACCTCAGTCCCCCCTGCTTTGGTTTTCCTCAGAGTGCACAGACTGTCGTAGTCCTCCTGTCACTTGAGCTCCCCCTGGGGACTGGAGCTTTCTGGAACCCTCCCTCAAATTTATACCTTTCCTGGTTCCCTGTAACTCCGCCCCCCATGACCAACGGTTTCCTAAGCCCTAAGCTGATGTCAAGTCCTTTGCTCACACTCCTCCCTGCCCTCTAATGGTCAACCCAGGTACTGCACGTCCACTACACTTTCCTAGCTGTTTCCCCACTGTAGTAACTGACAACTATCTGAACTGTGCAAACCTTTCCTTCTCTATACTGACAGGTCCGTCCGTCCTTCAGGTCACCTTCCCTACACAGGGATCAAACTAAATGATAACATTGGTTAAAAGCAACATGCCATCAGAAAATGACCTCTTGCTTAAATCATTTTTGTGTTAAATATATATACCATATTTTATTTTTCATTTTTGGCAATTTTTTTTTACTATTATTAAAATCTTTATTAAAAATAAAAAGTAGAAATCTTGCAGGTTTCAAACTGCTCACTGGTTCTTTTTTAAACTTGTGCATTATCACAATGAAAACCCTCTGAGCCTATATTTTATATTGAATCATCTAATGATCTTCCAAAGGTCATTGGGATGAGAGGATGAGCAGAGTCAGGTGTGACATTGCCAATTCAGAATTGTGGGTCTTGCATTATCAACTGTGTATCAGTCGCCATTGTAATCCTGCCTCTGCTGATAAGGAGCCTGCTGAAAACAGTTCCTGAAAACACAGGAAGTATGAGTTAAAAATAGCGTCCACTTCCACTGTGAAAATTGTAAGATTGCTAATTTGTTTTTTAAATAAATATCATAATATGAATAAAAAAATATTGGCTATTTTTGTTTGAAAAATACATGTAATACAAAAAAAATTTAAACAGTAGGTCGTTTTCTGTTTACACAAAAACGGTGCACAATATTCCATGTCTGGACCGACTAGTGTGCCGGTGTCACAAGAGCATAGATTCTCTCATGCAAGAAAATCAAATTGATTTGACACTCGGATCCAACTCTGATCAGAGTATGCTCAGAGTGTCTGTTTATTGTGATGCAATTCTCTCAGAAAATAGAAACATAGCATAGGTAAGGAGAAAGTGGAGAACAAGACTTCTACATCTTCTCCATTCTCTGAATTTGCAGAAATCAGACTGCACTCAGATGTCATCCGAGTGCAGTCCGATGTTTTTGGCACACACATCCACTTGAATGGGTGAATGCGATCCGATTTGCGTAGCAACACACAGCATGTTTATTTTTTCGCCATGCTGAATAGGCATGAGAAAAAAATGCTGCCCAGCACTGGCCAATAGAATAACATCTGTTCAAGTGCTATCCAATAAACTATCCTGGCGGAGGGAAGGATCTTGTCACTCAAGATTTCCATTCTCCCATTGGTGCGGTGAATTAGTCCTGTGTCCTTAGCAGAGAAACACCCCCAAAACATAATGTTTCCACCTCCATGCTTGACAGTGGGGATGGTGTTCTTTGGGTCACAGGCAGCATTTCTCTTCCTCCAAACAAGGCGAGTTGAGTTATTGCCAAAGAGCTCAATTTTTGTCTCTTCTGACCACAGCACTGTTCATGTCTTTGTCAGTGGGCAAACTTACAAAATCAGCAAGGGATCAAATAATTATTTCCTTCACTGTATATAGAACCTCATTTACTATTTCTCTTTCTTAGTGTGCAGATTCAGTGTTGATTACTTTACAGAACTTTGAATAGTTTTCAAATGTTGCAGTTTAAGGCTAGGTTCACATTAGTGGTTGAGTCCGCACCATATCATCCGCATATGCAAACGCATGCATGACGCATGTTTACGCAGCATTTTTGTGCATGTGTTTGTATGCGTTTTTGCATGCGTTTGCGTTGTTTATGCGCATGCGTTCAATATGACATCAGACAAAAATGGGCGTGTCTCATGGGATTTCTATTTACATTTTGAAGAAAGCATGTGTATCAAACGCATGCCCTTACGTACCAATGCATTTCCATAGACAGTAATGCATTTTTTTTGACGCACTCATCTGCATGCCTGGATTTTTGACGCTTCAAAAAATGCAACATGTTGTGTTCGCCGCGCCGCACCGCTACACTGCGAAACGACGCATGCGTACACACCGCAAAAGAACACATGCAAACGCATGTCCCTGTGTACACTATGTTAAATATATGTATGCATGACGCATGCGGATCTATGCGTATCAAACGCTGCGTGCACAGACGCAAATGTGAAACCAACCAAACTCAGTGAAGGCTCAAACACACGGCCATATTTTCGGTGCGAGTGCGATACGACAAAATACCAGATCACACTCAAACCAATGTTATTCGATAAGGACGTGTAAGACCGAGTTTGTTCCAAGATACAGATTGTGCTCGACCATACAATTTAATGAGTCTGCGGAAACCATCGGACTGCACTCGAATGACTTCTGAGCAAAGTCCGATTTCCGCTGCTTCTCAAAATGGAAAAGATGAAGAATTTTTTTATCAATCTTCTCTTCATCCAAGAGAATCGGATTGCACTATGCTCAATCTCTGTGCACTATGATCAAACTCAGAGTTTGATCAGAGTGTCATTTGCATAATCTACCCAATTTTCTTGGAGGAGAGAATCTGCAACTTCCCTAAGGCTGAGTGCACACGCTGCAGATTCACCTGCGGCTTTTTCCTTGCGGATCTGCAGGTAAAACCACAAAGTGACCTGCGTTTTTCCTGCAGATTGGCCAGCGGTTTTCCCCTGCGGTTTGACACCTGGACAATGGAATAGGTGTCAAACCGCAGCAGAATCCGCAGAAAGAATTGACAAGCTGCGTATTTCAAACCGCAGCTTTTCCGCGCGGAAAAATCTGTGGATTTGAAAACCCATAGGATAACATTATACTGTACACTGCCTGCGGAACTGCTGCGGTTCCGCAGGGCCAAATCCGCTGCAGATCCACAGCAGAACCCGCAGCATGTGCACATACCCTAAGACAAATATCAGGTCAGTGGCCCGACTGCTGACCCCTGGGCAACAACATACCATGTACTGTAAGGTTATTACATAATACAGTGTACTGAACAAAAAATCCAATTCTAGTGCAAAGATTTATATTTAGAGTTACAAATGCAAACAACACATAAATTAGAGGACAGACTGCAATGCGTGATGAATGCAATCTGACATATCTATTAGTCAAAATATTCATTAGAGTGAAATGCATTCAACAGGTCTATATGTAATTGTACACACGGCATAGTCTGTCCGAGAAATCATTTCTCCAATAGCGTACACGGAAATCTTCAGATTGATGATTCATAAATCAACCAGTTTCTTATGAAGGAAAACCATTTTTATCAGGGTCAATATCAAATCCAGCATTTTTTCTGAGATAGGTTATTAGTGTCATAGAATGAGAAATTGTCCAAAAAAATCAGGTAAAATATTTTTAATCTCTGCGCAGTTGAACCTATTCATCATTCAGAAATTGTTATTGATTACTGCTGGGTATTAAATCTGACTATTGCTATGGTATTCATTTCATTTATACTTGAATTGCAATTGCAATGTAATTCTTGACAGCTCCCCACGTAATACCAAACCCGGCCTAGTGCACAGGTAACACAGGTGCGGTCATCCTGGTGATACAGTACCTATATGTCGTCAAAATATGCCGCACAAAACCAGACTCTTTCTAAAAGCTGCTCACCTTGCAACGCTAGTCCTAATTACTAGTACCTTACTATTACAAATAATTACCATACATCCATTTCTATGGAAACTATTCTATTCACAGAGAAGGAGCACAGTCACGTAAACTATGCCTGGAAACCGATGTGTAGCTAATCTACAGCACGGTCTCAAGCAGTTACATAAGAAATTATAACATCGATATAAGCAGGGCTACTGAAGAGCTTGTGCACAGCTAATAAATGGTTAATCTAGCCCATAATTATCGATCACTGCACACTGATGTTTCGTATAACTCAGAATTCGACCACTTTCACACATCCATGTGAGTTCAGGTCAGTAGACCTTCGAAAAATCCATACATCACTCTCCTTATCTGGACCATGAAACATGGATGTGTAAAACCAGTTATACTGTATATTGTGTGGGCAATAAAAACGAGACCTCTGTTTTCTTTGAGTGTTTTGTACAGGCTATACAGGATATGCAAATTGTCTCTTTAGAAAGGAAGAGGACTTGAACTCTAGTGCCACCTGTTAGGGTCCCGTTACACTAAAGGGCCCGTTACACGTAGCGATATCGCTAGCAATATCGCTGTAACGTCACTGTTTTTGTAGCGATATCGCTACATGTGACACTTACCTCCAACTGGCTCCCCCGCGATGATCGCTGATCGCGCGAGAATGGCTTGGGCCATTTCTCGTCGGCCGATTCCTGCTGGGCTTCCTGTGGCGGCGACGAGCGACGCGTGGACGCGGGCGGGAGGACGCCCGGATTGCCTCGTCTGACCGGTAAGTAGCGACCCCCGACCCCTGCCATGTCGCTGGTGAGATCTGCCTGTGTGGCAGCTCACTAGCGACCACTTAGCGATGCACCAGCGATCCTTATCGTTGTCGGGATCGCTGGTGCATCACTACGTGTAACGGTACCCTTAACGATACTCCAGCGATCCCAACAACGATGAGACCTGGTAAGGATCGCTGGTGCATTGCTAGTAAGCTATCAAACAGGCAGATCTACTCAACGACGCAGCAACGATTCGGTGATCCATATAATGACCTCGGCGGTCGTTGAGACCTTGTCACACAGCAGCTATTCTGATGATTCCCACCTGCGTCCCTGAGTTCGGCGTCACCAACGAGGTCGCTCGTCGGTGTCAAACACAGCAATGCATGCTGACCAGCGGGACGTCAACGATCAAAAAACGGCCTAGGACATTTGAGCACGATCAGCGATATCCAGCGGGGGGGCGGTCGCAGCTATGTGTCACACGTAGCGAGATCGCTGGCGAGGTTGCTGTTGCGTCACAAAACCTGTGACATTTCAGAGATCTCGCTAACGATCTCATTATGTGAGATGGGGCCTTTAGAAGTAGCAATCCTAAAAGTCAATATTGACCCTCTAACGAGCCTTGCCTTGTAATTTAGGATTAAAAACTAGAATCTCAATTTGCACACACTTGTTTCAGAGTGTTGCCCTTACCCAATGTAAAGCACCCCTTAGACTCTGGTCAGAGGCCTGACATACGGTAAAATCTGATTTGCAATGAAGAAGCACAACACCCCAAAACGTGTGCAAATTGATATTCTGGTTGAGGGACATTTCCACATTCTCTGTAAATTTACCAATAGGGATAAACATACTTTAAAAAATGGCTGTGAGGCTGAAAAGACATTTCTTGTTGCTGTGGCTAGGGAAACTAGTTTTTCAATGAACGACGAATTTCAAGTTTTCAAGTTAGAAGAAAAAACAAGAAACATCTGTCTGTTATTTCTTCAATGTAAGAAATAAAGAAAATGTATACTACTCACCTCTCTGGGCCACTCCCCTCCTCACTTTACCCGTCTGGTCCTCATCACATCTTCTGATAGTCACCACAAGCACTGAATCTTGTGGTCTTCTCATGCAGGGCTGGGAATTCCAGCTCTGATGAGGCCGCGGACGAAAACCAACCCATGTGTCATGATCCCAGAGCAGGTTTTTGAGCTGCACGTCAGGGGTTAATGTCTGGAGCTCAGTGCAGGTTTTGACCTGCACACCTGGGGTTAATGATTGTGGCCTCTTTTTGGTTCTGTGAGAGCTTCTTAAACCCCTGGGAAGCTCCAATCCCTGTCAGTTATACTTTTGCCTTTGGTCGAGTGTGGTGACCTCTGTGTGCCTGTGCCTGTGCCTCTGTGTTCGTTGTTATAGCTTGTTTATATGGTTCTGACCCGGTTCTGTTCCCCGTTGTGAGTTTGCCTGTTGATTCTGTACTGTGCTACCCTCTCTGTGTATGACTCATTGCCTGTGATCTGACTACTTTCTGCTTGCCCCTCTTGTACCTTGCAGCTATCTCTGTGTATGACTCATTGGCTACGTCCTGACTATCCTCCCTGTCTATGCCCCTTGGTAACTTTGTCTCGCAGTTACCCTGCTAGGAGTTCTCTTGCAGCTCCTAGCTCTCTGGAGATTAGGCCACACCCCTAGCAGTCACGTGCTTCAGGTCCTGCTGCTCTGAAGTACGCATCTACTCGACTGCTGCCTGCTTCACAGGTATCTTTGAGCACAGTTCGCTTTACTCAGGACACATGCACTGGCTCAGTGAGCAAGTTCAGTGTGGTGTTCCTGACACCATGCATTCTCAGTGCCAGAAGTACCGATCTAACATGAGGATTTGAGGGAATTCAGCACTTAACGATGATCACAAGATGTGACAAAAACTGGATGGGAGACTGTGAGGAGTGGAGGGACCGAAGAGATGAGCAGTTAGGTGAATACAAAATTATTTTTTATTTTGCATCATTTTGATGGCCCTTTACAGTTCAGAGAAATGTCGACCAATGGCCACCACATAGCTGGATCTGTGTAGAAGCACATTACAAAAAATAAGGGACAATTGACCCGAAATGATACTAGAAGGTTCCTGATGGCAGAACAGCATGTCACCATGTACTGAATCGCCTCAACTATAGCCATATGAGTGTGAATTGTGAAAGTGATAAAGGAAAGGGATAACATTTTTGTGTGGCATATTGCAGTTGGTTTGTGGATATAGTCTATGGAGCTGAAGCAAAATATGAGCACTGTATTCGGCTATCTTCATCAGTTCCATAGACTTTATATAGAGTGGCCGTACCCATGCCTGACCACTGACCCTCATTCTAGCAATCGAGGGGATTCCTGGTAAAATGACAGAGATTCAGGTTGCAAGTTTTCAGTGGAGATGTGGGTGCTGTTACCCCCCATTGTTCTTTAGAACAAATAGTTATATGTACTCTACTGAGGGGAAAATACATAATGTGGCCATACGTAAAGTGACCTTACATAGCTGTGTGAGTGGAGTTAACAAATGCAGACACAAGTCAAAAGGGTGTAGTGGTCATCTAAGTAATTTTATCCTTTTTTTCTAGCAATCCATGAGGGTCTTTTTATTATTTCTTTATTATGCTTTGCTTTTATAACGCTATCATATTCTGCAGCACTTTACATACATTATCATCACTGTCCCCGATGGGACTCAAAGACTAAATTCCCTATCAGTATGTCTTTGGAACGTGGAAGGAAACCCACGCAAACAAGGGCAGAACATACAAACTCCTTGCAGATGTTGTGCTTGTAGGCAGCAAAATCTGTGGAAATATTGTACAACTTCTTAGATTTCAGACTACATAGAATGCCTGTCCATGCATTCAAAATATATCACATATATTCCCCAATGCTGTGTCCATTCAGTTGTTTTATATATTCAGAGGTGGATCTAGGCTTTCTGGCACCCGGGGCAAGAATTCGGTTTGGCACCCCCCACCCCCAAGCACACATGCGATTTGCACACTTAGTCATGTACCGACGAGCTGCTCTCCCTAATGCTCTCAATGTTCAGTGAAAAACTGAGAGAAGCAGGAAGAGAAGCTCTTTGTCACAGGACCATAAGGATGAAAATCGCATATGAGTGAAGTGTCCATGTAATAACTACTGGAACCTGCAGAGCTGAATCCTGACAATGCAGTTTCTGAATTCTCACAACGAATGCACTGCACACTTTTAGGATTCTCCCGTACCGGTGGCAAGAGTACACAGTCATGTCAGCACAAGTATGTGATTTATATACTTCTGGCCACATTCTGACTAGACGTGCCCGGCCTCGCTCTATTCAATTTCATTGAGTGAGGCCACGCATGTCAAGTCAGCACGTGACCGCCTGTATGTAAATTACCGGCACAAGAGAATCCTAGCAGCGTTCAGTGAGTACTGTGAGAATTCAGAAGTCTGCAGTCACATAGAATGACTGTAGACTCAACACAAACCTGGACAATCCCTTGTATGCTCCTAACAAATAAAAACAGGTACCTTATAGATGACATCATCTCTGGAGTCGTTTTCCTTTTCTTCTTCTTGTCCAGACCCCATGATGAGTTCTCATCCACAGCCGTCTCTGCAGACTTCCATCTTCTCCGGTCTTCTGCAGCAAATCTCCACATGATCCCCTTAAAGATAGAAGTGTCATTATAATGCTCCTGAATAAAAATATCTGCAATATACTGTCGCCTCACACTATTCCCCTCCCTCCTCATACTGTCTCCTCTAACATCCCACCTGTTCACCATACTGTCTCCTCATAATTACCCCCTCACTCTATACTGTCTGCTCACACATACCTGACTCCCCAAACTGTCTGCACACATCCCATCACCCTCACTCCCCATACTGTGTCAACATACATTTTTCCCCATCGCTACTCATACTGTGTCCACATACATTTACCCGTTCACTCCCCATACTGTCTGCACCCATCCCCCTCACTTACCCCCATACAGTTTCCTCATACATACTCTTCATTTTGTGTCCTCAAATCTCCCCACACATATTAAATCCCCCCATCCCCACTCCAAATCCTCCCATACACATTAAATCCCCCGATCCCCACTTCAAATCCCGCCACACACATTAAATCCCCCATCCTCATTTCAAATCCCCCCACACATTAAATCCCCCCATCCCCACTTCAAATCCCCCTACGCATATTAAATCCCTCTCCAAATGTCCCCACACATTAAGTACCCCCCATCCCCATGCCAATTCCCCCCACACTTTAAGCACCCCCCATCCCCACTGTAAATCCCCCCACACATTAAATAACCCCCATCCCCACTCCAAATCCCCCACGCATTAAATAACCCCCATCCCCACTCTAAATGCCCCCACACATTAAATAACCCCCATCCCCACTCCAAATGCCCCCACACATTAAATAACCCCCCATCCCCACGCCAATTCCTCTCACACATTAAATAACGCCCCGTCCCCACTCTAAATCCTCCCCACACGAAGTGTCCCTCATCCATTAAATAACCCCCCATCTCCACGCCAATTCCCCTCACAAAAAATGCCCCCCCTTCCTTTAATCTTCGGTGGTTTCTTCAGCTCCACAGTGGAGCACACTTGCCACCAGTCCAGCGTCCTGGGTGCCGGCGAGTGACGTCAGCAGCGTGATCACATGACCTGATCACACTGCTGACGTCGCTCTGGCCCGACGGTCAGAGCTTCATTTGTACTGGCTTCTGTATAGACGCCAGTACAATTGATCCCTGGGAGCCAGCACGCGCAGCTTCTACGTGTTGGCTGTCAGAAGACAGTGTGGACCGCCACATTAGGCGGCCTGACTGCTCCCCCCTGTCGGCTGCACCCAGGGCAAATGCCCCAGCTGCCCCCCCCGGATACACCTCTGCATGCATTATAGCTTGACTTAGAAGGTGATGATATGAGAAATATATTGAGTACTATAACTTTTAGTCATATTTTGTAGGCAATGCACAAACAATACAATTAAAATGTTCATTCACTACTCTTCACATAACTGAACTAAAGATTATTTAATACAGCTGACACTTTTTACCGACTACACTAATTGTGATCACTAGGTAAGTAGCAATAGATTGAGCATAACCTCATACTTGGCTCTATCTGGATATTTACTTCTCAATCTGGAAATGATGCTTAACTCTGACGAATATAAGTACAATCAGTTAGAATTATTTCTTGGTTGTTGCTATGGGGATGTGGAGTCTTTCCCAAGCCTAATTGGCAATGTCATAAGTTGGTGTTGACAGTGTATGATACAGTCATTCATCAGATTGATAGGTAAGCTATTGTGGCAGTAAAATGAATTGGTTCCACCCCCTCCTTCCTAGCACTCATAGAAAACCTTGATTGTTCACGTAAATGTAAAAACCAATAACTCTTTCATTGTCGTGCTTGTTTGGTGTGTAGTATCAATCTCTTTTATAGGTAGCACAAACTACTATATATGACTGTAGGTTTTAGAGCCAAAAATATCTGTACTACTTATATTTAATATATGTATTTATTGTGTAGGACATGATGAACAGTAACCATGAATTATATACATAAATAAATGTGTCCCTTTTAAATATTACAAATATGAAAGAAAATGTAATGTTTGATCTCATATACAGATTTTATATACATGATTTATTCATATGCAGTTTGTACTCAGCAGGAGCATGTTAATTGGGTTTGGTGGGTAGGGATTGAGTGGCAGGGAGGATGGAGAGCGAGGAGCTGTCAAACTTGCCAAATGGGGGAGATTAAGCGTCAGGGAAGAGGGGCAATGAAGAGCTGTCAATCATGCTAAATTGGTGGAGAATAGGCAGCAGGGAAGAAGGACGCTGAAGAAATGTCATTGATGCAATATGGGTGGAGATTTAGCAGCAGGGAGGAAGCATATGCTAGATGGGTGGATATTAAGCAACAGAGAGGAGGGATACTGTACAGCTGTCCATCATGCTAGAGGGGTGGAGATTAAGCAACTGGAAAGAAGTGCTGTAAATGATGCTAGATGGGTGGACGTTAAGCAGCAGGGAGTAGGGACACCAATGAGTTGTCAGTCCTGCTAGATGGGTGGAGATTAAGCAGCAGGGAGGAGGAACACCAAGGAGTTGTCAATCCTGTTAGATGGGTAGAGATTAAGCAACAGGGAGGAGGGACATTGAAGAGCTATAAATCATGATAAACAGGAGGATATTAAGCAGCAGGGAGGAAGGACACCAATGAGTTGTCAGTTCTGTTAGATGAGTGGAGATTAAGCAACAGGGAGGAGGGACACTGAAGAGCTATACATCATGATAGATGGGTGGAGATTAAGTAGCAGAGAGAAGGGACACATTGAAGTGATGTCCATCATGCTAAATGGTTGGATATTAAGCAGTTGAAAGGAGGGACACCGAAGAACTGTCAATCATGCTAGATGGGTGGGGATTAAGCAGCAGGGAGGAGTGTAGCAGTGCCTGAACGACGCAAAAACTCAAATACAGTACAGTAGATGAGTATGCAGAAACAAAACACTGGATTTATTGAAAGATAAAGGATTATATGCCAGAAAATAAGACTAACAGTTATTGTATTGATAACAGTAATAATTGATATAAGGAGAGGTAGCTGGAATGTGTTACACAAGATGCACTCCAGCTATGGCACTGCAAAGTTCAATATAAACAGTATAAACAATTTCTACAGACTACTCTCTTTTAACTTCCTAATTGGTTTCTAATAATCAGGCCGTGCTGCTACAGTGCCCTAGCTAAAGAAGCCTGCTTTGCACCCTAACCCAGCTGAACACCGGTGTGCACTCACAGTTCTGTAACTTAGAAGAAAGTCTGGTAGCTCCTGCTTAGTCCTGCTGTAGTGGAGCCGAGTTTGTTGTGTGAGCAATTCCTTCAGGTTAACTGATCTATCTTCTTCAGGATCCAGGCAAGTCTTGTTTCCACTTTCAATGTTGAGAGATTACTGGTACCGCAGCGTTGTTTCCTTTCTTAGGTTGCAGGTGCTCCAGGAGAACTATCTGGGATGTGCGATGCAATTCTTTCCTTCTGACACGGTCCTGGTGAACGATCCTGCGGTAATCAGGGACTGTCTTCTTCCTTGAAGCTGTTAGTTCATTTACCAGTCTCTCATTGTTAGGACACAGTTATAGTCCTGCCTGTCTCTCACAGACATCTGGCTCCCTCTTTACTTCCTGACCCAACACGCTTCCTGCTTCTTGTCCAAAACCAACACACAGCAAGCTGGAAGGGAGAAGGCCCTAGTCCAAGTGCATGAAAATCAGAGGGAAGCATTGTATCTTAAAGTTACAGTGTCATTCAATTCTTAGCAAAGGCTGTCCCTCTAAAGGAGGAACACCAAAGATGTATCAGGCATGCTATATGGGTGGAAGAAGACACTGGCGAGCTATTAATCATGCTAGATGGGTGGCAAATAAGGAGCAAGAAGGAGAGACAGTGAGGAGCTGTCAATCATGCTGTGACGAGATTGTGTAAACTTGTAAAAATAATTACAGTCATTCTGACATGTATTTAGAAGTACACCAGCTTCTTCAAGTTTAAGAAATCTATGTAATAATGTATGTAGTCAGTATTGTGAAATGTGGTGACAGGTCTGCTTTAAGATCCCATAGGTACAGTATACTATCTGCTTTACTGCATTGCTTATGTGCCTTGCATGGAATCCGTTAGCGGTACAGTATATGCCAGAGATGCAATATGAAACAGTAGCAGGCTATGGTCTCAATACTATAGTGTGAAATGTGTTTCTGCAAAATGGTTCCATGCATAAACCATAACTCAACTTTCTCACTCGGTGTGGTTATTAAGGTGGTTGATATTTTCCCATAGGTTTCATCTTTCCTAAAATAAAAAATAAAGCAGATTAATTTGTGTTGTCTTAAATCAAAAGATAATTTACGCATTGATGAAACTATTAAATAATACATTATATAATTGCTTGTTTTATTATGTCCAGAGCCCTTCAGTTAATTATTCAGATAAGTACATTATATCAGCTAACAAACATGTTACCAGCTGCACAAATCACGGGCTTGTTTGGTTTGAGGTATAATTTCACTGACTTGTACCCAACTATTATCTTTCAAAAGCAAGTAGAATTTTTCTGAACACCAAAGATTCCCTCAGAAACATTGCCAAGGACTCTAGAAGTAAAAGTGCAATGATTATAACATTAAATGCTGTGCTTGGATTGTGGATGTAATGAGCCATCTTATGTGTGAGATTAGTAGGGAAATTGTTTTATGTCCTGTGATCACTTTGAAGCGAGGTTATGTATAAACAATGAAGAATATTAAAATCCAATTAATTAGTTTTATCAAATCTTGTCACAGAAGACATTTTCATTTATTTGGTTACACTACATGAAGCAGGTTAGATGTGCTGATCATTCTCCAGTAGAGCGATCAAGGCTAAATGTGGTCACAAATGTGAAGACAAGGACAATTCTTGTACTATTTTAAAATTCATGACTGAAGTTTTTTCAAATGCTAAAGTGTTCAGGTTTCAAATCTGATCTATTTGCTTTATTATTATTATTATTTATTTATTTTTATAGCACCATTAATTCCATGGTGCTGTACATGAGAAGGGGGGTTACATACAAAGTTATACAGTAAGCAAATTTACAATGACAGACTGGAACAGAGGGGAGAGGACCCTGTCCTTGCGGACTTACATTCTCACTCCTCTCCCACTACCTCTTCAGACAAGACCGATTTCAGCTGGGGGGTTTTCAGAGTGGAAGATAGGTTCAGGAGGCAAGGGGAAGGGAAAGATGTAGATCATAAGGGTGAAATTGCACTGGCTAACAACAGTCTTTAAATGATTGGCTACGTGTTTGCCGATTGCTTGTCATTTAATCGCTTGCTTAGATAGACTGGCTGAACTTCCAATGCGTGAATTGGTAATAAATTATTTTGCCCGCATAGACTGTCCTTGGTTTTGGCAGCAACTGTCCTATATCAACAGGGCGATGTGTTGCGGAGAATGATGATTGCAAACAAGCTTAATAACCATATGACAAGACAAATAAGTGTTTTCTGATTGACAGCCTGTTTACACTGGCTGATTATCGTGAAACGAGTGTTCCTAAAGGGCCTTTTACACATAGCGATATCGCTAGCGATATCGCTAAAGCGTCACCAATTTTGTGACGCAACAGCGATATCGGTAGCGATCTCGCTACATGTGACACTTACCTCCGACCAGCCCCCCCACTGGCTATCATTGATCGCGCGAGATCGTCCTGGTCTATTTCTCATCATTGGCTTCCCGCTGGTGCAGACAAGCGACTCCATGGACGCGGGAGGAAGTTGTCACCAGAGCTGCCGTCTGACAGGTAAGTAACGACCGACGACCGCTGCTGCATCGCTGGTGAGATCTGCTTGTTTGGCAGCTCACTAACGACCATTTAGCGATGCATCAGCTATCCTGACTGGGTCGAATCATTGTAGGGATCGCTGGTGCATCGCTAAATGTAACGGGACCTTAAGAATAATCGGGCAGTATAAATACAGCCTAAGTTGGGTAAGAGGCAGATTTATAAGTATATTACAGATTTCCTTATATTCACCTATACTTATGACTCATGCAACATTTATTGAAAGTATAGTTCCCATTTAACTATTACGATGATTTGTGCTATAGTAGCACTTCTGCAGAACTGGACCAGATGAGCAGACCTTCAGTATCCACATGCATTAATCAATTTTGCTGCCCGTAATCTTTGGCAACCATTGGTAAATACGAACCACCGCACACCAGGAGCACCCTTACAAGATCTGCCGTTTTGACTGACTGATTTATCCATCACATTTTCTCCCTTTTCAAAGTCATTCAGATTCTTACGCATGCCCATATTTTCTGCCTCTAACACAACAACTTCAAGAACTGCTCACTTTCTGCCTATTATATTCCAGACCTTGACAGCTGCCAATGTGACGAGACAGTCAATGGCATTCACTTTAGCTGTTAGCTTTGGTATGAAATATCAGCGTGTGCCCAATGAAGGCCGATGGTACAATCTATGATTTATCCTCTGTTAGCATACAAAAGAAAAGAAAAACGTAAATTGAGTTATAGTACAGGTTCATGTATTTTTATGCAAAACTATTGCTGCTCCATATAAAATAGAGCTAAAATACTGTCATCTGTGTAATCACCCCAAAAAGTTCAATATGGTCAATAGCACTTTTTACCTTTAACTTGCCAATATAAGCTTCTTTATAAACATTGCTAACTTTCGTGAACATATATTAAATTTTTGAAATCCTTGATTCGTCCATAGCTATTTCAAACTGTTGCCGAAGCTTTCAAGATAGATTCCTATTGATTTCCCTGGGAGGACCTGCATGGAGATTTTCTGGCATATGAAATTTGAGATACAGCTGTAGTTCCTCAGAAAACAATAAGTTGTTTTCAACTCAATACATCCCTATTGCACATGTCAATGGAGTAGAAAAAAGTCAGCCATGCAGCTGTTTTATACATGTCGCAACAGCTTTCCAGTGTATCATTAGAAATGAAATAATTTGTTGCTCTTTGTTAATGGCTGTGTTTTTGCAAAAATAACATGGCCATTAACAGCATGCAAGATATTTGTAATGAACATGTCATAATACAGCAGAAAGCCACCATGACTGTTAGGACTAAACTACACTAGCATATAGTATCCGATGCGTAAGACACTCAAGCTCTGCTGCAAGCGTGACCCGAGTGTCAGTGCTCTGTGCTCCGATCCTCTCGCATGAGAGAATAACAGCACAGGTGCGGAGGAGACAGAGAAAGTAATTTCTCCATCTCCTCCATGGCCTAACTTGTTGTATATCGGACTGCACTGGGATGACATCCGAGTGCGATGTTTCACTCGCACCCATAGACTTATATGGGTGCGAGTGAGCGCAGTCTCGCTGCCAATCTCAGCATGCTGCCATTGTTCTCTCATGCAGAATCGGCACAAGAAAATAATCGCAGATGTGATCTGCCCCATAGTATAACACTGGGCCGGGTGCTATACGAAGTTGTATCGCACAGCACTCGGCTGTGTTATACGGCCTTATAAAGTGGCTGCTTAACTGTCTTACATGCACATCGCACGCTGATCACTATATGGCACTCCATCTTAAAAATGGCCTAAATTACACACATGGACAAAATTGTCGGTGACCTTTTGGAGAAGTAAGGAAAAGCCACACTTGGTCACGGACATTCCTTAAAACTGACAAAAGTAGTTTTTAATTTAAATTTACTGAATATCAGATAATGAAAATCAGACATTGTCCAAACTGCCAAAAGTATCAATACCTGGTTTAAAAACAACAGTATCACTGTGCTTGATTGGCCAGCAAACTCGCCTGACCTTAACCCCATAGAGAATCTATGGGGTATTGTCAAGAGGAAGATGAGTGACACCAAACCCAACAATGCAGAGGAGCTGAAGGCTGCTATCAAAGCAACCTGGGCTTCCATAACACCTCAGCAGTGCCACAGGATGATCGCCTCCATGCCACGCCGCATTGAAGCAATAATTGATGCCAAAGGAGCCCCCACCAAGTATTGAGTGCATTTACTGAACATACATTTCAGTAGGCCAACATTTTGGATTTTAAAATCATTTTTTCAAGCTGGTATTCTATTTACTTACATAATGACTTTTGGGTTTTCATTGGCTGTAAGCCACAATCATCAACATTAACAGAAATAAACACTTGAAATAGATCACTCTGTTTGTAATGACTCTATATAATATATGAGTTTCACTTTCTGTATTTTGACCAGTCAAGGAAAGCAACAAAAGACGATAGAAATGTGAAATCTGCACCAAATAAAAGGAAAACCCTCCCAGTTTCTGTAGGATGATGTGGCAGCTTGTGCACATGCGCAGATGATGTCGTAACACCGTGTAAACAGAGAATCACAGACGTTATACACTGTTACACCAGACGTCCTTACCCGTGTGTGGCAAGAACTTCACTATCGTTTGGATGTGTAGGGCCACAAATGGAGTCCACATCGAACTGCACTGAATAGGTATGAAACTGGGAGAAACTGGGAGAGTTTTCCTTTTATTTGGAGCAGATTTCACATTTCTATCGTCTTTTGTTGCTTTCCAGTGACTGGTCCAAAGTGCACCATGACTTTTCGGACACACTGTATATTGTCAAGTACCCCATAATATTTTTTTTTTCTAGCGTACTTCTAATAAAGGCCTATCTTATGGGTATAATTATCTACAAAAATCTGAATGTATAATAACTAATGTTGCTTCATCAGTCGACACCTACATAAGCTGTAAGCAATTATCTCGCACCATTTTTTTATATACTTAAGGGGGTTCTCCAATGTTACATCTATTAAACGGAATCTGTCAACTATTATTTGGCATATAGGATGCGACCACTGCCATCAGGGGCTTATCTACAGCATTACATAATGCTGTAGATAAGCCCCTGATGGCGGTGAAAAAATAGGTGACAGATTCCCTGTAAGGGTTGTATTTCCATCTCCAAGACCCTATCCCCTTATGTAGTAGTTATAAAAATAATAATATTAGCAAATACCTCAAATTAGAAATGTAGTATAGTAATTCTCATTAGCTCAGCCCATCTGCAGGGCATGGCAGTAGATTAGGTATCCAAGGTTCTGACCACTCATACAGTGACATTTAATTAGTTTGTTGGCCGTAACCATACATATCTAAACTACTGCAATGCCCTGCACATTGGGTGTGTGGTCATGGCAGGTACGAGGGATGCAGTGACGAGGCGTGAGATGGCTTATGCTTTTAGTAATAACTTTTATGGTTTGATGCCGATAAGGCTATCCTAAGCAATCACACCAAATAACAGAACTTGTCCTAGCAGGGACTCAATGCAAACAAACAATGGTTATAAGAACACGACTACTCTGGCAAAGGCCGGTCACTATAGGGCCGCGGTATGGCCGGCTACGGGTCCTTAATTATGTGGTGTCACTTATCCGTCCTGACGTCCCTCGGCATCCTGGACGATGGTGCTTCGGCGTCGCAGCCGCTGGGCTCAGCAACTGAGGATCTGGCGTAGTCTTCGGGCGTACCGACGCCCAGGCGAAGCAGGGTCACAACAGGCCCTAGAAAGGTTCTTTGGTGGGATGTCCCCCGGCAGAGGCAGCAGGACACTGCCTGGGGGTTGGAGAGTCGAGGCCGCAGCCCCTGAACGGGAGCAGGCAGCGGTGGGGCTGAGTGGTGGTTGGTAGGCCACTGGCGCAGCCAGTGGCTGCACTAGGGGACCTGCGGCGGGCAACGACCTGGCTCTTGCCACGGACTGGAGCGGGGCGGTGGTGGCTGCGAGCGGCAAAGGACAAGTCGCAGCCGCGGTCGGGAGTGGAGCAGCAGCGAGCTGGAGTGAGGCAGCAGCGGCCGCGGGTGACTGCGGGCAGGCTGCAGCCGCGAGCTGGAGTGAGGCGGCAACGGCCACAGGTTGGGGTGAAGCAGCGGTCTTCTGTCGGTCGGCTCGGCGCCATCTCTCTGCAGTCCACCGTGAGCCTCCCTCCCGTCGCTGTCCTCCTCTCTGGTTTCTGCTCGGGTCTCTCGCCCCCTGGCGCTCCCACGGTCTCCTGCTCCTTCTCTCCCATTCTGCTGTCTCACTCTGACTGGCGCGCTCCGCCCCTTTTATATAGGCTCCCCCCCTACCGTTCTGTCAGTCTCAGCGGTGCGTCCCCTAACTCTGCTTCCCAGAAACAGGTTCCCTAGAAACTTAGATGACGGTCCCCTTGGTTCCGGCCCGGACACTCGCCAGGGGCCCTCCCTCCTACACTCCCCCGGGGGCCTCCCTCCTACACTCCCCCATCCTGTATGCTTGCCAGTCCTCGGGCGAGGGCCTTAGTAGGCTCGGGTTGGCTTTTAGAGGCAAGAGTTCTTGTTGCCATATGAACTGGTCCTGTTCGTAACATTCGGGGGGGTTGCCAGCTGTTGCTCGCTCGGAGCATCTTAGTTCGACTATGGTGGAGCTTTCTGGGGTGATGGAGGGTGGTGGGCTGGTAGATTCTGGCAGGTCGACTGGGCCTACGGAGATGTCTTTCCTTGGAGGGTCGGCGGGTACTGCGGGAACATCTTCGTCATCCAGGTCCCAGACTGTTCGCAGTGGGTCGGGGACCTGAGGAGTAGGCTCAGGTCACATGGGATCAGCGGATGTACAGGGTCGTAGCATATTACGGTGCACAGTATGAGTGGGAAGTGCCCCGTCTTTCTCAGGTTGTATCTCGTAGACAGGCTCGTCGGAGCTTATTCGGCGCAACACTCGGTAAGGGTTTTCTTCCCACCGAGGTTCTAACTTGTTCTGGGGGCACTGGTCTAGCACGAGTACTCGATCCCCAGTTTGTAAGTCGGTGGGCGGAGGCAGAGTTCCCCCTGGGTGCTCTAGGTCCCGGAGTTTTGTATGGACGATACGGTGGAGGGTCTGCAACCGGTGTCAGTGGTTTCGGACCCATAATGACACCCCGGTCCAGGGTTGGGGTTCCTCCGGGTTCAATTCTACTTCTGTGATCCCTTTGCCTTCTCGTCCAAATAGTAGTGAGTAGGGGGTATAGCCAGTAACTCGGTGTACCCGGTTGTTATAGACCCACACTAGTTCAGATATATACTCAGGCCATCGGGCCTTCCGGTCACTCTCCAGAGTAGGTAACATTTGAATTAGGGTCCGATTAAATAGTTTGCATGCCCCGTTCCCTTTAGGGCGGTATGGCGTGGTCCGGGATTTATCAATTCCATAGAGGCGATGTAGTTCCTCCATGACTTTTCCCAGAAAGCACGCTCCCTGGTCTGAATGTATCCGTTGAGGGCAGCCGTACACTTGGATAAAGTTTTTACAAATTGCATAGGCGGCCGACTCTGCAGTTTGGTCTCGGGTGAGGGTTACCACGGCAAATTTGGTGAAATGATCTACCATAACGAGACAATGTTCATACCCCTGGTACGCGGGACCAATGGTCAGATAGTCCACTG
Source organism: Dendrobates tinctorius (assembly GCF_039654945.1). Taxonomy (NCBI): domain Eukaryota; kingdom Metazoa; phylum Chordata; class Amphibia; order Anura; family Dendrobatidae; genus Dendrobates; species Dendrobates tinctorius. The sequence goes on from NW_027361671.1 coordinate 93,348,942, forward strand.
TCAAGAGTTCAAGGGGTGCTGATGTCACTATTGTTTGCACCGGGGCCCATTATGCAGGTGGTTTAGCTAGCTCGAATAGGCGGCAGGCCCGGCAGGTTTCTTCTACAGCAGCATGCAAGCGCGGGTGGTAAACTATCTGCTGCAACCATTGCAAGGTATTTTGAGCTCCGAAATGAGCCCCTTTTTCGTGAACTTCCCGAGCCAGTTCACTGAGTTGGGCTCCGGGCACGACTACCTGCCAAGTTGTTGCGGACTCGCTCGTGATACGGCCTTACAATACAATAGCCCCTTTTTGATGATCAGTTTCTCCCACTGGCATAACATCAGCAGCATGTCCTGAGTTAAGGTCTGTCTCTGAGAGTTAGTGGGTAATCTGCCGGTGGTCACCCATCGGCGTAAGAGTCCAACTTCTCCGTCTTCTTGTTGCTGTTGGATCCATCCGTCACGTGAATGTTCCAGCATACCCCGTGAGGGTCCTAGCTGGGATTCCTCCTGTGTAGCAGCTGTGAGCGAACGGCATCTCTTCCCCTTCCAATTCGTCATCCCGACTTTTCCCTGGGGTTGTATGCTGGATCCTGGAGAGGGCATCAGAGTGTATGTTTTCTGCTCCTCTCTTATAGATGATCTTATAGTTGAACTTGGCCATGCGGGCCACCCATCACTGCTCCAGAGCCCCGAGTTTGGCATTTTCCAAATGGGCCAGCGGGTTGTTGTCGGTCCGCACCACCACCTCGGAGCCTGCCAGGTACTCTGCGAACCGCTCCATCATGGCTCACACTACCGCGAGGAGCTTGAGCTTAAAGGAGCTGTAATTGTCAGGGTTTCGTTCGGAGTCATGAAGTGATCGGCTACCATAGGCGATCACTCTCTCCCGGCCATCCTGAACTTGTGACAAGACAGCCCCTAGCCCCTGGAGGCTCCCATCAGTGTGCAGTATGAACGGTTGCGAGAAATCCGCATAAGCTAACACTGGGGCACCCGAGAGTGCAGCCTTCAGGTCTTGAAAAGCTTCTTCTTGCGGTTGTTGCCAGTGGATCTTTCGCCCATTTGCCCCGGCAGGAGCCCCTTTTAGCAGGTCCTGCAGAGCCCGGGCTCGGCGTGCAAAATTCTTTACGAAACAACGGTAGTATTCGGCCAACCCCTGGAGAGCCCACACATCTTTTACCGTCTCGGGAGTAGGCCATCCCTGGATGGCAGCAACCTTCTCCAGGGACGGTCTAACGCCCTCGGCGGACACGATATGCCCCAGATATTCGATCTGGGTGCGGAACAGGTGGCATTTCTGGGGCTTTACCTTCAACCCGTACTTCTGCAGCCGGCCAAGCACCTGCCCCAACCGCAGCAGGTGGTCCTCAAACGTGGCAGAATAGATGATGATATCATCCAGATATATCAGTGTGGCTTCGAAGTTGAGATCTCCCAGACACCGTTCCATCAGCCGTTGAAAGTCCCCGGGGCGTTGGCCAGCCCAAATGGCATCCGGTTGAACTCATAAAGTCCCATGGGAAGAATGAACGCCATCTTGGCTCTGTCTTCCTCCGACATCGGCACCTGCCAGTACCCACTAGCCAGATCTAAAGTCGAGAAGTACATTGCCTTCCCCAAAGCGGACAGGGACTCTTCTATGCGGGGCAGCGGGTATGAGTCTTTGATGGTGCAGGCGTTCAACTTCCGATAGTCCACGCAGAATTGCAAGGTGCCGTCCTTTTTACAGACCAACACGATGGGGGCCGCCCAGGGGCTCTGGCTTTCTCGTATGACCCCCTTCCGGAGCATTTGGCCCAGTAAAGTTTTCACCTCCTGGTAGAGCTGTGGAGGGATCTGCCGATATCGTTCCCGGATGGGGGCTGCTCCTGCCGTGGGAATTCCATGCGTGATGGCTGTGGTGCATCCAAAATCATCCTCATGGCTGGTGAATACCTCGTGGTATTGTCCGAGTAGAGCTTCTACCTGGAGGAGTTGGGCTGGAGCTAGGCCGGAGAGTTCAGCCCGCATTCTTTCCAGGATGTTTCGACCCTTCTCCTGGGTCGAGGACTCGGCAGTCTACAGAGTACGAATAGCCACTGCCCAAGGGTCCTCGGGTTGCACCTTTAGCTGGACCATAGGGGCAGGCAGCACTTCTTCCAACGGCCTTACCTGCTTGGCTATTTCGGCCCGGGGTTTCAAGACGATATCTTGGTCTTCTAGGTTGACGCAGCGCACCAGGATGGTCCCTCTCCGCACCGTGGCCAGGGAGCGGTCTACCAGTATGCCAGGGGACAGGCGTTCCGAATAGCATGGCTCCACCTGCATCTCCACGCCCTCTAAAGGCACTGGGGCCCGAATAGGCAGGGCCACCACTGTCTGCCCGGGGGCAGTACGAGCGGAGGAGCTGCTGGCGTGATGACTTTGCCCAGTGCCTCGCCCTCCTGGCAGTCCTGGAGTACTCGCGCCTCCCGTACCAACTGCTGGAAGACCTGCCCTTGGGCCGTGCGGGAACCCCACTGGTTCAAGGCCTCTTGAGTGGGGTCGTTGAGGAGTAAATTGCCAAACTCCTGCAGTATGTTCATGCCCAGGATAACTGGATGTTTGTTATTAGTTTCCCCTTGGGTCAGGATCACTCCCCGGCGACCGAGGGATTTGCCACACAGCGTCACTTGCATCCAAACCACCCCGACGACAGGGACCGGCAGCTGATTAGCGTCTACCAGTCTTATCATGGACCCCCACTGGGGTCTCGCTGCCTTGGGAAAATGCTGCCGGAAATAAGTTGCAGGCATGGTCGTTACTTGCGACCCCGTGTCCACTAGGCACCGTACGGCACGGCCCTCGACCTCTGCCCATACCACCGGACATTTTGCGACCAGATCTTCGGGACTTTCACCACCCCATGTCGTGGCTTCTGGCTCCGAGCGGCGTCCCCCCAGCCCTCTAGTTTAATGGCCGCTGGGGTGGTCACCTCCCACGCCGCGGACACTCTCGTGTGAAATGGCCCAGCTCCCCGCACTCATAGCACCGGGTCCCGGGGACCTCAACATTACTGAATCTCGGGCCTCCCCATCTAATGCCATGAGGGCTACCTCGGCTTCCAGGTCATGGGTCATCGGATGCATTGGGAAAAGCCCTCGCATTCGCTCTGTCCAGCTCCATAGTATGGTGTTGGAGCCAGAGAACCTAGGCAGGTTGCTTAGCACAGCCCCCGAAGAAATGCTGGACTGGTGGCCCCCATTATTTGCTAAATCTATGGCCCCACCTTGATCTGGGGTGCTGTCTGCGCTCGGAGACTGCATCCTGCCGACTAACCGGGCGGCACGGTGGCTCAGTGGTTAGCGCTGCAGCCTTGCAGCGCTGGGGTCCTGGGTTCGAATCCCACCAAGGACAACATCTGCAAGGAGTTTGTATGTTCTCCCCGTGTTTGCGTGGGTTTCCTCCGGGCACTCCGGTTTCCTCCCACACTCCAAAGACATACTGATAGGGAATTTAGATTGTGAGCCCCATCGGGGACAGTGATGATGATGTGTGCAAACTGTAAAGCGCTGCGGAATATGTTAGCGCTATATAAAAAATAAAGATTATTATTATTTATTATTATTATTATGCCAAATGTGGTCATGGCAGGTACGAGGGATGCAGTGATGAGGCGCGAGACAGATTATGCTTTTAGTAGCAACTTTTATGGTTTGATGCCGATAAGGCTGTCTTAAGCAACCACACCAAATAACAGAACTTGTCCTCGCAGGGACTCAATGCAAACAAACAATGGTTATAAGGACACGACTACTCCGGCAAAGGCCGGTCACTATAGGGCCGAGGAATGGCCGGCTACGGGTCCTTAATTATGTGGTGTCACTTGTCCGTCCTAATGTCCCTCGGAGTCCTGGATGATGGTGCTTCGGCGTCACAGCCGCTGAGCCCAGCAACTGAGGATCTGGTGCAGTCTTCGGGCGTACTGACGCCCAGGCGAAGCAGGGTCACAACAGGCCCTAGAAAGGTTCTTTGGCGGGATGTCCCCCGGCAGAGGCAGCGGGACACTGCCTGGGGGTTGGAGAGTCGAGGCCGCAGCCACTGAACGGGAGCAGGCAGTGGCGAGGCTGAGTGGCGGTTGGTAGGCCACTGGCGCAGCCAGTGGCTGCACTAGGGGACCCGCGGAGGGCGACGACCCGGCTCTTGCCACGGACAATGGATAAGCCGCAGCCGCGGTCGGGAGTCGAGCGGCAGCGGCTGTGTGTCGCAGCGGGCAGGCTGCAGCCACGAGCTGGAGTGAGGTGGCAGCGGCCGTGGGTGACTGCGGGCAGGCCGCAGCCGCGAGCTGGAGTGAGGCGGCAGCGGTCACGGGTGACTGCGGGCAGGCCGCAGCCGTGAGCTGGAGTGAGGCGGCAGCAGCCGCGGGTGACTGCGGGCAGGCCGCAGCCGCGAGCTGGAGTGAGGCAGCAACGGCTGCAGGTTGGGGTGAAGCAGCGGTCTTCTGTCGGTCAGCTCAGCGCCATCTCTCTGCAGTCCACCGTGAGCCTCCCTCCCGTCGCTGTCCTCCTCTCTGGTTTCTGCTCGGGTCTCTCACTCCCTGGCGCTCGCACAGTCTCCTGCTCCTCTCCCGTTCTGCTGACTCACTCTGACTGGTGTGTTCCGCCCCTTTTATATAGGCTCGGCCCCTACCATTCTGTCAGTCCAGCGGTGCGTCTCCTAACTCTGCTCCCCGGAAACAGGTTCCCAAGGAATTTAGATGACGGTCCCCTTGGTTCCGGCCCGGATACTCGGCGGGGACCCTTCCTCCTACAGGTGAGCAACATAGCTAATCAGAAGAACTAAACTATGTTTCTAATTGGTAGGTATTTACTAATATTATTATTATTATTATTATTAATAATTAAACTACTTCATATTGGGAAAGGATCTTTAAGATGGGAATACCCCTTTAAGTGTCCGAACCTCTCTGAATTGCTGAAATTTTCCGTTTACACTGAAAAATCTTTTGCTCTGAAAAGTAACGTCCAAATCAATTCAGAATTAGAATATCACTAATATAATCAGGACATTGCTCCCTAACATTAATTTAAACAATGGCACTGGATCAAACATGTAAGGAACTTAAAAAGGTCATTGACATCATCAAGGATCAATATTTCAGTGTTGGATTCAAACCTTGTTCTTAGTATTAGATTGTCGGTAATCTGCACCTTAGACCCAACTGAAAAGAAATTGCAATGTGCATTGAATCAATCATATGAGGCAAGTGACTAGACAAGGGGATCTCTTGAATCATCCAACTAGACCAGACCTATTGAAGAGCTTCCCAAAATATTATTATATTTTAACCCCATTTTAAGATCTATCCTTGCTGTCAGTGAATGGAAATCCTTACCCAATTATTTAAAGAAAAGCTCTAATCCTTATTGTCGTTACTAGAGATGAGCGACTTTGCCTTTTTTTAAGGTCGAGTCGGGTTTCATGAAACCCGACTTTCTCAAAAGTCGGGTCGAACGAAATCGGCTGGCTATAGGGAAAAGTCGGGGTCCGACTGAAACACGAAACCCAATGCAAGTCAATGGGGAAGCAAAGTCGGCAGGGAGTGGAGGACAGTAAACACACCTACAGTGCTCATTTCAATGCCAAAAACATAAATTCTTATTACTGAAGCTTGTCAACCTTAATTTACTTTATAATAATAGTTACGCACTGAAAACTGGGGGTTATTTGGATAAAGATATGGAGGGGTAGGGCTTGCTCCAGGTTTTCATGTGCCCTGGGCAAGCGCCCCTTTAACACATACCACAACTCATGATGCTCCGATACGGCACAGAAATATAGGTATAGTACAATGACAAATACTTCACTGCTTAGGCCGGTTTCACATTAGCGCATTTTCAGCGCGCGCACGGCCGGGGGTAGCTCCGCCCCCGATCCGGCTCTCTGCCCGGCGTGCCCGCCCCTTCCTTGTAGCGCCGCCTCCTAGCGGACAGCGGCGCCTGCGATCGGCGCACCCTATCTTTAGCATAGGGTGCGCCGATCGTGCGCAGGCCGTGCGCTAGTTGCGCTTTGACCTGCGCTGCGCACTTTTGACGGTGCGCCGTGCGCGCCAAAATCCGAAAAGTTTGATTTTGGCGCTCACGGCGCACCGTCAAAAGTGCGCAGCGCAGGTCAAAGCGCAACTAGCGCACGGCCTGCGCACGATCGGCGCACCCTATGCTAAAGATAGGGTGCGCCGATCGCAGGCGCCGCTGTCCGCTAGGAGGCGGCGCTACAAGGAAGGGGCGGGCACGCCGGGCAGAGAGCCGGATCGGGGGCGGAGCTACCCCCGGCCGTGCGCGCGTTGAAAATGCGCTAGTGTGAAACCGGCCTTACATGACATGACTGATCTGTTTTAAATTCTACAATAGCTCAAAAAAAGGACAGTATATTACTCCATACAGTATTATGGCCACCACATTGTGCGCCATACAGAATAATGAGCCCCATATATTTCTCCATACAGAATAATTGGTCACATATAATGTTCCCAGTATATGATGATCTCCACATAATGCTACAGTATATGATGGTCCCCATGGACGATGCTCCAGTGTGTTATGGGCCCAAATAATGCTCCATATATAATGGGCCCCATTTCTAATGCTCCAGTGTATAATGTGCCCCATAGATGCTGCTCCAGTGTCTGATCTGCCCCATTTAGAATGCTCCAGTATATGATGGACCTCATGGATGATGCTCCAGTGAGAGATGTCCCCCATTTGGAATGCTCCAGTATATGATGGGCCCCATAGATGCTGCTCCAGTGTCTGATCTGCCCCATTTAAAATGTTCCAGTATATGATGGGCCTCATGAATGATGCTCCAGTGTCAGATGTCCCCCATTTTGAATGCTCCAGTATATGATGGGCCCCATTTTTAATTAACCCAGGCATAGTATGTGAAAAGAGCTCCATGGAGTAATCTGAAGTGTGTGCTGCCGCATCCTTCACATTTGGTGTGGGTGAAGAACACAAGGAAAGTTGTTGCTCCTGTCCAGAAGCCTGCACTCACGACTCAGTGCTTGCATTTTTTTAAACTTAAGAAGAGTAGGCGATAGAGCTGGAGGTTGTTTCAGCAATGTAAGCCAAAAACAGTTCCTGATGCTCCGGCTTTAAAAGCAGTGTACCTACTCTCATAAAATGGAGCCTTACAGGTCTTCCACAGCTATACCATGATGCAGGCTCAACACCTCCTGCCTTAGCTGCTCTTGTGTTTTTGGCACTACCAGCAGATGCACCACCATCAGTACCAGGTGGCCCCCCATGCCCACGTCCGTGTCCTCTTCCACCATATTTCCTCATGTTTTAGAAAATTGACCCAAAATACCAGCAGATATATGGTACTGTACCAGAAGCGTACAGCTCTATACAGTCTAGGGATAACAGTAAATCTCTGTATATATTTCATGAGTCATACACAGATGCTCACAGGCTCAGTATGGATTACCCAATAAAATAAAAAGGTGAAAAGGGTACAGTATCACCAGATACAAGGTATATATAGTAAAGTCTAAACATTCTGAATCGCCGTATACATTTCAGGAGGCAGACACAAACGCTCTCAGGCCCAGTATGGAGTACACAAGAATATGAAAAGCTGTAAATGGGTAATGTAACACAAGCATACACCTGTATACAGTGTTGGGCAAATTTGAAATCTCTGTATATATTTCCGGAGTCCCGAAGTCACCCTCAGACGCTCACTCAGTCTGGGTTTGACCATAATAAAAAATGTAAAAAAGGTACTGGATAACAAGATAGCAAGTATATATATTATAGGGTACAATTGAAATCTCTGTAAACATAGTCCCGTAGTCAGTCTCGGATGCTTACTCAGTATGGATTTGACCGTAATACTAAATGTCGAACAAAGGTACTGTATAACAAGATACAAGCTGTATCGAGTATAGGGTAAAAATTGGTATCTCCGATTCACCGTATATATAGAAGGCGTAAACCACACACACTCACTCACTATGGATGATACCATAATACAAAATTTGGAACAAAGGTACTGTATCAGCACATACGAGGTGTATCCAGTCTAGGGGTAAATTTTCGTCTATACTTCCGGAGTCAGACACAGACACTCACAGGCTCAGTATGTATTACACCAGAATTTAACAAGTAGAAAAAGAGAAAGGTATTCGAAGCGTACAACAGTATACAGTGATGTGGTACTTTTAAATGTTCGTATATATTTCAATCTCAGTAAGCCAGTCCTGACTCTCCGCTACTGGAAACTACATGGATACAAGTACAGACGGAAATTCGAGTGTTGTCAGAAATTTGGGAATTACACATCGCGGGAAAACCTCCTGGTAGATGTTGCAGAAGCGATGCAGACCCTCAATTACTGTGTCTGTGGAGACAGCGAAAATGGTTCTTTGTGAAGGAAGGATTGCTTTATCGCAGTAGCGTGGATCACATCACTGTTACTCGTCTCCATCAAATTGTGATCGTAGGGAGAGATGTACCCATGGTCCTCACTGGCTATCATGATGTGTCTGGTCATTTTGGAGTGCAAAAGACAGAAGCCACAGGCCGTAGGCGATTCTATTGGATTGGCATGAGAGGAGACATTGAAAAATGGTGGCAGGAATGTCACACGTCTGTGACTATCACAACTGTGAAAGGTGATCATAAAGCACCACTGCATCCGCTTGTAAGTTGAAGTCCACTACAAATGGTAGCCATTGATCATCTGAAGGTAGAGGCCAGCAGGACAGGGCATAGCTACATCTTAACCATCATCGATCAATACACCAAATTTCTAGTGGCCGTCCCTGTGAAGAATTTAACTGCCCAGATTGCACAGCGGTGGAGCAGGGAGAGGTAAATATTGCAACTTGCAAGTGCTGTGGCCATGACCAAGCAGGGGGAGCACACTCATGGTTGACGGCACTGACACAGGTCCCCTCATAGTACGCTGGTGTGTCTGACGGTGAGTGGGCCCCCCCACCGTCAGAGACATTGTATTGTACTATGAGGGGCCCTGTTTCAGTGCCATCGGCCATCTGTGGGCCCATCCGCCTGTTCAGAGCAACTTGCCCGGCTGCGCCAGGTGTTGACCCCAGCCATTGGGGGGGTGGGCAGCCCAATTAGGGAGGTTTAAAAAATGCCATATGTTGATGTGTTGGCTGGACATTCAGCTGCTGCAAAAGGCGGAATTGGGCAAGTGTGAGGAAGAGGAGGACAAAAGCGAGGCAGTTTTCTGGGAACCTATGTGTCATCAGGGGAAGGTGGGACAAAATCCTTTGAAACCCATGCATGGTTCATTTTAATGAAGGTTAGATCATCAACATTTTGGGTAGACAGACAGGTCTTTTTTTCTGTCAGGATTGATCCAGCAGCACTGAAGACTCTTTCAGATAACACACTAGCAGCAGGGCAAGCGAGCTCCTGTAAGGCATATTGTGCCAATTTAGGCCAGGCGTCCAGTTTAGAGGCCCAATAGTCAAGAGGGAATGACTTGTGAGGGAGAACATCAATATGGGAGAAGTAGTTTGTAACCATATTTGACAACTGCTGTCTCCTGTCACTTTTAATCAATGCAGTATTAGCAGTCGTGTGAGCGTTATTTGAGAAATCATTCCACAACATGGTCATTAAACCCCTGTCTCCAACGCCTCTTCGGCTGTGTGCACCACGAACATCTCTTCCATTGTGCCCACTACGTCTTGTGGGAGAAACAGCACCGCTGCTGTGTGCTGGGAAAGCCTCAAACAACCTTTTTACCAGAGTTGCTTGTTTGTTAGCCAATATTATCTCTAGGTTCTCCTGTGGCATGATGTTGTGTAATTTGCCTTTGTAACGTTGATCGAGGATGCTGGCCAGCCAGTAGTCATCATCTCTCATCATTTTGGAAATGCGGGGGTCCCTTTTTAGGATCCGCAAGGCATAATCGCACATGTGGGCCAATGTTCCAGGTGACAATGATGCACTGCCAGGGGTGGGTGGAGGAGCACTTTCTGGCAAATCCACATCCCTACAGTCATGCACAAACACTGTACCTGACCTTGGAACGCCAACATTTTCTCTTGCCCTCTGAGAAGCATCCTCCTGCCCAAAATAATAATCCCCCTCATGTCCTCCTCTTCCTCTTCTTCCTCCACCTCGTCCAGGACACTTCCCTGACCAGACAATGGCTGACTGTCATCAAGGCTTCCCTCCTCCTCCTCTGCAGATGCCTGATCCTTAATGTCCGTCAAACTTTGCATGAGCAGACGCATAAGTGGGATGCTCATGCTTATGATGGCGTCATCTGCGCTTACCAGCCGTGAGCATTCCTCAAAACACTGAAGGACTTTACAGAGGTCTTTCAGCTTTGACCACTGCACACCCGACAATTCCATGTCTTCCCTCAAACTGCCTGCCTGTGTATGTATCCTCCCACAAATGCATTACAGCCTACCTCTGTTCTCACAGCCTCTCAACCATGTGCAGGGTGGAGTTCCACCTTGTTGCAACGTCTATGATTAGGCAGTGCTTGGGGAGGTGGAGCAATCGCTGCAGCTTCTGCATACGACTGGAGTGTATGGCCGAGCGACGGATGTGCGAGCACAGTCTTCGCACCTTATGGAGCAGAGATGTTAACTCCGGATAATTATTAAGGAAGCACTGCACCACCAGTTTCAAAGTGTAAGCCAGGCAAGGTATGCGTGTGAGTTTTGTACGGGCTATGGCTGCCACAAAATTACGGCCGTTATCACTGACTACCTTGCCTGCCTCAAGATGTAGACTGCCCAGCCATGACTCTGCTTGTCGCTGTAAGTAGTCGGCCAGTACCTCCGTGGTGTGTCTGTTGTCGCCCAAAGACACCAGCTATAACACAGCCTGCTGACACTTACCACTAACTGTTCGATAGTGAGACACCACAGGTGCAACACTGCCAGCTGCGGATGGAGTGCTCATGTGACTGCGCTCTGTGGATGAGCTTTCGCTGATGGAGCAGGAGGAGCAGCAAAAGCCTACAGCCAACTGTTTCCTATACCGTGGGCTAGGCAGCACTGTTCCACCGCCGCTGTCCCCAGTGGAGCCTGCATCCACCACATTAACCCAGTGTGCAGTGATGGACACGTAACGGCCCTGGCCATGCCTACTGGTCCATTCATCTGTTGTGAGGTGCACCTTTCCACTCACTTTTAGTGCATGGACAATGCGGTCTTTCACATGCCGGTGGAGGGCAGGGATGGCTTTTCGAGAAAAGAAGTGCCGACTGGGTAGGTCATAGCATCGGACAGCGTAGGCCATGAGGTCGCGGAAAGCTTCCCTTTCAACCAAACGGTAGGGCATCATCTCTAATGAGATTAGTTTCCCAATGTAGGCGTTCAAACAAAGTGTACGCGGATGAGAGGATGAGTACTTTCTTGTCCCACTCAGAGTGTCTGGTTGGGTGAGCTGGACTGGAGAGCTGCATATGGGGGAAGTAGCGGTGGACCGGACGGAGTGAGAGGGGGTTGGTGATGTTATTGGTGGTGATGGCCTAGATTCAGTGTTGTGTTGCAAAACCATTGTGATTCCCTGAGTACTTTGGCCTTGCGATGACACCTCCACATTTAGTGCTGGTGGTGTGCTTAACGGTGGCAGTGGTCATACAGTGGTGGAAGTGATGGAGCATTGCTGGCTACCTTGAGTCGGAGCACGTGCACACGTGCTACCTGAGGTTTTGTAGTCCGTCCACGCTTGCAAGTGCATGTTGGTTAACTGTCTAAGCATGCAACTGGTATTCAAATTTCTGAGTTGTTTACCTCGGCTAAAGGTCCTTCCGCACTTCTTACAGGTAACCTTTGCCTCATCAGTAGGATTTTGGACAAAGAAGTGCCACACTGCACTCTTCCTACTATGGTATACATTTTCTGGCCTTGCATGTGCTAACTTGACCGTCTGGCCAAGCTGTCCTGCAACTATATTAGTTTTTGGTCCACGTTTTTGGACAGCTACGGGCCTGCCAGATTACCGCTGCTGAGATGTCAATGCCTGCTGCAGATCCTTCTCCTTATCTGAACTATTGCCAGTGCCACCCTCCTCCCCCAATGGATGCCAATCCGAGTCAAGAACTGGGTCATCCATCACCTCCTCTTCAAAGTCATCTGCACCTTCCTCTTTACCTTCCTCTGTGTCACCGTGTAAGGTGGTATAGTATGCGGGAAGGGGCACCAGAGTTTCATCAGGGTCAGATTCTGGCTCAATAGACTGCGAGGGCAATGTAGTGCTGTGGGTCAATGTACCAGCAGAATCATCTAGCAGTGGCTGTGCATCAGTGCACTCCATGTCAGATTCATCTTGGACTGGGGAATTCTGGATTTGACTGGATAACCCAGGCATGGTATGTGAAAAGAGCTCCATAGAGTAATCTGAAGTGTGGGCTGCAGCATCCTTAACTTTTGGTGAGGGTGAAGGACACAAGGAAAGGTGTTTTTCCTGACCAGAACCCTGCACCGACGACTCCGTGCTTGCAGGTTTAGAACGTTCAGAAGAGGAGGCAATAGAGCTGGTGGCTGTTTCGGCAATGTACGCCAAAACCTGTTCCTGATGCTCCGGCTTCAAAAGCGGTTTTTTCTACTCCAAGAAAAGGCAACCTTACAGGCCTTCTTGGGCCAGACGATAACGCAGGCTCAACACTTCCTGCCTTAGTTGCTATTGTGCTTTTGCCAGAACCAGCCGATGCACCACCACCATCAGTACCAGCTGCTCCCCCCTGCCCACGTCCGCGGACTCTTCCACCATACTTCCTCATGTTTGGGAAAATGTACCAAAAATACCAGCAGAGAGATGGTACTGTATGAGGAGCGTCCAGCTGTGTAAGGTGTATGAAAAAAATTAAATCTACGTGTATATTTTGCTAGTCACAGACGCTCTCACAGTATTTATTGGACAGTAATCCAACAAGCAGATATACGGAACTGTATCAGAAGTGTACAGCTGTATACATTTTTTGCGTAACTAACAATCTCCGTATATGTATTTACGGAGTGTCACACACACACGCTGACTCTGTATAGATTTTACTGTAATGCGAATGGCAGATATACAATACTGTTTGAGAATTAGACAGCTCTATACGGTGTCAGTATGGAAAATTGTCAATCTCCATCTATTTGTATAGGGACTGACACAAGCTGTCTCTGTCTAGTTTTCACCGTAATCAAACAGCAGATATACGAAACTGTTTGAAAAGTGGACAGCACTCTAAGGTGTAGGTCTGGAAAAACGGAAAAACTCCTCGGCTTTTTTTTCCAGAGTCACACACAGCTTCTATTTGTCCATGATACCAGCCGGTACACGGTAGTGTGTGAGGATTGTACACCGCTATACGGTGTCTGTATGGAAAATTGTCAATCTCCGTCTATTTCTATAGAGACTGATGCACGCTGTCTCTGTCTAGTTTTCACCGTAATCAAACAGCAGATCTACGAAACTGTTTGAAAAGCGGACAGCTCTATAAGGTGTAGGTCTGGAAAAACTCCTCGGCGTTTTTTTCCAGAGTAACACACAGATAGCTTCTATTTGTCCGCGATACCAGCCGGTACACAGTAGTGTGTGAGGATCGTACACCGCTATACGGTGTCTGTATGGAAAATTGTCAATCTCCGTCTATTCCTATAGGGACTGACACACGCTGTCTCTGTCTAGTTTTCACCGTAATCAAACAGCAGATATATGTAACTGTTTGAAAAGCGGACAGCACTCTAAGGTGTAGGTCTGGAAAAATGGACGAACTCCTCGGCTTTTTCTTCCAGAGTCACACCCAGATAACTTCTATTTGTCCGTGATACCAGCCGGTACACGGTAGTGTGTGAGGAGCGTACACCGCTATGCGGTCTGTAAAAAAATGAACGCTCAGTAACTCACCAGGACAAAATAATAAAAGTTGGAGTGCTTTGAAAAAAGCAGTTTGAACACCATTGTGCACACAGCAATGCAGCTAGCAGGTAGCCTTACAATGCAGCCTAATCACCACTAGCGCTGCTGCACAAAAGCAAAAATCCTCCCCTTTCACTGCACACTAACTGTACAGTGAAAGCGCTATCAGCAGAAGCAGTTTTTTTTTCTTCTTCCCTGCCTAACGCTCTCCCTATTCAGAATCAGCAGCACCACCTCTCCCTATGCTAAGATTGGCAGAAGTAAGATGGCGGTCGGCGGTCACAGCCTTTTACACCCACTGTGACGCCACACAAAGCCAGCCAATCACTTCAATGCCCTTCTCTAAGATGGTGGTGGCCGCTGCCTATGACATCGCGTTGCCCACAGTGTGCGTCCTCCATCATTGGCTGGAAAAGGGCACTGTAAGCATCATTTGAAATGCGACTTTGGCGCTCGGGTCGCCGACCTCATGGCCGACCTCACGCTATGATCGGGTTTCGCTTCATGAAAGTCGGCGATTTTTGAAATTGACCGACCCGTTTTGCTCAACTCTAGTCATTACTGCTAATACAGTTTACACTAAATATTATTATATTGTGTATCTGGTTGTCCATTGTCTATTCGTGCAAAGCGAGGTGGAGGAGCTGTTTCCTGTAATTTTCTACATAAAGCCATTTCTGACTGATCAGTTGTTCTGTTATTTCAGAAAATGAAATTTAAGTGTAATGTTGTGCATTAAGTTAAGCACCCAAATATACAGATGCCTACACTGTAAACCCACGATACACACATATCGAATCTTCAGAACATATTAAGAGTCAAAATAATATTAGTGTAATTAGTAGAACAAACAGAATTTTCATATATAAATATATACATATATATGTGTATAAATATGTGTATGTATATATTATATACTGTGAGGGAAAAAATTATTTGGGCCCTTGCTGATTTTGTAAATTTGCCCACTGACAAAGACATGAACAGTCTATATTTTAAGGGTAGGTTAATTTTAACATTGAGAGAGAAAATATCAAGAATAAAATCCAGAAAATCACATTTTATAAATTATATAAATGTATTTGCATTTTGCAGTGAGAAATAAGTATTTGATCCCTTACCAACCATTAAGAGTTCTGGCTCCTACAGAACAGTTAGATGCTCCTAATCAACTCATTACCTACATTAAAGACAGCTGTCTTACATAGTGACCTTTGTGAAAGACTCCTGTCCACACACTTAATTAATCAGACTGTAACCTCTTCATCATGGCCCAAAGAGCTTTCTAAGGATGTCAGGGACAAGATAATAGATCTGCACAAAGCTGGAATGGGCTACAAAACTATAAATAAGATGCTGGGTGAGGAGACAACTGTTGGTGCAATAGTAAGAAAATGGAAGAAATACAAAATAACTGTCAATCAACATCGATCTGTGGCACCATGCAAAGTCTCACCTCGTAGGTTATCCTTGATCATGAGGAAGGTGAGAGATCAGTCTAAAACTACATGGGGGGAACTTGTTAATAATCTCAAGGCAGCTGGGACCACAGTCACCAAGAAAACCATTGGTAGCACATTACGCCGTAAAGGTTTAAAATCCTGCAGTGTCTGCAAGGTCCCCTGCTCAAGAAGGCACATGTGCTGGCCAGCCTGAAGTTTGCCAATGAACACCTGGATGATTCTGTGAGTGATTGGCAGAAGGTGATGTGGTCAGATGAGACTAAATTTGAGGTCTTTGACATTAACTCAACTCACTGTGTTTGGAGGAAGAGAAATGCTGCTTATGACCCAAAGAACACCATCCCCACTGTCAAGCATGGAGGTGGAAACATTATGTTTTGGGGGTGTTTCTCTGCTAAGGGCACAGGACTACTTCACCGCATCAATGAGAGAATGGATAGAGCCATGTACCATAAAATCCTGAGCTGGGAATTTTCCTATCTCCTATGATTTCATTTTTTTACCAGCCTTGATTACATAAGTTATCATGAATCAGTGACTTTGAATTCAGGGAGCTAAGAGAGGAGTAAATTGTGCTAATTTACTGTATATATTTACTTGTTTATTATCCTTTGTTGTGTAATTCCCATTAGTAATACGTGCTCCATGATTGACATTGCCATCCAGTGTACATCTTGTTGCATGTATGCAATCCTTGAACAGCCATTTGAGGGTCCATACTTCTATGCAAGATGTGTGCACATTGTACTTTTGGAAGCTCAAGTACTGGATCTAAGTGAACAGCTGGCAACACTGAGATCCATAAACAGTATAAAAAGGAGTTTTCTGCTCACTGAGCAGGTGCTCGTTGGGGTAGATGTGGGGGTGGATCGTAGTATGGAACTTCAGTATAGTGAGACTGCTAGTTGGGTGACAGAAGGTGGGGTAGAGAGAAGAGTGTCAGGAAGGCTAGTCCTGATCTGGCACACCTCAACAATGCAGATGAGGGGGTATCAGTATATGGGTAGCACCGCTGCAGCAAGTCATGCCCTTTGAAAGCTGGGGAAATGTCTGCTCAAGTAAGGATGGGAATTGTTAGGAACGGCGGAACGCACTAAATAAAAATAATAATAAAGTGCATTCGCCGCTCGGGGTCCACCATGCAGTAGGTGTTACAATCGCTGCTGAGTAATGGCAGACGAGCAATATGGCGATATAATGCGCACGGGTTCAACTTCACCCGAAGTGCGCAGAGTGGGCTCTGTTCACACATAGAGGCACCGCAACAAAAACATACAAAAGGCTGAGCCTGTTAGAGTCACAGACCTGAGGTAAATGCACACACGGTATAAGGTCACAGGAGCAGTAACTAAGACAGAGGGGCTGCGTCCGTCTAGACCTACCGTGTGTGCGGCGTCGCTACTGTGAATGCCAAGAAGGGCTGCAACTGCAGCGCAGCGCAGGACACTGCCGCTGGACGACACAGCTACAAAGCAGATGCTATGTCAGACGCTAGCGCAGAGGTGCGGTGTGCACAGTGGCCTAAGGCTTGCCACAGACTGGCGCAGACTACTGAACTAATTCCCTAACCACATGCGTAATATCAGGGCTTCATAATAAGTCAGTTACCAGAATCATACATCCATCACCATCACACATAGCAGTATAGTCTATACTAGTGCATGGCGGAACGGCCATGTGCGCTTTTTATAGCAGCCGGGACCTTCCGAAAGCTTCCAGATCTCCAAGATGGACCAATGAGATCTGGAGCAGGACCTGAGCACATGACTCCCGATCTCCAATGAGAAACCGTCTCATGAGCATGCTCAGTAGGAGGACAGAGGGACTTAGCGCCTGGAGAGATTAGCTGCAAGGCAATCTCTTCTGCGGTAGATAAAGAGCAAGAGACCGCAGAATGTAAGGATCTGGATTCCTGCAGAGCAGACGCAGGAACCTGACTCCTAACAGAAATAGAGGCCAAGGGCAGGCCAGATATATGCTGGTAGTGGTGGACTCTATTATTAGGGGAACAGATAGGGTAATTTGTCGTAAAGACAGGGATCGTCGAATGGTGTGTGCTCTTACTGTCACTTGAGTTTGGCACGTCGCTGATCGGGTTGACAGATTATGGGAGGGGCTGGGGAGGACCCAGCGGTCATGGTGCACATCGGCACCACTGACAAACTTAGAGGTAGGTGGAGGGTCCTTAAAAATGATTCTAGTGTAATAGCCCAAAAGTTTAAGACAAAGAACTCAAAGGTATTTTTTAAAATACTGTCTGTACCACAAGCAAAAGGAAGTGGGAGTTTAGGAAGGTAAATAATTGTTTCAAGTTTCATGTGAGGCTATTGAAAATGTAGAGTCCCTGTTGGTGGGGATATAAGGTGAGGGAGAAAGAATAATAAAATATTGATTTTTTTTTATAAGTCTCCAAATATAATGGAAGTGGCAGATAATATCTTCATAAAGCAAATAGATGATGCAGCGAATCAGGGAGAAGTCATCATTATGGGAAACCTCAACTGCCCTGATGTACATTGGGGAGGAGAAACCTCCAGGTCCAGCAAATGAAGCATGTTTTTAACAATAATGAAGACAATTATCTTTAACAACTGGGGCCGGACCCAACAAGAATGGGGCACTGATAGACCTAATATTAACCAATAGACCGGACAACATATAAAGTATAAGGGTTGGGAGTCACTTAGATAATAGTGATGATGCTGGGATAATGTCGACTGAGGCGAAGTTGGATCAGTTGTTCTCTATGATCCACTCTTTACAGTTTGATATAGAGCAGCGGTTCTCAACCTGTGGGTCGCGACCCCGGCGGAGGTCGAACGACCAAAACACAGGGGTCGCCTAAAGCACTCGCAGTTTACTCACTCGCAGTTTCTGCATCCCTGTTGGCGCGGCGGCTTCATCCAGTGCTGAGCGGTCATGTGGTACCGCTCATTTAAGGTCATGAATCTGGACGCCACTCATCTCCCATAGGCGTGGCATCCATATTCATGACCTTAAATGAGCGGTACCACGTGACCGCTCCACACAGGAAGAAGCTGACGCGCCAGGATAAAGATGCAGGGAAGTTCAGCAGCGACGGTGTGAGGGTAAGTATCAAGGGAGAGAGGATGAGGGAGGACGTGGGAGCCCAGCCATGCATACAAGAATGGGAGCGGAGCCATGTATACAGGATGGGAGCAGAATCATGTATACAGGATGGGAGACTGGGAGCAGAGCCATGTATACAGGATGGGAGAGTGAGAGCAGAGCCATGTATACAGGATGGGAGCAGAGCCATGTATACAGGATGGGAGAGTGGGAGCAGAGTCATGTATACAGGATGGGAGCAGAGCCACGTATACAGGATGGGAGAGTAGGAGCAGAGCCATGTATACAGGATGGGAGAGTGGGAGCAGAGCCATGTATACAGGATGGGAGCAGAACCATGTATACAGGATGGGAGAGTGGGAGCAGAGCCATGTATACAGGATGGGAGAGTGGGAGTGGAGCCATGTATACAGGATCGGAGCAGAGCCATGTATACAGGATGGGAGACTGGGATCGGAGCCATGTCTACAGGATGGGAGAGTGGAAGCAGAGCCATGTATACAGGATGGGAGCAGATCCATATATACAGGATTGGAGCAGAGCCATGTATACAGGATGGGAGAGTGGGAGCAGAGCCATGTATACAGGATGGGAGCAGAGCCATGTATACAGGATGGGAGAGTGGGAGCAGAGCCATGTATACAGGATGGGAGAGTGGGAGCAGAGCCATGTATACAGGATGGGAGCAGAGCCATGTTTACAGGATGAGAGAGTGGAAGCAGAGCCATGTATACAGGATCGGAGCAGAGCCATGTATACAGGATGGGAGAGTAGGAGCGGAGCCATGTATACAGGATGGGAGCAGAGCCATGTATACAAGATGTATACAGGATGGGAGAGTGGGAGCAGAGGCATGTATACAGGATGGGAGAGTGGGAGCAGAGCCATGTATACAGGATGGGGGCAGAGCCATGTATACAGGATGGGAGAGTGGGAGCAGAGCCATGTATACAGGATGGGAGAGTGGGAGCAGAGCCATGTATACAGGATGGGAGAGTGGGAGCAGAGCCATGTATACAGGATGGGAGCAGAGCCATGTATACAGGATGGGAGAGTGGGAGTGGAGCCATGTATACAGGATGGGAGTAGAGCCATGTATACAGGATGGGAGACTGGGATCGGAGCCATGTATACAGGATGGGAGAGTGGGAGCAGAGCCATGTATACAGGATGGGAGCAGATCCATGTATACAGGATTGGAGCAGAGCCATGTATACAGGATGGGAGAGTGGGAGCAGAGCCATGTATACAGGATGGGAGCAGAGCCATGTATACAGGATGGGAGAGTGGGAGCAGAGCCATGTATACACGATGGGAGCAGAGCCATGTATACAGGATGGGAGAGTGGGAGCGGAGCAATGTATACAGGATGGGAGAGTGGGAGTGGAGCCATGTATACAGGATGGGAGAGTGGGAGCGGAGCCATGTATACAGGATGGGAGAGTGGGAGCAGAGCCATGTATACAAGGATGGGAGGGTGGGAGCAGAGCCATGTATACAGGATGGGAGAGTGGGAGCAGAGGCATGTATACAGGATGGGAGAGTGGGAACAGAGCCATGTATACAGGATGGGGGCAGAGCCATGTATACAGGATGGGAGAGTGGGAGCAGAGCCATGTATACAGGATGGGAGAGTGGGAGCAGAGCCATGTATACAGGATGGGAGAGTGGGAGCAGAGCCATGTATACAGGATGGGAGCAGAGCCATGTATACAGGATGGGAGAGTGGGAGTGGAGCCATGTATACAGGATGGGAGTAGAGCCATGTATACAGGATGGGAGACTGGGATCGGAGCCATGTATACAGGATGGGAGAGTGGGAGCAGAGCCATGTATACAGGATGGGAGCAGATCCATGTATACAGGATTGGAGCAGAGCCATGTATACAGGATGGGAGAGTGGGAGCAGAGCCATGTATACAGGATGGGAGCAGAGCCATGTATACAGGATGGGAGAGTGGGAGCAGAGCCATGTATACACGATGGGAGCAGAGCCATGTATACAGGATGGGAGAGTGGGAGCGGAGCCATGTATACAGGATGGGAGAGTGGGAGTGGAGCCATGTATACAGGATGGGAGAGTGGGAGCAGAGCCATGTATACAGGATGGGAGAGTGGGAGCAGAGCCATGTATACAAGGATGGGAGGGTGGGAGCAGAGCCATGTTGGGATTACATATGTGGGGCCATCATATATATGGGGGATTACATGTGTGGGGCCATCATATATATGGGGGATTACATGTGTGGGGCCATCATATATATGGGGGATTACATGTGTGGGGCCATCATGCTATACATGGGAGTATTATATGTGTGGGCCCATCTTTCTTTACATGGGGGATTATATGTGTGGCACACCTTTTGATTATTTGTCAAATATGGGACCATCTTGTTGCAGGAAAACAAGCCCAGTGCTCTCACTGATACAGGGAAACAAGCCCAGTGCTCCCACTCATTCAAAACCTATGGTGAGTTGAGTCACATTCACATTATAAAAGATGCCATTCTGTGCAGAAACTGCAGTGTATCCTATGACACAGTTCACACTGTTCTATACAGAAAACTTGCCACTAATCTGGAAAAAAACAGATCCATTAGTTAAGCATGTGAATACGGCCCCCTGGTCATAGTAACAGGTGTGTAATAGAAAATAACGCAGGTGCATATCAGGTATTTACATTCAGAATCATAACTGTAGCACAATTATAGTTTTAAAGTAGCCACCAAAATTATTTTTTGGTTTGGGGGTCACCGCAACATGAGGAACTGTATTGCGGGGTCACGGCATTAGAAAGGTTGAGAACCACTGATATAGAGGCTCTGCAAAACAAGGTTGCTAACTAGGAGGCCCATTTTGGACAAGCGATTCAGGATTTAAGTAATCAGATAACAACACGGGCGTCTCCACCCACGGGGCAGCTACTGCCAACTAGTCATCCCAAGTTACCACCATTTAGGTTCAGTGGAGACCGCTACAAATTTTGTGAGTTTGTGAATCAATGCCTTTTATATTATGATGTGCGTGCCACCCACTTCCTTACTGATCGATCCAAGGTTTTATGTATAATCATGTTACTTACTTACCAAGACTCATGATCCTCGTTTGAATAACCTTGACGATATTTTTGCTGCAATGTCTATGATGTTTAATTACCCTATTTGTTGCACTAAAGCTGAGACCGCCATGTTATCTTTACGTCAGGAACCTACAGGCAAATCCTCTTGGGAGGCTGAACCAGTTCCCATGCAGGTGAATGCTTTACAGCATTGAGAGTAACGAGCGCAGAGAGCACCGTTTTCGGGAAAGTCTGTGTTTTTACTGTGGTCAGTCAGATCACTTTCTTATCAACTGTCCCAAGCGGCATCAACTGGGAGACCAAGGAGATCACTTTCCCATCAAGAAAAACACCAGTAACAAGCCAGGCTAATCATTGGGACAAGGAAAGTACCACTGAGGAACATCAGGAGCATGTTAAAACCGTCCTGAGACGTCTGAAAGAGAATCATCTCTACATTAAGCCTGAGAAATGTGAATTCCATCGCACAGAGATTCAATTTCTGGGGTAAGTCATCTTGCCACAGGGGCTTAACATGGAGGCAAGTATGATCCAGGCCATTCTTGATTGGCCCAAAAATAAAAATGTCAAAGAGGAACAGCGTGTCATTGGATTCACAAATTTTTATAGATGATTTATTCAATTTCTCTGAGATTGTTTGACCCATTACACAGCTAACAAAGAAGGAAAAAACTATCTTGTGGTCCTCACAGGTTCAGGAAGCCTTTGATTGTCTTAAGTCCCGGTTTACTTCTGCACCTGTACTGATTCACCCTAACCCAGCACATCCTTTCATTGTGAAAGTGTATGCTTCAGACTGTGCTCTGGGGGCCATCCTCTCACAAAGAATGGGAGACAATGGTCTATTACATCAATGTGCTTTTTTCTTGAAGACTCTCCACTGCAGAGAAGAACTATGATGTGGGAGATAAAGAGCTTCTAGCCATTATCGCTGCATTTAAGGAATGAAGGCACCATCTGCAGGAGGCAGCACAGCAAGTTATTGTGCTCACAGATCATCGAAATCTGGAATTTCTTAGATCTGCTAGATGTCTTTCTCCACTGCAGGCTCGTTGGAGTTAATTTTTGAACCAATTTAATTTTGTCATTTTGTACCGCCCAAGGTCAAGTAATGGGAAAGCGGATTATTTGTCCCAAATCCAAGCCACGGATTCCGCACCTGGGACCCCGTCCAAGACCATCTTGTCTGATGCAAATTTTGTCGGAATAATTCAGAATAAGGACTTATGGAAAGCCATTAAGGAAGCAGACCCATTTCTCGCCAACTCGACTGCTGATGAGAACTTAGTTCTCAAAAACGGTATGTGGGTCCAGGATCAACGTTTATTCTTTCCAGAGGCCGTAAAGCTGCAGGTCCTCAAGATTTCCATGACTCCAAGTTGGCTGGTTATCGGGGGGTACAGAAGACACAGGAGTTCCTTAGCCGTTTTTTTTGGTGGCCTACCTGTTTGAAAGACGTGAAGAGCTGCATTCTCTCTTGTGAGGTGTGTGCATGCTTTAAGACTCCTCGTGTTGTGAACTCCCTTGCTTGGATTTCTGAGCCGAAACTCCCTCTGGTGGTTACTGAGAGTACTGGAGCTGGCCAGTTGGATGGAGGTTCCCCACCTGACGATGATAATTGGGAATCTGGGATTGATGGCTGGGAGCATATAATGGAGCTGGCTGCTCTTGAAGGTTGCTGGTGATTTTTTCCTCTGTGTGCATTTGGAGCCCTTTTGTCCCCTGCCTGATCGGCATGTTCAGCTAAGTGATTATTTTCCTAATCCTTTGCATCTAATCTGGTTGTGTCTTTTTTTTGCTTTCTGTTTTGCTGTTAGGGTTCAGCGTGCTCCCTGCTGGGGGCAGCGCTGGGCCCTGCTTCATATGTTGCAGCTTGGTCAGTCCCCTGTTATGCTAGTATCTTTTTGCTTGCTGCCAGTTTATACCAGAGTGCTGATCTAGTGGGGGTGAGATCATGTGATCTTAGGTTTTTTTTGTATATCAGAAGTGTTGGACTTTTTCAGGGTTTTGTGCGTGATTGCAGACAGTATCTTTTTCTGTCCTGTCCTGTCTAGACAGCTTGGGCCCCACCATTTGCTCAGTCTGTTCTCTGCCTGTGTTTGTGTCTCATCTTGTCTCACCGACAATATATGTTTGGGGACTGTCTATTCCTTTGGGGATCTGCTCTGGGGCAGTTTAGATTTCATCTTTCTGTCTTTAGGATTAGTTAGTCCTCCGGCTGTGACGAAGCGTCTAGGGCATCGTAGGAACGCTCCACGCCTTCTGCTGGTTGAGCGGATAGGATCAAGGGTCTGCAATCCGCTTAGGTTATATATTGCCTTACTAAAGCTGCCCACTTCATCCCTTGTACTGGTCTACCCTCTGCCAAGAAGACGGTAGATCTGGTCATCCAGAATGTATTCCGGTTGCATGGAGGTCCGGACAAAATCATCTTCAATCATCGGGGAGTGCAGTTAACGTCCAGGTTCTGGAAGGGATTCTGTTCTGCGCTTTGTGTTAATGTTTGTCTGTCTTCTGCATATCAGACTAAAGGGCAGACGAAGCGGACTAATCAGACTCTGGAACAGTATCTTCGATGCTATATCAGCTATTCGCAGGATGACTGGTTGGATTTGCTTCTGCTAGCAGAATTTCGTTACAACTCTCAGAGTTCATCTACTAAGGTAACACCCTTCTTTGCCAACCTGGGTTATCATCCCAGTATTCTTCCCAGATCCCCGATCGATGCAGCAATGAGACAGAATCTGGAAACCTTGAAGCAATCACTATCTACTGCACAGGAGGGATATAAAAGATCTGCCAATAGTTTTTGAAGACCTGCACCTATGTTCTAGACAGCGGACTCTGTGTGGTTATCCACAAAAAAACTTGAGATTGAACGCTCCATCACAGAAACTGGGACAAAAATTAATCGGCCCGTTCAAGATCGCTGGGATCGTGAGTTCCGTTGCCTGTCATCTGAAGTTACCAAGGACCTTGAAGGTACATCCTGTGTTTCATGTCTTCCTATTAAAATCATTGTCTCCAAATACTTTTCAGGATCGTATTACGCCTCCTCCTCAGCCTGTGTTGGTGGAGAGACAAGAACAGTTTGTTGTGGAGAAGATTTTGGACACTAGAATCCTCAGCAATCAACTGCAGTACCTCATCAAGTAGCAAGGATATCAATCTGAGGAAAACTCTTGGGAGCCGGTGAGCAATATCTGTGCGCCTCAAAAGATTACACTATTCCATCAGAAACATCCTGAAAAGCCTGGTCCTGGATCATCCTGAGGCCGCTTCTGAGGTAGAAGTAATGTAAGGATTCCAGACTTTCCTTTGTGTCTGTTTGTCCTGATCCAAGATGGAGTCTTGTATCTCGCCCTGCCATGGAACTTCCTGTCTGTACTGATTATTTAAGTCCAGGTCGTGTGCTCCTCTTTGCCTGAGTATTTTGTTGCTGTTGGCTCTTGAGCTACTGCTGTTCTGCTGGTGGACTCCCTGCTGCTGCTGCTCATTACTCAGTGCTCTGCCTCTCCTCGTTCTGCTGCCTACAGTCCTCTGGACATCTCCATGATGCTGTCTGTGCTTAACTACTGTCTGGACTTCTAGTTGCAGCTATTCACCCCTATGGATACTATTGAAGCATGCCAAAAGTAAAAAAAAAAAGTGTTTAAAAATATAAAAAAAATAAGAAAAATATAAAAGTATATTTGGTAAGACCGCATTCAGAATCGCTCGATCTATCATTTAAAAAAAGGATTAACCTGATCGCTGAACAGCGTAGTGAGAAAAAAAGTAAAAACACCAGAATTACCTTTTTTTGGTCACCGAGACACTGCATTAAAATGCAATAACGGGCGAATAAAAGCTCATATCACCATCAAAATAGTATCATCAAAATGGCAGCCCGGCATGCAAAAAATAAGCCCACACCCAACCCCAGATCACGAAAAATGGAGATGCTACAGGCATTGGAAAATGGCGCAATTTATTTTTTTAGCAAAGTTTGGATTTTTTTCACCACGTATATAAAAAAGAACCTAGACATGTTTGGTGTCTATGAATTCGTAATGACCTGGAGAATCATATTGGCAGGTCAGTTTTAGCATTTAGTGCACCTAGTAAAAAAGCCAAACAAAAAACCAGTGTGGGATTGCACTTTAATTTTTTCCCATTTTCTAGTGCACAGCATGGTAAAACCAATGGTGTTTTTCAAAAGTACAACTCGTTCCGCAAAAAATAAGCCCTCACGTGGCCATATTGACGGAAAAATAAAAAAGTTATGACTCTGGGAATGAGTGGAGAAAAAAATGAAAACGCAAAACCAAAAAAGATCTGGGGGTTAAGGGGTTAAAGTTAACCTGTCATGTCCCCAAATGCTATCTACTTGCAGGTATAGTGTCAATTTGCAGGTTAATTGCGTTCCATATCTGTCCGGCAACCTTACTGAAAGTGCAGCTACCAGGTGAAAATGAACTCTGTTCCTTCCAGGAGCCACTGGCTTTCAATCATAGATGTGTATCCGTTGTGGCTTCAGTCACTGTTCACAGAATTATACAGTGGGTACGGAAGGTATTCAGACCCCTTTAAATGTTACAGAAAGAGAAGAAATTCAAAGTGCACCTGAAGAAACAGAGGAATGGAGACATGTGACCCAGAGAAGCAGGAGGATCAGGAGGCAGTCAGCACCCATACTGCTCAGAAACCAGTACCAGGCTCTCACGCAGGAAAACGATGAAGAAATATATCAGGATAAGACTTTGCCAACAAACAGCAACCTTGTACGCCTTCAGAGTCCTCCTGGATGGAGAAAGAAAAATGTTGTGAAGAAGAAACAGAAAGTGGTGGTCATGGGGGATTCCCTGTTGAGAGGAACAGAGGCCGCTATCTGCAGACCGGATATAACTTCAAGAGAAATGTGCTGTCTTCCAGGTGCAAAAATTAAAGATGTGTCTGACAGGATATCAGGACTCTTCAGACCTACAGATGACTACCCATTCCTGCTACTACATGTGGGGACAAATGACACCGCAAGAAACGACCTGGAAACCATCTGCAGAGACTTTGAAGACTTAGGCAAGAAAGTGAAAGAACTGGGAGCGCAGGTGGTCTTCTCTTCCATCCTCCCAGTGGATGGCCATGGAACAAGGAGGTGGAATAAGATTCTGCAGGTAAACAACTGGCTACGTCGATGGTGCCGTCAGCAACTATTTGGATTTCTGGATCACGGAGTGAACTACTTATACGATGGACTACTTGATAGAGATGGGGTGCACCTTACGAAGACTGGAAAGCATGTATTTGGAAGTCACCTTGCTACACTTGTAAGGAGAGCTTTAAACTAGAACAACATGGGAATGGAAGCAAAAGACCAGAAAAAGCCATACACCTGACAAATGCTATTGAGAACTCTGCTATTAGAAGTGGAAAGGAAGAACAAAGACGAAATAATCTAATTAATAAAAATATTGGAGAAAGAGAAACCAATCACAAACTAAAATGTTTCTATACTAATGCACAAAGCATGGGCAACAAACAAGGAGCATTGGAACTACTAACACAGGAAAAGAAATATGATGTCATTGGAATCACTGAAACTTGGTGGGACAATACACATGATTGGAATACAAGACTAGAAGGATACAACTTATTTGCAAGAAACAGACTTGATAAACGAGGAGGGGGTGTCGCATTGTATGTTAGAAACGCGTATATCTGCACAGAGATCCAAGCTTCAGAGACTGGGAGTTCTGTGGAAACTGTTTGGCTAAGAATACAAGGACAGAACAATGGAAAGGACACCATTGTAGGCATTTACTACAGGCCGCCTGTGCAAGCTGAAGATATGGATGAACTCTTTATGCATCAAATGGCCAAGTTCTCCAAAAAATATGACATAGTTGTCATGGGAGATTTCAACTATCCAGACATTTGTTGGGAATCTCTCTCAGGCAAAACTAACAGGTCAAGGAAATTCTTATCCTCTCTTGCTGACAACTTTATCTTCCAAAAGGTAAGGGAGAAAACAAGGGGAACTGCTACCTTGGATCTAATCCTTATAAACAGGGAGGAAATGGTTGAGGAGGTAAAAGTGGCTGGGACCCTAGGAGGTAGCGACCATGCTATTTTAGAATTTTGGATAACTAGAGGCGGAAGACCTGTGAAGACTCAGACGTCAAGGTTAGATTTCAGAAAGGCAGATTTTTAAGGGATTCAGAAAGAGAATTGGAGGGATCCAATGGCTGGATATCCTTAAAGACAAAAATGTCCAGGAAGGATGGGAAATCTTGAAAAATGAAATTCTCAAAGCACAGTTGTTAACAATTCCGAAAAGAGGGAAGAATAGGAAGCATTTAAAGAAACCAGGATGGATGAACACAGAACTTAAGCACATGCTAAAAAGGAAGAAAAAAATGTTTATAAAATGGAAAGAGGGAGGCATATCTAAAGAAGAATATAATGCTGTCTGCAGAACCTGCAGGGCACAAATCAGATTATCTAAAGCTGAAAATGAATTGAGGCTTGCAAGAGATGTCAAAAGCAATAATAAAGGATTTTGGGGATATGTCAAAAGTAAAAGAAAAGTCAAAGATGCTATAGGGTTTTTACAGGATGAAAATGATGAAATGGTAAGACAGGATGTTGAGAAGGCTGAACTTTTAAATTCCTATTTTGCATCTGTTTTCTCTCAGAAAGGAAATGTAACATCAACTGTTATTCACTGTCCTATTAAGGGAATAGAAGAATCCAGGATATCTATAAACAGAAAGATAGTGAGGAAACACTTAGCTAACCTAAATGAATTCAAATCTCTAGGTCAAGATGAATTACACCCCAGAGTACTGAAGGAGATAGCAGAAGAAATTTTTGAACCCCTCTCCATAATCTTTGAAAATTCTTGGAGAACAGGAGAAGTGCCAGAAGACTGGAGAAGAGCAAATGTTGTTCCTATCTTCAAAAAGGGGAAGAAGGTGGACCCAGGCAACTATAGGCCGGTGAGTCTGACTTCTATACCAGGAAAGATCTTTGAACAAATTATTAAACAACATGTATGTCAATACCTGGATAAGAATGAAGTGATTAAACAGAGTCAGCATGGGTTTGTAACTAATAAGTCATGTCAGACTAACGTAATTTCCTTCTATGACGGAATCACTGATTGGGTGGCTCAAGGAAATGCTGTAGATATAGTATATCTTGACTTCAGCAAAGCATTTGACAAAGTCTCTCATACAATCCTTATTGAAAAAATGACTAAGTATGGAATGGACAAGGCAACTGTTAGGTGGATTCATAACTGGCTTAGTGATCGGACCCAAAGAGTGGTCGTAAATGGCTGCACATCCAGTTGGAAGAATGTCTCAAGTGGGGTACCACAGGGCTCTGTCCTGGGCCCTGTATTGTTCAACATCTTTATCAACGATTTAGATGAAGGAATTGAGGGTAAACTGATTAAATTTGCTGATGACACAAAGCTAGGAGGGATAGCTAATACTAGAGAAGAGAGAGAGAGGATTCAAAAAGATGGAGAAGTGGGCAGCAACTAACAGAATGGTTTTTAACAGGGAGAAATGCAAAGTACTACATCTGGGCAATAAAAATGAAAAAAGCATATATAGAATGGGAGGAATAGGGCTAAGTGACAGCACATGTGAAAAAGACTTGGGTATACTAATAGATCACAGACTGAATATGAGTCAACAGTGTGATGCAGCAGCAAAAAAGCAATTCTAGGATGTATTAACAGAAGCATACAGTCTAGATCACGTGAAGTCATTATTTCCCTCTACTCCTCTTTGGTCAGACCTCATCTGGAATATTGTGTCCAGTTTTGGGCACCACATTTTAAAAAAGACATCAACAAACTGGAGCAAGTTCAGAAAAGAGCGACCAGAATGGTGACCGGTCTGCAAACCCTGTCTTATGAGGAAAGGTTGCAGGATTTGGGAATGTTTAGTTTGCAAAAGAGAAGACTGAGAGGAGACTTAGTAGCTGTCTACAAATATCTCAAGGGCTGTCACATTGTAGAAGGATCAACTTTATTCTCATTTGCACAAGGAAAGACTAGAAGCAATGGGATGAAACTGAATGGGAGGAGACACAGATTAGATATTAGAAAAAACTTTTTGACAGTTAGAGTGATCAATGAGTGGAACAGGCTGCCACGAGAAGTGGTGAGTTCTCCTTCAATGGAAGTCTTCAAACAGAGGCTGGACAGACATCTGTCTGGGATGATTTAGCGAATCCTGCTTTGAGCAGGGGGTTGGACCAGATGGCCCAGGAGGTCCCTTTCAACTCTACGATTCTATGATTCTATGATTCTATGTTTCATTCTTTGTTTCATTGCAGCCATTTGGTAAATTCAAAAAAGTTCACTTTTTTCTCATTAATGTACACTCTGCACCCCATCTTGACTGGAAAAAACAGATGTTAGTGTTGGCGGATTTCACTATATAAAAATAGATAATGAAGTGCAATTGCAACCTGGGGTCCACCGTGCAGAGATGAACAACTGCTGCTAGTTAGTACAACAGCGGAACTTCGTGCGATAACTTTAAACACACTGTGTAAACGTCACACAGTGTGAACAGAACTCAGAATACCCAGCTCAGTTAAGTCACTGAGAGGCACTGCGAGGTAAGTAAGTACTAAGCCCTGTTAAATGTCATAGACGTAAAAGCATACATGACGCTAGGTGTGGAACCCTATCACTCTCCAAGGGAAATCTAGGCTAATGGTTGGACTTGCTCTGTAACTCAGCTATGCTAACCGCACACACAAAGGAGACAGATGCTAAGCCAAGCTGGAGTTTATCATCCTACACTACTTGCCCAGACAAGAGCGGCACACATGTGTGCAAACAGAGTGGTAGCGTATCCACTCACACACACAATCTCAAAATGATACTAGCGTGCCTGCGTGCGCCGATGGAAGCATTTTTTTACCCTAAGCTCCACCCAAAACACTCATGCCCAGTCGGCCAAGACATCATTGTTCTGAAGCCACTCCTTTTGTTATTTTAGCTGTGTGCTTAGGGTTATTGTCTTGTTGAAAGGTTAACCTTCGGCCAAGTCTGAGGTCCAGAGCACTCTGGAAGAGGTTTTCATCCAGGATATCTCTGTACTTGGCCACATTCATGTTTCCTTCAATTGCAATCAATCGTCCTGTCTCTGCAGCTAAATAACACCCCCATAGCATGATGATCCCACCACCATGTTTCACTGTTGGCATTGTATTGGGCAGGTGATGAGCAGTGCCTGGTTTTCTCCACACATACCACTTAGAATTATCACCAAAAAATCTATCTTCGTCTCATCAGACCAGAGAATCTTATTTCTCATAGTCTGGGAGTCCTTCATATGCTTTTTAGCTCTATGTGAGCTTTCATATGTCTGGAATGGAGGAGAGGCTTCATTGGGTCACTCTGCCATAAATGCCCGACTGGTGGAGTGCTGCAGTGATAGTTGACTTTGTGAAACTTTCTCCTATCTCCCTACTGCATCTGTGGAGGTCAACCACAGTGATCTTGTGGTTCTTCTTTACCTCTGTCACCAAGACTCTTCTCCCACGATTGCTCAGTTTGGCTGGATAGCCAGGTCTAGGAAGACTTCTGTTGGTCCCAAACTTCTTCCATTTAAGGATTATGGAGGCCACTGTTTTCTTAGGAACCTTGAGTACTGCAGAAATTCTTTTGTAACCTTGGCCAGATCTGTGCCTTGCCACAATTCTGTCTCTGAGCTCCTTGGCCAGTTCCTTTGAACTCATGATTCTCATTTGGTATAACATGCACTGTCAGCTGTGAGGTCTTATATAGACAGGTGTGCCTTTACAAATCAAGTCCTATCAGTTTAATTAAACACAGCTGGACTCCAATGAAGTACAACCATCTCAAGGAAGATCACAAGGAAATGGACAGCATGTGACTTAAATATGAGTGTCTGAGCAAAGGTTCTGAATACTTATGACCATGTGATATTTCAGGTTTTCTTTTTTAATAAGTTTGCAAATTTTTTCTACATTTCTGCTTTTTTCAGTCAAGATGGGGTGCAGAGTGTACATTAATGAGAAAAAAATGAACTTCTTTGAATTTACCAAATGGCTGCAATAAAACAAAAAGTGAAAAATTTAAAGGGGTCTGAATACTTTCTGTACCCACTGTATTGGCCTGGTCATTAACATAGAAACCATCTTTGGGGATAAAGGGGTTAAAGAAAGAAACAAAACTGAATACTGAGGAGAACAATGGGAAAAAGACTGAACAAAATCTATACTTTAAGAGTTAAAAGTGCAGTTGATAACAGATTTCTACAGTATTGCATAAATGTAACCATTCCAGTTTAGGGAGAGGCAGACTCTAATGTTCATCAAGTAAATTAATGTCAGGAAAATTATAAAGAAATAAAAGCCTCTCCCAATTATCATTGAGAAATGTCACATTCTGAACACATCAATATACTGTCTAATATTTAGTGTTAGTGTGAATCATCTTGGTAGCTCAATTTTAAACATTCATTTTAGGAACTTTGAACCTCAGGTGTTATTCTGTGATCCTCATACTGCATAAGAACAGTTCCTGTTGTAAACATGCGTCGATATGCACACATTTCCCAACAGTTCCTATGCATTGAAGACAGACTACTCTCAGTTAGTGATGATCGAGCATTAAATGCTTGAGTGCTCAGTCCTTGAATCGAGCAGGTCAGATACTTGGACGGATTCACCTCGAGCAATGAGTATAATGGTACTCAATGGGAAACTTGATTATTTTTCCGGAAGACCCAACAGAAGGGCTGGGGCAGGAAAATCGCTAAAATGGATGGAAACAGCACTCAAATGGAATGGGAATAGCATGAGGAAGAGACCTGGATGCATCTCTGACTCCCAGGTCGCTGCTGGGAACAATGTTGTCAGAGTATTACTCCACTTTTACAAACTGACAATAAAACATTCAAAACAGAAGATATAAAGGATTTTACAGGACAAAATGATTCCACCCATTAATAGCCGGACCATCTCTCACCGTATTTCCACGTCACCTGCGACTACAGTAGATGACATAGTAGATGGGGGAATAAAACTAAAGTAAGCACCGTTATTTTAACATTTTACTACCTTATCTGGGCATGTGGTGTGGGTGACATGGTCAGACGCATCCTCTTTAATTTATGAATGAGGGACTCCGAAACTCACAAGGCCTATGCAGACAATGCAAGAACTACCAACAGTTAGAAGAAAGAGCTTCTCCGATACACCCTGTAATACATATATACCTCATAAACATGCTGTTAAAATTGTTGGGTAGTTGGACTCCTTAACTCATAAAGCCTATGCACTAAGTGCAATGGATGACCGAAATTAGAAGGAGGGACTACAATACACCCTGGAAAACACAAAGAGGAGGGCCTTAGAAAAAATTTTCTCCCATTATTAAGGAGTGGGATTGCTGGACTGGTAAAGACTTTCACTAAGTTCAAGGGCTGAAAAACATTTATATACCCTGGTGATTTTGGCCTGATAACATGCACAGAAGTTGACACAAATGGGTTTGAATGGCTACTAAAGGTAACACCCTCACCTGTGACCTGTGACAAATGCCAGGAAAATTGTTCGGGATGCAAAGAAAAGCCCACAAATAACATCAGCTGAAATACAAGACTCTCTGAAAACTAGCGGTGTGGCTGTTTCATGATGCACAATAAGGAGGCACTTACTGCATGTTATCAGGCCAAAATCACTATGGTATGTAAACTTTTCATCAGGGTCATTTGGATGTTTTGGGTTATCATTATGATTTAAAAAGAGAAAACACAGTAGTTTGACAATAAATGGCATATACAGTATATATATATGTGTGTGTAAGAGAATTGTAGGTATGGAGGAGGGCATCATAAACACCCTGGGTAAATTAAGAGCGAGGATCGCATGATGACGCTCTAAAAATTATAAACGAGTACTGCATGGTGACCCTCTAAAAATTTGGAACAAGAGCAGCATAATGACCCTTTAAACATTTGGAGCGAGGACCACATGATGACCATTTAAAAATTTGAAATGAGTGCCACATGATGAGCTTTTAAAAATTTGGAGCGAGTGCTGCTGACTCGCCCCCAGAGGCCGTGGGGTACTCGGTGCCGGGCCCATTGATTTCAATGGGAGATGTCACAGTGGCAGTGACCCAGTCCATAGCCTCAGGCAGTCAATGTTAAATGGGTAGAGTGATGAGGATAAAGTTGTTGAGATGATTCGTGACGCCACCTGTGGTTTCTGGTCAGTTTGACCAGCGCTGCAGGGTTGCTTCTCTGGGACAGATGGTATGGTTCAGCAATGATGTTGAGGCTCCCTACAGGTGGAGCTGTAGTCCCAAGGCAGAGTAGATGAGGTTGGCAAGTGGGGAGATGGTGTAAAGAAGTAAATGTAGCAGAGCCGGGTGTAAGACTCAAGAATAAGTGGAGGACACAAGGGCATGTAGTTCCAAGGCTTTACTCAGTCTGGTGCACATAGATGCCCGCTTCGGTGCCGTGTCCTCCAGGTCAGGGGCTCAACCAACTCCCAGGCAAGGTAAACTACACCTTTCCAGCACTCCTCTAACATGTGCCTTCTCTGAACGTCTCGACACTAGCGCCTAATCAGAAGTACTTGTAGTTGCGTATTAAACTCAAGTTCCTCCTTCTTGATGTTACTTAGAACTCTACTTGTACGGCAGACAGCTGTAGCCTGCTTCGGGGACTCCTTGCTATCATGTCCCGGCTCACCCACGTTGCTTTTGTGCCCCTAAGTCTTAGATGGGAATAAAGTGGTGACGACTTCTATTCCTCCTGTTTCTGCTGCAGGAACATCAGTATCCATACAACCTTGGGGACTGGACCCCGGCCATGCGCTTCAAGCTTGAGGAAGGGCTCTGCTCTGACCCTAGTCCTTAGTTCTCTTCTTCTCCTTACGTTCCGTACTAAACTATCTTCCTTCTGAAGAATCAGGTTTTCTATGGCTCTTTCCTGTGCCAGCCTCTCCAGGTCACAGGAGTCTGCTGCAGCACTTCCTTCACTCCATCCCTCTCAGGGGATCTTCTCTCACAGACTGACCTTTTCCTAATATTCTCCCTCTCTCTTGTGCAGTCTAAGCTCCAGCCACTTCCCAGGACTCTTCGTGTTCCAAGCAGGGAGCCACCAAGGTTGCTCTGCTACGCTACTGGTGTGCATGTGGGATGTGAGTGTTGGAGTGTGGTCAGGTGTCTCCACCTTACCTGGATAGTGGGGTACCACACCTCAGGAGGAAGTGCAGTACCTCTGTGGCGACTGAACCCTCAGGGGCGCCACACTGCATGATGACCCTCAAAAAATCTGAACCGAGGGCCACATGATGACCTCTAAAAATTTGGAGCGAGGCCACATGATGACCTTTTTGATATGTTGGAAGAGGACAAAAAAAGGAAGGAACCATGAACATTATACCCTTTTTTGGGTGGCAAGGGATGCAGGGCAATACACATGAAAAAAAGGAACATTTGAATTGGCTTTATGGTCCGCTACTCTCATAGAGTGGGGTTGAGAAGTCTTTACCAATCTAGGCCTTGTTCATTTTGATAAGAGTCAGCTTGTTAACATTTTCAGTTGACAGGTGGATGCGCCTATCAGTTATTATGCCACAGGCGGCACTACAAACCTAGTCTTACAAAACACCATCATCATGGCCAGCACCTCCAAGGCATAGAGGGACAGTTTATGTCCAGCTTGGAAACTCAATAGTTGTATGGAGCAGTGGACTCATGGAGGACGCTGGGACGGTCAGCTAGGTACTCCTTCACCATCTTCAAAAATTTGGCCCTTCTTTTTAGACTACCCCGCGCATCAGGACCTGGGCACTGGGTCTAATGAAACTGTCCCAGATCTCTTCCATGAGCATTTTCAGATGGGAATTTTTGTACTAATTGTTCACCTAGAATTCTTGGCTTGTGAGACTGAACCGTGTGAAAGACAGAGCGGTGCTGTGAAACATACTGGAAGCACGTTCTGCCATCCAACCGACCATCTGTTTGTACTGTTCTGGCTTCCAGAATAGTATCCCATGACCCCCTGCAAAGTGGGACAGGAAGTTAGGTCTTGTGGATGAGCATGTGTGTTGTGCTACTGCAGCAGCCACTGTTTCACCTGGCCTTGATCTCTGCGTGCATCATCAGCAGTACGTCCATTTCCTTGTCCCTTAGTCCATGCCTTGTGCATTTTTAGTTAGGTATATAATATATGCCTGCAAATTTTCCTTTATTAATAGGGAAAAGAAAATAGCCCTGAAAAAGGACTTATGTTTTAAGTTGCAGCAGCAGTATACCTATAGAAGGACTGTAAGGCAAGAAACCCTGCTTAGATGCCTCTAATCCAAAACTATCCCTCCTACACCAACTCTCCCTACACTGAATGCAGTAAACAGCAGTTTTACTTGAGAAAGGACAGTATGTAGCCCTGAAAAGGACTTTTGAATTTAGGTTGCAGTAGCAGTATGCAAGAACTGCAACATCAATATTAACAAATTACTGTATGCCTTCTCTAAAATAAGATCTCCCTCATACAAAGTGGATTCTGCTGAATACTGTGCACTGAATATTTACCCATATATATGGAGCTGTATACAAATGGGGCTGAAAGGAGAGATTATCTGTAGAATGGGGCAGACAGAGGGGTTAAAACGATAAATACTCTAATAAATGTGTACAAAGGTGCTAAAAAGAGAGATACTTTGTACTGTATAATGGGGCAGACGGGGGGGCTAAAAGAAGAGATATTCTGAAGAATGTGTACACAAGTACTAAAAAGAGAGATATTCTGCATAATGCGGCTGATGGGGCCAAAATGAGAGATACTCGAAATAATTTGTAAAGAGGGGCTAAAAGGAGAGATAGTCTGCAGAATATACTGTATATACTGTGATGTGTACTGACATGCAGTCTGTGCAGGACTGCGATATGCACCTGGCTCTGATATTATCCTCAAGGACTCACTGACTCTATTCATTTCGGTTATTTCATTTCCAAGAAAAGCCTTCTTTGTTTAATGAGTATTTCAACAGATCCTTCCCAGAGTCATTAGCAGTAAGAGGAAACCTAGACAATTGTCAACAGGTAAACCACACACCCGCCTGGAAGAAATGAGGAATAATTCCTTCGGGTTTATGAAATTTGGGGAATTAAGTTATGTAACAGCTGCCTGATCTGTCTCATCTGGTGGCTTTCTGTTAATGAGGATGGTTTGGTATCATTCCACACCCATAAAACTCTGGTTGGATGTAATGTTAATTTGTTTCAATGATGATAGGGGAAAGGAGGTACGTTAGGCAATAAATTCCTCCTCGCTATCCTGTCTGAGCTCATGCCTCAGCTCTTGGCTTCCTACATATTTATAGTGCTTTCCCATCTTCTCATTTGAGTGGAAGAAGGGTGGAGAGTAAATAAGAGGGGAGGGAGAAAGAGAAGGGGTGGGAGAGTCATTCAATGAAATCCCCCATTGTGTACACTGAAGAAGAGAGCACACATTGAAAACTCTTTCTAAAGAAGGGAAAGGGAAGCTTGCAGGAGGTGAGTACTGCTAACTCTTACTTGTCCTTATACCGTCCAAGTGTCTGGATGTAGGAGAGGATCCATAGAGTCATTGAACTGTCTGCCTCTTCACAGCACAGGTAAGTGCCTATTTGCTTTGCATAAGAAATTGCTGCAACAGTGCAAGGACCTTAGACTTCAGTATGGCTTTAAGCTTAAACTTCTTGTTTGTTTTAAAAAGGAATGTTGAATTAGTAAGAGGAGTTGTGAGATGTCTGCAAATCTATTAGTCTATGTATACACTTTTATGTAATGATGAAAGGGATGGATTCAATGATTCTTGGATTTTACTAGCTCACTATAGTAAGAGAGAAGAGCTAGCCCTAAAACAAAGTATGAAGAAAATAAGAAAAAACGAACAAACAGGCTGCATTGCCTCCACTCTCTATGCCTAATGACAGTCATTTGGGAAATAAAGAAACCTTTAGAAGTTCCCTATTCTCTGGACGTAATATGATGTAAGTTTTTCTATTTTATTGCCAGATCAACACTTGACCTACTAAGACAATTCTACTGTAGGCTTGATGATAATCTTTGGTGAAACATATTAGCACTGCTATTCAGAATAAAGGCTTAGTTCTCAATCACATGGACTGGAAATCTGATTTTAACAAGCTGTGAGAGGGGACTGTCCATCTGAAACCTGACAGTCTCATGATCCTTTTTCCATAGCATTAAACAATGCCTTAAGCGCTGATAATATTTAGGGTAAGCTTAAGTGATGACTAGACTTTGGCTGTTAGTGCCTGGGGATGTTACTTTGTGCCATTTGTTACTCAGGATAACTTTCTGTATATTAGGAGTAAAGTGATATGATGATTGGCTATGATTTAGAATATGAGTAGTATCTTAATATTGGACATTTAATAGGAATCATTGGCCTCCCTGACTGCCTAATTGCGTATTTGAGGCTATGTATGAAGACGAACACAGATAAATACTGGCAGACAATCTGAAGTCTGGCAAAGGAGATGATATGTTAATGATTTATCAAAGGCTGCGCTGAAATATGACAACCCTTATGTTCACTATAGGATTAATAAAATGGATAAAAGAAGGGGACCTGAATCTGTTTTGGCTATACTCTGTTCATTAATGTGTAGCTAGCATAATATGGCAGCTGAACACCTCCCTTTAGATCTTGTAATAAAATGTGATTTGAATGTAGGAGTAAATATGTGTTTATAGCTTCTATATAGGATAGAGCTGGAATGTCATATACAAGTACCATACCTCCAGCTTCTGTATACACACCTTAGCTACTGTATATAAGTGTTTCCATTATACTGTACAAGTTTCCAATGCCAGAGAGCAATTAGCTCGGCGTTGCTGAAGTTTGATGGGCAAAATCTGTTCATCAGCAGCTCCCAGCTGTTTGTGTCCAGAGTCCTGACTAAGGGGGTCACACACCTGAAACTCATAGATCTATGCTATGCCTTCTCCATGGATCCTGTAGCCACCCTGAGAATTTGGAATTTTAACTATTTTCACTGGATTATTATTATTCACTAATAAAGAACAAATATATTTAAAAAAAAAAAACAAGTTTGTGAAGCTGGATTTTCTACCACCGACTGGATCCAGGCATAGTCGCCTTCCGTGCTCTGAACTATATGGGAATCCTATGATGGTGAGCTGGATCTTTTTCTCATTTAGATTGCCTATCCCATCTGTCACTTTTTTTGATCACTCTTGTATCTAAAAGTGGCAAGAACATAAGACTGCTTAGAAGTTTCGAACAGAGAAAGCAGTTTTCTATCACGTATTATAATGCATGATATTCCATAGAAACTTCATAATCCACAGAAAGACCAGAAGCAGATATTAGGGTTGTAAAGTAACAAAGTTCTTGCCTTTTGTCAATCCATTATCCCTATAAAGAAGGATCAGAAGTGGCCAGGTGACCGTAAAGTGCCAGTGCTTTTGGTACAGGTCCTGCTAAACAGGTGCAGAAGCATTTTAGGATATGGAATATGGAAAGCCAAAGTAGGCTAGTCTTTGACAGTTCTTAGCTACGGATAGTCCAGCTAGTTGGATCTTGCTTAGAATGTATTTGGACACAAGCCTACAAAATGTAGCACCTTGTTGATTTTCTTAGATATGCCTAAGCTGAATCAGCGCATATGTATTCCAGAACCCAAGTGTCATTGATCTAACATTGACTTTATACCTAGTCTATGGATCTTTTGCACTTGGTTCTGTAGCTGTGCTGGACTTCACTCCAAGACATTGCAGCACAATTAGGTGCCTTGGTATGCAGAGGGCAGGTACATTAGCTATATAACAAGAGCAGGCTGTGAGGAGTCTGGATTGCCAGCGAAGGAGGTGCAGCTGCAGAGGACTTTCCAGAGAGTCGGTGCTGATCGCAGAGCTCAGTGTGCAGAAGGCTCGTCCTATGGGCAGAGAGCGGCGCTCTCCAAGGTGCTGGAGGGAACCTGAACGCAGCGGCAGCAGCATGCCCAGCACAAGCAGGGTAGGTAAGCAGCAGCCTGCCATGTGCTTGCTTCTATTATGGATACTATGACTTCTAGATTCCATCCAGACTCCATCACTCACTTTGATGAAGATAGACTATTGTTTCTACTCTCTTCTATCAGGCTGCAGCAAGTGTCAGGTACCCTGAACTGCATCATTATACACACATTATAGGAGATAGCATTTATTTTAAAGGAACATTACAGCATCTTTTACCCTTCTAACGATAATTTTGTTTTTAATTTTTATTAAATAGTCGATATAACTTACATTGATGGCATAAATATAGCTGGCTTGTATCAAGAATAATTTAAAAAAATAATGTTCAGAATTAAAATGGAACATGATGAAAACTTGATACTGATCCAAGATAAGAAAACAATTCCGCTTTCTGAGAAAGGTGCTTTCCTTAAAGAGAGGAGCTGGACTAGAACAGAACACAATACAGATTGATCTAAAATAAACTTTGCGTTGCTCTATGGGAGCCGTTCACTTTATAATGGCATCCTGATATTTGTGGCTGATCCCATACACCGCTACTGTCACACTGATTAAACAAAATGTATCCTGTAAAATATGTATACCCGTTGTATACAGCCGTTATGTACATCTGTCACTATGCAAAGATAGCGTGAACATCATTTCTCAGATAATGTGCATATAATGTAAAACAAATAGCCATGTACAATTATAATAAAACTTCCCATTCAAGTTATTTTTACTTTTAATTGCTCTCACTTGTGAAATAGTGGTCCCTATTAGTACTCTAAATAACACTCTCTTAGGATACTATTAGTCACCCATATAAATCCTTCTCATTTCAGTTTCTGTGAGTTTACTCTTTACCGGCTACCATGAAAGTCCATTTCTTTTTACAGCCACATATAATTCAAATCTAAATTTCAGTGTAATTTTTTTTTCTTTTATGTTACCATTTATTTCATAGTGTTGGACATAGCAGTGGGGTAAATACAAAGAGTATAAGTACAACAAATATCAACTAAATGAATGAAAGACCTATTGAGAGGACAGTAGGGCGACAGCACAGATTGAGGGAAAACTGTGCCATGAGGGTTTACAATCCACAACAGAGTGAGGAAAGAGCTGAAATAGTAATGTTGTGGCAGGAAGGGTATTTTTGCTTGTTGACTATTTTGGTAGTGAATATTCAGGATTTTATAGGTTTCAATGGTGGGTGAGCGTTTGCATTGCTGCGGTTTGTGAGTTTCAGTGTAAAGAGGAAAAAGTGGAATAGTTTGGGAAATAATTGAGTACAATGCACTAAATAAACCTGACAAAAAATACAATGTTTCAGATGCTACAGAAGGTGAATGAAATATATCTTAGTAGAACCAGATGGAATGGGTGTTATCCATTTTGAAGAATAACAGTTGGTGTACATATGTTATGTAAAGCAAGAAAAATCTGCATTAATACACAGACAAGGACAAGTAAATATGAATCCACATATACAGAATGGGTGAGCATAAGTAACACCCGCACGTCACCCAAGATGAGCACATTTGCCTGTTTTTCCTTGGGTAAACGCCAGCAGGAAACCTTCCCTGGCACCAATTTTTGTACACCCTATATTGAATAGTTTGGGTTTTGTTTTCCAGATAATGGATACCTGATCAGTTTTAGACTGAGCTGTAGGAGACGTTGCATTTACATTGAGCATAGAACTGCCTAGTCTGCTTAGTTACCAATAAAACATGAATTTTCTTTTGCCACAGAATGTTGTCTTTCTTGTTACCAAGAATAAAATTAGCAACATGAGTCATCCGGTTCCATGTAAACTAGTGGCAAATTGCTACGGGATCTCAGAGCTGCATTGCTCCTTGACTTGTTGCATTGTATCACCCACTGTTAAATAAAAACCAGCAAGGATTGGCAGAATCTAATTATATCAAAATAGAGTATGGAGCGCGGTGTAGGCATTCAATTAGTGTAAGAAATGATAAAGGCACTTGATCCCCCCCTCACATAAATACACCATTACAATAAACTAATCTCACATTAGAAAGGGCTTTAGGTGCCATGTGAGACGCTGTAACATACTTTGTTCCAAGTTATTTCTAATTGATCATCACTTATGGCATTGTGTCTCATGCTGGTAAAGCTAACGGCACCGTGCATTAGAGTACATAGTTCCCCAGCAAGTATAACCCTCTAATAAATACTAAATGTGACATAACAGCAGAGATCCAGATAGTAGCTCTATCTAAGGGGCTATGAAAGAAAACGTGGCACAATAATGAGCTACAGCAAGACAAACTTAGCACTGCTACATCTCACAAAGTGATTAGAGAATGGACATGAAACTGATGAGATGTATTTTAAGGTCCTTTGGGATATGGTGATAGGGTAATAGTTTATAAAAGATCGTGATTTTTACACATATTGTCCTTTACTACCTCATTATTGAACCCTCCTCTCGACCATATATTGTGCTCACTATGCAGTATACAAAGATCATATAGTGTTGTTTCTTTTGCCACTCATCTTAGATGCAGTGAAACAAGAACAGAGTTTGTTTTTTTTAAACTCGTCCTTTACTATGTTTCCATCTACATTCACATGCAGAAGTAGAAGTGGTGTTTTTTCAGTGCAGGCAAGTTATTTTGTAATTTGGCGCATCCCATCATGGTACGGTATGTGGTATGTACATACTTATAGCACTTTAGGTAAATCAATCATAATTTCTTTATAGTGTATCTTTGGTTACTTGGTAATCAGCACTTGCACATGATTTTTCTAAATTGAATTTAACCCCACAATGAACAGCCTTGTTTAGGCCTCAAAGCATAATCGTTCTTTTCATTCTTATTTCAGTACACATGAAAATAAGCAACTTTGTAATATATCGGAAAACTTTGCTTCTTTCTCTGCCAAAATTGATCGGTCATAGTGATGAGCGAGTATGCCCGTTACTCGAGATTTCCGAGCATGCTCGGGTGTTCTCCGAGTATTTTGGGCGTGCTCGGAGATTTAGTTTCTGTCACCGTAGCGGCATGATTTGCAGC
Source organism: Dendrobates tinctorius (assembly GCF_039654945.1). Taxonomy (NCBI): domain Eukaryota; kingdom Metazoa; phylum Chordata; class Amphibia; order Anura; family Dendrobatidae; genus Dendrobates; species Dendrobates tinctorius. The sequence continues at coordinate 93,391,490 of NW_027361671.1, forward strand.
TGCTAGACAGCCTGAATACATGTTGGGATTGCCTGTTAGGAAATCCCCACATGTATTCAAGCTGTCTAGCAGCCGCAAATCATGCCGCTGTGGCGACACAAATTAAATCTCCGAGCATGCCCAAAATACTTGGAGATCACCTGAGCATGCTCGGAAATCTCGAGTTTCGAGCATACTCACTCATCACTAATTGGTCATTATCAAAATTCTCAATTTCGAGGTAAAATCTCTATTCAGTGAACACTATTGATAAAATTCTATCTAGATAGGAGGGGGAGGGAGGAGTTTTGCATCTAGCTCCTTCCTACTCCCATCCATATAGAATCTTATCATTAGCAGATGCCACCCTTTTTGAAAATTGTCAACTTGGGGCCAAAGTAACATTTTAGAAAAGATGGTAAGTTTCCCTTGATTTAGCCCAATGTTATACAATCGCCAGAGGGTTAAAAATGCTCACTACACCACAAGATGAATTTTTCAAGAGGTGTAGTGTCAAAAAGTATTGAAAATAGTGAAATTTTCAACACAATTATGATGTTTTAGCAAATATACACAGAAAATTTCAGCCTAAATTTACCCCTAGCATGAAGTACAAAGTGTCACGAAGAAACAATCTCAGGATCACTGGGATTTGTTGAAGCGTTTACAAAGTTGTTACCACATAAAGTGACACTGGTCAGAATTGTAAAATTTGGCCTGGTTGGGAAAGTGAAAACAGGCTTCGAGACAAAGGGGTTATTGCCTACTTTATTTGTTTGCTTTTTGCCTGTCTACTAAACTATTTTTTTCCTTTTTAATTGACTTGACTTTGTATTATGCAAAAGTAATTGCATTTTGGCATTTTTATGGGTACATATTGATGACTTAAAAAATGGATAAATGTTCTATTGTGGTGTATGTAGAAAGAATTCACTTTCACAATTTTTGCATATTTATTCATGTTTCCACTGACTAACCTCCAAACAAAGACTATGCAGTGAAACATATGTCAGAGTGGTGGATTACTTTGTGAATAATAGGGTTACTTTCTTTTGCTGGTATGCATTTACCTAGATATCAATTTCTGACCACAGTAGTAGGAGTGGGGAGTTAAGATGAGAGAATCGATTTGCAGGACCTGGTCCAGCAGCCAGGTCAGTATTCCATGACCACTGGAGGGTATAACTGCAAATTGCCACTTAATTGATGGCATTCCTAGTGTCTTTTTGGATTTTCCTGTCTGGTGTAATGTCATCATTGCTATGTGACGCATACAACATCTCATACAAAGAAGAGACATGTATGCTGTCAGTCAAGTGGTGACTCACAGGGTTCCCGTCCAGGGTTTCTGACCAAGTTTACCATCCAGTCATCATGGAATACTGACCTGGTTGCTAAACCGGGGTCCAGTGAATCCATTCTCTCATCTCTAGGGGATAGTGTACTACAATTGGAACCATGCTTGTTAGGGGGTTTTGCCCTGTTTACGCATGTTATTTACAGAATATAAACACTGATAAGTTTAGGGGCATTTCCTGCCACATGTGTTTTTTACTGTTGATTTTTTATCTATACTGCTCTCTACTGCTATTTTTGTCTTGCCATTGGTGCATCTGACTATTACTTGACATACTGCATAGGCTTTGATGAGTTCCTTCCCTGGTTCAGGCTGCTATATCTATAGGTCTCAATACGTGTGTCACTGTATGAACTCAACTAAGCGGCCACCATTCTTTTACTATCTTTTTTGAAGTGGGTTTCTGATAATAATTAATAAAGTTGTTGTTTCAATACCACCAAGTCCTGTTTTCCCTGTTGGTGATTTTTAAATTATTGATGCATTATGGACTCATACTGATAGATTTATTAATTGGTACACTTAACACTCTTTTCAAATAATTCTTCCGGATGGTTGTATAAATATCAATAGATGCTGCTTTTTTGTTTTAGTATAATATATTCGCAATAAAGTAAATTCAGTTTTCCTTCAAAGCGTGCAAGAATATGGGATCCATTATGGGTTCCCATGGCTGAGTGAAGAGGGGTTTCTTAATCGCCAAACTTATTACCAAAAACATAGGGGGACAAGGGAGAGAATTAAATAATCAGGATTGGTGGAGTACAACCAATTCAAAGCACTATGGGGACACCCATTCAAGGTTTATTTTACAGCAAAAACACTGTGCTAAATAGAATGAGGCACCTTAATATCTATTGTAAAAAATTATATCAGCTGTCTCAATGGCTGACTAAGAGTACCGAATGTCTTATTATAACGCAAGTTACAGAATACATTACACTCCATACTGGAGTGAGTGCTAGAATGGGTGTGGATTGCTCAAGCTGTCCAGCTAAAACAACGACTTTTTACTACAGGAATAAATTATTGAGCTAAACTATAAATATATTAAATTGTAAAATAGAATTGTCTTTAAGAAACAGCCTATGTATCGACATAGGATATTCTAACTCATGAAGTTTTGTGCCCAAAGCATCTATCATAAATTAGGTATGCGTTGTAATCCCTACACAGTTTGGTTTGTGTCGGCAGGAGGTTCACGCATTTTATTACCTGTATATCTCCGCTCAACTTTCCCAATTTTGAATATTTCATATCCAATGCCATATTTTTATAGGTATCTTTAGTGTTCTTCCGAGAATCATACTTTGTCAGCACTTACTTTCTGTAGAAATTATGCAGAACTTTGTCATATTTATATCATTGCCATCAGCTCATTCTAAATTTCCTTTTGTTATATTTTGTCACAATATATGTATATAGTCTACTTCGTGTAGAAGTGGAAACATTGGTATATGCCATGTTCAATGCCTAAACCTTAATAAAATAATTTCATCTGTGATACTGCAGCCTCTCACTGTTGCACATATGAGCAGAACAGATTGACATCTATATTTTTTACTTTGCATATATACATGTATACGTATATATATTTATATAATTATTAAATAATAATATATATGATGATGGTATTGCCTTGGTCCCATACATCAGACTTTCAAATTAAATGCTAAATGGTGAGAAATAAGAAGCAGGACAGGGGTATTGCTTGGTCTCCTAGCCTTGTACAAGACATACCCAAACTACCTAACTTAGACATGAAAAAATGTGGATCTAAATTTAGATAAAACAAATTCTGGCTTCCAAATCTAAAGTTACAGCTTTGAAAGAGGACTTGGTATACTATACAATCTGAGAATCTGAGCAGATACAATAGATACGCGTAGTATTAAGCACAAATATGATACGTTGTATACAGTGGTATATACACATTGTACCAGAGTTGAGTTTATGATTTACTATGGCTCATCATGATATCTCAGTGAGTTGCTTGTAGCCTTCCAAGGCATTGTAGGAAACCTACTGAATTATGTTCATTCTTTGAGTTATTACCGTATATAATAGAAATGGTTCAATAATAAGTACAGTTCTGCTGCTGAACATAAGATTACTGCTAGCTGAACAATCTTCCATTGAAAAGTAACACTGCACATCGCCAACTTAACCCTCAGAGCTTCAATAAAACTGCATATTAATCTCCACGAGGGAAGGTGAGATGCACAATATTTAATTAGTCCAGTTTGTGTTCCTCAATAAAATTATTGCTGATAGTCCCCATAAACATTAGATTTCTTTTATTGAAAGTGTCAGGTTTTGCCAACCAAAAAAAAGCATATGGATGGCTTTAAAGAGAATCTGTCACCCTTTTTTCGAATATGAGCTGTCGGCACTGCCATCAGGGGCTTATCTACAGCATTCTGTAATGCTGTAGATAAGCCCCAATGTAACCTGAAAGATAAGAAAAAAATAGATAGATTATACTCACCCAGGGGGGCGGTCCGGTTCGATGGGTGTCGCCGTCCGATCCGGCGCCTCCCATCTTCATACGATGACGTCCTTTTCTTTCCTTCCTGTCGTGGCTCCTGCGCAGGCGCACTACTCTGCCCTGTTGAGGACAGAGCAGAGTCCTGCAGTGCGCAGGCACCGGGATAGGTCCAGCGCCTGCGCACGAGCTTTGACAGGAAGGAAAGAAGAGGACGGCATCGTATGAAGATGGGAGGCGCTGGACCGACCGGACCGCGACACCCACCGAAACCCCCCCCACCCGGTGAGTATAATCTAACTCTTTTTTCTTATCTTTCAGGTTTCATCGGGGGCTTATCTACAGCTTTACAGAATGCTGTAGATAAGCCCCTGATGTTGGTGCCGGCAGCTCATATTCAAAAAAGGGGTGACAGATTCCCTTAAAACGTGGTGCATCCTAGGTTCTCCTTTCAAGGTACACAATATAACAAGAATTTTCCTAACAAAAGATAATTATAGACATCTATTTTTCTATTCACTTCTATCATTTTCCTTGGTAAAAAGCAACTCTAGAGTTACCTTTTGGGATGCTCCTCCAACCACTATAGAAAAAGGATGTACAGGCAAGATAAAAATATGAATTAAGCTCATCCAACACATCCAAACCTGTGTTCTCAGTACATTTTTTAAACTCATGTTTATCAACATGAGTTTAAAAATGACAACATGTTTATACTAATTGGGCTGCTAACTGGACCAAACTTTGATGAGCAGGACTCCTAAATAATACTCAAAAGAGGTTTATGTTCTATATTGCTCCATAGAAATCTTTTTATTTCATTTCATTTGGCAATATAAGATGCGGCCATCACTTTTCAGAGCTTAAATACAGCATTTTATAATGCTGTATATAAGCCCCCAACCTGACCTGGAAGAACTGAAAAATAGCTTTCATTATGCTCTCCTGCGGGTGGTCCGGTCTGATGGGTGTTGCTGTTCTTGGTCTGGCGCGACCCTGCATCATCCACACAGGCTCCCCGGCACCCCATGTTGAGGGCAGAGCAGAGTTACTGCTGTGGGCAGGTGCCGGAACTCTTTGACCTTTTCCAGCACCTGCAGACTGCAGTACTTTGCGCTACCCTCAACGTGGAGCCCATTACATTGTATGGAGCACTTTATGAGGCCCATAATACTGTATGGAGGACTATCAAAACCCAAGGAAAAAATAGTGTGTGTATATACCCTAATGAAAATAAATAATTAAAAAAGCAAGTGCATTAAATAACATAGGGTACTTGGTAAACACTATTTTGATCAAAAAAGTATAAAGCTGCCCCACCACATCATGGAGGACTATGTGTGGCCATTATACTGTATGGAACACTTCATGGGCCCATTATACTGTATGGAGGACTATGCGGGGCCATTATACTGCAGGGAGCACTTTATGGGGCCCATTATACTGTATGGAGGTCTATGTGGGGCCATTATACTGTATGGAGCACTTTGTGCAGCTCATTATATTATATGGAGCACTATATGGGGCTCATTATACTGTATGGAGGACTATGTGGGGCCACTATACTGTATGGAGCACTATCTGCATCCCATTATACTGTATGGAGCAATATATGGGGCCCATTATACTGTATTGGAGACTATGTAGGGCCATTATATTGTATGGAGCACTATGTGGGCCCATTATACTGTAGGGAACACTATGTGGGGCCATTATATTGTAGTGAACATTATGTGGGGCCCATTATACTGCATGGAGCACTATGTGGGGCCATTATACCGTATGGAGGACTACATGAGGCCATTATACTGTATGGAGGACTATATGGGGCCATTATACTGCATGGAGAAATATGTCGGGCCATTATACTATATGGACAACTATGTGGGACCCATAAAACTGTACTGCACACTGTGGGGGGCCCATTATACTTTATGGCACACTATGTGGGGTTCATTATACTGTATGGAGGACTATGTTTGGCCATTATACTGTATGGAGGACTATGGGATAGATTTAAATTTGTGGATGGCTGTGTGGGGATTACAGTTGGAGAATCAAACTGTGATAGGGTCACCATACATTGCCAGGATGGGGGTCAGTGGGGGTGTAATAAGCAGGTACTGGGATGCAGTAACACAAATGCTACAGAGCAGGGATCAACTATATTAAATTATTTAACAGTGGGAAAACTCCTCACAGGGAGATAAAAGGGTAAACATAGAGTACAAAGGTAAAACTAAATAAAAGTCGGTTAACTAAACATTCTCTTGTTAAAGGTTTCACTTATCATGACTACGCAGCCTGGCAATCTCTGAAGGCCCCATGGGTAGCAGAATGCCGGCAGTGTTCAGTGTAATGTCTGCTGGCGCTCTCGACTAGCACACGGGCCTTCTTGCGGCAGCAGACAGTCTCTGGTTTTACTGAACCCCTAGTCCATATATCTGTGGAATAAGAGAGTAGAGCTCTCCACAAGATTCCTCTCAGCGCTGGTCTCCTTGAGCAGCCGCCGTGACCTGAAGGACTGCGCTGCAATGCTTTACCCGGCGTGGCATCAGACAACAAGCCGGCGTTCGTACTGCGATGCTCTGTCAATCGCACGCTCCCCTGCGCACCCACCGGTTTTGGTGAGTCTCTCTCAGTATGCCGTTCTTTCTCTTCATGCTGCGGCCTGTCGCTTCCCTCACAGTGGTTGCTGTCTGCCCTTCATCAGCATTCTGGTGGGAAGACCGCTTCAGTTGCCGCGAAACCCATTTTACCTCACACTGACTGGCCATGCCCCCTTCAACCTGGTTATTGGCTTGCTCTGGCTGCAATCTCATTCCCCCCAGGAACAGTGGGTTCGGCCCCAGCAGTTCCGGACCCAATGCTTCAGCAGCCGTAGCAGTCTGGTCCTCCCTTCTACAAGGGTACAATTGGCATCATACTTTATTTTCTGCATTATTTAACATTTTCGATACTTTGTTATTATATATTTAAATTAGTTTATTGGGCCATGTGCCTTTTACTGCTCCGACATAGCATATTATATTTTTCCAATATTTTATCATAAGATCTATAAATTAAAATGCACTTTGTTCATGGGACAACCTCTTTAAGTTTGTGTCCATATGAAAAGTTCCATCATTATATTTGATGAAAAGGGAAAACTTCCTCAATTGTAGATATTTTTTTCATAAATATCAATGATGGACCATGACGTCATCCAAGCTTTTAATTTTTTCCTTCCGTGTCCTTGACTTTGAAATTCCTGGTGTAGATGGATGAAGTAGTGGATGGGTGGTGGATGGCCACGATGTCCCAACATGGCTGCAACATTAGCAAGGAAGTAGCAGGATCATGGGGAGAGAGCAGGTCCCTTTAGGGTCCCTGAAGGTGTAACAATGTCCTCGGCAAAGTATATAGAATACCTCTGAATCATTGGATGCTATGGACATAAAAGGAGAGAAACTCATGGCTTCGTCACCATCCTCCCCTGGCTTCCACCCTATTGAGAATCTTTGGAGTATCCTCAAGCAAAAGATAATTTGAAACAGTGCATTTTGAGTTTTTTTTAGTTTTGAAATAAATATTGTTATCATTCGTAGTTTTGGCCAATAAAATTTGATTTATACTCAAGTGCTTGATGATTTGAACATTATTCTAACTCATTGGCATCCACCATTTAGGAAAATGAGAGAAAAATAGCATTCACGTAATAATTTGGAACGCGGTGTATTCCATCCTGACATTAGATAAGAGTAGAGCAGTTACAATGTGAGGAAACTCCTCTCTTCTGCAAAGCAAGATGCATTATGGGAAGTTTAGGCTGCATTGTGAGAACCATAGTAGAGTGTAAAATGGCAGAAATACAGAAATGCCATATTGCAGCCAAACAGGTTTAACACAAGGCATACAAAAGACTCTGAACTATGAAGGCAAAAATATTGTTGGCCACCTTTCAGGACAATTGCTTTATTAAATACATGTATTTTCACTAAAAATTTTCACTAAAAATCATTTTTGCAAATGGGTGTCATTATCAGTTTTGCTCTGTTTTGTTTTTACACTCTTTTTGCTTCCCCGAACATCAAATTGTAATGTTATCCGTGGCCAAAAAGCAACTCAGAGGAGCACAGAAAAAGATTAAAAAAGAGTTACTTTCCCGTTAGACTATGAGAATGAGCTCACCACTCAGGTAAGGAGGTCAGACACTTTCTCTTGTTAGTGTAGCTTTCCTCACTGACTGATCAGCACTTTTCTTCATACAATGGCCGGTGGTGGAGGAACATGTGACCAGACCTGTCCATCACTCCTCCAATTGTAAAACACCTTACAGGTGACAGCAGCTTTTTCATTGGAGGTGATTGATGGACATGTTCCTCCACCAGCAGCCATTCTATGGAGAAAAGTGCTGATCAGTTTGTGAGGAAAGCTGCAGTAACAAGAGATATTTTTTTTTTCTCAGAGTCCGTCAGTGAGAGCATTCTGACAGTCTAACAGGAAAGTTTGTAACTTTTTTAAGTTGTCTTTTTCTGAGCTCATCTCAGACGATTTACTGTATAACCATAGACCACATTACAGTCAAACATGCAGGGAAATAAATAGGCTGTAAAACTAACAAAATGCAAAATTTGCAATGAAACCTAATTGTAAAAATGATTTCAAGCCAAGATAAATGTATTTAAGAAAATAAAGTATTCACAAAGGTGGCAAACCCCTTTAAAACAAAAAATATAAAAAACTCTTAATGCTGAATGCATACTATACATCAATTGCTCAGAAATCCAATACACAGCTACAGGGCCGGACTGGGACTAAAATTCAGCCCTGGCATTTGAAGTTACACAGGCCCACTAGTCACATGGTGACTATATAATATCTTTGTACAGTTGTAGTTTACAAGAAGTGAGAGGAGATTAACACGACTATATAACATGTAGTCACAGCTGTGCCCAATATTTCAGCTCAGTTCTATTTATTGCGTTTAGGTACAGTACTCCTCCCAAATCTCTGTCCCCTTTTGTATGCACGGTGACAGAATTCCTGGCAGAACTGCTCTCTATTGGGCAACCAGACCCCCTGGTCATAGCCGCCCCTATCATACCTCCCAACTTTTGAAGAAGGGAAAGACGGACAAAGACTGCGGCGCGCGCAGCAAATTTTGGCCACGCCCAACCACACCCATTTCACAACTAGTCACACCCATATCCACACCTAATCGCACCCATTTAGCACTGCTGATCACACTGACTGGTACTGAGGGCACAGTGGCTGGCATTATGGGCACACTGACTGGCACTAAGGAAGAGAGAAAACAGAGAGAGAGAGAAAAAAGAAAACAGAGAGAGCGTGAAAGAAAGGGGAAAGAAAGAAAGAACAGTGAGAGACAAAGAAAGAATAGAGAGAGACAGAGAAAGAACAGTGAGAGACAGAGAAAGAACAGAGAGAGAAAGAAAGAGGGGAAAGAAAGAAAGAACAGAGAGAGACAGAGAAAGAACAGAGAGAGAAAGAAAGAAGTAAAGAAAAGAAAGAAAGAACAGAGAGAAAGAGAGGAAAGAAAAAGAAAGAAAGAGGGGAAGAAAGAACAGAGAGAGAAAAAAGAAAGATTAGAGAGAGAAAGAAAGAACAGAGAGAGAATGAAAGAACAGAGAAAGAAAAAGAGAGAAAGAAATAAAGAAAGATTCTACAAAGATACTATAGCAGCCCGGCTCCCATTGTAATGCCCACCTGAGCCTCCCGGTGCAGGACCTATCATGATCCGCTCACATGGCCGGCATCCCCGATTCCAAGGCGATCCTGCTGTCTGCGCTGTCGGAGGACACGGTGATGGATCTGAAGCATTCCTGGTTCCTTCACAATCTCCTCAAGAAATTATCTCATTTCCGGTCAGCTTCCAGCACATCACTTCCGGTGGAACATCATGTGTGTGTTTTAAAATGCTCCTCGGGGCTCCGCCGTGTACTCCTGTGTCCGTGGGAAAAGCCCGCTTTGTATGCTTTGTACACACTTGGCTTCGCTCCGTACATCCCGTACACACACGGCTCCTCTCCATCCACCTTGTACACGCGTGGCTCCTCTCCGTACACCTCGTACACGCGTGGCTCCTCTCCGTACACCTCGTACACGCGCGGCTCCGCTCCGTCCACCTCGTACACACGGCTCCGCTCCGTACACCTCGTACACACGGCTCCTCTCCGTACACCTCATACACGCGCGGCTCCACCTCGTACACACACATGGCTCCGCTCCGTACACCTCGTACACACACGGCTCCGCTCCGTACACCTCGTACACGCGGCTCCTCTCCGTACACCTCGTACACACACGGCTCCGCTCCGTACACCTCGTACACACGCGGCTCCTCTCCGTACACCTCGTACACACACACGGCTCTGCTCCGTACACCTCGTACACACACGGCTCCGCTCCGTACACCTCGTACACACGGCTCCTCTCCGTACACCTCGCACACACACGGCTCCGCTCCGTACACCTCGTACACACACGGCTCCGCTCCGTACACCTCGTACACACGGCTCCTCTCCGTACACCTCATACACGCGCGGCTCCACCTCGTACACACACACACGGCTCCGCTCCGTACACCTCGTACACACACGGCTCCGCTCCGTACACCTCGTACACACGGCTCCTCTCCGTACACCTCGTACACACACGGCTCCGCTCCGTACACCTCGTACACACACGGCTCCGCTCCGTACACCTCGTACACACACGGCTCCGCTCCGTACACCTCGTACACACACGGCTCCTCTCCGTACACCTCGTACACACACGGCTCCGCTCCGTACACCTCGTACACACACGGCTCCTCTCCGTACACCTCGTACACACACGGCTCCGCTCCGTACACCTCGTACACACGCGGCTCCTCTCCGTACACCTCGTACACACACACGGCTCCGCTCCGTACACCTCGTACACACACGGCTCCGCTCCGTACACCTCGTACACACGGCTCCTCTCCGTACACCTCGTACACACGGCTCCGCTCCGTACACCTCGTACACACGCGGCTCCGCTCTGTACACCTCGTACACACGGCTCCGCTCCGTACACCTCATACACACAGGGCTCCGCTCCGTACACCTCGTACACACGGCTCCGCTCCGTACACCTCGTACACACGGCTCCGCTCCGTACACCTCGTACACACGCGGCTCCGCTCCGTACACCTCATACACACACGGCTCCGCTCCGTACACCTCGTACACACGCGGCTCCTCTCCGTACACCTCGTACACACGGCTCCGCTCCGTACACCTCGTACACACGGCTCCGCTCCGTACACCTCGTACACACACGGCTCCGCTCCGTACACCTCGTACACACGCGGCTCCTCTCCGTACACCTCGTACACACGGCTCCGCTCCGTACACCTCGTACACACGGCTCCGCTCCGTACACCTCGTACACATGCGGCTCGGGCCGTACACCTCATACACACACGGCTCTGCTACATCCACACTGTAAATCCTGACCCCACACATACTTACCTCAACCAGCACCATGACAACAGCAAAGCAGAGTCTTGCAGACGGTAGAGGCAAGGCTGAGCGCACAGGACCTGTGATGAGGTAACAGGAGGGGCGGAGTCAGGGGTGATATGATCGGGGGTCTGGACAAAGGCTCCTGATCATGTGACCCCCTGACTCCTCCCCTCCTGTGACCTCATCACAGGTCCTGCTCCTGCGAACAGAGCGAGCAGGCAAGCGAGTGCGACGCTGTGAGTGGCTGTGAGTGGCTGTGAGTGGCTGCGGGGGGGAGGGGGTCTCATGCTAAGGCGAGGGTGGGGGGCGTGGCAGCTTATCTCCCTGCAGTGCGGGAGGAACTTGAAACTATCACCGCCGTGCCCGCAGAGGGCCGGCGGCAGGAGCAACAGTGACCGCAGCAGCAGGCAAGCGGCCAGATGATCGGCGCTGCCCGCGGCCCACGTGACAGCGGCCCAGCGGGAAAATGCCCGGTTGGTTATATTGCCAATCCGGGCCTGCACAGCTAATACATACAGTACTTGCTAATTGTTCAGGAACATTTTGGAGACTTTTAGAAAAAGAAGGGGCCTCCAAAAGTCATGAAAGTTGGCAAACCTCCCTGGAGATGGTAACACCTCATAGAAAACTGCGTTTCCAAAGGGTTCCTTTCATTGATGGGACATGGAAGGTGGAGTAGACAGGCCGGGTCTAAAATGGGTCATGGTTACTGGGGTAACAAATTATACCCGTCAACAAAAAAGTAGAGCTGAAGTGTAGGCAAAACTTTGAAACAACCTACATAAGAACATAAGATAAGTCAACACACCTCTACATTTTTTTGTTGCTTGGACAAGGCAGAGACATAATCATCTCTTGGTTCAGATACCTCCACTTTGAGAAAATGGGCTAATTTTTATGGGCTGGATGAATCTTCCAGTAAGGACAACGTCAATAAAACTAAAATGAAGACAGAGATTGACACTTACAGACTAATAAAAATAATCAATGTAATCACAATGACTTTTCACCATTTTAGACAAGGATGCATTTATTTATAAAGCATTCGGGGTAATTTGCGTTCATGCAATGCATTTTCTATGAATTCATCTCCACCAGCGAGTTGCTGTTAGATCGGTAAATTATGTCACATATGAAGCACAATAGTTATTTCGGATCAGATGTTTCAGTTTCCTTTGAATTTCTTCTGTTTAATCACAGCACTTTGTAAAACAGAGTAATCAGGGGATAAGACATACTTCTTAATACCTTCATTGCTAGGGAAGAGCTGGTACATTCATAGATAATTCAAAAAACTCCTCTTTTGCAAGTAAACACCATGCGTTCAAAAATAAATACTTGGGAAACATAAAAGGCTTTGAATAAAAAACTAACAAGCAGAATAAAAATAACGTTTGCTTTGCAGCTTGAAAGAAGATATACAAAAAGCTGTCATTCTCCTTCATATAATATAAATAGAAGACATAGAAAGTGGCATATGCAGACTAAAATATCTAAGATGTGCAAATATTAACCTCTTGGTTGCCAGGAGCGACTTACTTTTTTGCGCTCATCGATTCACGTGATGTGATGAAATTTTCTGCTCCTATTAGTTCAAGGGATAATTTTAAGGAGCTGTTCCATTGATATGTTCCGTTGATATGTCATCAATGTACATTACTATCCAATGTGTGAAAAAATGCTGGAAAGTAAACGTTTGGTGATTTGGTCAGGGTATTGGTGTCCTCAGTGCTGAGAAATACAGGCAGATAATTATTCATCAAGCAAAACCATTAAGGAGGCGTCCGGCTCCAAATTTATTCTGCATTGGGCACCGACCCCAAACATGCAGCCAATGTTATTAGAAACTATCCTCAGTGTAAAGAAGAGCAAAAAGTCCTGAAAGTGATTACATGGCCTTTACTGAGCCCTGATCTCAGCATTATGGAGTCTGTCTGACATTCCATGAAGAGACAGAAGGACTTGCACCAGCCTACATCCAAGATGATCTGTGGTTAGTGCTCCAAGATGTTTAGAGCAACCTTCCTGCCGAGTTCCTTCAAAAACTGCAACAGTACTTTTTAGCAATAGAAATGCATTCCATTTTTTCTACTTTCTGCCTTTTTGTTTTTCACAAAGAAGAGACTGGATTAAAACATACTACATAAAGAAAAAAAAAGAAAACTAGATTAACCTGTTTTAGGTATTTTTATGAAATATTTATATAAACTATACCATTCAATGCTATAGTCAATGAAAGTACTGTAATGCTTCTAATATGTACCGCAAAATGGGACTATAAGTGACTTTAGTACTTTTTATTCTTCAGTACTTTATAAAACTAATAAGTAGCATAACTGTTTTCTTTGTGTTTTGTTTTTATTAAAGGCAATATTTTGATTAAAAAATCTTTGCACTATTGATGTCCAATAGAATCTGAGCTGCAGTCCTCGGCAAAAACCAATGCATGGTGAATGAGGCTGTGCTGTACACTAGAGTTGAGCAACTTTGGTCGGATCGGGTTTCATGAAACAAAATTTGTTTCAGATGAAACTGGTCCAACTAGGGCAAAAAAAGTCGGAGTTTCGTCCGAAACCCGACCCCAATGCAAGTCAATGGGAAATAAAATTCGCCATTGAGCGGATGACATTCATCCACTCAATGCCGACTTTTATTCCCCATTGACTTGCATTGGGGTCGGGTTTCGGACAAAACTCCGACTTTTTTTGCCCTAGTCGAAACAATTTCATCTGAAACAAATTTTGTTTCATGAAACCCGATCCGACCAAAGTCGCTCAACTCTACTGTACACATCTATCTAGCACCGGAGCTAAAGACAGCTGATTGGTGGGGGTGTCGTGTGTCAGATCTCCACTGATCTGGTATTGATGATTTATCCAAAGGGGAGGTAATCAATATAAGTCTAGACAATTCCTTTAAAGGGAATCTGTTACCTCAATTTGGCAGGCTATTTAAATTCCTTCTGTCTGGTCCGATGGGCGATGTTTCATCGCCTTTCCTCCACCCCATCCTGGGCCGCCGTCTGCAATATTTTCTGGAATTTGAGTAGTTGTCCTCCATAGTCGGCGGGTGTGCAATGCAATCTTGCCTCGCGCATGCACAGTATGCTTTGCCCAACTGCGGGCAAAGCCGAAAAGCATTACTGCGCATGCATTGGTGAACTATGTCCCGGAAATATTTCGCTGTGTTCCTTTAAGAATGTCCTGTATGGAATATTAACCTGCCCTGAAGCAGAGACTCTTATTTCCTGAAATAAGATCAGTTTAATCACTTATACTGCCCATGTTCTATGCTTTATTATGAGTCTGAAAGAAAACATTCATTAATTAGTCCATGTCCTGCTCTAAAAAGACCAATTCGTAAGGGGATACTATCGGTATGTGTCCGTTATTGCATAGCTGCAGCAAGCTGTGGGTCAGTATGGGACGTACTCGCTCATTCATATTACCAGCATGCTATTGCTTGGCTTTACTGAGGAAACTCATCTCCAGCTAGAGCAAAACTCGTTCTGATGTGATGCTCAAACCCATTTCCACTTGAGATTGGAACTCAGACCAGATATGTTCACGGTGCCCTGTAATGCCTGGCACGTATTTGCCCAATTTGAAAACATGCGGCAAGCAATGAATATTCTGAGTAGCTGTCGTTCTACAAGATTGTTAGGAGGCAGAAAAGAAACATGAAACACTGTCTCTCAACACTGTGTTATTTTGCAATAGAACATTAGGAGCATATACTTTTTATATTTTCAGTACATCAATAGAGGATAAGAACATGGTGAAACAATATTATTTTCTCATGTATAGGCCCTAACTGATATTAATTTTCAAAGCAGTGACTAAAGAGTAACGTGACAATATTTTCCAAAGTTCATTAAAGGGGTCGTCTCGTCTAGTGAAATTGGGAAACTTGCAAAGTGTATGTAAAAACAATCAATTTTGCATTTCACCTCTTATTATAAATCCTCTTCGTGGTGAGATTTTCAGCTCTATAAATTAGTGCACATTGTCCTGGTTACCAGCCACCTCTGCAGTCTATCAGAGTTGGCAGGTTTCCTAGACAAGGAGCATACACCTGCAAGCTCCAGAGCATTAGAGTGCTGCTGTGAAGGTGTCTGGATCGATGGATCAATGCTCCGGTGCTTTATCCATGCTGAAGAGACAAAGCTGACTCTGATAGCAGCATCAGAGAGAGCACAGCTCAGGCCAGTTGGGCAACCATGTCGCTTGTCCAAACTGTCAATCTTCATGAGCACACCGTCCCCTTTCAGCAAGCAGAAAGCCAGAAGGCTAGGTAGCAGAGCACTCCAGAAGAAAAAGAGGTGTCAACCCCTTTAGCAGCCTGTCTAGATCTTTTGTGAATTTTTAGCATCGTAATCATTGTCTGATAAATAACTGCTTTTTTAGGGAAGTACAGAAGTCTTTTGTACAGTTGATTCTTGATCTCTTGAGTTCTGAATAGATGATTTATTTGTGCATCATATGATGAATTTTGATCTAAGCAGCATTTTTCGATGTGGGACTCTTTCATATCAGATGGTTCTTCACTGATGCTACCACTGAAGCAAATTCAACTGGTAAGAGAATTGGGCATTGTACAGAGAATTTTACACCCATGAGAGAAGATCAGAGGTGATCAGTATCTTAAAAGAAGATTTTCTTGCAAGCCTATTATCTCCTCATTCTTATAGCCTTCAATATCTGTCCATGCATGACCGTCTTCATGAGAAATGTTCCAAAGCAACAACATGGAGAAGTGAATTTATAGATCATTCTGAAAGTTACATATGTATGTTCATAAGCATTGTACTTCTTTTCATAAATTATTTGTCAGCCCTTTGTGATCTGGGGGATGAAAAGGTTAAGTACTGATTACTTCTTCCTTTAGAACATGTTCTGCTTTTGCCCCAACGTGAAAAAGTCACAGAAAACCACTTTTAGCAATGTAGATGATGAATGTTTTTCACATTTAGGTTTTTGCACAGTATTGATGTCACTTTTTATTAGTGATATGATGTAAGTAAAGAAAAATTTACATTTGTGTTCCAAACTCATCCTGGCAGGTTATGCCTGCTCAAGCCAGATGCCCTTAAAAGTGAGATGTTATCTCTGACTGCAGCCATTGATTCGATCTGCTATTTCTATTACCTTCCTTATCTCTGTACATTATTTGGAGTGGTTTAATTCTCTGCATGCATCACTCAGCCTCCAGAGCAGGTCATCTTAAAGTTACCTGATCACAAGTAGTAACAAACAGAAGTTAGGCTTTTATGGTTTTTAGGTTTGCTGGTGGGGCTGAGTTCTCATGTTTTTACTCTACGAGCACCAGCGATCTTCAGTTTTCCAGTCCCTGGCCCCTTAACTTTATTCTAAAGTCATTGTAATGAAATATTTTTTTCTGTACTGAGTAATGGGAATCCCACAAAGCATTTTAAGCACGTCATACAAACAGTGTAATTTGACTTGCGGGACTTAAGGTTAGATTCCATGGACTGACTGCGGCACGATACGACCACTGATCTGCAAACTTTTATTGATCGGCAGTCATTTAAATCATACCAAAGCAAACAGTGCAGACTGAATGACCTATAGTAGATCGCTCGGTGCATATAGGCTTCCGTATTTTTGGCAATGCAAGTTGTGTTTACAAAGGATGATGCACTGCTTAGAATGATGAATTTTTTATCCAATATAAGATTATTTCACCTGATAAAAAAAGCGTTTTGCTCGTTCATTGGGTGATCATCACAGATAGTCATGAAACGAGTGTTTTTAACAATGCTCGTTTATGATTACCAGTGTAAATGCAGCTTTAGACGCTTAACAGATGTAGTGGAAACAAGCTCAAACATCTCCATAATAATGAATCAGTAGGTGCCCATTAGGAAATCTTTTATCAGCAAACTATCCTGAGATATAGGTGGCAACTACACCCGAAGTTTGTCTGCCGGGCCGGCCTTTAATGACATATTCTAGAAAGAATATCAAATGAAGCTGGAAATGTCAATAAAGAGAGATGGTGAGGAGTTCTTATCCTTAGCCAAGGACTCTTCAGGGATAAAAACATGCCCAGTGGACACTTAGTGTTGACACCTCATGCATGACTGGGTAATGGTCATTTTCTCAGGTATGCTTGGATTAATTATCAAATCCAACATGGGACTGTTAGAAATTGTTTCCTCATTACTCATTTAGCATTGTAAAATCGCTGACAGACTCCATTCAGTTTCACTTTCTCGTAATTTTGTGTACATCAATTTTATTTCCAGGGCATTTTTTAAGACGCTGCCCTCTTTTAATGCCCTATTATTGGAAGGTTCCTCAATAAAAAAAAAACTTATCACAGGGTCTCCCATTGCTGGGTTGTATGATCCTAAAGGACCCCAGCCATACGAATCAGACTAAACTAGGCTGAACCCACTCGGTGGGATTGTCTGACAGTCTAATATGTATTTTAGCCTCTCAACTCTTCCATGGCAGATGCCGAGGGAGAAAAGGATCTGGTCTGGTGAATTTCAGTAGCTAATCCTTTTGTTCGTCTTGGAGATAAGTCGTTGCCAAAGAAGCTCGTGGTGGTTCTCTCATAGATAACACAGAAGCGCTGGGTCAAGCAGAGCAAAATTGCATATGGAGGAGTTAATAGAGAGCTGCGGACTAAATGATAATTTGGCTGATAGTCATCTGATGTGTATTATAGCTGATTCCTTCTCTATAGGGAATTAAAGGGAATCTGTCAGCACGTTTTCGCCACCTCATCTTAGAGCAGGCTGATGTAGGTAAAAAGAAGCTGAATCCATCTAGGCATCACTTAGATTACCAGGTGCGGCCATTCTGACAATCAGAGGTTTTAGATTTAGCAATGAAGCAGAGCTAATAAAGCTAAATTCGCCAACCCAGGCTCTGTATGTACTCTGTCTATAGACAGTGAGCTGCCTATCACAAGAAGGGGTGTTGCCAAACCAGGAGGCACATCTGCTGGATAACAGCAATGAGAAGTTCCTGATTCTAAAACAATCATTGCAAGCAATCAAAACTATGATAACTTTGATAACAAAAGCAATGCTGAAATCTGTGTTTTAACCTCTACAGCATACTTTGTACAGATTACATGGTAAAACCCTGTTGACAGATTCCCTTTAATACCCTACAGAGACTGGATCAGCTATAAGATATAACATAAAGTTTATACTAATAATATACTGCTTTTCTGTATAGCTCAGTGGTCAATATTTCAGTCCATGGATGGTAGTGATTTAGTTCTTGCATGTCGGCCACTCCTCAATAAATTCCTGTGACATTCCTGTGTTTGCCCTGGAGAAATGTTAGTCTGGAAATGCTGGTGTGGGGTGTTAGGTGTAGTGATGGCCGCCTCCTAAGTAAAGTCTTGTAACAGTCCTGTGTTTGCCCCTGGATTAAATATTCAGTATATATGTGTATAAATATAATTATCAATAAGGGATTATATC
The DNA here is from genome assembly GCF_039654945.1 of Dendrobates tinctorius. Taxonomy (NCBI): domain Eukaryota; kingdom Metazoa; phylum Chordata; class Amphibia; order Anura; family Dendrobatidae; genus Dendrobates; species Dendrobates tinctorius. The sequence goes on from NW_027361671.1 coordinate 93,410,269, forward strand.
AGGATATACTGTATGTATGGACAATTGTTTCCTGTATTTGGCATATGAATATATATGTATCCCAGTTATGGTGTTGGAGATGTCAGTCAGCTGTGATGGAATACAAACTAAGCTGATTATTATCAGTTACAAAGACAATTACTTTGTGTAAATCAGAAAAACCTGCATCAAACCTGTTGGTGGTAGCTTGGGAGCAGCCATTATTGTCAAATTAGAAGGATGACATACCCCCGTTTTCCTTATTTACATATATATGAATGTATTCCATGACAAAATGATATAGCCAATCAGGTCAGGCCACATTATAGTCAAAAATATATATATAAAAAGGTCTCAGAGAGAATATATATCTTATAAGCAGCTCCAAAGAGAGAAAGGGCACCACACAGCTGTGCAGGAAACAGGCGCGGGATGGTAGGTATGACTTGTTCTGTAGTAATGTTGTGCATGTATACCTACATCTCCTGTATGTTTTGTTAGGGTAGGTTATGTTGGGGGTTAATGTCTTAAAAGAAATTCTCCATTGAGAACCGTTTAGGTAAGCATAGAATTATCTCCCAAGTTATATGCACAATTGTCTGGTGAACAATCGTTATACAGACATAGCCATCCATATTTTAGTTCATTTTGACCTTTGCAGTTTTTCAACTTTTCTGCACATGTTCAATAACATCAAGTGGTAAACTAACAAATTTTACTGATGAAGGTCACGTTGATGGGTTTTATATTTACTATATACACATGAATGGAAAATCCTTTGAGATGGGATGAGGATTCCCCTTTGACATACACATCCAGTACACAGTCAATTATTAGGAACACATATTTTGATTTCATAGTCGTATCTGGGATTTTCTTCTTTTCAGTGGACAGATGCCCAATTGTGTCTGACAGTGTTAATAGATAGTGGTCCACAATTTTATTAACAAGGCCATGTTAGGAAATCCCATATCTGTACAGAGAGTATATATATTTCACAAGACAATCCCGGGTAGATATGAAATGTTTGAAGGGAATTGAACTGATGGAAGGTGTTTTCCCACAAGGATATTGTCTGAGCTCCAGGGAAAGCATACAACAACTGGGTTATAATAAGATGACAGTGCTACAGTCTCTGAGCACTGGGGAATACTCTGGGGTGTTGAAGAAATGAAACGTCAGATGGTGGTGAAAATCTAGGATTCTTTTAGATATCAAATGCGTATTTTTTTTATTTTTTTTATTAGAAATGAAATCCTAATGAGACAGATATGAGGAAAAACACAATACTCTAGCCAGACACAGGGTCATTAAAATTGTATAAAGGACTTTCAAAGATATTCACACAAACTGGAACAAGGAAAAGGCAGTAGTGGTACCTAATAAATGTGTCTAATTTTTCTAGTCATTTTTTGAGGGCCCCATCACAATTACATGTAATATTTTTTCTGTGTGCCCTTTATGTGTCCTCAGTGTCCTAATTAACTCCTTCACCCCCAAGGGTGGTTTGCACGTTCATGACCGGGCCAATTTTTACAATTCTGACCACTGTACCTTTATGAGGTCATAACTCTGGAACGCTTCCATGGATCCCGGTGATTCTGACATTGTTTTCTCGTGACATATTGTACTTCATGATAGTGGTAAAATTTCATTCAAATAACTTGCGTTTATTTGTGAGAAAAATGGAAATTTGGCGAAAATTTTGAAAATTTCGCAATTTTCCAACTTTTATGCCCTTAAATCACAGAGATACGGCACTCAAAAAACTTGATAACTAACATTTCCCACATGTTTACTTTACATCAGCACAATTTTGGAACCAACATTTTTTTGTGAGGAAGTTATAAGGGTTAAAAGTTGACCAGCGATTTCTCATTTTTACAACACCATTTTATTTTTACGGACCACATCACATTTGAAGCCACTTTGAGGAGTCTATATGATAGAAAATACCCAAAAGTGACACCATTCTAAAAACTGCACCCCTTAAGGTGCTCAAAACCACATTCAAGAAGTTTATTAACCCTTTAGGTGCGTCACAGGAATTTTTTTGAATATTTAAAAAAAATGAACATCTAACTTTTTTTCACAAAAAAAATACTTCAAGTTCAATTTTTTTATTTTACCAAGGGCAACAGGAGAAATTGGACTGCAAAAGTTATTGTGCAATTTGTCCTGAGTACGCTGATACCTGATATGTGGGGGGAACGACTGTTTCGGCGCATGGCAGAGCTCAGAATGGAAGGAGCGCCGTTTGACTTTTTCAATGCAAAATTGGCTGGAATTCAGATCGGACGCCATGTCACGTTTGGAGAGTCCCTGATGTACCTAAACAGTGGAAACCCCCTACAAGTGACCCCATTTTGGAAACTAGACCCCCCAAGGAACTTATCTAGATATGTGGTGTGAACTTTGAACCCACAAGGGCTTTACAGAAGTTTATAACGTACAGCGGTACAATTAAAAAATCATATTTTTTCCACAAAAATGATCTTTTCACCCCAATTTTTATTTTCCCAAGGGTAACAGGACCCTAAAAGTTATTGTGCAATTTGTCCTGAGTACGCTGATACCCCACATGTGGGGGTAAACCACTATTTGGGCGCATGGCAGAGCTCGGAAGGGAAGCAGCGCCATTTGACGTTTTTGGCTGGAATTGAGATCGGACACCATGTCGCGATTGGAAAACCCCTGATGTACCTAAACAGTGGAAACCCCCACAAATGACACCATTTTGTAAACTAGACCCCCCAAGGAACTTATGTAGATGTGTGGTGAGAACTTTGAACCCCCCAGTGCTTCACAGAAGTTTATAACGCCCGGGCGTGAAAATAAAAAATTCGTATTTTTTCCACAAACATGATCAATTAGTCCCCAATTTTTTAGTCACCATTTTTTTATTTTCCCAAGGGTACCAGGAGAAATTGGACCCCAAAAGTTGTTGTCCAATTTGTCCTGAGTACGCTGACACCCCATATGTGGGAGAAAACTACTGTATTTTCACACGTTAGGGCTCGGAAGGGAAGTAGTGACGTTTTGGAATGCAGACTTTGATGGAATGGTCTGCAGGTGTCATGTTGCCTTTGGAGAGCCCCTAATGTACCTAAACAGTGGAAACCCCCCACAAATGACCCCATTTTGGAAACTAGACCCCCTAAGGAACTTATCTAGATGTGTGGTGAGCACTTTGAACCCCCAAGGGCTTCACAGAAGTTTATAATGCCCGGGCATGAAAATAAAAAAAATCGTATTTTTTCCACAAACATGATCAATTAGTCCCCAATTTTTTCATTTTCCCAAGGGTAACAGGAGAAATTGAACCCCAATAGTTGTTGTCCAATTTGTCCTGAGTACGCTGACACCTCATATGTGGGAGAAAACTACTGTATGGACACACGTCGGGGCTCGGAAAGGAAGTAGTGACGTTTTGGAATGCGGACTTTGATGGAATGGTCTGCGGGTGTCATGTGCGTTTGGAGAGCCCCTGATGTACCTAAACTATTGAAACTCCCCACAAGTGACCCCATTTTGGACACTAGACCCCCCACAGAACTTATCTAGATGTGTGGTGAGCACTTTGAACCCCTAAGTGCTTCACAGAAGTTTATAACGCTCGGATGTGAAAATAAAAAAATCATTTTTTTCCACAAAAATTATATTTTTGCCCCCAATTTTTTATTTTCCTAAGGGTAACAGGAGAAATTGGACCCCAAAAATTGTTTTGCAATTTGTCCTGAGTAGGCTGATACCCTACATGTGGGGGTAAAACACTGTTTGGGCGCATGGCAGAGCTTGGAAGGGAAGGAGCACCATTTGACTTTTTCAACTCAGAATTGGCTGGAATTGAGATCAGATGCCATGTTGCATTTGGAGAGCCCCTGATGTGCCCAAACAGTGGAAACCCCCAATTCTAACTCCAACCCGAACCCCAACACAGCCCTAACCCTAATCTCAGCCCTAACCCTAGCCCTAACCCTAGCCCTAACCCTAGCCCTAGCCCTAACCCTAACCCTAACCCTAGCCCTGGACCTAACCCTAGCCCTAACCCTAATGGGAAAATGGAAATAAATACATTTTTTAAATTTTATTATTTTTCCCTAACTAAGGGGGTGATAACGGGGGGTTTGATTTACTATTTATGGCGGTTTATATGTTTGGCAGCTGTCGCACGCTAAAAGACGCTTTTTATTGTAAAAATAGTTTTTGCATCACCACATATTGAGAGCTATAATTTTTCCGTATTTTGACCCACCGAGTCATGTGAGGTCTTATTTTTTGCGGGACGAGTTGACGTTTTTATTGGTACCATTTTCGGGCACGTGACATTTTTTGATCGCTTTTTATTCCGATTTTTGGGACGCAGAATGAACAAAAACCAGCGTTTCATGAATTTCTTTTGGGGGGGTGCATTTACACCGTTCCGTATGCGGTAAAATTGATAAAGCAGTTTTATTCTTCGGATCAGTACGGTTACAGCGATACCTCATTTAGGTCTTTTTTTATGTTTTGTCGGTTTTATGCAATGAAAACTATTTTATATAAAAAATAATTATTTTTGCATCGCTTTATTCTGCGAGCTATAACTTTTTTATTTTTTTGCTGATGATGCTGTTTGGCAGCTCGTTTTTTGCGGGACAAGATGATGTTTTCAGCGGTACCATGGATATTTATATGTGTATTTTTGATCGCGCATTATTACACTTTTTGTTTGGCGGTATGATAATAAATAATTATTTTTTGCTTCGTTTTTTATTTTTCTTTTTTAAGGGGTTCGCTAAAGGGGTTAACTAATGGACAGTTTTATAGGGCGGGTCATTACGGACGCGACAATACCTAATATGTGTACTTTTATTGTTTTGGTTTTTTTTTATTTCCAAAAAATGGATTTATTGGGGGAATATTTTTTTTTTTTTCTAATTTATTTGGCGATTTTTAAAAATTATTTTAACACTTTTTTTTAACTTTTTTTTAACTTTATTACATAGTCCCAGGTGGGACATCACTGTCCTGTGACAGATTGCTGATCTGTCACATCACAGATCACTGTGACAGATCAGCGATCTGTCACAGGCAGTGCAGAAGGCTTCCTCATGCCTGCGCTTTGCAGGCACTGAGGAAGCCAGCTTCCTGCAGGCCCCCGAAGGCCCCCGTCGCCATCTTGGATTCGGGGACCTGCAGGAAAGGAGCCCCCCCGCAGCAGCGTGCACATTGCACTGCCGTGGGGGGCTCAGGGAAGCACGGAGGGAGCCCCCTCCCTGCCGATGCTTCCCTTTAACCCCCAGTACACCGCGATCATGTTTGATCGCGGTGTGCAAGGGGTTAACGTGTCGGGGGCGGTCCGTGACCGCCCCTGACACATTGTGCCGGGTGTCAGCTGTGATAATCAGCTGACACCCGGCCGCGATCAGCGGAGCTCACCACGTGGGCGCCGCTGATCGCGGTAGACATACTATCCCATCCATGGGCATAGGGGCCCAGGTCCCATGGACGGGATAGTACGTCGGATGTCAGGAAGGGGTTAAACATGGCCGTAGATATACTGTAGGACTGATGGCTGATTTGTGGGAGGAACCGCTCCCGTTGAGTGTCCGGGCCGGAACCAAGGGAGTTGTCATCTGGCTTCCGGGGGAAACTGTCCCCGGGGGGCAGAATTCAGGGACAGACCGTTGTGACAGACAGATGGGCTAGGCGAGGGACCAGTACAAAAGAGGTGGAGAATTCCTGGGATGATGAGTCAGCAGACCGAAACAGAGACAGCAGGAGATGGTGGGAGCGGCTGAGAGCGAGAGCGACTCACCAGTGCCAGGGAGGATGCTCACCGAGGACTCCAGAGGGACGGTACCGAGGCGATTATCCGGGACATGCTTCCCCGCTCCAGCCCGCGGCTGCTGTGGCCCCAGTTCAACCCGCGGCCGCTGCCGCCTCCCCTCGGCCCGCGACTACGGCCTGCCCGCGGTCACCCGCGCTGCGGCCTGTTCCCCGCCACCTGCAGCCGCCCTGTTCTCACCAGTGGCCGCGGCAAGTCCAGTACCGCCGGCGGCCACCACTGTTCCGCTCCGGTCCGCAGCAGGGGCCGGGCCTCTGCTGACCGCGGACCTCCCGTCGCAGCCATTAGCTGCGCAGGTGGCCTGGTATTCGCCACCACACATCGCTGCTGCTTGCCCCAGGCCACGGGCTGTGGCCCAACCATCCAAGGACCCCGGTGGAGCCTGTGGGGCTCCAGTGTCATCAGCGCGCCGGAGTGCGCGAAGACTTCGTCATCGCCTCAGCAACTGGGCCCAGCAACTACTACGCCGAAAGACCACCAACCCGAACGGCGAGGGACGTCTGGACGGCTAAGTTGACTTTATAATTAAGGACCCGTAGTCAGCCATACCGCGGCCCTATAGTGACCGGCTGTTGCCGGGAGTAGTCGTGTTCTACCCGTTTGTGTGTGCCTGTATAGAACCCCTGCGAGGGCAACCCGTGTTACCCCTTTTGGTGATCAGGCCGGGACTGAGGAAAGTTCCCTCTAGTCTTATAAACGTTAATATAAAAAGCACCTAATTGTCTCGCGACTCGCCACTGCATCCTGCGTACCTGCAAACACCACAGATCTACCTAGGATGCTTATCTTGTGAGACACAGAGTAGTTAGCATTTCACACAAAACAGAGTACAAATTCCAAAAAACAACCTCTGATGCCAAAATGATTTGAAGTTAAACGGTATATTTTTATAGGTGCTACCGTATCTGTGGTTCATGAGAATCACCAATCAGATGCTCAATGGACTCATTAAAGAGGACCTCTCTTTGGCTTTTTTAATATAAGCTGAGTACCTCCTCCAATTGATGCTGCTCTACTGATTGTGGGACAGTTTTTCTTTTTTGTCTGTGCCCCTCTGTTCCAGAGTTATGCCCCTCGGTAATATAGCTGCCAATTTTCCCTTCAACCAATTGGGCGTATACCTCACAACTTCTCGTTAAGTATTTTATTTTTCTCCTCTGATACTGGACAATCAAAAATGGGTACTCAAAGAAAGAAACCGAACTTGTGGTCATAAAAGAGGTCAGAATCGAAGTAATCAATTAAAAACCTTTAATAACAACCAATGGTTAAGAAACGGGTGCACACAGAGTAATAAGAGTCATATTATCAAAATATGTAGGTATCGCTAGGTAAAAGTACAAAAAAGATAATAATAATAATAACAATAATAATAATCCAGACCAACCAGATTGCAAAGATTGAAAAAATATGTGTCAAAAACTCACACAACAACAGATAGAAGATGGTTGCAATTATGGTGATGAGCAAAATAATGGTAATACCTAATCTGTTGTGGTGTGTTTATGACACATATTTTTTCAAACTTTGCAATCTGGTTGGTCTGGATTATTATCTTTTTTGTACTTTTTACATAGAGATATATACATATTTTAATATCACGGTTCTTATTACTGTGTGTGCACCCATTTCTGTATAGTGCCACCACTTGTTAATAATGGTTTTTTAATTCATCACTTCAGTTCTCACCTCTTTCATGACCACAAGTTCGGTTTCTTTCTTTGGGTACATATTTCTTTCGAATGGTCTGCCATTCAGTGCTCACGGCAGTAAATGTCAACTAATTATGTTGGATTATTCCATTTGCTTATACTGTTATTATCTTGAACTGACATATATTACCTGCTGAGTCCAGAATGTGTTTTAACAATCAAAAATGGCCACACCTATAGAGAAGTTCTGTTGAATATACCCAGTTGGTTGAAGGGTGAATTTACATCTTTATTACTGAGAGGCTTAACTTTAGAAAAGAGGGGCACAGAAATTAAAAGAAAAAAAAAAAGTGTTTCAGAATCAGTGGAGCAGTAACAATTGAAGGAGGTACTCAGTTTAAAAAAAAAAAGATCAGTGAAAAGTTATGTTTAAGGGATAGGAGAGCAAGAACTGTGCAGTATATTGTCAGTAGTTGTAAAACACTTAGGCCTCATTCAACATGTATATCATACCCATATTTGAATACCTGTGTTCTGGGTGTAATATTCAGACCCTCAGTATTATTTAACCAAATCTTCGCACCATAGAGCTATTTAGTACAATAAGGGCGACTTTGTGGACATTCAAGGGACCAGACCTTACTTTCTAAGTATGGATAACCAAAAACATAAGCGAACATACCTATTAGTATAAGTGAATTGTGTAGGTGCAAATTCACACTGTGGCCATTAACAGACAAAACCTATAATAAGAAGTCATTTATATATTTTGCACTTTGCACTTACACTGACAGGCATGCTCTCTACAGTTTTTGGTTTTGCATAAATGTCTTGTGCTTGGTACAATTGAGAGAGGGACCACTCCCCTTTGAGCTCTGCATCGTCTATTTAGCTTTCCACAGGCAGGTATAAAGCAGTCAGATCTAGGTGATACTAGAGTTAGCAACCATCTTGTATACCTTGTTGCGGTGGGACGGCTATCATACTTGTCATTACATGTATTTCTATTTATGTATTTACTTACTTCAGGGTATCGACTCACTGCTTTTATTCTAGGTGTTATTCTAAATATGGATTCATAATGTAAGGTCTGGACCCCTGAAACGCCACTGAATCACACTTGCAGTACTATAAATCACTTAGTCGCACAAATTTGATTTATCAGAACTTGGGGGGAGGTCTAGATATTACACACAGAATACCAATATTCAAATATCATTATTCAGCCAGATACTTTTGGTTATAGGAATATTGGTTGGTTCAAATATTCAAATATGTAAGGTCAAGACCTCACATTCTAAATACAGATGGTTAAATAATAGAAAAAAAATATTTGGAAAGAAAACCTACAGCCCATATTTTGCATATCACATATTCCAGCTGTTACCCAACTGTTACATAAGCACTACAGATGTGTCCTCTTTTTCTTTTGTCTCGGCTTGTTATATTCTGAGATGTGTGGTGCAAGATGACAACATAATTGTGCGATACTATGTAGCAGTCAATATAATGAATTTACTGAAAGATTTGAATCCTTACCAAAATGTATAAAAAGGTAGATGTGTAACCATATCTATGCATAGAACACCTTAAACATATCTGTAGGATGCCATATATGCAGAATTTACTCTTTACTACTCTTTACTACTATGCCACTACTAAATAGCGCTGTCCAGCATAAATATCTGTTAACTTCATTATTAACAGAATAGTTATAGAACATACCAGCAAAGGCATTACTGTAGTAGGTGCAGAGATTGAATACATACCTGGGCCCTGGAGCTTAGGGAGGCCCAAAGGGTCCCTTTGACCCATGTAAGAAGTCCAATAACATTAAAGACCTGTGATAATTAGGAGCTATTTTGTAAGCTATTTTTTGAGATTTTTCACCAGGGCTTACAATCTTTAAATTGCGCCACTACATAACAACCTCCACATGGAACCTACGCATTTCAGCAGTAAGTCTTATCCAATAATAAGGTGCACAGTGTAAACATGTGGGTCAGTGTCTACCCCTGTATATGCAGTTCTGTTCCATATGAATGCTTTCAATAATGAAATAAATAGTACATTTTACATGATAGTAATGCTGGTCAGTGCTCTTTACTATTGGATTGTTGTGTGGCTTTGAAATGTCTATGCATGGATTTGCAGTCAGCAGGTGTCCCCAGAAGATGGTAAGCTGACTCCCTTACTTTTTAACTTGGTGTAATGGTAAATCCATTAGATATATCTTTAGATGATGCACCTTATAGCACATTGCATTACAGACTTTCATGTTTTTGTAGCAGTTTGCAATCCACAGTTTTATGGACAAGACCATCTTAAAAAATCACATATCTATACTGGTACAAAAAATGTAACAAACATATATGTGGGGATGTGAATAGTAAGAAATATTTTTTTTTTTCCTTACAGGTGCAAAAAATACAGATGGAGACTGACACATGATTTCAAGGATGCCTGAGAATTAAGAAGATGTTAAGCTACCTTTAAATGAACTGTTGTTAGTATCCTACCAGACGTCCTGTTCATGAAAATAGGACCAGAAGCATGACATAAGTGAAGTAAAGCTACGTTCATCTGAGATCCAGAAGCAGCTTTTCAAATCTGAAAATCACTGAACCACAAAACATCTAAGGAATCTACTTTGTTTGGAAACCTTAGACTCTAAAACACTCTAATATTGCTCTTGTTACTTTAAGATAAAGAAACTGATATAACCTTCCAATAAATTTACTTACTCCCAACAGACTTTGAAGAGCGCTGTCATGGAGGAATATGAATTTAGTGTTAAACAGCTACAACCGAATGTCATATCGGTACGCCTCTACAAGAGAAAAGTGGGTGGCCTGGGGTTTCTGGTCAAGCAAAGAAGGAGCAGACCTCCAGTTATTATTTCTGACTTAATTCGAGGTGGAGCAGCCGAGCAAAGTGGTCTTGTGCAGGTCGGTGACATTATACTGGCAGTGAACGATAGGCCACTTGTAGATTCTAGTTATGAAACTGCCCTGGAAATACTACGCAGTATTGGCTCAGAGACATTTGTAGTGCTCATTCTTAGAGGTCCTGAAGGGTTCACCACTCATTTGGAGACAACATTTACAGGAGATGGAACACCCAAAACAATTAGAGTTACCAGACCTCTGTGCCCAAAGTCAAGTGACTTATCAAGTCAGAGCCTATATAGTAAAGACCAACAAAATATGGTGGACAGTGCCACAAGTTCAGCTGGTTCATCTTGGCAAGAAGTCCACCAGCTTCTTAAGTTAAATGGGCTTGACGGAGTCAAAGGAGATGACATCAGTATAAGTCCTTGCCTTAATGGGGGAGCCGAAAAAAATGATATCATGAAAGAGATTGAACCAGTAGTGAACTTGCTTCAGAATGCATGTAAAGAGCTAAATGGAGATCATCTTACAGAAAGGAAGGATGCAGAAGTGCAAGTTGAAAGGTAAGATATCCCTGCATAAAATAAGCCTAACCTAACCTCCAGCTCTAGCATTGTATCATTACATAAACGATCAAGTCAGTCAACTCCCCTTTAGATGTAATTATATTCCTTTACCAAAAGGAATTAAATATTCACATCTAAAACCTGTGAAATGTAATAATTCTTTAGTTGAGCTACGGTATATCTTCAGAGTATGATCAAATTCAGCATGTATTCAAGCTATCATACCACTATTCTAATTTCCTTTCTATATCCACTTTTGCATAAAGTCTGAATATCCACAACCTCAAACAGTAAAAATTGGTCTTCGATGCTAATGCGGTAGTGGGGATGTGTGGGTGGTAATGTCCTTTAGAGAATAGAGAGAAGTTGTGTTTCACACTTGATAAGAATATTTGCCATGTTCTGGGTGTGCGAACGCAATAACCACGTCTTGTTCATTTCATTGTTAAATGAAAACAGATAGAAAATGATGCATTTAGTGTCCACCATGACAGAAAGCCAAAACTTAATAGAAACACACAAAATCCACAACAAGTTTATGCAGTTTATGCAACTCCATTCATTTTTCAGAGTCTGCAGGGATAATTTTTGTGCTCATTGCTAATTCTATGACAATCCTAGAGGTTTGATGCTGGCTCTCTTTCTCACAGTATAAGTACGTACATTCAATTCTGTCTCCACATGCCATATTTATGCTATATTTTAGGACTTTTCACACTTCTGATCACTTTTCTAAAGTGGCAATACCACTGGACAGAGTTTCATGGGAGGAATAAAAACTTCCCACAGACCAAATGATTTACTATTACTTATACCAGGAATAACATTTGTAGATTTACATTTTTGGCATAATTACAGCAGATGCACCAAGTTTATTAAAGGGAATCTGTCATCAGGATTTTGCAATCTAATTTGCTATTTACTGGGGCTGTCGTTAATACGTCACATAATGGGCTGCTTGCTGTAGTTTTGACAAAATCACTACATAATCAGCAGAAGATTATGAGTAGTGGACTAGTAAATCTGCTGCCATGAAGTCCTCCATATTCGTGAGCTCTGCATAACCCCACCCACACCACTCATTGGCAGTTTTCTGCCTATGCAGAGTGTACACAGAAAACTAGCAATCAGTGGTGTAGGCGTGTTTATACAGAGCTCAGTAATCAGAGAAGTGGTAGATCGACAGCAGATAAAATAGTGATTCTATCAGAAATATAACACGCAGTCCAGTAAGTGAATTCTACACTAGCACACAGATGTCTGAAGCACAAGTGCTCCCCCTCTGTAGCCCCGCTCTCCACTCATCGTTCCACTCTCCACTCACTGTCCCGCTCTCTCCCTCCACAGCCCTTGTCTCCACTGGCTGTCCCACTCTCTTCCTCAGCAACCCAGCTCTCCACCCGCGTCCCGCTCTCTCCCTTAACAGCCCCGCTCTCCACCCGCCAACACGCTCTCTCCTTCCACAGCCCTGCTCTCCACCTGCCGTCCTGCTCTCTCACTCTGCCGCACCGCTCTCCATGCGGCATCCTGTTCTATCCCTCCGCATCCCTGCTCTCCATTCATGTCCCGTTCTCCACAGTCCGGCTCTCTCCCTCCACAGCCCTGCTGTCCACATGCTGTCCTGCTCTATCCCTTTGCAGCCCCGCTCTCCATTCATGTCCCGCGCTCTCCCTCGCAGCTTCACTCTCCACCTGCATCCCGCACTTTCCCTCTGCAATCCCGCTCTTCACCCACCAGTAGGTGGTTCTATGTGGAGTGGGCGTGGTTTGATACATGCACACACACATGCATACACTCAGCTTTATATATATATAGATTGGTAAATGTAACAAACTTAATTTATAGACTTTACTTTATAAGAGTAAAAAGTAACCTTAAAGCCAAAATTACATAATACTTTAATTTTCAACCTTTACTCAACATCACCTCTGCTTCCCTTTACACGTGCATCACAAATTATAACAGTAAGAAGTCACATTTATAAAACTAAAAGGGTCATTATATCGCAATAAGTATGTAATATCCATCAATATCATCTGATTACATTAATAAAATTGTAACGTCAACTCTACGAAGGAGGTTTTCTGTGTTCTAGTAAATAAATGTGTAGCCTAAATTCTCCAACAACACGAACAGAAGTTTAATAAAGCTGTATTCTGAAGTGTATATTAAAGGGGTTCTCCACCTTTTGGGATAATATACAGCGTGGGCCATATATATGGACAAACCTAAATAAAATGGGAATGGTTGGTGACCCAGATCAGCGCGCTGAATTTGCAGAATGGGCAAAACAAAAATTGGAACAGGACCTTCAGTTTACACAGAACATTATGTTCAGTGATGAGGTAAACTTTTTTGGGTGGGCCATTTATATGGATACACCTAAACAAAATGGGAACGGTGACAGTTTTCTTGCGCAGGGTGTCTTGCATTGAAATCTGCTGCAATGACCTGGGTACTGCGTTCACCAGACATCAACACAATTTCTATCCGCTCCTCACATTTTAACCTTTGCGACATGTCAATGGCTGTACACAAAGAGAAACTTGTAAATAACTCATGAAAGATTATGGTTACATTAAAACCAAGCACATCATTGTTTTTCTTGTGAAATTCTCAATAAGTTTGTTGTGTCACATGACCCTCTTCCCATTGAAAGAAATAAAGTTGGATCCAAAATGGCTGACTTCAAAATGGCCACCATGGTCACCACCCATCTTGAAACGTTTTCCCCCTCCCATATATTAATGTGCCACAAACAGGAAGTTGATATCACCAACCATTCCCATTTTATTTAAGTGTATCCATAAAATGGCCCACCCTGTATATACAGCTCTGGCAAAAATTAAGAGACCACCACATCAAACCCCTGTCATGGGCAGCCCAATCTCCAGACCTGAACCGCATTGAAAACCTCTGGAATGTAATCAAGAGGATGATGGATAGTCACAAGCCATCAAACAAAGAACTGCTTACATTTTTACGCCAGAAGCAGTGTGAGACTGGTGGCAATCAGGCCAAGACGCATGAAAGCTGTGATTAAAAATCATGGTTATTCCACAAAATATTGATTTCTGAACTCTTCAGGAGTTAAAACATTAGTATTGTTGCTTCTACATGATTATAAGCTTGTTTTCTTTACATTATTTGAGGTCTGGAAGCACTGTGCTTTTTTTTTATTTTGACCATTTCTCCTTTTAAAAAAAAAAAAAAAAAAAAAATTTCTTGCTTGGAAATTCGGAGACAAGTTGTCAGAAGTTTTTAGACTAAAAGAACAATTTACATTTTACTCAAAAATATACCTATAAAGGGAAAAATCATACAAACTGAACATTTTTGCCAGAGCTGTATATTTATTGTTTAGTGCAGTGCACGTGCCCAGGATAAAAATGAGTTAACTGAGTCTGTCAGTCATGGGAGTTTGTAATTTTTTTTTTCCTGTCTTTTCTGTGCTCCTCTCAGCTGATTTATTACCACAAATCACATAAAAGTTAAATGTGCATGAAAAAAGAGCTTGTAAAAGCCAAATGGTAAAAAAAAAAAAAGAAAGAAAGTAAAACAATTGATAAAGGATAACCCATTTAAGTGAAAATCTGGAGCTCATTATAGCTGGATCCCCACACTGGAGAATTTAAAGGGAAATCTGCTGGCTCATGCTAACCACCAAACTTATAAATGAATTTGTAGGTTATAAGAATACAAGTAAATCTATGCCTTTAATAAAAGAAAACCAACACTGCTCTGTTGTAGAGAAATCTACCTTAGACCAGTTTCATGCATCCATGAAACACAGACTGTTCTCACATCAAAAGACCACTGGGCATATATGAAGCAGTTAGCTCAGGTCAGGAGACACGGTGGTGAGGTCTGTCTTTCAATCTCATAATGGTCCCTGTTTCACGGATGTGTGAAGCTAACCTTAGTAGTATAGAAATGAGGCTGGAAGTGCTTTAAGAGAGACTGAGAACTTCTATTGCTTTGGCTGCCAGTTTCATTCTGAGACTCCACCCTCCAATAGGTGATTGACATGCATCACCAGTACAAACTGACAATCACTTAGATGAAGGCAGAGGTAAGCCACGTGCACACATACAGTATTTGTTGAGTATTTCACTCCTCATTTTGGCTTAGAAATGCTGATCTAAAATACTAACCCAATACTGAAAGTGTGAAAGTGGCCTTAGGCTGAAAATGGAACTGGGAGCCGAGGCAGCGGAAGTTCTCCATCCTGCAAGGGCACTTCCAGCCTCATTTGCATATTACTAATTAATTGGATTTATCTGTAACAGGGCTCTGGTTAATTACTGGATTCTTATCCATGTAATTACACACATATTGTTTAATAATATGTTCAAAGATCTTTCCTAGTATAGAAGAAAGGCTCACTGGCCTGTAATTTCTGGGCTCCATCTTCTTTCCTTTTTTGAAGATAGGGACATCATTTGCCCTTATCCAATCTTCTGGAACTTCTCCTGTTCTTCAGAATTTTTCCAAGGAAGGAAGAGCTGAAATTAGAGAGGCAGGTGCTGGATGCTTCAGAGTGTTAGATTACATCATAATAAATGAATCCATGATATGACTCATACATGCTAATAGCATACAGTATATGAGTCTCAGGATGGTGCTTTGTAGGTGGAATGGGCAGGCACTGAGTCTGGGAGTGTGTAAGCTGCGGGAAAAATACAGCTCTGGCAAACAAACCAGTGTGCACTGCCTCCTGGAAAATGTAGTCTAGAGACGCAGAGGGAGAGCTGTCAGGAAGCTCAGATTGGAAACAATAACAGATTATAAGAATGGCTATAAGGGACTTAATGAACGCTAAAAAAAGGAAAATAAATGTAGCAAGGGCATTTAGGGATTGGTTACAGTGAATGCTAGATCGCTTTATTTGTGCCTGGAAAACCCCTTTAAGGGTAAAGTTTTCTGCATCATGATTTAGTTAACACAATATTTGTGTGCTTGAAACATGCTACATCTGAATCATATAGTGAACAACCTCCTTAAAGGGGTTGTCTGGTCCATATCGATAATTCTGCACTCTGTGTGACTGCAGACTTATGAATCCCCCACAGCGCCAGCATTTGCGCAGCTGTGAGTCGCTGGTTTCTGACCCTGGACTGGAGGGTATGTAGGAGTTATACCTACTCCTAGCCAGTGGGTATGGCCGACTAGAGGGCATGACCTCACTCTATACAGATGTATGGAGCGAGGCTGAGCCCGGTGGCCGGGAGTACGTATAACTCATACACATCCTCCTGTCCAGTGTCAGAGACCGTAGAATCTCCACAACGCACAGTGTGTGTGCTGGGGGATTCATAAGTCTGCAGTTACACAGAATAACTACAGACATCAATTTGGACCAGATAACCCATTTATTAGTCCAGGTATGTTCCCAGGAAGCTATTATTTGCTTCATGTATTCCCATATACACAATTTCTAATATACGGATGTAATCTGTTCTTGCATTTCTTGGAGAGAAGCTGATATTTGTTGTTGTGGAATCTGAGATTAATTAATAGTTGGATTAAATGACAGCATCTGGAAGGCACTTAGAACTATCATTCTTTTCAGTGCAAAGCATGCGGACTAAGTTCATCTTCATCACCAGTGAGAATCATGTGGACAGATTCACCTCTTGTATCTTTGCCTTTTGTGACAGCAATGTGTGAAGACCTTTCTTTGTTAACTATTAGTTCCAATTAAGCAATTCTCTATCCTCCGTTGGAGGTGCCACTGTGATGAATCATGAGTCATGCCTTTAGTAGTTTATGTAGGATTAATAGTAATAAACAGTATATAATAATAATAATAATAAATTTTATTCTTATAGCGCCGACATATTCCTCAGCACTTTACATTTCAGAGGGGATTTGTACAGACAATAGACATTACAGCATAACAATAATCACATACAGTAGATTATAACAAATGCCAAGAGGAGTGAGGGCCCTGCTCGCAAGCTTACAGTCTATGAGGAAAGAGGTAGACACGAAAGGTGGGTGGTAACAGTTGCCCTGATTGTATGGACCAGCCATAATGTTAGGTGTGTGACAGTACGGACACAGAGGGCTAATGGATGCATAAAGCATGTGGGAACATGATGCGGGAAATCTGGTTATGGTAAAAAAACTTTTGGCTGTGCCACACAGGGATAGATTAGGTTAATGTGTTGAGGCAATAGGCCAGTCTGAATAAATGCATTTTCAGGGCACGCTTAAAATTGTGGGGATTGGGGACTAATCGTATTGACCTGGGAAGTGCATTCCAAAGAATTGGCGCGGCACGTGTAAAGTCTTGGAGACGGGAGTGGGAGGTTCTGACTATTGAGGATGCTAACCTCAGGTCATCAGCAGAATGGAGGGCGCGGGTAGGGTGGTATACTGAAACAAGGGAGGAGATGTAGGGTGGTGCTGAGCCATGGAGGGCTTTGTGGGTGAGGGTAATAAGTTTATACTGAATTCTGGAGTGGATGGGTAGCCAGTGTAATGACTGGCACAAGGTAGAGGCATCGGTGTAACGATTGGTGAGGAATATGATCCTGGCTGCAGCATTCAAGACAGATTGGAGAGGGGAGAGTTTGGTAAGAGGGAGACCTGTTGTGAGTTCATTTTCCCCTTCACTACTGAGGCCCGAGGAACTCCCTCTTCTGGTGAAGAAAGGTAGTGAGCCTGATTATCAAACACCTGAGCCTGATGATGATGACTGGCTGAGTGGAGTTACTGACTGGATATAAGGCTGCCGACACCCTTCTGCCCTGCGGGTGATTTCTCTGTGGGATCCTTGGAGACCAGTCTGAATTCCTGCTCTTCTAAAGCTAAGTTTTCTGCTCGGCTTTTTGCATTTGTGCTTTGACTTTGTTTTGCTTTGTTTTTCTGGATTTCTGCCATTCCCTGCTGGGGTGAGCTGAATTCCTTTAGCTCTGTCTTCTGAAAATACCTGAGTGCTGATTTAGTTTTTGAAGCCTAGCTGCTTCAGGGTCTTTTTCCATATCAGCTTGTTGGCTTATGTCTTTGATAGGGTTTTGGCAGATTGCAGACAGCAACCTTCCTTTCCTGTTCTGTTTAGTTAGCTTGGGCCCCATCGTTTGCTCAGCCTATCTTTCTATCTGTGTGAGTGTTTTTTCATCTTGCTTCACCGTCATTATATGTTGGGGGCTGCCTTTTACTTTGGGGTCTGCTCTGGGACAGTTTAGATATCCTTTTCTGTCTTTAGGCTATTTAGCTCTCCGGCTGTGATCGAGGGGTCTAGGGCACTGTAGGAACCCCCCACGGCTACTGCTAGTTGTGTTGATAGGTTCAGGGGTCTGCGATCTGATAGTTGCCAACTTCTCTGGTTTTCTGGACGAAGCTTCTATTTTTGTGTCTGCCTCCTACGATGACTCAATCATAACAGAGACCGATTAGAAGAGAGTTACAATAGTCGAGACGAGAATGAATAAGAGAAACAGTAAGAGTTTTTGCACAGTCAAAAGTAAGAAAAGGTCGAATTCTAGAAATGTTTTTGAGGTGCAGATGACAAGAGCGAGCCAGTGATCGAATGTGGGGGGCAAAGGAAAGCTCGGAATCAAGTATGACCCCAAGACAGCGGGCCTGTTGCTGGGGAGTAATAGTGGAACCACCCACAGAAATAGCAATGTCGGGTATAGGTACATTAGTAGAGGGAGGAAACACCAGGAGTTCAGTCTTTGACAGGTTCAGTTTCAGATATAGTGAGGACATGATATTAGACACAGCGTTTAGACAATCGCTGGTGTTTTCTAGAAAGGCTGGCATGATGTCAGGAGAAGAAGCGTATAATTGGGTGTCATCAGCATAGAGATGGTACTGGAAACCAAATCTACTGATTGTTTGACCAATAGGGGCAGTGTACAAGGAGAAGAGGATGGGGCCTAGAACCGATCCTTGGGGGACCCCAACAGTAAGGGGAAGGTGAGAGGAGGAGGAACCGGCAAAAGATACAGTAAAGGAGCGGTCGGAGAGATAGGAGGAGAACCAGGAGAGAACAGTGTCCTTGAGGCCAATGGAACGGAGCATAGTGAGGAGGAGCTGATGATCCACAGTGTCGAATGCTGCAGAGAGATCCAAGAGAATTTGCATGGAGTAACGACCATTTGATTTAGCTGTTAGCAGATCATTAGAGATTTTAGTGAGGGCAGTTTCAGTGGAGTGTAAAGAGCAGAAACCGGATTGGAGAGGTTCGAGAACAGAGTTTTCTGAGAGATAGCGGATAAGACGGGAGTGGACCAGGCGTTCCAGGAGTTTAGAGATGAAGGGAAGATTAGAGACCGGTCTATAGTTAGCGGCACAGTTTTGGTCGAGGGATGGTTTTTTAAGTAGTGGATGTATGATGGTATGCTTAAATGAGGAGGGAAAAATACCAGAAGAGAGAGAGGTTAAATATTTTAGTTAGGTGAGGGGTGACAGCAGGGGAAAGGGACTGGAGGAGATGTGACGGAAATGGGTCACTGGTGCAAGTAGTTGGGCGAGAAGATGCAAGGAGCCTGCTTACTTCTTCTTCTGTGACTGGTTCAAAATCAGAGAGTGAGCTAGATGCAGTGGGGGAGGGAGGACAGTGCATGGTATGAGGTGATTGGGAGATAATTTCCTGTCGAATCTGGTCAATTTTTTCTTTGAAGTAATTGGCCAGATCGTCAGCTCGGAGCTCCGTGGTTGGGGCCTGTACTCTTGGATTGAGTAGAGAATTAAAAGTGTCAAAGAGACATTTCGGGTTATTGGACAGTGAGGTGATGAAGGTGTTGATATAGGTTTGTTTGGAGAGGTGAAGGGCAGTGTTGTATGTTCTAAGCATAAACTTAAAATGGATGAAATCTTCATGTAGACTGGATTTTCTCCACACCTGGAGCACCGCTGCAGGAAACATGTTTGCACCGTGTGCCAGGGTTGTCGCCGTCTGCGTTGTGGTGTTCTATTTATAGGGGGTGCAAATTCATCCAGGGCACTTTGAAGTGTTTCATTGTAATGCTTCAATGCAGAATCAGGACATGAGAGGGAGGAGATAGGGGCCAATGAAGACTGTAAGTTCTTCATAAGTTTCTGGGTGTTAATGGCCTGTATGTTTCTATAAGTCTGGACAGTGGGGGTGACCTGAGCAGCCTGGCAGTTCTTGATAGAGAATGATAGAAGATTGTGGTCAGAGAGCGGGAGAGGGGAGTTTGCAAAATCATCCACTGCACAAAGCAGAGAGAAAACCAAGTCGAGGGAGTTGCCGTCTTCATGCGTTGGAGAATTAGTAAGCTGCGAAAGGCCAAATGAAGAGGTTAGAGATAAAAGGTGAGTAGCAGATGATGAGAGGGGAAGAGCAATGGGGATGTTGAAATCTCCCATGATGAGGGTAGGGATGTCACAGGAGAGAAAATGTGGAAGCCAAGTGGCAAAATGATCCAGGAACTGATGGGAGGGGCCGGGAGGACGATACACCACCGCCACTCGCATGGAGAAGGGGGTGTAGAGTCTGACGGCATGGACCTCAAAAGAAGGGAAGACAAGTGAGGGTACTTGAGGGATAACCTGAAAGGTACATTTTGGTGATAGGAGCAGACCAACGCCTCCACCTGCTCTATTGTCTGATCTTGGGGTATGAGAGAAGTGTAGCCCCCCCGTATGAAAGAGCAGCAGCAGCGGTAGTGTCTGACTGCTGGATCCAGGTTTCAGTAAGAGCCAGGAGGTTAAGAGAAATATATTATATATAGTATATTATATTACAGTTAGACCTGTTGCATTTTATTGATTATTTTTGCAATTCTCAGAATTACATTTGTCCAATAGTCTTTAAATATATTGCTGCAAAGCACTTTAGTTTGGAACAGCATTTTTATTTGATTATTTGATAAGAAAAATGCATTAATTTCAAGGTCAGACTTTTTTTGATAATGTCTATGTAGACATAATACCGGAGAGATTATTTAATTTGCACATTTTTTTAATCTGTTTTTCATCTCTTATACTGTACATTTGCGCCTTATTCTACTTTTAATTCTTGCCTTTATTAAAGTCTATGTTTGCTTGAGTTTTCTTTTATATATTTTTCATCATGGGCATGGCTTGGGGTTTCCAGATGTTTTCATCCATTAATACTTTTTATAAAGTTTCAAACGTTTCGTGCAAATGTACTCCAAATGTACTGAAAGTCTGAATTTTCTTGTGCAAATTTTGCAACATTTTTGTAGAACGTGTGACATTTTGTACAAAGATCTGGCATAATAATAGACAAAAATAAGAGCATCTTAGATTTTGTGCAAAAATTATAAGTAGGTGCCCCAATTTGAAGAATCTGTGGCAAAAGAAAACCATCAACAAATGCCAGAAGACAGAAAAAGAAAAGTAACTTTAAAAAAAGCGAAGGATGAATGGAGATCTAAGTTTTTAAGCAATAAGTTTGCTTTGTATTCTGAAAAAAGTATATGGAAACATACTAAATCTCACCTAAGAAACTTAATAAAAGGAAAAGTCTTTTACACAAGGTATCAGGGTTAGGCCTCATGCACACTAGTGTATTTGGGATTCATACCACAAAGAGCTCCCATATGATTAGCTATGTAGTCACACCACTGGGGACTAGAGATGAGCAACTTTGCCTTTTTTATGGTCGAGTTGGGTTTCATGAAACCCGACTTTCTCAAAAGTCGGGTCAAACGAATCGGCCGACTATAGGGAAAAGTCGGAGGCCGACTGAAACACGAAATCCAATGCAAGTCAATGGGGAAGCAAAGTCGGCAGGGAGTGGAGGACAGTAAACACACCTACAGTGTCCATTTCAATGCCAAAAACATCAATTCTTTTTACTGTAGCTTGTCAACCTTAATTTGCTTCATAATAATAGTTACGCAGTGAAAACTGGGGGTTATTTGGCTAAAGTTGTGGGGGGTAGGGCTGGCTCCAGGTTTTCGTGTGTCCTGGGCCAAAGAGTGTCAGTGTGCCCCTTTAACACATTCCACAACTCATGATGCTCCGATACGGCACAGAAATATAGGTATAGTACAATGACAAATACTTCACTGCTTACATGACATGACTGATCTACTGTAAATTGTACAATAGCTCAAAAAAAGGACAGTATATTAATCCATACAGTATTATGGCCACCACATTGTGCGCCATATAGAGTAATGAGACCCATATATTTCTCCATACAGAATAATTGGCCACATATAATGTTCCATTCCATACAGTATATGATGATCTCCACATAATGCTACAGTATATGATGGTCCCCATGGACGATGCTCCAGTGTGTTATGGGCCCAAATAATGCTCGAGTAGTATATAACAGCGACCCTTACAACAATTGTTTGATATAAATATAAATTAAAAACTCAACCTTTAATATAGGACAAATAAAACTACACAAAAACACATAACAAGCAACCATGTCACCTACTAAACACTGCAATGGAGTCCTGATATCACAGACTGCCTAAAAACGGAGGTTGGCACCTAAACATTATCGAGATTGGCGCTCCCGTTCCACGGCGGCTATACCCTAAAACTCCTAGATGACCCTGAATAAGTGCCACAATTAGTCACTCAAATACTCAGAAAAGGAGTGAATAGGGGTTGCCAATAGGTAATTGGGTAGGCAACAATAGAAAAAGGTGCAAAAATAGTGCAAAAAAGACAAGACATAAAGTGACAAGTGCAAATTGAAGTACCTAACTTTCTGTTCCCTGTCCTGAATACCTTCCTGTCTGTGGAGGTTGGCACCCTACTGGTCAGCGGAATTGCGCCCCCGCTCCACGACAGCTTACCCTAAAAATGCCCTATTATGACTATCGATAGATTAGCAGGGTAATAACAACGATATTTCTAGAAGGCAGACCTATATAAATGATCCATATTATACAATATGTATACACAATTTGTTGATAACAAAAAGAAGGGTACTCATATTTTGATGATAGATAGGCAGATCTATCAGATGTTTTGCCTATCTATCATCAAAATATGAGAACCCATCTTTTTGTTATCAACAAATTGTGCATACATTTAGGGTGCCAACCTCCGTTGTTAGGCAGTCTGTGATATCAGGACTCCATTGCAGTGTTAAGTAGGTGACACGGTTGCTTGTTATGTGTTTTTGTGTGGTTGTATTTGTCCTATATTGAGACTATATTAAAGGTTGAGTTTTTAATTTATATCTATATCAAACAATTGTTGTAAGGGTCGCTGTTATATACTACTCAAGTTATTGACCTTACTGGTGTTTTTCACTGATTTTTTGATAAAACCCAAATAATGCTCCACATATAATGGGCTCCATTTCTAATGCTCCAGTGTATAATAGGTCCCGTAAATGCTGCTCCAGTGTCTGATGTCCCCAATCTGGAATGCTCCAGTATATGATGGGCCTCATGGATGATGCTCCAGTGTCTTATGGGCCCTAATAATTCTCCATATATAATGGGTCCCAATTCTAATGCTCCAGTGTATAAAGGGCCCCGTAAATGCTGCTCCAGTGTCTGATGTCCCCCATTTGGAATTCTCCAGTATATGATGGAGCTCATGGATGATGCTCCAGTGACTTATGGGCCCTAATAATGCTCCATATATATTGGGCCCCATTTCTAATGCTCCAGTGTATCATGTGCCCCATAGATGCTGCTCCAGTGTCTGATCTGTCCCATTTAGAATGCTCCAGTATATGATGGGCCCCATTTTTAATTAACCCAGGCATGGTATGTGAAAAGAGATCCATGGAGTAATCTGAAGTGTGTGCTGCCGCTTCCTTCACTTTTGGTGTGGGTGAAGGACACAAGGAAAGTGGTTGCTCCTGACCAGAAACCCATACTCACGACTCAGTGCTTGCATTTTTTTAAACTTCAAAAGAGGAGGCGATAGAGCTGAAGGCTGTTTCAGCAATGTAAGCCAAAAACAGTTCCTGATGCTCCGGCTTTAAAAGCAGTCTACCTACTCCCAGAAAACGGAGCCTTACAGGCCTTCCAGAGCTACACCATGATGCAGGCTCAACACCTCCTGCCTTAGCTGCTATTGTGTTTTTGGCACTACCAGCAGATGCACCACCACCACCATCAGTACCAGGTGGCCCACCATGCCCACGTCCGCGTCCTCTTCCACCGTACTTCCTCATGTTTTAGAAAATTGACCCAAAATACCAGCAGATATATGGTACTGTATCAGAAGCGTACATCTCTATACAGTCTAGGGATAACAGTAAATCTCCGTATATATTTCATGAGTCATACACAGACGCTCACAGGCTCAGTATGGATTACCCAATAAAATAAAAAGGTGAAAAAGGGTACAGTATCACCAGATACAAGGTATATATAGTATAGTGTAAACATTCTGAATCTCCGTATACATTTCAGGAGGCAGACACAAACGCTGTCAGGCCCAGTATGGATTACACAAGAATATGAAAAGCTGTAAATGGGTAATGTAACACAAGCGTACAGCTGTATACAGTGTTGGCCAAATTTGAAATCTCGGTATATATTTCCGGAGTCACCCTCAGACCTCAGACGCTCACTCAGTCTGGGTTTGACCATAATAAAAATTGTTGTAAAAAAGGTACTAGATAACAAGATAGCAAGTGTCATGATCCATGCTGGATTATGACAGGTTTTGAATAAGTAACCTTTTTTTCCTTTGAGCTGGTAGCTTGGAGTTGGTTTTGCCCCCGGTGGCCATTGGGGTTATTGCACGGTGATGTCTTTTGTTCTAGTTTGCCCCCAGTGGTGGTTAGTGTTATTGCACATGATAATGAAGCAGGTGTGATTCCTTGGGTCCTGCCTATAAAGGTGTAGCAGGTGGTTTCACTCACTGTTGTTATTGTTGGTGATATTGCTCATTTCCAACCAAGACTGGTGAAGGAAGGAACTACAGAGAGCAGCTCAGGGGAGCTCTGGTGTAATGTCTGGTGAAGGAAAGAATTACAGAGAGGTGTTCCTTGCAGCTCTGACAAAGCTTGGAGAAGGAGCAGCTATTCTGGAGGAAAGCTGCATTCTGGTGGTGGACTCTGTTGCTGGGAGCAATAGCAACAGAGCAAAGCTAAGTGGTGTTTACCTGTTTGTATTTTTCCCTGGTGTGTATTAGTACAGCGGTGGGGCCAGTGCCTGCACCACCCAGCTCCCTAGCAAGGGATAGGTGTAGGGTGTGCTAGGGTGACAGGTTCCAGCTCGGCGACAGGTGAGGAGCCTGTATAGGGAACGTTAGGAGTGTGAGGGACACTGACTCAGGGAGTGCAGGAGGTCTCCACGTCCCCATTCCCTATCGCAGGGCCCACCGTTGTAACTGTTTCCCCTTCCCCCATGTCTTATTGTTTTAGTTACTGGACTGCGGGTCGTGTCACACAGGACAGTTACACGTGACGTGTCTTGTTGTCTTAGTTACTGGCCTGCGGGTCGTGTCACACAGGACGGGTCCACGTGACAGCAAGTAATAATAATAATACATTTTCTTTCTATAATAAATTTTATTTCTATAGCGCCGACATATTTCGCAGCACTTTACATATCGGAGGGGATTTGTACAGACAATAGACATTACAGCATAACAATAATCACATAGATTATAACAAATACCAAGAGGAATGAGGGCCCTGCTCGCAAGCTTACAATCTATGAGGAAAAAAAGGGAGACACGAAAGGTGGGTGGTAACAGTTGCCCTGATTGTATGGACCAGCCATAATGTTAAGTGTGCATCAGTAAGACTAATGGATGCATAAAGCATGTGGGAACATGATGCGGGGAACCTGGTTATGGTTAAACTTTTGGCTGTGCCACACAGGGATAGATTAGGTTAATGTGTTGAGGCAATAGGCCAGTCTGAATAAATGCATTTTCAGGGCACGCTTAAAATTGTGGGGATTGGGGACTAATCGTATTGACCTGGGAAATGCATTCCAAAGAATTGGCGCAGCACGTGTAAAGTCTTGGAGACAGGAGTGGGAGGTTCTGATTAATGAGGATGCTAACCTCAGGTCATCAGGAGAATGGAGGGTGCGGGTAGGGTGGTATACTGAAACAAGGGAGGAGATGTAGGGTGGTGCTGAGCCATGGAGGCCTTTGTGGGTGAGGGTAATAAGTTTATACTGAATTCTGGAGTGGATGGGTAGCCAGTGTAATGACTGTCACAAGGTAGAGGCATCGGTGTAACGATTGGTGAGGAATATGATCCTGGCTGCAGCATTCAAGACAGATTGGAGAGGGGAGAGTTTGGTAAGAGGGAGACCGATTAGAAGAGAGTTACAATAGTCCAGACGAGAATGAATAAGAGAAACAGTAAGAGTTTTTGCAGACTCAAAAGTAAGAAAAGGTCGAATTCTAGAAATGTTTTTGAGGTGCAGATGACAGGAGCGAGCCAGTGATCGAATGTGGGGGGCAAAGGAAAGCTCGGAATCAAGTATGACCCCAAGACAGTGGGCATGTTGCTGGGGAGTAATAGTGGAGCCACACACAGAAATGGCAATGTTGGGTATAGGTTCCTTATTAGAGGGAGGAAACACAAGGAGTTCAGTCTTTGACAGGTTCAGTTTCAGATATAGTGAGCACATGATGTTAGACACAGCGTTTAGACAATCGCCGGTGTTTATATATAAATTATAAATTATAAGTATATATATTGTAGGGTACAATTGAAATCTGCGTATACATAGTCCCGTAGTCAGTCTCAGACGCTTATTCAGTATGGATTTGACCGTAATACTAAATGTCGAACAAAGGTACTGTATAACAAGATACAAGCTATATCGAGTATAGGGTAAAACTTGGTATCTCCGATTCACCATATATATAGAAGGCGTAAACCACACACGCTCACTCACAATGGATGATACCGTAATACAAAATTTTGAACAAAGGTACTGTATCAGCACATACCAGGTGTATCCAGTCTAGGGGTAATTTTAAATTTCCTTCTATACTTCCAGAGTCAGACACAGACACTCACAGGCTCAGTATGTATTACACCAGAATTTAACAAGTAGAAAAAGGGAAAGGTAGTCAAAGCGTAGAACAGTATACAGTATTGTGGTACTTTTAAATCTTCGTATATATTTCAATCTCAGTAAGCCAGACCAGACTCTCCGCTACTGGAAACTACATAGATACAAGTTCAGACGGAAAGTCGAGTGTTAGCAGAAATTTAGGAATTACTCATCGCGGGAAAACCTCCCGGTACATGTTGCAGAGGCGATGCAGACCCTCAATTACTGTGTTTGTGGAGACAGCGAAGACGGTTCTTTGTGAAGAAAGCATTGCTTTATCGCAGTAGCGTGGATCACATCACCGTTACTCGTCTCCATCAAACTGTGATCACAGGGAGAGATGTAGACATGGTCCTCACTGCCTATCATGATGTGTCTGCTCATTTTGGAGTGCAAAAGACAGAAACCACAGACCGTAGGCGATTCTATTGGATTGGCATGAGAGGAGACATTGAAAAATGGTGGCAGGAATGTCACACATCTGTGACTATCACAACTGTGAAAGGTAATCATAAAGCACCACTGCATCCGCTTGTAAGTTGACGTGTATTACAAATGGTAGCCATTGATCATCTGAAGGTAGAGGCCAGCAGGAAAGGCCATAGCTACATCTTACCCATCATCGATCAATAAACCAAATTTCTAGTGGCCGTCCCTGTGAAGGATTTAACTGCCAAGACTACACAGCGGTGGAGCAGGGAGAGGTAAGTATTGCAACTTGCAAGTGCTGTGGCCATGACCAAGCAGGGGGGGCACACTCGTGGTCGATGGTACTGGCACAGGGCCCCTCATAGTACGCTGGTGTGTCTGATGGTGAGTGGGGCCCCCCACCATCAGAGACACTGTATTGTACTATGAGGGGCCCTGTGCCAGTGCCGTCAGCCATCTGTGGGCCCATCCACCTGTGCAATGCAACGGCACATGCCCGGGTGCGGCAGGTGTTGACCCGAGCCATTGGGGGGGGTGGTCAGCCCACTTAGCGAGGTTTAAAAAATGGCATATGTTGATGTGTTGGCTGGACAGTCAGCTGCTGCAAAGGGCGGAATTGGGCAAGTCTGAGGAAGAGGAGGACAAAAGCGAGGCAGTTTTCTGGCAATGTCATCAGGGGAAGGTGGGACAAAATCCTTTGAAACCCATGCGTGGTTCATTTTAATGAAGGTTTATTCATCAACATTTTGGATAGACAGACGGGTACTTTTTTCTGTCAGGATTGATCCAGCAGCACTGAAGATTCTTTCAGATAACACACTAGCAACAGGGCAAGCGAGCTCCTGTAAGGCATATTGTGCCAATTCAGGACAGGCGTCCAGTTTAGAGGCCCATTAGTCAACGGGGAATGACCTGTGAGGGAGAATATTGATATGGGAGGAGAAGTAGTTGGTAACCATAGTTGACAACTGCTGTCTCCTGTCACTTTTAATCGATGCAGTATTAGCAGTCGTGTGAGCGGTACTTGAGAAATCATTCCACAATATGGTCATTAAACCCCTGTCTCCAACGCCACTTCGGCTGTGTGCAACACGAATACCTTTTCCATTGTGCCCACTACGGCTCGTGGGAGAACCAGCACCGCTGCTGTGTGCTGGGAAAGCCTCAAACAAACGGTTTACCAGAGTTGCTTTGTTGCGTTGTTTGTTAGCCAATATTATCTCTAGGTTCTCCTGTGGTATGATGTTGTGTAATTTGCCTATGTAGCGTGGATCGAGGATGCTGGCCAGCCAGTAGTCGTCATCCCTCATCATATTGGCAATGCAGGGGTCCCTTTTTAGGATCCGCAAGGCATAATCGCACATGTGGGCAAATGTTCCAAGTGTCAATGATGCACTGCCAGTGGTGGGTGGAGGAGCACTTTCTGGAAAATCCACATCCCTACAGTCACACACAAACACTGTACCTGACCTTGGAACGCCAACATTTTCTCTTGCCCCCTGAGAAGCATCCTCCTGCCCAAAATAATCAACCCCCTCATCCTCCTCCTCCTCTTCCTCCACCTCGTCCAGGACAGTTCCCTGATCAGACAATGGATGACTGTCATCAAGGCTTCCCTCCTCCGCTGCAGATGCCTGATCCTTTATGTGTGTCAAACTTTGCATGAGCAGATGCATAAGTAGGATGCTCATGCTTATGATGGTGTCGTCTGCGCTTACCAGCCGTGTGCGTTCCTCAAAACACTGAAGGACTTTGCAGAGGTCTTCCAGCTTTGACCACTGCACACCTGACAATTCCATGTCTTCCCTCAAACTGCCTGCCCATGTATCCTCCCACAAATGCATTACGGCCTGCCTCTGTTCCCACAGCCTCTCAACCATGTGCAGGGTGGAGTTCCACCTTGTTGCAACGTCTATGATTAGGCGGTGCTTGGGGAGGTGGAGCAATCGCTGCAGCTTCTGCATACGAGTGGAGTGGACGTTTGAACGACGGATGTGCGAGCATAGTCTTCGCACCTTATGGAGCAGGGATGTTAACTCCGGATAATAATTAAGGAAGCACTGCACCACCAGGTTCAAAGTGTGAGCCAGGCTGCGGATGGAGTGCTTGTGCGACTGCGCTCTGTGGACAAGCTTTCGCTGATAGAGGAGGAGGAGGAGGATCGAAAGCCTACAGCCAACTGTTTCCTAGACAGTGGGCTAGGCAGCACTGTTCCTCTGCCGCTGTCCCCAGTGGAGCCTGCATCCACCACATTACCCCAGTGCGCAGTGATGGACACATAACGGCCCTGGCCATGCCTACTGGTCCATGCATCTGTTGTGAGGTGCACCTTTCCACTCACTGACTGTTTTAGTGCATGGACAATGCGGTCTTTCACATGCCGGTGGAGGGCAGGGATGGCTTTTCAAGAAAAGAAGTGCCGACTGGGTAGGTCACAGCATGGGACAGCATAGGCCTTGAGGTCATGGAAAGCTTTGCTTTCAACCAAACGGTAGGGCATCATCTCTAATGAGATTAGTTTGGCAATGTAGGCATTCAAACAAAGTGTACGCGGATGAGAGGATGAGTACTTTCTTGTCCTACTCAGAGTGTCTGGTAGGGTGAGCTGGACTGGAGAGCAGCATATGGGGGAAGTAGCGGTGGACCGGACGGAGTGAGAGGGGGTTGGTGATGGTATTGGTGGTGATGGCCTAGATTCAGTGTTGTGTTGCAAAGCCATTGTGATTCCCTGAGTGCTTTGGCCATGCGACGACACCTCCACATTTAGTGCTGGTGGTGTGCTTAATGGTAGTGGTCTTACAGTGGGGGAAGCGATGGAGCGTTGCTGCCTACCTTCAGTCGGAGCAGGTGCACATGTGCTACCTGAGGTTTTGTAGTTTGTCCATGCTTGCAAGTGCATGTGGATTAAATGTCTAAGCATGCAACTGGCATTCAAATTTCTGAGTTGTTTACCTCGGCTAAAGGTCCTTCCGTACTTCTTACAGGTAACCTTTTTCTCATCAGTAGGATTTTGGACAAATAAGTGCCACACTGCACTCTTCCTACTATGGTATATATTTTCTGGCCTTGCTGTGCTGTTAACTGTCTGGCCAAGCTGTCCTGCAACTCTTTTAGTTTTTGTTCCACGTTTTTCGACAGCTACGGGCCTGGCAGATAACCGCTGCAGCAATGTCAATGCCCGCTGCGGATCCTTCTCCTTATCTGAATTATTGCCAGCGCCACCCTCCTCCCCCAATGGATGCCAATCCGGGTCAAGAACTGGGTCATCCATCACCTCCTCTTCAAAGTCATCTGCACCTTCCTCTTTACCTTCCTCTGTGTTACCGTGTAAGGTGGTATAGTATGCGGGAAGGGGCACCTGAGTTTCATCAGGGTCAGATTCTGGCTCAATAGACTGCAAGGGCAACGTAGTGCTCTGGGTCGATGTACCAGCAGAATCATCTAGCAGTGGCTGTGCATCAGTGCACTCCATGTCAGATTCATCTTGGACTGGGGAATTCTGGATTTAACTGGATAACCAATGCATGGTATGTGAAAAGAGCTTCATAGAGTAATATGAAGGGTGGGCTGCCGCATCCTTAACTTTTGGTGGGGGTGAAGGACACAAGGAAAGGTGTTTTTCCTGACCAGGACCCTGCACTGACGACTCCGTGCTTGCAGGTTTCGAACGTTCAGAAGAGGAGGCAATAGAGCTGGTGGCTGTTTTGGCAATGTACGCCAAAACCTGTTCCTGATGCTCCAGCTTTAAAAGCGGGTTTCTTACTCCAGGAAAAGGCAACCTTACAGGCCTTCTTGGGCCAGACGATGACGCAGGCTCAACACCTCCTGCCTTAGCTGCTCTTGTCCTTTTGCCAGAACCAGCCGATGCACCACCACCATCAGTACCTGCTGTGCTCCCCTGCCCACGTCCGCGGACTCTTCCACCATACTTCCTCATGTTTGGGAAAATGTACCAAAAATACCAGCAGAGAGATGGTACTGTATGAGGAGCGTCCAGCTGTGTAAGGTGTATTAAAAAAATTAAATCTACGCATATATTTTGTTAGTCACAGACGCTCTCACAGTATGCATTAGACTGTAATCCAACAAGCAGATATACAGAACTGTATCAGAAGTGTACAGCTGTATACCTTTTTTGTGTAACTAACAATCTCCGTATATGTATTTACGGAGTGTAACACACACACTGACTCTGTATAGATGTGACTGTAATGCGAAGGACAGATATACAATACTGTTTGAGAATTGGACAGCTCTATACGTTGTCTGTATGGAAAATTGTCAATCTCCGTCTATTTGTATACGGACTGACACGCGCTGTCTATGTCTAGTTTTGATCGTGATCAAACAGCAGATATACGAAACTGTTTGAAAAGTGGACAGCACTCTAAGGTGTAGGTCTGGAAAAGCGGAAAAACTCCTCGGCTTTTTTTTCCAGAGTCACACACAGATAGCTTCTATTTGTCCGTCATACCAGGCGGTACACGGTAGTGTGTGAGGAGCGTACACCGCTATACTGTGTCTATATGGAAAATTGTCAATCTCCATCTATTTGTATAGGGACTGACACACGCTGTCTCAGTCTAGTTTTGACCGTTATCAAACAGCAGATATACTAAACTGTTTGAAAAGCGGACAGAACTCTAAGGTGTAGGTCTGGAAAAACGGAAAAACTCATCGGCTTTTTCTTCCAAAGTCACACCCAGATAGCTTCTATTTGTCCGTGATACAAGGCGGTACACGGTAGTGTGTGAGTAGCGTACACCGCTATGCGGTGTGTGAAAAAATGAACGCTCACTTACTCACCAGGACAAAGTAACAAAAGTTGGAGTGCTTTGAAAAAAGCAGTTTGAACAGCAGTGTGCACACAGCAATGCAGCTAGCAGGTAGCCTAAAAAGGCAGCCTAATCACCACCAGCGCTGCTGCACACAACAAAAATCCTCCCCTTTCACTGCACACTAACTGTACAGTGAAAAGCGCTATCAGCAGAAGCAGTTTTTTTTCTTCTTCCCTGCCCAACGCTCTCCCTGTTCAGAATCAGCAGCAGCACCTCTCCCTATTCTAAGATCGGCAGAAGTAAGATGGCGGTCGCTGGTCACAGCCATTTATACCCACTGTGACGCCACACAAATCACTTCAATGCCCTTCTCTAAGACGGTGGTGGCTGCTGCTCATGTCATCGCGTTGCCCACAGTGTGCGTTCACCTTCATTGGCTGAGAAAAGGCGCTGGAAGCATTATTTGTAACGCGACTTTGGCGCTCTGATCGGCGACCTCATGGCCGACCCCACGCTATGGTCGGGTTTCGATCGGCGAAACCCGACTTTCGTTAAAGTCGGCTATTTTTGAATTTGACCGACCCATTTCGCTCAACTCTACTGGGGACTATGCAGTCACAAAACATGTACAAATTAAGAAATCTAATATATTTACACAATTAATAAACCTGATCAAGTAGTTCATAGGTAAACTTAAAAATGGATCTCATCACACAGCCTATAAATGAACTTGCTGATGTCTATCTGGATTCTAATTGCAAAATGGCCCAGTGCTATTTTTTACACCATGATTTATCGCTATTTGCTACCAGTAACTTTGCTTATTTATTTTTTTAATTTTTGTGTGCAAATAACAAATTTATGATAAATAATAGGTATCCATAAAAAAGTGATCAGCAGTTTTCCAAAAACTACACCAGCATAGGACACTTCATTACCAAGGTCATTGTGGTCTCATCAATCCAAAGCTCAAACATTACGTGATAAACAAACCATACAAATGTTTGATCAAATGCAGTTTTTTAATTTGGTAACCAGTAACTGAGTATTTATATATAATATTATTATTTATTTTACGCTATTTTTTATTATTTGCTATTTTTTCACTAAGAGTATTTGCATTGTGATCCAGAAGCCAGAATTATATTTATGTCATGTCTGCTTTGTCTGCTATCAGAGCATTATTAATTGCTTCTTTAGGAAAAAAAAAACAATTTATCAATCCATTGAGGCAAAGACTTGGGACCTTTTGAGTTTGACTTCAAGTTTCAGCTGACTGTCAGTGTGTAAAATCTTAATGTAGACAGAAAGGTGCCTAAAACCTGACAGACAGATGCATGAATGCGCTCAAATAAGTCTGGATCAGCCATCAATAGCAAATGGTTTTCTCTTTTTGATGTTTGAGAGGTAGTCAGATTAGAAGCCAAAAAAAGTGGACCTGATCATGAAAGGGTTGTGGTTATGTGTATATAGTATATAGAAGTTAATAGAGTCACAGATACTTTGTGCTGATATATTTTGTAGAGTGTAACTCACAACACAAGGTATTTAAAGGAATTGTCCCACGAATAAAATACAATTTAATCAATAGATCTTGGACTAATGATATATTCCACAATTGATGTGTTTTGAAAAAATATTGCTGTGCTGAGATAAGCAACAGGTAATGAGAACAAAAACAAGGAGCGCAAAATGTGTAAAATGCAGTGATTTAGTGGATTATCAAACTGGGGCCAAGCGGCCACTCACCTAATGGGGTTGTGCACCCCTGCACAACCCCAGTTTGCGCTTGAAGGGATGATCCCTGGGGGCTGTTGGAGACTGCCGTGCACCGCCCCGCTGCTGGACAGCACTTCCGGGTTCTGGTCACGTGATCAGGGAACAGGATACTCGTCATCGCAGGTCCTTAAGCTGGGAAGTGTGGATCCATCAATGCCCAGACATCGAAGGTCCTTATCCTTCTGAATGGAATTGACTGTGCTCGTAGCTGCTTCTGCCGCTAACCCATAGGTAGAGGGATATGGAATGATGAAGGAAAAACAGTTGTAGTGGTCTGTGGAGTGTTGAGATAAGGGATAATGTAGGGACAGTGATCTGCTTAACAAATCTATATTAACCCTTCAATCGCCACAATGCATTTCGATAGCATAACACTATCTTCATCAGCTGGTACAAAAACATTTTTTTGTACAAAAACAACTTTTTTTGTTCATCTGATGAAGATAGTGTTATGCTAGCGAAACGCATTGTAGAGATCAAAGGGTTAATAAAGGTTTGTTAACCAGATTGCTGTCCCTACATTATCTCTTATCTCAGCACTCCACAGACCGCTACATTTCTTTTTCCTTCATCATTTGAGAAAAGCAACAGGGCAGGAGAGGAAGCAAAAGAGAGTATACAGACATTACAGCATGGAATCGCAACTGATTCTTAATGTGATGTAAAATATTTCACTGCCTATTTTTAACCCCTTCAAGACATGCGCCGCACTAGTACGGCGCATGTTATGCCCCTCCCTTTGATGTGGGACCCTCAGTTGTTAAACCGTTAAATGCCGCTGTCAGTCTCTGGCAGTGGCATTTAATGTGATCGTGCCGGAGGTGCGTCACTAATCCCGCCCATCGGTGACCCCGTCACATGTTCATGGGTTACCAATGGGTCAGCATGACAAACAGAGTTCTCCAGCAGACCTCTATGGTTGTCATTGCTGGATTGCTATGAGCGCCACCCTCTACTGGCCACTCCCTTTGCAATTAATGACAAAGGACGTCCCAGAGCCACTGCAAATTTTGGTAACACATTTAGGCCACGCAGGCTGCTCACAGTAGCATGAGCAACAAGCAGCTTGGAGTTGTCATGCTGAAGGGCACACTAATTTCACACTTTGGAGAAATATCCATATCACTGGTTCCCTGATGATCCATTCTGAACTGCAAGGGAAATTAGACACCACATACCATGCCCAAGTCATCAAATAATGTTTAAATAAACCATCAGAGGATGTTTACACAACATTGCGCTGAGTCAGACATCCAGCTATGTTTTCCAATAATCTCTTTCTGCCGCTCTCAAACACTATCATAGTGCAGAACAAGACAGCAATCATCTTGTGATTTCCTGAATTTTTATGATTTCAATTATTACACAGTGTGAATGTGATATATCATAAATAGTGATGAGCGAGTATACTCGTTGCTCGGGTTTTTCCAAGCATGCTCGGGTGTCCTCCGAGTATTTGGCGTGCTCGGAGATTTAGTTTTTCGTCTTATCTGCATGATTTGCGACTGCTAGACAGCTTGAATACATGTGTGGAATGCCTGTTTGTTAGGGAATTCCCACATGTATTCAGCCTGTCTACAAGTCACAAATCATGCAGCTGAGACGAAAACTAAATCTCCGAGCACACCAAAATACTCAGAGGACACCCGAGCATGCTCAGGAAAACCAGAGCAATGAGTATACTCGCTCATCACTAATCATAAGCCTGTGTTTTAGCAGAAGTGTGGACATTAAATACTGTAGATCACAACAGCAGAAGTTTACTGCCTTTAATATGATTTATTGAAAGACGTGCCTATTGTGCCATGACATTTCACATATTAATAGCAACATGTAGTAAAGCATATTGTCTGAAAATAAAATAAAGCCCAAATTAAATCTTTAGCAGTATATTATGGTAAGCAGCAGTTGTAATAAAATCTCCAAAAAACACAACCATTAAATAACAGGTATATCATACATAAAACACGTGATCAGATTGATAGTGGTACTGTTTCCTACTGCACTTCTATGGATCTATAAGCTCACGTTTAAGAGAAAATAACCCTTTGTATCCCACAGGACCCTAACCTGCTTCATCCCTTCTGTCAAATTATATAATGTTGATAATAATGTTTTCTCACTAAGAAATGACTTCAGTTAACCCATCTTCTATTATCAGACACATTTCTTTATAAATGCTGTTGCCAATAAGTGGCCAATAAGTGCAGTTATATACACATTTATCCTATATTGTTTAACCAACAGACATTTCTCAAATTTGCTCATATTTGAAATGGACTGTAGCTGTGGTTGGACCCATTTGATTCCATTTTTAGCCATTCAACACATATCCTGCTTATCAAAATGTGTGTGTATTAACAATGACCCCTCCTATCCGTTAGTTTTCGTTGGCTTTATCCCCCAGAGACTTCAATAAAATATAATATTAAGACCTTCTAATATTTTTATACTGGGCACTTAAAGGGATTGTTCCTTGTGCAAAAGTGCTGATTATAACGGAAAATTAAAGGGAATCTGTCACCTCATTTTCGGCCTATAAGCTGCAGCCACCACCATCAGGGGCATATCTACAGCATTCTGTAATGCTGTAGATAAGCCCCCCGATGTAACCTGAAAGAGAAGAAAAACAAGTTAGATTATACTCATCGGGGGGTGGGGTCGGGTGCGGTGGGTGTCGCGGTCCGGTCTGGCACCTCCCATTTTCTAGCGATGATGTCCTCCTTCTTACTTCTGCCGTGGCTCCTGCGCAGGTGTACTTTCTCTGCCCTGTTCAGGGCAGAGTAAAGTACTGCAGTGCGCAGGCGCCAGGAAAGGTCAGAGAGGTCCGGCGCCTGGTCACTTCAGCACTTTACTCTGCCCTCAACAGGGCAGAGAAAGTACGCCTGCGCAGGAGCTGTGGCAGAAGTAAGAAGGAGGACTTCATCTCTTGAAGATGGGAGGCACCGGACCGGACCGCGACACCCACCGCCCCGCCCCCCAGGTAAGTATAATCTAACTCGTTTTTCTTATCTTTCAGGTTACATCGGGGGTGAGTTCCTACTGTTGTATAAAGTGCTGATAGGCCCTACTTTTGTATAAAGTGCTGATGAGTCCGTACTATTGTAGAACATACTCATAAGTCCGCACATTTGTAGAAAGCGCTGATCATTACTTATTTTTGTACAACCAGTGTGCTCATTTTACAATTGTTTGGTAGAGCTAAAAATAATTGTGTTTTTGTTTATTGGTTGCCATTTATTTGCTGGAATGTGCTTTCAAGGCCTCATTCAGACAAGAGTCTTGTAACCATGTTTTACTAACTACATTCTGGACCATACAGCACTATATTGAGGTCTGGGTGGTACATCTAGAATGTACAACATGGTTCTGGATGTAATACATGCAGTTTTGCTGAACCAAACTTACATCACGGCTATACTATCAACCTTCTAAATGAACCCTAACTTCTTTGATTGTGAAATATCTTAGAAGACACAGTAGCCAGCAAAAAATGGTTCAGGTAAAGCATATGGAGGATGAATGTTACATAACTA
The DNA here is from genome assembly GCF_039654945.1 of Dendrobates tinctorius. Lineage (NCBI taxonomy): Eukaryota > Metazoa > Chordata > Amphibia > Anura > Dendrobatidae > Dendrobates > Dendrobates tinctorius. Next base: position 93,447,674 of record NW_027361671.1, read on the forward strand.
CCTGGAGAAGAGTTATATCTGCTGTGAATCATGCTGTCATGCCTCATGATTCAATCCGGCAGTCTTATGGTTGTATACTGGCGTCTCATTCTGCTGAGCCACTGGAGATCCTCTCGCTGCCGGGTGCTGATTGCCCTTGGTGTTTCGTCCACTCTTTTCTTACCGCATGTGTTTTTCTTCTGCTATTTGGCCTATCCTACCACTCTGCAGGGCCTTCTATATAAACCTTGCTGCTTCCTCTGTTCCTTGCTGTTGATAGCTTACAACTCCCCAGTTTGGTGGTGAAGGAGTAGTCCTTATTTGTGGCAGTTAGTTGGTGTTAACTCTTGGCGCTATCTAGGTGATTTTGGTTGTGTGTGTATTTCCTCATCCCCTCTCATTTGGTTTATTACTCCTATTGTCCATTTGGTCTCCTCTTTTTTGTTTCATGAGTGTTTTTGTGTGATTGCAATTTCCTTTCATTCCCCTGTCTGCCTGGTTTGTGCTATCCGTTTCACGTCTGTCCCATACTTCCCTGGGTGGAGGAGGGAATAGTTCAGTGTGCATTGAGGAGCATAATAAGGTCAGAGACTCAGGCCTCTCTACCTTCAAGAGTACCCCCAGGACAGGGATAGGTAGGGTCCCAGATTTAGAGACAGTTTGAGGCCCCCTCTCCCTTACTTAAGACTGACACATCATGACACATGCCTGTTGCATATGGATGTTAAGGGCTGTCCAGTTTGGAGTATATAATGTTGTTAAACATGAAAAAATAGTATTTATCTTAAAACCAGATCACAAACTTAGTTTTGGATTTCTTGTATGGAAGTTATGTATGCGATTATTGCAAAGCAGGAATCCAATTGCCAAGCAGAGTCTGAGGAAAAAAAATTGCCCGCATTTGATCCGATATTCAGATTGCACTGGGCCATGCAAGTCAATGGGTCCAAGGAAAACATGCAGTCCAATTTCCACTGACTGAAAGAATGGAAATGACTGAGTAATTTTTTTCCTCCATCTTCTCATCAGAAAGAATTGGATAACATGGGCTGACACTGATCAGAGTTTGACCAGATTGTCATTTGCATAATCGGCTCGATTCTCTCGGTTAAAACAATAAATGCTCGTCTGCACCTAGCCTTAGGGCCCCGTCACACATAGCGGCGCACCAGCGATCCCGACAACGATATGATCGCTGATGTGTCGCTACATGATCGCTGGTGAGCTGCCAAACAGGCAGCTTCACCAGCGATCAGCACCAGCGACACGCTGGTAACAAGCGACGCACGTCGCTTAGTTACCCACTGTGTACCTTAGTTACCAGCGTGCTGGTGCGGGGAGCTGGTAACCAAGGTACACATCGGGTTTCTAAGCGGCGCGCGGCACTTAGAAACCCGATGTGTACCTTGGTTACCAGCTCCCTGCAACAGCGTGATGGTAACTAAGGTACACATCGGGTTTCTAAGCGCTGCGCGCCACGTAGAAACCCGATGTGTACCTTAGTTACCAGCGCCAGCTCGCTGATCGCTGGTCTCCCGCCTGTCACACACAGCGATGCTAGTGAGATCGCTGTGTGTGACGGGGTCTTTAGGATAGGTAAGTAATATAAGATTGATGGTGGTCTTATGCTGCATTTACAGTGAAAGATAAGTAACAGTAACACTTTTATTTAAACAGGACTTGCACAATAGTAGCCTATGTGCACTGAACAATCTACCACAGACCACTCAGTGCCCACCATTTACAGTGGTCTGCTTGTATTTACAGGTCATTAAACGAATGCCGATCAATAAATGTTTATCAATCAGTGTTTGTTTAGTGCCTCCGGTAAGCCCATGTAAATGGACCCTTACACCTGGCACCCCCAACAATCAGCTTCAGAGGGGGCTGGATGTAAACTCTGATTATAACCAGTGTCCCACAGCTCTTAAAACTGTAAAGTGGTGGCTGAGATTGGGTAGGATGGCAGATGAACCTAGAGATAGGTCTTCAATATCCTGGACCACCCCCGAGCATCCAACATGTTCTAAAATATATACATTATAAATAGAACTGCTAATTCAGAAGACTAACTAGTGTCTGCTTTATTTTCAGCAAAACCCAAAAGGGAGAAGGAAATGATGCTGCCTTAAATGATGTATGGAGGAACAACAGTAATATGCCTGTCGTCTTAAACAACCCTTACCTAGAGTGTGAGCAGGTATGACAGGTTTTAGACTGTTACATTTTACTATAATCTGTATTTTATCAGGATTTGGCAGAACCCTTACTTGTCATCGTTGTTCTGGATATTGTCTCGAAATCTCATCTGTGCTCTATCATTCACTGAGTAATATTATCCTAAAGACAAATTGATGTTCACTATTGACGAAGAGTCAAGGTTGTCACTTGTTTGCTATCATCTCTTCGTACTACTGACAAATAAAACATTGCATTGTACATCTAGGATGCATCAGATAATCCTTTATACGTTAGTTCTGAAACCATATTTCAAATTGTCTTCTGTGGCCGGGCCATATTTAATAACACCTATTTACTTCAATCAATGGATATTTCAAAAGCTATTTTATGACATTTTCTATGTGTGCATTGTTGTATTTTTTTTTCACTGAAGTTTATCTAAAATATTAACAGCAAAAGCCTTGTGAAACTTAAAATAACAATCTGAAGTTCAGAAAAATCGAATGAGAATGAAATGGAGTGTAAAACACACAGAACGAAATGCAAATGATTAAATATTTTATTTATGCCAAAATTAGAAAAACTGCTTTCAGTTCCACGGAGAGCACTTTGCCTTTGGCATATTGGTAGCTTATTGCATTCAATATAAAAACGCAGCTATGCCCTCTTGCTAGGTCTGCTACCTGTTTTTAAATTAAATCTGAAAACTTGAGGTGCTGCAGGGTGAGAGTAGCAGAATGAAATTGGAAGAGATGACTACATGGTGAAAGTGATTCAGACAAATTCTGACAATATTGTGCTCTATGTTTACAACAGTTCATCAATAGAGTTGTCAGTCCTAAAATCTATTCCCGGTCATTACCCATTAAGCCTCTTATCCAGCAGTCGATGATCTGTATCATCTAGAAGAACCAACAGACAATGGCTTATTTGCAAAACATTCAAATATCTTTAACATGTGAAATATGATAAAAATACCATAAACTAGCATCGGATCGCCACAATCCAGTGTTCCTTTTCTTCCAGAAGGTGCAGCATAGAGGGCAGGCAGATGCCCATTAATGATATCATGAATGGTGTCAGCCATTCTATAGGGAGGCTGAGTTGATGCCTTTATGAAGCAGCAGCATAGTCAGTAGAGGTGGTACCAGACATCCACGATGAAAACTAGGCAACAATCCCATTTTTCACAGGACTGTCCCATAAATGTTAATGTTAGCTGACTTTTGCCAAAATAAATGCTTTTTATACTCTTTTGGAAATATTTCTGAGCAAAACTATATGAGACCTAAAATGTCTCACCATCTTAGATTCAAATGCTAGGACATATTGCCAGTAACCATTAGTGGAAATGCTGAAGGGATTTGATCTGATCTGTGATCTTAGTTGATTTCTAATCTACATATAATATAAAAAATTACTATCTGATAGACTAATTCTAAGATTAAAAGAAATTGCCAGATATATACATAATTCATTCAATTAATTGTTACATTAGAAAACACTCACACACAACCCAGGAAGAAGCGAGCATATACCCATCATACATATCCTGCATCCTATAGTCCCGTGCCCACATACCAATCATACATATCCTCCATCCCATAGTCCCGTGCCCATATACCAATCATACATATCCTCCATCCCATCCATCCCATACTCCAGTGCCCATATACACATCATACATATCCTCAATCCCATAGTCCCGTGCCCATATACCCATCAGACATATCCTCCATCCTATAGTCCCGTGCCCATATACCCATCACACATCCTCCATCCCATAGTCCCATGCCCATATACCCATCATACATATCCACCATCCCATAGGCCCATGCCCATATACCCATCAAACATATCCTCCATCCCATAGTCGAGTGCCCATATACCCATCACACATCCTCCATCCCATAATCCCATGCCCATATACCCACACATACATATCCTCCATCCCATAGTCCTGTGCCCATATACCCATCACACATCCTTCATCTCATAGTCCCATGCCCATATACCCATCATACATATCCTCCATCCCATAGTCCCATGCCCATATACCCATCATACATATCCTCCATCCCATAGTCCCGTGCCCATATACCCATCATTCATATCCACGATCCCATGTGCCCATGCCCATATACCCATCATACATATCCTCCATCCCATAGTCTAGTGCCCATATACCCATCACACATCCTCCATCCCATAGTCCCGTGCCCATATACCCATCATACATATCCTCCATCCCATAGTCCTGTGCCCATATACCCATCACACATCCTTCATCTCATAGTCCCATGCCCATATACCCATCATACATATCCTCCATCCCATAGTCCCGTGCCCATATACCCATCATACATATCCTCCATCCCATAGTCCCATGCCCATATACCCATCATACATATCCACGATCCCATGGGCCCATGCCCATATACCCATCATACATATCCTCCATCCCATAGTCTAGTGCCCATATACCCATCACACATCCTCCATCCCATAGTCCTGTGCCCATATACCCATCATACATATCCACGATCCCATGGGCCCATGCCCATATACCCATCATACATATCCTCCATCCCATAGTCTAGTGCCCATATACCCATCACACATCCTCCATTCCATAGTCCCGTGCCCATATACCGGTCATACATATCCTCCATCCCATAGTCCAGTGCCCATATACCCATCACACATCCTCCATCCCATAGTCCCATGCCCATATAACCATCAAACATCCTCCATCCCATAGTCCAGTGCCCATATATATGTATGATAGGTATATGGGCATGAGACTATGGGATGGAGGATATGTTTGATGGTTATATGGGCACAGGACTATGGGATTTACCCCAGTGTTTTAGTATTTTACCTCAGTGTTTGATCTGTTTTTTTCTTCAGTATTTGGTCAGCATTTTACCTCAGTATTTGGTCAGAGGTTTACCTCAGTGTTTGGTCATTATTTTACCTCAGTGTTTGGTCAGTATTTTACATCAGTGTTTGATCAGTAATTTACTTCAGTATTTGGTCAGCATTTTACCTCAGTATTTGGTCAGTGGTTTACCTCAGTATTTAATCAGTATTTTACCTCAGTGTTTGATCTGTATTTTACTTCAGTAATTGCTCAGCATTTTACCTCAGTGTTTTAGTATTTTATCTCAGTGTTTGATCAGTATTTTACTTCAGTATTTGGTCAGCATTTTACCTCAGTATTTAACCAGTATCTTACCTCCGTATTTGGTCTGTATTTTACCTCAGTGTTTTAGTATTTTACCTCAGTATTTGGTCAGTGGTTTACCTCAGTGTTTTAGTATTTTATCTCAGTGCTTGATCAGTATTTTACTACAGTATTTGGTCAGCATTTTACCTCAGTATTTAATCAGTATCTTACCTCCGTGTTTGGTCTGTATTTTACCTCAGTGTTTTAGTATTTTACCTCAGTATTTGGTCAGTGGTTTACCTCAGTGTTTTAGTATTTTATCTCAGTGTTTGATCAGTATTTTACTTCAGTATTTGGTCAGTATTTTACCTCAGTATTTAATCAGTATTTTTTTTTGCGGCAGTAATAGAGGAGGGGGTGATTCATTTCTGTCATGTGTTCTCTGCTCCTTTCTGGGGGGCAGACAATGGGTGGGAGCTTATGTTCCCAGGGATGCTAGATTTCTCCCACCCAGTCAGTGTTGCTCATAGCAACCAATCACAGCTCAGCTTCTTTTAAACAGCTCTGGTGAAATGAAAGATGCTTAGTGATTGGGTGGGGCTATGTGGAGTGGGCGTGGTCGAGACACACACACATACATGCATTCATTTTTACTTATATAGATCAATAAAATTCACTTTTAATTGCATTTCTTGGGTTGGAATCGCTTCTTGTCTAGTGGGAATACCACAATAGAATAATTTGATTTGATGCAACTATTTGTTATATGACTGATATTATGTTATTAGACACATTCCTACTCTGCTAGTTAATCATTTATAACCTGAAGCCAGTTTAGTTTTTTTATTTTAACCCCTTCGCGACCCAGCCTGTTTTCACCTTTCTGACCCAGCCAATTTTTACAATTCTGACCACTGTCCGTTTATGAGGTAATAACTCTGGAACGTTACAACAGATCCCACTGATTATGAGATTGTTTTCTCATGATATATTGTACTTTAAGATAGCAGTAAAATTTCTTCGATTTGACTTGTGTTTATTTGTAAAAAAAAAAACAGAAATTTGGTGAAAATTTTGAGAAGTTCGTAATTTTTATGCCCTTAAATCAGAGAGTCATTTTGCACAAAATAGTTAATAAATAACATTTCCCACATGTCTACTTTACATCAGCACAATTTTGGAACCAAATTTTTTTTTGTTAGGAAGTTATAAGGGTTAAAATTTGACCAGAGATTTTTCTCATTTTTTCAACAAATTTTACAAAACCATTTTTTTAGAGACCACATCACATTTGAAGTGACTTTGACGAGCGTAAATGACAGAAAATACCCAAAAGTGACACCATTCTAAAAACTGCACCCCTCCAGGTGCTCAAAACCACATTCAAGAAGTTTATTAACCCTTCAGGTGCTTCACAGGAATTTTTGGAATATGGAAGGAAAAAATAAACATTTACTTTTCTTTCACAAAAATTTTCATTTAGACCTAATTTTTTTTACTTTTGCAAGGGTAACAGGAGAAAATGGACCATACATTTTGTTGTGCAATTTCTCCTGAGCATGCTGATACCCCATACGTGGAGGAAATCCTCTGTTTGGGTGCACAGCAGGGCTCAGAAGGGAAGGCGCGCTATTTGACTTTTTGAATGTAAAATTTGATGGAATAATTAGCGGATGCCATGTTGCATTTCGAGAGCCCCTGATGTGCCTAAACAGTGGAAACCCCCTCACAAGTGACACCATTTTGGAAACTAGACCCCTTATGGAACTTATCTACAGGGTGGGCCACTTATAAGGAATGGTTGGTGATATCAACTTCCTGTTTGTGGCACATTAGCATATGGGAGGGGGAAAACTTTTCAAGTTGGATGGTGACCATGGAGGCCATTTTGAAGTTGGCGCACCCAGGTGTATCCATATATATGGCCCACCCAGGTGTATCCATATAAATGGCCCACCCTGTAGATGTGTATTGAGCACCTTGAACCCACAGGTGCTTCACAGAAGTTTATAGCGTAGAGCCATGGAAATAAAAAAAATCACATTTTTCCTAAATAAATCTTTTTTAGCTCCATATTTTGCATTTTCATAAGGGTAAGAGGAGAAATTGCTTCATGCAATTTGTTCTGCGATTTCTCCTGAGTACGCCGATACCCCATATATGGGGGAAAACCACTGTTTCGGCGCACGGCAGGGTTTTCTATTGCAAAAATTAGTTTTTGCATCACCATATTTTTAGAGCTATAATTTTTTCATATTTCGGCCGACAGAGTCATGTGAGGGCTTGTTTTTTGCGGGGCGAGCTGACATTTTTATTGGCACCATTTTTGGGCACATCACATTTTTTGATCGCTTTCTATTCTGTTTTTTTAGAGACAGAATGAACAAAAGCCAGCAATTCAGGATTTTTTTTTTTTTAATACCGTTCTGCATGTAGTAAAATTGGTAAGGCAGCTTTATTCTTCAGGTCAGTACGATTACAGCGATAACTCATTTATATAATTTTTTTATGTTTTGACACTTTTACACAATAAAAACTATCTAAAGGAAAAAATTATTATTTTTGCATCGCTTTATTCTGAGAGCTAAAACTTTTTTATTTTTCAGCTGATGGAGCTGTATGGTGGCTTGATTTTGGCGGCACAAGATGACTGTTTTAGCGGTACCATTTTAATTTACATCTGTCTTTTTGATCGCGTATTATTGCACTTTTTGTTCGGCAGTATGATGATAAAGCATTGTTTTTGCCTCTTTTTTTTACGGTGTTCTCTGAAGGGGTTAACTAGTGGGACAGTTTTATAGAGTGGGTCGTTACGGACGCAGCGATACCAAAAATGTGTACTTTTGTTTTTTTATTTACATAAATAAATGTACTTATTGGTAAAATATTTTTTTTTCTTTATTTGGGAATTTTTTTAAATATTTTTACACATTATAATATATTTTTAACTTTATTACATTACTTTATTACTATTACTATATAGTGTCATATCACTGATCTGACACTTAACACTGCTGAGTATCAGATCAGTGATCTGACAGGCAGGGAAGGAGGCTTCTCAGGTCCTGCTCTCAGCAGGTGCTGAGAAGCCACCTCCCTGCAGGACCTGGAAGGACCTCGTGGCCATCTTGGTGCCGTGGGTCTCCATGGAGACCATCAGAATAATGCGATCGCATCACGTCTTTCTGATGAAAGCATGCGGGGAGCCCCTTCCCTGGGCAATGCTTCTCTATGCCTCTGATAGTACTGACAGTGGCATCAGAGGGGTTAAATGCCCACGATCGGTGCTAGCACTGATCGGGGGCTTTGCTGCGAGGTGTCAGTGCATAGGCGCTGGGCCTCTTTGACCTTTCCCATGGCCTATGCACTGCAGTACTTGGCTCTGCCCTCAACAGGGCATATCAGTACGCCTGCGCAGGAGCCACAACACGAAGCAGCAAGGAAGATGACGACATCGCATGAAGATGGGAGGCGCCGGACCGGGACCTGCGACTCCCATCAGACCGGACCGCCCCCGGGTGAGTATAATAAAACTTGCTTTTCTTCTCTTTCAGGTTACATCGGGGACTTATCTACAGCATTCTAGAATGCTGTAGCTAAGCCCCAAAAGGCAGTGGCCGCAGTTTATAGTTGAAAAACGAGGTGATAGGTTCCCTTTAAGGGCAAACCCATGAAAATCTACCCCCAAGTATTATTCCTCCTGCACCAGACTTTTCAGTTGGCACAATGCAGTAAGGCAACTAACATGCTCCGGGCAATCATATAACTCTGACTCAAACATCAGACTGCCAGATAGAGAAGCGCAATTCATGGCTTCACAACACGTTTCCACTGTTTTAGGGTCCAGTGGTGTGTTTCTTTCCACTACTCCGACACTTGTCATTGTGCTTGGTAATATAAGCCTTGCATGCAGTTGCTCATCCTTGCTATGAAACTTCCAATGTCCTTTTTTTTTTTATCTGATGCTAATGCCAGAGGAAGTTGGAGATCCTGCACTTGATGTGATTCCAATTTTTTTTACAATATCAATGACTTTGGATGTTGACTTTATAGCTAGTAAGAATTTTCATAAACGGACTTGTTGCCGTGCCATACTATTATAGCATCACACTAGAATTTGGGGAGCTTTTTAGACTGACCAATTATATTACAAATGTTAATAAGGGCAGACTGCAGGGGTAGGGGATTGGTTTTATGAGTCTGTCATAATGGGACTGATTTAATTATTAAATGGTGTGTTTATAAACTATAATTATTTTCTAAATACAGTAAATGATCATTTTTGCCAATCATGTGAAACGTGAAATGCTTCTAGTGTCTGGGATTTCCTTTAAGTGTTCCCTGCACATGCAGATTATGGGATTCCCCTTCCTCTTTTAGCTGAATATTTCTCTCTGTAAAGCTTGATTTTAATCCCTGTTTCTGTATTTGCCACACATACTGCATAATCTGCTTTTAACTTATATTTTTGCAATAAATGCAGGATTTCCCTGCCAGTCTTGTATAGATCCACAGTGAAATACCCATCCCCTTGTGAGCAGACGCTGGAGCCTAATCCATGTTATTCCATTTAGTATTATCTATTCAGCAATATTGTAAATTTAGAGTTCCAGTGAGCTGATTTGCTAAAGTGCCAATGATACACAAGTCCAACATACAGCAGCACACTCTGGGTCCCATAGGTATTTAAACATCGAGCTCTGCATCCTTCATTTCAAAGACCTTACAACAATGTGTAACATTAGACTTTATAGCTCCACTGGGTACAGGCTCTTTGAAAAGATGTCCTCCTACTATCTCAGAAAATGTCTTTCAGCTGAGGCTCAGTTTTGTACCTGTTCAGGTTTTGACTTGCTGGATGGCCAGAAACATCCAGTCCAAAAAAATCCAAAGAGCTTGATTTTTTGCATCTGTATGAGTATGGCTAAGATTACTAAGCCTACTCATTACATAGGGTATCACTGACTTCAAAAGGTATTATTTGTTAAGCAATTCTAGGAAAATTTTCAAAATGTACTGTCTTTAGTATTATAATTACACAAATCAAAAAGTAGTAAATCCAAGTTGATAATACAAAAATCAGGAGTCAAACAATACCACTTAAATTCCAAAATGGAAACATATATATTCACATTTTTTTAAATGAATTACATAAAACTGGTCTATTATGTAGAAAATAATGATTGCATTTATAGCTTATGTTATCCTCCTGCATTCTTTCATAATTGACTAGTTTTATGTAAATTATATTATATATGAGGTGACACACCATCAATCTGGACACTTGTGAGGGAATGAATTTTTCTTAATTATGCTATATGTACTGCTTCTTTGTTTAGGTCAAGGGACATGAGCCTTTGTTTCATGTGAGACTGTCAGTTGACCCTTGTTGTAAATTTGTGGAATGCCTGCTGATTACATATTGCATCAGCCTCCTGTAGTGTACTAGTCTGCGCAATATGGAGGACAAATATGCAGTCTAATTGAACGATTCGACAATGAGGTATTACCTCCCCCTCCTTCCCCTAATCCTGTAGGACAATGCCCTGAAATTAGAGCTGTGGTATATAAAAGGGCCCTGCTCCTGTCACCTGGGTGTCTCTACAGAACGTCAGCCTATGAACCATGGTTCCAGTTGAATACAGGTCTGCTCCACTTGCTATCATTGAGCTCATAAAGTCATTTGGAGAACCCAGGTTGGGACAATCAAGTCTCCTGGTGACATACTTTGCTGTGTTCGGACTGCTTCCTAATCTCGCCACTACTTCTTCTCCCCCAAATATTGCACTTTCCATACAGCTGACCAGAAAATAATAAAATATTGTACATTTCTATTTACATGCAAGATTAATATAATAAAAAAATTAATTGACTTGGGAGAGCAGCTGGCTGTACACTTTAGCTGTTTGATGAATGCTTGTTCATCCTCTAGATAATTCTCCAGAACCCTTCTTGCCCCCCACATAACCATGCATGCCCTCTTGTGCGCATGCATGTGCTCTCAATAGGAAGAGGGGATTAAGCTGCTACCAGACAAATCTGTCAATGGCTTATGTATGTTAAGAAAAAAAGGATAGGACATGTTAAAATTCATCATGCCCTACCCCTTCATTGCCCTGACATCTGCTATGGAGGTTAAGTCAGGATACCACCATAAACCACAAGCTGTTCCTTCCAAAAATGTTGTATTCAGCTGATATTCATCTATTGCATATGGCCAGTTTAATATATATTTTATGTATCTTGGAGTAATGGAAAACTGCTATCGTTATTATGTACAAATCCAGGCAGCATTTTAATATCAGTTCTAAAAAGAAGAAAATATGAAACGGTTTGTGGCACAATAATGTCTGAATAACTATTTCTCATGCCAAGCAAATTAGTTAATTATAAAACGATGTTGGTCTTTATGTGAAGAATTATTTCTGCTTTGGCTTCATGTCTGTGCTCCATTGGGCTGCAAATCAGATCTATACAACGTAAAAGCACTTTCTTCTCCTTTTCTCCTTCCCTATGGGCATTGGCATAGTTTCTATTTTATAATTCCAGGTTTCAGCCTCGGGAAGACAGTCCCCTGCAAAGAGCCAGGTGAATGGAAGCCCTTCCAAATGTCCTCGATATCTGAGACTGAAAAATTGGGACTCAAATACCGTGCTGCATGACACACTGCACTTCAAGGCCTCAATGGTACGTTGAACAACATCACCCAATAATCTATATATGTAAAACTCAAAATCTGTAGTAGTCCGCTCTATACAAATCCACAGTTCTTGCCCGATTTGGGTGAAATTTGTCACGCCCCCTCTCCACCCACAGGAGCAGAATACTGTGCACGTTACATCTCGCTAGCATCCCCCCGTCATGAGATTGGAGCCCCCGAAATTAGGCCCTATATGTCTTATGAGGAAAGGTTGCAGGATTTGGGAATGTTTAGTTTGCAAAAGAGAAGACTGAGAGGAGACTTAATAGCTGTCTACAAATATCTAAAGGGCTGTCACATTGTAGAAGGATCAACTTTATTCTCATTTGCACAAGGAAAGACTAGAAGCAATGGGATGAAACTGAATGGGAGGAGACACAGATTAGATATTAGAAAAAACTTTTTGACAGTTAGAGTGATCAATGAGTGGAACAGGCTGCCACGAGAAGTGGTGAGTTCTCCTTCAATGGAAGTCTTCAAACAGAGGCTGGACAGACATCTGACTGGGATGATTTAGCGTATCCTGCTTTGAGCAGGGGGTTGGACCAGATGGCCCAGGAGGTCCCTTCCAACTCTACGATTCTATGATTCTATGATAATGGGGAAATGTGAAGTCTGTAGTAGCCCGCTCTATACAAATCCACAGTTCTCGCCCGATTTGGGTGAAATTTGGCATGCCCCCTCTCCACCCACAGGAGCAGAATACTGTGCATGTTAAATCTCGCTAGCGTCCCCCCGTCATGAGATTGGAGCCCCCGAAATTAGGCCCTATACATATAATGAAGAAGGTGTAAGTAAAAGTGCTGAGGGGAAAACAACAGTTGTGGTTGACAGGGATGGATTATAGCGACGGCGCCAAAGGCTTTAGCTACCTTAACCAACAATTTAACATATTTTCCGCGAGCGAAGCCGTGGGTATTCTACTAGTCTATATATATAAAACTCTAAATCTGCAGTAGCCCGCTCTATACAAATCCACAGTTCTCGCCCGATTTGGGTGAAATTTGGCATGCCCCCTCTCCACCCACAGGAGCAGAATACTGCGCATGTTAAATCTCGCTAGCGTCCCCCCGTCATGACATTGCAGCCCCCGAAGTTAGGCCCTATACATATAATTAGCTATGAACCCGTTCTACGCCCGGTGGCGAGCATTTTTATTGGTATATGGTCTCCCATCCTGGTGTGTGCTGCCCCCCTCCTCTCCTGGTATGCATGGTACCCCTCATCCCCCAATCCTGGTATGCATGGCCCCCTCACTCCCCACTCCTGGTACGCATGGTCCTCTCACTCCCGTATCCTGGTAAGCATGGTCCTCTCACCTCCCTATCCTGGTATGCATGGTCCTCTCACCCCCCCATCCTGGCATGCAAGGTCCTCTCATCCCCCCTATCCTGGTGTGCATGGTCCTCTCACCCCCCTATCATGGTATGCATGGTTCTCTCACCTCCCTTTTCCTGGTATGCATGGTCCTCTCACCCCCCTATCCTGGTATGCATGGTCCTCTCACCCCCTATCCTGGTATGCATGGTCCTCTCACCCCCCCATCCTAGTATGCATGGTCCTCTTACCCCCCTATCCTGGTATGCATGGTCCTCTCACCACCCCTATCCTGGTATGCATGGTCCTCTCACCTCCCTTTCCTGGATGTATGGTCCTCTCACTCCCCTATCCTGGTATGCATGGTCCCCTCACCCCATTACTGGTATGTATGGTCCTCTCACCCCCCTTTTCCTGGTATGCATGGTCCTCTCACCCCCCAATCCTGGAATGCATGCTACCCCTCACCCTCCAATCCTGGTATAAATGGTCCTCTCACCCCCCAATCCTGGTTTGCATGGTCCTCTCACCCCCTTATCCTGGTATGCATGGTGCTCTCACCCCCCTATCCTGGTATACATACTACCCCTCACTCCCCAATCCTGGTATACATGGTCCACCTCACACCCCTTTCCTGGTATGCATGGTACCCTCACCTGTTATGAATGAGTAACCGTAGGAGGCAAAAGCAGAAATATAAGCTAAGTCCAGAAAACCAGAGAAGTTGGCAACTATCAGATTGCAGACCCCTGAACCTATCAACACAACTAGCAGTAGCCGTGGGGGGTTCCTACGATGCCCTAGACCCCTCGATCACAGCCGGAGAGATACATAGGCCTAAAGAAAGAAAGGGGAAATCTAAACTGCCCCAGAGCAGACCCCAAAGCAATAGGCAGCCCCCAACATATAATGACGGTGAAGCAAGATGAAAATACTAACACAGACAGAAAGATAGACTGAGCAAAGACGGGGCCCCAAAACTACCTAGATAGGAAAGGACAGGAAGGCTGCTGTCTGCAATCTGCCAAAACCCTATCAAAGACATAAGCCAACCAGCTGATATGAAAAAGGCCCTGAAGCAGCTAGGCTTCAAAAACTGAATCAGCACTCAGGTATTTTCAGAAGACAGAGCTAAATGAATTCAGCACACCCCAGCAGGGAATGGCAGAAATCCAGAAAAACAAAGCAAAAACAAAGTCAAAGCACAAATGCAAAAGGCCAGCAGAAAACTTAGCTTTGGAGGAGCAGGAATTCAGACTGGTCTCCAAGGATCCCACAGAGAAATAACCCGCAGGGCAGAAGGGCGTCGGCAGCATTATATCCAGTCCGTAACTCCACTCAGCCAGTCACAATCATCAGCCTCAGGTGTTTGACAATCAGGCTCACTACCTTTCTTTACCAGAAGAGGGAGTTCCTCGGGCCTCAGTAATGAAGGGGAAAATTAACTCACAACACTCACCCCCCTTTTCGTGGTATGCATGGTCCCCTCACTCCCCTTTCGTGGTATGCATGGTCCCCTCACCCCCCTATCGTGGTATGCATGGTCCCCTCACCCCCCTTTCGTGGTATGCATGATCCTCCCCTCCCTTTCGTGGTATGCATGGTCCCCTCACTCCCCTTTCGTGGTATGCATGGTCCCCTCACCCCTCTTTCGTGGTATGCATGGTCCCCTCACTCCCCTTTCGTGGTATGCATGGTCCCCTCACCCCCTTTCGTGGTATGCATGGTCCCCTCACCCCCCTTTCGTGGTATGCATGGTCCCCTCACCCCCTATCCTGGTATGCATGGTCCCCTCACCCCCCTTTCGTGGTATGCATGGTCCCCTCACCCCCTATCCTGGTATGCATGGTCCCCTCACCCCCCTTTCGTGGTATGCATGGTCCCCTCACCCCCTTTCGTGGTATGCATGGTCCCCTCACCCCCCTTTCGTGGTATGCATGGTCCCCTCACTCACCTTTCGTGGTATGCATGGTCCCCTCACCCCTCTTTCGTGGTATGCATGGTCCCCTCACTCCCCTTTCGTGGTATGCATGGTCCCCTCACCCCCCTTTCATGGTATGCATGGTCCCCTCACCCCCCTTTCGTGGTATGCATGGTCCCCTCACCCCCTATCCTGGTATGCATGGTCCTCTCACCCCCCCTTTCCTGATATGCATGGTCCTATCACCCCACCTTTCGTGGTATGCATGGTCCCCTCACCCCTCTTTCGTGGTATGCATGGTCCCCTCCCCCCAAATCCTGGTATGCATGGTCCCCTCACCCCCCTTTCATGATATGCATGGTCCCCTCACCCTCCTTTCCTGGTATGCATGGTCCCCTCACCCCCCTTTCCTGGTATGCATGGTCCCCTCACCCCCCTTTCGTGGTATGCATGGTCCCCTCACCCCCCAATCCTGGTATGCATGGTCCCCTCACCCCCCAGTCCTGGTATGCATGGTCCTCTCACCCCCCTTTCCTGGTATGCATGGTTCTCTCACCCCCCCTTTCCAGGTATGCATGGCCCTCTCACCCGCTTTCCTGGTATACATGGTCCTCTCACCCCCCTTTCCTGGTATGCATGGTCCTTTCACCCCCAATCCTGATATGCATGCTTCCCCTCACTCCCCTATCCTGGTGTGCATGTCCGCCTGTCCGGCGCCTTTTCTTCAAAAGGTCTGAGGAGTGTGGGATTGTGCAGCCGTAATTGGCACCCAATTTTGGTGCCACAACCCGCCGTCTCCTGACTTCACGGCGAATACCTGATTGGTAATCTTTTGTGCCGTGCTGTGAGGAGAAGGCGTGTTGTTGCTCCGGAATTGGCACCTGCGCATTCCTCTCCTTCCGGCGCCATTGTCTTGAAAACACACTGCAGTGTGAAGACAGTGTGTCTTCCACAAAATGGCGCTGGAAAGCGCGGACTGCGCATGCGTCGTTTCCGGCACCACAACCCGCCCTCTCCTGTCATCACAGCAAGACATAAGACCCCGTGGCCACACCGAATCGGTAAGGTGTTGTGCCGGCGATCTCCTGGGGGGGTGCGTGTGTCGGCGATCTCCTGGGGGATGCGTGTGCCGGCGATCTCCTGGGGGGTGCGTCACTCTGTCTGGAGACAGACTGCGCAGGTGCGTCGCGCTTGTGCAGTCTATAAAGGCTTCGGACAGAGTGACGCTTAGCCCGTTATATTATAGATGAAGAAATGTAAAGGTGAAAGTATAAGTGCTGAGGGGAAAACAACAGTTGTGACTGGCAGGGAAGGATTATAGTGAAGGCACCAAACAGTCGCTGCTAAAGGGGCTGCACCACCACACACAACACACAAACATTTCACAAGCACCATACAAACATCACGCAGACAGCACACATACACCAACTCACAAGCACAACACCACACAAATGCTACAACACACCACACAAACACCAGACCACTCTAGACACACACAACACAAACACCACCCCACAAATACCACAACACCACCCCATAAATACCACATGCACACCACACACACACACATACACACACAAGGACCACACACGCATGCAAACACACTCAGATGGATGCACCCTACGCACACAGATTAACAATACTGAGCAGCAATATTCGCCAGGCGAAAAATGCCTCATAGTAAGAGTGTCATTAGTGCTTACTATACAGAGAGCTTTCATCACTGAAGCTGCTGAGGTAAAGTGAAAGCAGAGCTCTGATTGGTTGCTATGGGCAACTAGACAAGTCTGCCTGTGAGGCGGTTTTCATTACTGAGATGTGAGCTCCTTCACGTCATAGTTATACTGTGTGAGGGCTGCTCTGTATTTATTATTCATCCTATTACATCTCTTATCAGTGTCAGGTGAATACTAAAGGGTCATAATACTAAGGACTGTTCTTTAAAATGCCCCCCAAAAAATGACCATCCATTGGGCAAGTTCATTTTTAATAAAAAAAATAGTTCATAAAACAGTTGTAATAGTTTATACTACATAATATGTTTTGAATATGAAAAATCAATAAAAATGTTGAAATTAAAAAAAGTTGTTCACATCAATGTTATGACAAATTACTAAAATGCCCAAATAATAAAAATTTAAAGTGGAAAAAAAATATTACTGTAGCTCTCTGAAAATGTCAATTTCATGGCAAGACTGAAAATTTTACTTTAGCTACCATAACCATCAATTTAACATATTTTCTGCGAGCGAAGCTGCGGGTATTCTACTTGAATATTAATAATATATACTGAAACATTCAATAAAATCAGCAAAAACATTTTAAATATACCGTTTACAGCAAATACACATTTAAACCATGATTTTAAGTGCAACATTCATTTTAATTGCTACAGGTAACACCATTGGTAAGATAAAAATAATGCAAACAATTAATATAAAAGTCAATTATCTTGAAGTTTATGCAATGAATTGTCTTTGTCTTTTAGCCTACACCTTGCACACAACAGTTGTGTATGGGTGCTGTCATGACTCCTCCACAGTATGTCCGTAAGCCAGAAGATATTCGAACTAAAGAGCAGCTTCTTCCCCTTGCCAAGGAATTCATTGACCAATATTACACATCAATCAAAAGGTGACGCATTTGGAATACATTACTTAGTGGTTAAATATGACAATATTAAATTATTATTCTACATTTCCATGGACTTTGCCTGATAATTGTGTTTAGTTGTTATAGATTGCGTGCCCTTATTTATTGGTAATATTTTTACACATATGCATATTTGGTGGATTACTATATTATTTGTATCATTATCAATACTTAATTTCTCTGCTATTACAGTTTGTGAAGGTGAAAGTTCTCTATGAAACACACTCAACTCCATGCTCGTACATTGATAATTAGCTATGACTTATGTTTTTAAAGTTTAGAATCATTAAAGCGAACCTGTCAGCTGTTTTGGCCGCTATAAGATGCGGCCGCTGCCTTTCAGGGCTTATCTACAGCATTCTATAATGCTGTAGATAAGCCCCCGATCCGACCTGAAAGATAAGAAAAATAACTTATTATACTCACCCGGGTGGCGGTCTGGTGCGGTCTGGTCCGATGGGTGTCGCAGGTCCGGGCCGGCGCCTCCCATCTTCTTGTGATGCCGTCCTTCTGCTTGCTTCATGTCTCTCCGGCATCGCGCTCCTGTGCAGGCGTACCTCTCTGCCCTGTTGAAGGCAGTGCAAAGTACTGCAGTGCGCAGGCGTCGGGAAAGCTTCAGACTGTTTTCAATGAGAACCTACAGAACTGAGAATCCGCACAGACAGTGATAGAGAAATCGAAGTTTAGCAATGGTAGTGGTACTCAACATTTTACATACTGTAGATAAATTTTGAAGTGTAGAAATATTTAAGACTCATTTGGAAATTAAGATTCAGTTTTTTCGGTGACCAGTTAAAGTTTGTATGACTTTGAAAAAACTTTCAGAAGAGTTAGAATGTTAAAACGAAATGAAAGAAGCTATGGTCAATGTCTTCAACTCCTGTGGCTCCTGGTCAAGCCACTCTGGTGGTCCCCGCCAGGACAGATAGCAATGATGTCCCGTTCTTGGGACACCTAATACAGAGGACTGTGATTTACTGTAGTGGCCATGTGACTGGTACGTAACAACATGACTTGCTGTGCTAGCAAAGACCCCCAGAAGGGTCTGTGCTGAAGTCATAGGGGTTAGAGAGAGTGAATATAGCTTATTTTATTATTTTGTAATAAACATAATTGTTTTATCACATAATGGATATGCTGTGCGTCAGATATATGCAAACATTTATTATGTGAAATGTAAACTGTATTGCTGACATAAACAATATACTTATGAAACTGAGTTCATTTGTGTGTGCTCACCGGTCTTTACAAGGAGCTCCTTCCTTTTTATTGAACATAACTTTCTTGGGCTGAAAGCCTCCTGCAAAAATCAACATCAGTCTTAGGGCTCATTCAAACATCAGTTTTTAATTTATAACTACGACCTTTGTTTAGAACTCATGCCTATGATAGTCTATGGGGCTGTTCACATGTCCAATTTTTTTGTCTGAGTGATTGGTCCCTGCAAAATTGCCGAGACATGTCCAATATTTATATGATTATCGGAACAAAGTTTCCAATGCAAGTCTATGGACTTTGATGCCATCCAAGTGCTATAGATTTTTCATGGACTGGTTGAAAGGAGAAACTGGAGAAAATTGCTGAAAATTTTATGAAACTAATCAAAACAATGATGAAATTTAGTACTTTATTTTAAAAAATTGAGGTCTGAATGAGCCCTTATACTTATGAGAGAAGTTATCAATGAACTATGACGGCATTGACTACATTCAATGGTACACAACAAAAAAAAGCAAAAACTGACCAGTATCCTAACAAAATGAAACAAATGTGAACAGGTGCAAGCTGCAATGACTTCTTGTATCTATGGATAATAAAATCTACAATGCCTTAGAGCTGAAAATATCAGAGAGATCATGGCAGTGTTACTGACACACGGGTGATGTGTTTTAGATTGTTAATGCTATTAAAATCCTATAATGATCCATAAACAAATAATGAGAATCTAATCTGTAACTTAACATTGCCGTCATTAATCACGTCTCCCCATCTACCGCAACTGACATTACATGTTATTTCATGAATGTATAACATTTTTGACCTTTACTATTGAAGATTTGGCTCTAAGGCTCACTTAGAGAGATTGGAAGAAGTAAGAAAGGAGATTGAAACTACAGATACCTACCAGCTTCGTGATACAGAGTTGATATATGGAGCTAAGCATGCATGGCGTAATGCAGCTCGCTGTGTGGGAAGAATCCAGTGGTCCAAACTGCAGGTGGGGTATCTCTATCTGTGTCCTAAATATGTATCAGGGTCTGTGCATGCAGCCACTCTAGAACTAAGAACTGTATTGTAATCTAAAAAGCCCTTACCTTGTAACTGGGAAGTGAGTAGAGAGTAGCAAATCTCCCAAAATTCGTTTTGGTCGGTTTCGCTTGATTTGGCCGCAAGGTTCATTTCAATCTGATTACAATTGGTTCAAAAGAAAAGTGTGCAGATTGCCATAAGAAGAGGTTCATTGTCTTCCGAGGTGTCTCAAAACAACACAATATGATAAATGGTGGGGAGGGAAGGGGGTCGCAAATTAAAAAATATGTATTACACTCACCTATTCTAGGCCCTAACCTGACTCCTTATCTCATGTGACTGTGGCTTAATGTGGTCATGTAGGGGGCAATACCACCCCTATGACCGCACAAGGTCCATCACAGTCATGGCATAAGGAGTCAGGTGAGGGCTTGGACAGGTGAGTAGGCTTTTTTTATTATTTTCATCCCTTCCTGGCCATTAAAAAAAACAGCAAAATGACATCTTGCGCTATGCCATTTTACTGCATTCTTGTAAATCGCATAATTGAAATTTCAAGTAAGGCAACAATCTGTAGTTTTGGAGAAATTCATGGTGAATTTAGTTAATTATGGATTGATTTCTTTATCTCAATTTGTGAGTGTTAATAGGTTACTGATACGGATCAGTAGGAACTCCATGTGCCATTGTGCAGGGTCTGTGGCTTTGCTGCGTATATGGATCCTTGGAGCATTCATAGTACTGTAACTGAAGTTTACCCTGAAATATGCAGATGCAGTCACTGTTATGTTTTGAGACTCACTCAATGAAAATAAGATGTAGAATTTGGGACAATTACACGATTTTCCTTGTACTGCCACAGGTCTTCGATGCTCGAGATTGTACCACTGCACATGGGATGTATAATTACATCTGCAACCACATCAAGTATGCCACCAACAAAGGCAACCTCAGGTGAGACAGGAATGACACCAGAATGAAAACCATACACTTGTGTAAAAGTGCAGACCAAAAAAACTATAATATGCAGCCAATGGCTTATCTTAAGGGCGTGACATGATATTAGGTTAGGGGGGGGTCCACATAGCCCAAGCCTTTACCACTTATACATTTCTAAGGTTTATGTGATTTCTTGTTTTTTCTAAAGTTCGTTTTTCAAATTCACTTTCCAAATAACTTAGGAAATCCATGCTTGTTTGTGTTAGGCCTCTTTCACACTTCAGTCTTTTGACGTCAGTTGCAATCTATCAAAGTGTGAAAAAACGGATCCGTTGCAGATTGATAAAAAACTGATGCACCGGTTCCGTTTTGCGGATGGATCCATTGCAGCAGACAGAGTCTGAAATTTTAAAGGAACAGAACTCTGGAAAAGAGGAGAGAGAGACGGCGGACGCTTAAATTCCAATGGATCCGTCAAAAAACGGATGCAACGGATGACCATCCGTCACAATCCGCCGCTAATGTAAGTCTATGAGAAAAAAAAACGGATTCCGCTGAAAAAAAAAGGATCCGTTTTTTTCAAAAAAGGGTGGATTTCGACTGATGTCAAAAGACTGAAGTGTGAAAGAGGCCTTAGGCGACTGGGTTCTCCCACTGCACAGGATGAATCCCAGGTCTTGTCTGCCTCTGCGGTCTCCTATTCAGGCTCAGCCGCTGGGATTGTTGCTCAGCACGGGCATCGATCCCAGCATCTTGCACTGCTTCATAGTGTCCATGTGGTTACTGCTGGCTCTCCAGCTAAGTCTTTGGTAAACAGTGATATACAGAGGCAGCCCTACTCTCTGAAGTCTACGTCCAGAAATCATCTTACTGAGCATATCCGTGATGTGGCGCCTTCTCATTGGTGCTCGGACGCTGGCTGCTCTGGTGATGTGGCAGCTCCGGACGCCCTATCCAACTGGGCGTGAGTGTTTGGGGGTGGAGCCTACCGCATATAAGGCTTCCAACGGCGCACGTGGGTGTGCTAGCGTCATTTGTGTTTTAGTGGGTGTGGGTGGGTACGCTACTGCTCTGTCTGTATGCATTTGTGTGGTTAGCACTGGTCAACTTCAGATAGGTAGTATAGATTTTGCCTTTTCGCTTGACTTAGCACCTGTCTCGGCCATGTGTGCGGATAGCACGAGTCAACCCACGTGCTTATTCCTTGCAGGTTTAACAGAGTATTGCACACTTCTTATTTTTTCAGTGCCTCTCGGTGTTTAGCTGAGTTGGGTACTTATATTTTCTGTGCCTCTCAGTGGTTAGCTGAGCTTGATACGCTGTGTCCCATTCACTCCATGTGGCTTTAACGCAGTGTGTTCGGTAGTTTTCTATCCGTCATTTGTTCACACTAGCAGCAGCAGGTTAACATCTCTGCACGGTGGACCCCTGGTTGCGATTGCACTTTGTTATTAATTTTATTTAGTGCAATCCGCCAGCCCTAACAGTTTGTTTTTTAATAGGTTTTTTATTATTGTTTTAATTCATGCAAGCATACTAAGAACAGTTAAAAGACATGAAAAATCCTATAAAATACCCCAGGGAAAGGAGAAGAGGGAAACAGAAGGACCAAAAAACCTCAATCCATAAACTTAGTTTATTTTGAACTGTAAAACTCAGCATTTTTTTGCAAGTGAAAATACACAGCATCAAAAATACACAAAAATTCATCGTGAGAACTTAGCCTTAAAGATCCTTGATTGTTGAGGGCCCTGTTGGAGATTCTGTATTGTGGCCCAGGAGCTTTAAGTTAGACACTGCCCAACCCTATAAATTTCATGCAGAGATATAAACTTATTTTATGGTCCTATTGCTTCAGAAAATTGAGGAGTAATGCAAATCTTACTTACCGTATGTATAATACTGGTGAGATCTTTATTGCACACTTTATAATACACATCATGCCAACCAGCTTGTCTGATGTTGTTGAGGCTTGTCTGATGTTTCTTTTCACAGATCAGCAATCACTATTTTCCCCCAAAGGACTGATGGAAAACATGACTTCAGGGTCTGGAATGCACAGATTATCCGTTACGCTGGATACAAGCAGCCTGACGGCTCAGTACTTGGGGATCCAGCTAATGTAGAGTTAACTGAGGTAATCACAATATTCAGCTAATCACATATGGTTGAGGGATACTTACATCAGGCTCTCGCTGGTGAACATTGCTTCTATTCTATCATCTTTTACTGAAATGATTTCCATTGACAGATTTGCATTCAGCAAGGCTGGAAAGCTCCTCGAGGTCGTTTTGATGTCCTCCCTCTCGTTCTTCAAGCAGATGGCAATGATCCAGAACTGTTTGAGATCCCACCAGAAATGATTATTGAGATCCCAATCCGGCATCCTAAGTATGATAGCATGATCCCCTGTATTATTATCAGTTTATTATGTGCTTGGCAGGTATGGCATAATTATAAAGTGAATGTAGCGCAATGATGCTGTGCTATAATTTTTTTTAACAAATGAGCGTTTGTATACTTACTACTAAAGGTGACAATTTTGTCTACAGTTGCTCCATGTATTCTAACGTGTAGGAAAATGTGATTTCATTGCAATTGTTGGTCCAGTTTTAATCCATTGATAGTGTACAAGTGATGATCTGGACAGGATGGAATTGCTAAGGATTTTTCCTGCCTGCAAATTTCCAGAGATTAAATCTGCAGCAGATCCCAACAGTTAATCTACATTAATAGAATGCTGAAAAAAAAGTGTCTACGGCATTAATGAATAGTACACATAACGCTGAGTGACGATGGAAATATATGGGCCACAGCAGCCTTCATTAATTACAACATGAATACAAACAAATGTAAAAATAATTTCTTTCGTAAGGTGATTCTACATGGCCCACCAACACTGAACAGTACCGAATACAACACTCCCCAGTCGCACTGCTGCATGTTGGGGTTAACAAACTGTCACAGTACTGTCAACACAAAAATTCTTTTGTTCTTCGAGAATCGTCCCAGAGGGAAGTAAAAACACTAATGAAGGGTCACCATGCCTCCAGTGTAACCCTAACCGCCTCACCTCCAGCTGCCATGATGAAAGTAAACCCTAATACTGAAATCACACACACCACAACCTGAAATGTGATCATTGCCCACCATAGTGCTCGGTGGGAGGGATGTTCACTGGTCCCGTACCTGGATAGAATTTGTTGGTCCACGTATACTCATCTTCTTTTATAGTACCCTAAAATACCCCCACCCCACATAATCTCTTACCCAATCCTGGTCTATGTGACCTAACCTACAACCCACACCCCCTAAATTACATGCAGAATTAAAAGTTAACCCTTTCCTGGCCTCCTACTTTTAAACCCCTGTCATGCCCAGGCTTACTCTAACTGTACCTATTTCAGCCCCATCTTTCTGCAGACTTATTTCTTGCAGAAATATGAGCATGTTGTGTAATTTCACCACAGATTTCATTCGCAGAAGGGGCAAATTTATGCCTCATTCAGATATGATTTTTCTGCATATGTGTGCTATCCATGTATTTTATGGAGAACACTTGTACCTATAATAGTGAATGGGGCCGTTTGCACATCTGATATTGATCAGAGTGATTAATCAAAATCAGAAATGAAAGTCTGTGGGTTAGTGAAAAAATCGGAACGCTCTCGGATGCCAATTTACATGGACTGTTAAAGAAGAATTCCAATTTTTTTTATTATTAAAGGGAATCTGTCTCCCCTTTTTCTCGAATATCAGCTGCCGTCACCGCCATCAGGGGCTTATCTACAGCATTAAGCCCCCGATGTAACCTGAAAGATAAGAAAAAGGAGTTATATTATACTTACCCGGGGGGCGGTCCGGTTTTGGTCCGATGGGTGTTGCGGTCCGGCGCCTCCCATCTTCATACGATGCCGTCCTCTTCTTTCCTTCCTGTCGTGGCTCCGGCGCAGGCGCACTGCTCTGCCCTGTTGAGGGCAGAGCAGAACACTGCAGTGCGCAGGCGCCGGACCTCTACCTGCGCCTGCACACTCAATAGGGCAGAGCAGTGCGCCTGCGCCGGAGCCACAACAGGAAGGAAAGAAGAGGACGGCATCGTATGAAGATGGGAGGCGCCGGACCGGACGGCGACACCCATTGGACTGGACCGAACGCCGGGGTGTGTATAATCTAACTCTTTTTTCTTCTCTTTCAGGTTACATCGGGGGCTTATCTACAGCATTACAGAATGCTGGAGATAAGGCCCTGGTGTCGGTGCCGGCAGCTCATATTCGAAAAAAGGGGTGACGGATTCCCTTTAAGTGTCTGTATATGTGCATTTAATGTAGTATGAGTGTATTCATATATTCGCCTACTGCTGCTCTCTCTGGTGTCCAGCAACGTTCTGCTTTGCTTCTCAGTGACGTCATCGCACTTCAGACTATCTGGCTGTCGATATACTCTATGCATGAGCCGTAAGTCTCTTTTACACTGTAGTCTATGGAGCTCCGTTCTGATGTTCCATAGACTTAAAATGTAAAAGTTACTTCTGGGTCACACAGAGCACAGCGTGACCCGGAGGACACTGTAGAGGGGTGACTTCACTCAGAAGAGAAGAACGGCGCTGGACACCGGAGAGAGCCGGTAGGTGAATATATTAATACACTCACACCGCTTTACATGCACATATACACAGATTTAATTATAATATATATATATATATACTTTATATATTTACATTTCCGCATATGAGAAAAACTAATGAAAAGTGAACCAAATTCTAATGAAACCAATGAAAGTCACTGAAATTCAGTCCGTTTTTCTCCTACATTACATCTGAATGATCCCTAAAGTTGAGTCCACAACAGAATTCACATACAGTACAACGCATGTACACTTGACACTGATTTGCAGGTAAATGTGCAGTGGATAATATCCATCCTGGTGTAATCTCAATACACAATTCTTCCTATTTGATTGCAGCTAGCACCACTAAAGTTTCATAATAAGATGTAAATTTCTATAACTCAGATTTCCTAGCTGGTGACCAGAAAAATACCCAAAAGAAAAATGCCCACATGAAAAATGGCCACAGAATAAAAGCCCACAACCATGAATTCCTAAAGGAAAATTGCCCACAAGGAAAGTTGCCCACACAGAAAATTGCTCACATGGACAAAATAACAAGTTATCCGCTCCCCCAAACCTGTAATATGTTATATCACTCCAGAGTCTGTGTACAGTGTGACACTGGCTGTACTGATATAACATTATTATCACCCCCCGACCTGCAATATGTTATATTGCTCCAGATCCTATGTACAGTATGACCCACGCTGTACCGATATAACCTTATTTTCACCCCCCCTCCCGACTTATAATCTGTCATATTGCTGCCGAGCCTATGTACAGTAAGACCCTGGCTGTACCGATATAACATCATTATCACCCACCGACCTGTAATATATTATATTGCCCCAGACCCTGTGAACAGGTGTGTACAGTGTGCTCCCAGCTGTACCGATATAATCTTATTATCATCCCCCGACCTCTAATTTGTTATATTGCTCTCGAACCTATGTACAGTAAGACCCTGGCTGCACCGATATAACATCATTATCACCTCTTCTATTCAACCTGTAATATGTTATATCGCTCTGGAGCCTGTGTACAGTGTGACTCCGGCTGTACCAATATAACGTCATTATCACCTACTCCATCCGACCTTTAATATGTTATATCGCACCATGGCCTGTGTTCAGTGTGACCCTGGCTGTACCATCATGTGCCCAATTTTCCTTGTGTGAATACAGCCTTAGCCCTCTTCAATTAACTGTTTTAATAAACTGTTGCTATTTTGCCCATGTGGACAATTTTCCATGTGGGCAATTTTCTGTGTGGGAAATTTTCTGTGTGGGCAATTTTCCTTGTGGACATTCATGGCTGTGGGCTTTTTTTCTGTGGGCAATTTTCCTTTGGGCATCTTTTATGGAACTTTCCTAGACACATAGTATAACAGATTACTTTGCGTCAACACATATGTCCAAAGATTTTACTTAAAGTCAGATATACAGAATCAACCTTTGCAAAATAACCGACTAGTAATGGTTTATTTTAAAACTACACCAATAAGTGAGGGGTATCATTTAGTGTCATAGGAAAAGATGTCTTAGATTCATTACATCCAGGCATATTTTTTTTGAGAGAGAACGTTGCTACTTTTTTTGGCAGGATTGGTAAAAATTATAGAAATCTATAGCTCCGTTCCCCATGTTGAGTATTTGGTGAGTTTTTGCCTATTATTTAATTTATATTTTTACATGCATGTCACAGCATACCAAACGTGCTTATTTAACCTACAAATTTTCTCTGCACATAAACCTCAGTGAATTTGACATGTTGGGGATTTCAAACACGCGCCACAGGTCAGTTTGTATTGTGTAAAAATAGCACACTTGGCAGGAGATTTCTATAAAACCCTTCTACTTTGTGGGAACTTTAAGACGCTGTGTTTTTTGCGCAGTGAAAATGTAAGGCGTCAAAAACTCACCTAAAACTCATAGTGTGAACTTAACCTAAAGTATAAAGCCACATCTGTGTGGTGGTTTGTAGGGATTGTCCCACCCTTTATATCATCATTGGACTCAATAAGGTCATGTGCACACATTGAGTATTTGGTGAGTTTTACCTCAGTAGCTGTAAGCCAAAACCAGAAATGAGTGAAAAATACAAAAGTGGTGACGTGTTTCCATTAGGGCTCATACTCACTTGCGAGAAACTCGCACGAAAACCTGCCACTGCCGCCGGCGCTTGGACCTGGAGCGTGCAGCTGCATAGAAATACATGTAGTTGCACGCTCCGGTCCGAGTGCCGGAGGCAGAGCCAGGTTTTCATGCGAGAGACTCGCACGAGAATCGTGCATGTCTCTCGCCAATGAATATGAGCCCTTAGACTTTTCATCAGATCCCGATTTTGATTTACAAATTCTGAAGTAAAAAATACTGAATGTGTGACCATAGTCCTAATACATTTGTGTATTAGAAAGAACATTTTTGTTTCAATTATTCAGTTACAAAAGCTTGTATCTTTTTACATTAATAATCAGATTATTTCCTCATGACGCTGCAGAGATTTTTATTTGCTCTCTTATATTATGATTTTATAAAATTCCAATAAAAAGGAACAAATAATTTTACAGATACCAGATATCTATCACATGTCAATATTAAACAATTTGTGCATATAATTTAAATTCATTGTAATATTACGTCACTTCCAACTCTTGTCATCAGGTTTGAATGGTTCAAAGATCTGGATCTGAAGTGGTATGGATTGCCGGCTGTGTCCAGTTTACTACTAGAGGTTGGAGGTCTGGAGTTTACAGCTTGTCCTTTTAGTGGATGGTACATGGGAACTGAAATTGGAGTTCGAGACTACTGTGATAACTCCCGCTATAACATACTGGAGGTACTGTGGCCTGGTAAAGAGCTCCACCTTTTGGTAGCATTAGATAATAAAACATCACTATCATTTAGTCCTATTTTACTGTCTTCCAGATTATATATACATATTATATATTTAAGACACATAAATGGTGCAATAGGTGGCCAATATTAACCAATGGACAACAAAAGATGACATCTTATTTGCGAACATTATTTTACTAAAAGGAAGCAACATTTTGAACAATACAGTATATGTAATATTTCCATTTGCAAAAACTAAATCAGTATTAAAATAATGTTGTAATACATAAAGGAACAATCATTAGTCGAATGCTTAGATCGAGAGGTTATAGATCTGATGTAAACAGCATTATGCATGCTAAGAAATATAAAAAAAACTAAAATGTTTTATTAATTATATTAATAATACAATGATAAGCAATAAAAGAAAATAGAAAAGTGCTGCTATATATATTTTTTCTCAGATGAAATTGGAAAGAAGTGTATTCTGTAGACAGAAGTGACTGTATGGCTCCAAAAAAATCGTTGAATGGCCTTTTGGAGCATGCAACATATGTAAAATCCACAACCAATATCAGCTTTTCAGACATAACCACAGTAGTGATGAGCAAATGTCCTAGGATAAGGTGTTATACAAATAATATGTTCGAGTCCCCGTGGCTGCATTTCTTGCGGCTGTTCGACAGGTGCAACACATGCAGGGATAACCTAATAAACAGGTAATCCCTGCATGTGTTGCGTCTGTCCTACAGTCGGGAGACATGCAGGTGCGGTGGACGCTAACATATTTTTCAAGAACGCCGAAGTCACACGGTTAGCATCCGATCATGCGGGATAGCACCTTATCTGTGCACATTTGCTCATCTCCAAATTACATTTCACACGCGGTAAAAATATTCAGCGAGAAGAGATGGAGTAATAGCCAATGTTATTGTTCACCTTCGCTAAAATAATCCAGGCTCATTGTGCTGAAAATGTTACACTTTATCATTTGGACAGATCATATTTAATATAACTGTTTCCTGCAGGAAGTCGCTAAAAGGATGAACCTGGACACAAGAAAAATGTCTTCTCTATGGAAAGACCAAGCTTTGGTGGAAATTAATATTGCAGTTCTGTACAGTTATCAGGTGCGTCACAAATATGTGCATCACAGTCATGATAAAGCAAGGATACTCTGAAGGTTATATATTCACCAAGGACAATGAAACTTTGTCTGAAATGTAAAGTGCTGCGGAATATGTCGGCGCTCTAGAAATATAATTTATTATTATTATTTGTCAGTTATTTGGATACACATATAGACTCTAGTCCATCTATATATAATTGCCTTAAATTGTCTGTCATCCACTTCCGTCTGGATGTCCCCGAATCCCACAATGCACCGCGCCGACCGGAAGTACGCCGACCGCCATATTGAAATACCCCAGTGATGGGTGTTACAATATGGCGCCCGCTGGTGGTATCAGGACCAACGCGACCCCCACCACCACTGCCGGACCCCCCGCCGCTGCCGGACCCGCCACCGATGAACCCTCCTACCACTGCCTGCCCACCCACCTCCATCACAGCCGGCAGGAAAGACCGCGGCTTGCAGCCTGTGTACAGGCCACAAGCCACGGTCTTTCCTGCCGGCTGGCTGCCGCCAGGACCCCCCGCCGGACCCGCCGCTGCCCTCCCACCAACCTCCGTCACAGCCGGCACCCCCACCGCTGGACCTGCCACCGCTGAACCCCCAACTGCCGCCTGTACTCATATACACACATGTATTCACATACACACACATACGTATTCACATACACACACACGTATTCACATACACACACGTATTCACATACACACACACGTACTCACATACACACACACATACTCACATACACACATGTACTCACATACACCCACACGTATTCACATACACACGCACACGTACGCACATACACACATGTATTCACATACACACACACATACTCACATACACACACGTACTCATACACATACACACACGTACTCACATACACACACGTACTCACATACACACACACGTACTCACATACAGACACATGTATTCACATTGTGGTGTAGTGACCACTGTGTCCACTAGGGGGCGCTGTGTGGGTGTCCCAGGACAGGCATATAAGCATAAGCATTTCCAGTGTCCTGATAGGAGTAGGATGTTGAATGATCGTAATGTATCTCAAGGTGGGTGGCCTTGAGATGAAGGCTTGCTTATGTGCTGATCAGCAGAGCTGATCTTTCATTACAATGTGTCAGGGAGAAGCCTTCAGGTGATTGATGAGACGGGTGGGATCAATTACCTACAAATCTACCCAGGGGTGTGTTTAAGAACGCCATAGTAAAGTGTATATGAGTGTGTGTGAAGGACCTGTGATGAGGTCATAGCCATGTGACCCGGTGGGCATGGCTACGGACCATATAAGGTGGCCAGGGTAGGTCACATGGAGTGAATGCTTGGACCCGGTTGGTCCGTTGTGGAAGGTCCCGCTGGGAGATGGGGCTTCCTGCCTGACAGCACGTGAAGTGGCTGTGTATAATGGCTGCCAGTATCTGAGAGATCCCAGGGGAGGGAATGAACGTCTGGAGTCTGAAGCAACCATGAGGTAACCCTGACGGGATGAGATAACTGTGAGGCTGAAGAGCCTGAGTACTGGACATTGCGTAACCTGTGTGACCACAGGGATAACAGAGGGAAGCTGTCATGAACGTTATGCTATGGATATGAACTTTATGTTGCTGCTGTGGGTTTATGATGCCTGAATAAACCACATGGACTGTTATGGTTTTATGGAAAATCCGTGCCGGATCTGATTATTTGGCTGCCAAGCGAGTGTCCCCAACCTTGAATGACAGCGCTACCTTACAACATACACACACACGTATTCACATACACACACGTATTCACATACACACACACACGTATTCACACACACACACGTATTCATATACACACACACGTATTCACATACACACACACACTCACACACACACGTATTCACACACACACGTATTCACATACACACACACACGTATTCACACACACACACGTATTCATATACACACACACGTATTCACATACACACACACACTCACACACACACGTATTCACACACACACACACGTATTCACATACACACACACACGTATTCACATACACACACACATATTCACATACACACACACGTATTCACACACACACACGTATTCACATACACACACACGTACTCACATACACACACACGTACTCACATACACACACACACACATACTCACATACACACATGTACTCACATACACCCACACGTATTCACATACACACGCATACGTACGCACATACACACATACACACATGTATTCACATACACACACACATACTCACATACACACACGTACTCATACACATACACACACGTACTCACATACACACGTATTCACATACACACGTACTCACATACACACACACGTACTCACATACAGACACATGTATTCACATTGTGGTGTAGTGACCACTGTGTCCACTAGGGGGCGCTGTGTGGGTGTCCCAGGACAGGCATATAAGCATAAGCATTTCCAGTGTCCTGATAGGAGTAGGATGTTGAATGATCGTAATGTATCTCAAGGTGCGTGGCCTTGAGATGAAGGCTTGCTTATGTGCTGATCAGCAGAGCTGATCTTTCATTACAATGTGTCAGGGAGAAGCCTTCAGGTGATTGATGAGACGGGTGGGATCAATTACCTACAAATTTACCCAGGGGTGTGTTTAAGAACGCCATAGTAAAGTGTATATGAGTGTGTGTGAAGGACCTGTGATGAGGTCATAGCCATGTGACCCGGTGGGCATGGCTACGGACCATATAAGGTGGCCAGGGTAGGTCACATGGAGTGAATGCTTGGACCCGGTTGGTCCGTTGTGGAAGGTCCCGCTGGGAGATGGGGCTTCCTGCCTGACAGCACGTGAAGTGGCTGTGTATAATGGCTGCCAGTATCTGAGAGATCCCAGGGGAGGGAATGAACGTCTGGAGTCTGAAGCAACCATGAGGTAACCCTGACGGGGTGAGATAACTGTGAGGCTGAAGAGCCTGAGTACTGGACATTGCGTAACCTGTGTGACCACAGGGATAACAGAGGGAAGCTGTCATGAACGTTATGCTACGGATATGAACTTTATGTTGCTGCTGTGGGTTTATGATGCCTGAATAAACCACATGGACTGTTATGGTTTTATGGAAAATCCGTGCCGGATCTGATTATTTGGCTGCCAAGCGAGTGTCCCCAACCTTGAATGACAGCGCTACCTTACAACATACACACACACGTATTCACATACACACACGTATTCACACACACACACGTATTCACACACACGTATTCATATACACACACATATTCACATACACACACACGTATTCACATACACACACACACACACACGTATTCACACACACACACGTATTCATATACACACACATATTCACATACACACACACGTATTCACATACACACACACACACTCACATACACATATTCACATACACACACGTACTCACACACACGCGTACTCACACACACGTACTCACATACACACATATACACGTACACACACTTCCCTCCCGATGCGATAGCATCGGGCACACCTCTAGTTAGTTATAAGTGTTAAAGCTGTTGTTCTGAAACAGCGCCATTGCTGCTGCTACACATTCACTTAACTAAGATAAAGCTGTTATACCAAGCACAGCCATAAGAGAAGCTTGGCGCATTTTTTTTTTTTTATAAAATGAGAATATTCCTTGATCATAATGAGTTGTTTTCTTTTTTTTGTCAGAGTGATAAAGTAACAATTGTGGATCATCACTCTGCTACAGAGTCTTTTATTAAACACATGGAAAATGAATACCGATGTCGTGGAGGTTGTCCTGCTGATTGGGTCTGGATTGTACCCCCAATGTCTGGGAGCATTACTCCAGTGTTTCACCAAGAAATGCTCAATTACCGTCTGACTCCTTCCTTTGAATATCAGGTAGTATGGTTCATTTGTCTTAGAAAGTGCATAGAGAAATCTCTGAGTACTAACCTCCATCCTACTCCACTAAATGTCCATCTTACTATACTAAAAGCTTCTGGTAGACTTGCCGTAAGGCTGCTGTCATACTATCAGTATTTGGTCAGTATTTCACATCAGTATTTGTAAGCCAAAACCAGGAGTGGATGAAAAATACAGAAGTGGTGACGTGTTTCTATTATACTTTTCCTCTGATTGTTCCACTCAAACTCGGACTGGCCCATAGGGTAACGGGAATCCCCCGGTGGGCCCCTGTGCAGATCTGGGCCACCAACCCCCCCCTGTATGGGTAATACTTGGCATAATTCACTTGATTCACTCCGTACAGAAAAAAACAACATCTCATCATTCAATAACCAAACTACCCAGTTTATTATTATTTAGAGATATAACTAAATTTGTGTAAGAGGGTAGTGTAATATTTGTATGCAGTTGAAAAGTGGGCCCCCCCCAAAGTCAATGTTACTGATGGGCCCTTGGCACCTCAGTCCGACACAGGTTCTACACCCGGGTTTAGCTTACAATATTGATGTAAAATACTGACCAAATACTGATAGTGGGAACGTAGCCTACTACACATATCGGTATGTGCGCACAACGTCTTACAGACGCTGACATACTTGTATCATTACTGGAGCAGAAGCCATTCAGGAAAATGTGGGAGGTGGTTCACATCTTCTTCTTTCACACCTTTTGCTTCGTCTTTACCACCACCATATTTTTTTTCATCTATAACATAATGTCGGCTATGGTGAGCAAGGAGGAGTGTTACAGACTTTATAGCTAAGGCTTTATGAGCCATCTACGTTGCTGCTTTGTATCTTAGGAAAAATCAATCTACATGTCGACATATCCATACATTTGGCAATATACAGTATATGCTAAAAGACATTCATAAATCATACCTATGATATTGCATAAACAGTGTAAAATAAAAATATGTATCTCCATTAACTCCCAGATGGCCTGTGTCAATGGCAGCTTGGCAATTAGACATAGCATCTTAAATTATCCTGTCCGCACACTTATAGTTCTGAAAAGTTTAAGGATTCCAATTTCATATAATACAATTCAATACAGTATTGTGACCTACTAGCAAAACGCTTGAAGGCAGTGATATACCTTACAACTGGCTGCCACATGCAGAAACATGCATAGTGGAAAAAAACACTTTCCCACAAAGTATTGGAAAATCAATCATATCTTTTCAGCCCCAGTTATCTTGTATCATTTATCTCTAGATATATTGAGAAACAAGGCAGGTTAAGGAGGGATAGATTTGCATCCACTAAATCAATTTAGCCTTAGGGCTCATACTCACTGGTGAGAAATACGGACGAGTGCAATCCGATTTTTTATCGGATTGCACTCGGACCAATGTCATTCAATAGGTGACATCTCATTTGCAATTTTTTTCTCATCCAAAATCGGACTGAGAAAAAATGGCAGCATGCTGCATATTGCTGCGATTCTCGGACGAGACTCGCCAATGCAAGTCAATGGGTGCGATAAAAAAATCGGGCAGCACTCGCAGCCTAAATGACGTCAGCGGTAGTCGCTGAGGCTGCTCAGACTCCCTGCCTGACCCACGGTGAACTGACAGCATGGGAAAATGTTCAGAAACTTTCCCATGCTAATCAGTACATCTCCGGTCAGGCGGGGAGGCTGCGCAGGCAGCTTTTCCTTCTTTCCTCCGTGGTTTACAGCTGGTGTGGTTGCATTAGTGTAGGGGAAATGGACTGTCCTATGGACCTGTCTGCAGTAGGAGGGTTAATGTACAAAGTGCTGGACATGGACTGCTGTATAAGAAGTTAGGAGACAGCTAGACAGAGGAGAAGGATGTTGAAGTACTGGGTTTTTGTCACTAGGGGGAGACCAAGGACAGCAGAAATGAAGGAAGGTGTAGTACTGTAGTTTGCCCACAAGATGGGAGCAGGGAGCAGTGAGGACAGGGCTTAACAGTAGCTTAGGGCTACGAAACCGCAAAGTCATGGGGGGCGGGGTTACAGGAACTCTAGAGGGGAATTCCCAGAGAGGGGATATATAAGAAGGAGTAGAGTGTTCCAGAAGGTCAGTCCGGGGAGAGGAGCTCAGGAGAGGAGAAGACCAAAAGGAGAGGTGGACAGAGAAGAAGCTCTGGAAGGGACTAACAAGAGAGACAGTCAGGGGGGTGGCCCTGACAGGAGAAGCCACAGATGGAGAGTCTGGGTTACCACAAGACGGATGGACTCGGGCAGGCGAAGCGCTGTGGTGGTAGGCCTAGGGCAGCCACAGTGAAAGAGCCGTGAGGGACGTCAATCAGGAGAAGGGAGGAAGTGAAGGTACCCGGGACTGTGTGCGGAGTCAAGCAGCTGCTGTGTGGTACTGCGGAGTCGAGCAGCTGCTGTGTGGTGCTGTGGGTCATCGAGAGGACGGCCAATAAAAAGGACCTGTTGGACGCATTTAGGTCGCCGTCTAAGTCTGTTTGCGGCGGAAAGAGGACCACCCCCCAGTCCGCACACCTACCTACATTAGCACCGCTCCTGCTTGAAAACTATTTAACTCCTTCAGATGGATTGCAGCGTGGGACTTGACTGTACGGCGGACAGGTATAGGACATTGTTGCTTTTTTATTTTGGACTTTTTTACAGGAGAATGATGATTTCGATTGGATTGGGAGTGAAATAAAGATGGGAAAAAATGTGTGTTTATTTCATTAAAAGTCTTTATTCTTAATGTGTGTGGGTTTTTTTAACCCTTTCAGACTAGTGGATTAATAATGGATAGGTGACTTATTGACACCTCTCCATTATTAACCCGACTTAATGTCACCTTACAATAGCAAGGTGGCATTATCCCCTTATTACCCCATATGCCACCCTCTACAGGGCAATGGGATGAGAGAGGGTAGGTGCCAGAACTGGCGCATCTTACAGATGCGCGTTTGCTGGGGTGGCTGGGGGCAGATGTTTTTAACCACGGGGGGGGGGCAAAAGCAATGGTGCCTTTCTAGACTATTAATTTCTGCCCTCAGTCACTGGCTTGCCCTCTCTGGCAGAGAAAATTGCCCTGAAGCCAACATAAGGTTTTCCGTGAATTAATCCTTTAATTTAACACCTACAGCTCCAAAATTTTACACACGTACACCACTAACATTATTAGTGAAGGACATATATAAATCTAACGGATATGCAATGGTTTACTATATGTAAACCATGTCTCATATCCTGTTGGCTTTTGCAATTATTTTACAAAAGCCGATATTTATTCTAACTATTCTATTCGAACCTATTCTATTCTTTACTGTACGCAGCATCTGCCGGCTTTTACTATATCTATGCAAATATATATATACTGTATATTGAAGATTATTTTGCTTTAAAATGATGTGTACAGTTTTTTTACAATGCTATTTTAACATGAGCTTTTACATACAGAGAACTGCTCTATGTAAAACCTTACGTTAAAATCGCATTGCATACGGATCGCATACACATGTCATACACATGTCATACGAATGTTCCGTGGAAAAATCACACAGAAATCGCATTACACTCGCATGACACTTGCATAGCACTCGTCCGTTTATTCGGTCCGGCAATCGGACCGTTTTTTTATCTCGCAAATGGGTATGAGCCCTTAGGCTAGTATACAGCTTTATCCACATTCACTCGTTCAGTATTTGGTCACTATTTTCCATCAGTATTCATTAGCCAAATCCAGGAGTGGGTGAAAAATGCAGAAGTGGTGACATGTTTTTGATGATTTTGGCTTACAAATATTGATGTAAAATACTGACCAAATAATGAACATGTTCACATGGCCTTAGCTGCAGACACTGATCATAGTAATACTCTTAAGTAGAGTTGAGCGAAACGGGTCGGTCAAATTCAAAAATCGCCGACTTTAGCTAAAGTTGGGTTTTGCCGATTGAATCCTGACCATAGCGTGAGGTCGGCCATGAGGTCGCCGAGCCGAGCGCCAAAGTCGCATTTCAAATAATGCTTCCAGCGCCTTTTCTCAGCCAATGATGGAGGATGCACACTGTGGGCAATGCGATGACATGAGCAGCGGCCACCACCATCTTAGAGAAGGGAATTGAAGTGATTGGCTGGCTTTGTGTGGCGTCACAGTGGGTATAAAAGGCCGTGACTGCCGACCGCCATCTTACTTCTGCCGATCTTAGAATAGGGAGAGGTGCTGCTGCTGATTCTGAATAGGGAGAGCGTTAGGCAGGGAAGAAGAAAAAAAAATTGCTTCTGCTGATAGCGCTTTTCACTGTACAGTTAGTGTGCAGTGAAAGGGGAGGATTTTTGTTGTGTGCAGCAGCGCTGGTGGTGATTAGGCTGCCTTTTAAGGCTACCTGATAGCTGCATTGCTGTGTGCACACTGCTGTTCAAACTGCTTTTTTCAAAGCACTCCAACTTTTATTATTTTGTTCTGGTGAGTTACCGAGCGTTCATTTTTTCACACACCGTATAGCGGTGTACGCTCCTCACACACTACTGTGTACCGGCTGGTATCACGGACAAATAGAAGCTATTTGCGTGTGACTCTGGAAAAATAAGCCGAGGAGATTTTCTATTTTTCCAGATCTACACCTTATAGAGCTGTTCGCTTTTCATACAGTTTCATATATCTGCTGTTTGATCACGGTCAAAACTAGACAGAGACAGCGTGTGTCAGTCTGTATAAAAATAGACAGAGATTGACAATTTTCCATACAGACACCGTATAGCGGTGTACGCTCCTCACACACTACCGTGTACCGCCTTGTATCACGGACAAATAGAAGCTATCTGTGTGTGACTCTGGAAAAACAAACCGAGGAGATTTTCTATTTTTCCAGACCTACACTTTATAGAGCTGTCCGCTCTTCAAACAGTTTCTTATATCTGCTGTTTGATCACGCTCAAAACTAGACAGAGACAGCCTTTGTCACTCCGTATAAAAATAGACGGAGATTGACAATTTTCCATACAGACACCATATAGAGCTGTCCGATTCTCAAACAGTATTGTATATCTGCCGTTCGCATTACAGTCACATCTATACAGAGTCGGCGTGTGTGTGACACTCCGTAAATACATATACGGAGATTGTTAGTTACACAAAAAACGCATACAGCTGTACACTTCTGATACAGTTCCGTATATCTGCTTGTTGGATTACGGTCAAATACATACTGGGAGAGCGTCTGTGACTAACAAAATATATACATAGATTTAATTTTTTTAATTCACCTTACACAGCTGGGCGCTCCTCATACAGTACCATCTCTCTGCTGGTATTTTTGGTACATTTTCCCAAACATGAGGAAGTATGGTGGAAGAGGCCACGGACGTGGGCAGGGGGGCGCAGCTGGTACTGATGGTGGTGGTGCATCGGCTGGTTCTGGCAAAAGCACTATAGCAACTAAGGCAGGAGGTGTTGAGCCTGCATCATCGTCTGGCTCAAGAAGGCCTGTAAGGTTCCCTTTTCTTGGAGTTGGAAAACCACTTTTAAAGCTGGAGCATCAGGAACAGGTTTTGGCGTACATTGCCGAAACAGCCACCAGCTCTATTGCCTCCTCTTCTGAACGTTCGAAACCTGCAAGCACGGAGTCGTCAGTGCAGGGTTCTGGTCAGGAAAAACACCTTTCCTTGTGTCCTTCACCCCCACCAAAAGTTAAGGATGTGGCAGCCCAAATTTCAGATTACTCTATGGAGCTCTTTTCACATACCATGCCTGGGTTATCCAGTCAAATCCTGAATTCCCCAGTCCAAACTGAATCTGACATGGAGTGCACTGATGCACAGCCACTGCTAGATGATTCTGCTGGTACATTGACCCAGAGCACTACATTGCCCTCGCAGTCTACTGAGCCAGAATCTGACCCTGATGAAACTCAGGTGCCCCTTCCTGCATATTATACCACCTTACATGGTAACACAGAGGACGGTAAAGAGGAAGGTGCAGATGACTTTGAAGAGGAGGTGATGGATGACCCAGTTCTTGACCCGGATTGGCATCCATTGGGGAAAGAGGGTGGTGCTGGCAATAGTTCAGATAAGGAGAAGGATCCGTAGCAGGCATTGACAGCGCAGCAGCGGTTATCTGGCAGGCCCGTAGCTGTCCAAAAACGTGAATCAAAAATTAAAAGAGTTGCAGGATAGCTTGGCCAGACGGTCAACTTAGCACAGCGTGCAAGGCCAGAAAATGTATACCATAGTAGGAAGAGTGCAGTGTGGCACTTCTTTGTCCAAAATCCTACTGATGAGGCAAAGGTTACCTGTAAGAAGAGCGGAAGGACCTTTAGCCGAGGTAAACAACTCAGAAAATTGAATACCAGTTGCATGCTTAGACATTTAATCAACATGCACTTGCAAGCGTGGACAGACTACAAAACCTCAGGTACCACATGTGCACCTGCTCCAACTGAAGGTAGCCAGCAACGCTCAATCGCTTCCCCCACTGTAAGACCACCACCACCGTTAAGCACACCACCAGCACTAAATGTGGAGGTGTCGTCGAAAGGCCAAAGCACTCAGGAAATCACAATGGTTTTGAAACACAACACTGAATCAAGGCCATCACCACCAATACCATCACCAACCCCCCTCACTCCGTCCGGTCCACCGCTACTTCCCCCATATGCAGCTCTCCAGTCCAGCTCACCCTACCAGACACTCTGAGTAGGACAAGAAAGTACACATCCTGTCATCTGCGTACACTGTGTTTGAACGCCTACATTGCCAAACTAATCTCATTAGAGATGATGCTCTACCATTTGGTTGAAAGCAAAGCTTTCCGCGAGCTCATGGCCTACGCTGTCCCACGCTATGGTCTACCCAGTCAGCACTTCTTTTCTCGAAAAGCCATCCCTGCCCTCCACCGGCGTGTGAATGACTGCATTGTCCATGCACTAAAACAGTCAGTGAGTGGAAGGGTGCACCTCACAACAGATGCATGGACCAGTAGGCATGGCCAGGGCCATTACGTGTCCATCACTGTGCACTGGGTTAATGTGGTGGATGCAGGCTCCAGAGGGGACAGCGGCGGTGGAACAGTGCTGCCAAGTCCACGGTATAGGAAACAGCTGGCTGTAGGCTTTTGTCCCTCCTCCTCCATAAGCGAAAGCTTGTCCACAGAGCGCAGTCACACAAGCACTCCATCCGCAGCTGACAGTGTTGCACACGAGGTGTCCCACTATTGAAAAGCTAGTGGTAAGCGTCAGCAGGCTGTGTTAAAGATAATGTCTTTGGGCGACAACAGACACCGCGGAGGTACTGGCCAACTACTTGCAGTGGCAATTTGAGTCATGGCTGGGCAGTCTACATCTTGAGGCAGGCAAGGTAGTCAGTGATAACGGCCGTAATTTTGTGGCAGCCATAGCCCGTGCAAAACTC
This sequence comes from Dendrobates tinctorius, assembly GCF_039654945.1. NCBI lineage: Eukaryota > Metazoa > Chordata > Amphibia > Anura > Dendrobatidae > Dendrobates > Dendrobates tinctorius. The sequence continues at coordinate 93,488,668 of NW_027361671.1, forward strand.
ACACACATACCTTGCCTGGCTCACACTTTGAACCTGGTGGTGCAGTGCTTCCTTAATAATTATCCGGAGTTAACATCACTGCTCCATAAGGTGCGAAGACTGTGCTCGCACATCCGTCGCTCAAACGTCCACTCCACTCGTGTGCAGAAGCTGCAGCGATTGCTCCATCTCCCCAACCACCGCCTAATCATAGACATTGCAACAAGGTGGAACTCCACCCTGCACATGGTTGAGAGGCAGTACGAACATAGGCAGGCTGTAATGCATTTGTGGGAGGATACACGGGCAGGCAGTTTGAGGGAAGACATGGAATTGTCGGGTGTGCAGTGGTCAAAGCTGAAAGACCTCCGTAAAGTCCTTCAGTGTTTAATAAACATGGCTGGTAAGCGCAGACGACGCCATCATAAGCATGAGCATCCCACTTATGTGTTTGCTCATGCAAAGTTTGATGCACATTAAAGATCTTGCGTCTGCAGTTGCGGAGGAACAGGATTAGGAGGAGGGAAGCCTTGCTTACAGTCAGCCATTGTCTGGTCAGTGAATTGTCCTGGACGAGGTGGAGGAAGAAGAGGAAGAGGAGGAGTAGGATGAGGGGGATGATTATTTTGGGCAGGAGGATGCTTCTCAGGGGGCAAGAGAAAATGTTGGCGTTCCAAGGTCAGGTGCAGTGTTTGTGCGTGACTGTAGGGAAGTGGATTTGCCAGAAAGTGCTCCTCCACCCAGCACTCGCAGTGCATCATTGACACCTGGAACATTGGCCCACATGTGCGATTATGCCTTGTGGATCCTAAAAAGGGACCCCTGCCTTGCCAAAATGATGAAGGATGACGACTACTGGCTGGCCAGCATCCTCGATCCACACTACAAAGGCAAATTACACAACATCATGCCACAGGAGGACCTAGAGATAATATTGGCTAACAAACAAGCAACTCTGGTAAACCGTTTGTTTTAGGCGTTCCCAGCACACAGCAGCGGTGCTGGTTCTCCCACGAGCCATAGTAGGCACAATGGAAGAGGTGTTCGTGGTGCACACAGCCGAAGTGGCATTGGAGACAGGGGTTTAATGACCATGTTGTGGAATGATTTCTCAATACCGCTCACACGACTGCTAATACTGCATCGATTAAAAGTGACAGGAGACAGCAGTTGTCAACTATGGTTACAAACTACTTCTCGCATATCGATGTTCTCCCTCACAGGTCATTCCCCTTTGACTATTGGGCCTCTAAACTGGACACCTAGTCAGAATTGGCACACTATGCCTTACAGGAGCTCGCTTGCCCTGCTGCTAGTGTGTTATCTGAAAGAGTCTTCAGTGCTGCTGGATCAATCCTGACAGAAAAAAGGACCCGTCTGTCGACCCAAAATGTTGATGATCTAACCTTCATTAAAATGAACCATGCATGGGTTTCAAAGGATTTTGTCCCACCTTCCCCTGATGACACATAGGTTGCCAGAAAACTGCCTCGCTTTTTCCCTCCTCTTCCTCGGACTTGCCCAATTCCACCATTTGCAGCAGCTGAATGTCCAGCCTACACATCAACATATGCCATTTTTTAAACCTCCCTAATTGGGCTGCTCACCCCCCCAAGGGCTGGGGTCAACACCTGGTGCACCCGGGGAAGTGACGTTGCTCTGAACAGGTGGATGGGCGCACTGATGGCCGACGGCACTGGCACAGGGCCCCTTATAGTACAATACAGTGTCTCTGACGGTGGGGGGCACACTTGCCGTCAGACACACCAGCGTACTATGAGGGGCCCTGTGCCAGTACCGTCGACCACGAGTGTGCCCCCCCTGCTTGGTCATGGCCACAGCACTTTCAAGTTGCAATACTTACCTCTCCCTGCTCCACCGCTGTGTAGTCTGGGCAGTTAAATCCTTCACAGGGACGGCCACTAGAAATTTGGTGTATTGATCGATGATGGATAAGATGTAGCTATGGCCTGTCCTGCTGGTCTCTACCTTCAGATGATGAATGGCTACCATTTGAAATGGACGTCAACTTACAAGCGGATATAGTGGTGCTTTATGATCACCTTTCACAGTTGTGATAGTCACAGACGTGTGACATTCCTGCCACCATTTTTCAATGACTCCTCTCATGCCAATCCAATAGAATCGCCTACGGTCTGTAGCTTCTGTCTTTTGCAGTCCAAAATGACCAGACACATCATGATAGGCAGTGAGGACCATGTCTACATCTCTCCCTGTGATCACAATTTGATGGAGACAAGTAACGGTGATGTGATCCAGGCTACTGCAATAAAGCAATCCTTTCTTCACAAAGAACCGTTTTCGCTGTCTCCACAGACACAGTAATTGAGGGTCTGCATCGCCTCTGTAACATCTACCGGGAGGTTTTCTCGCGATGAGTAATTCCCATATTTCTGCTAACACTCGACTTTCCGTCTGTACTTGTATCCATGTAGTTTCCAGTAGCGGAGAGTCTGGACTGGCTTACTGAGACTGAAATATAACCGAAGATTTAAAAGTACCACAACACTGTATACTGTTGTACGCTTCGAATACCTTCCCTTTTTCTGCTTTTTAAATTCTGTTGTAATATATAGTGAGCCTGTGAGTGTCTGTGTCTGACTCAGGAAGTTTAGATGGAAATTTACAATTACCCCTAGACTGGATACACCTGGTATGGGCTGATACAGTACCTTTGTTCAAAATTTTTGATTACTGTATCATCCATTGGGAGTGAACATGTGTGGTTTACGCCTTCCATATCTACAGTGAATCGGAGATACCAATTTTTACCCTATACTCGATACAGCTTGTATCTTGTTATACAGTACCTTTGTTCGACATTTAGTATTACGGTCAAATCCATACTGAGTAAGCGTCTTAGAGTGACTACAGCACTATGTATACGGAGATTTCAATTGTACCCTATAATATATATACTTGCTATCTTGTTATCCAGTACCTTTTTTACAACATTTTTTATTATGGTCAAACCCAGACTGAGTGAGCGTCTGAGGGTGGCTCCGGAAATATATACCGAGATTTTAAATTTGGCCAACACTGTATACAGCTGTAAGCTTCTGATACGGTAACCTTTTTTGCTATTTAGATTCTGGTGTAATCCATAATGAGCCTGTGAACGTCTGTCTGTTACTCCGGAAATATATTTGGAGATTTAAGATTACCCCAACACTGTATACAGCTGTATGCTTGTGTTACATTACCCATTTACAGCTTTTCATATTCTTGTGTAATCCATACTGGGCCTGAGAGCGTTTGTGTCTGCCTCCTGAAATATATACGGAGATTCCTAATGTTTACACTATACTATATATACCTTGTATCTGGTGATACTGTACCCTTTTTCAACTTTTTATTTTATTGTGTACTCCATACTGAGCCTGTGAGCGACTGTGTATGACTCATGAAATTTATACAGAGATTTACTGTTATCCCTAGACAGTATAGAGCTGTACGCTTCTGATACAGTACCATATATCTGCTGGTATTTTGGGTCCATTTTCCAAAACATGAGGAAGTATGGTGGAAGAGGACATGGGCGTGGGGGGCCACCTGGTACTGATGGTGGTGGTGGTGCATCTGCTGGTAGTGCCAAAAACACAATAGCAACTAAGGCAGGAAGTGTTGAGCCTGCATCATGGTGTAAATCTGGAAGGCCTGTAAGGCTCCCTTTTCTGGAAGTAGGTAGACTGCTTTTAAAGTTGGAGCATCAAGAACTGTTTTTGGCTTACATTGCTGAAACAGCCTCCAGCTCTATCGCCTCCTCTTCTGAAGTTTAAAGAAATGCAAGCACTGAGTCGTCAGTGCAGGCTTCTGGTCAGGAGCAACCCCTTTCCTTGTGTCCTTCACCCACACCAAAAGTGAAGGATGCGGCAGCACACCAGATTACTACATGTAGCTCTTTTCACATACCATGCCTGGGTTAATTAAAAATGGGGCCCATCATATACTGGAGCATTCCAAATGGGGGACATCAGACACTGGAGCAGCATTTACGGGGCTCATTATACACTGGAGCATTAGAAATGGAGCCCATTATATATGGAGCGTTATTTGGGCCCATCATACACTGGAGCATCATCCATGAGGCCCATCATATACTGGAGCATTCCAGATGGGGGACATCAGACACTGGAGCAGCATTTACGGGGCCCATTATACACTGGAGCATTAGAAATGAAGCCCATTATATATTGAGCATTATTAGGGCCCATCATACATTGGAGCATCATCCATGAGGCCTATCATATACTAGAGCATTCTAAATGGGGCAGATCAGACACTGGAGCAGCATCTATGGGGCACATTATACACTGGAACATTAGAAATGGAGCCCATTATATATGGAGCATTATTTGGACCCATAAGACACTGGAGCATCATCCATGGGGCCCATCATATACTGGAGCATTCTAAATGGGGCAGATCAGACACTGGAGCAGCATCTATGGGGCACATTATACACTGGAGCATTACAAATGGGGCCCATTATATATGGAGCATTATTTGGGCCCATAACACACTGGAACATCATCCATGGGGACCATCATATTCTGTAGCATTATGTGGAGTTCATCATACACTGTATGGAACATTATATGTGACCAATTATTCTGTATGGAAAAATATATGGGGCTCATTATTCTGTATGGCGCACAATCTGGTGGCTATAACACTGTATGGAGTAATATACTGTCCTTTTTTTGAACTATTGTACAATTTAAAATAGATATCAGTCATGTCATGTAAGCAGTGAAGTATTTGTCATTGTACTATACCTATATTTCTGTGCCGTATCGGAGCATCATGAGTTGTGGTATGTGTTAAAGGGGCGCACTGACACTCTTTGGCCCAGGGCACACGAAAACCTGGAGCCAGCCCTACCCCCCACAACTTTAGCCAAATAACCCCCAGTTTTCAATGCGTAACTATTATTATGAAGTAAATTAAGGTTGACAAGCTTCAGTAATAAGAATTGATGTTTTTGGCATTGAAATGGGCACTGTAGGTGTGTTTACTGTCCTCCACTCCCTGCCAACTTTGCTTCCCCATTGACTTGCGTTGGGTTTCGTGTTTCAGTCGGCCTCCGACTTTTCCCTATAGTCGGCCGATTACGTTCGACCCGACCTTTGCAAAAGTCGGGTTTCATGAAACCCGACTCGACCCTAAAAAAGGCAAAGTCGCTCATCTCTACTCTTAAGTAGGGATGAGCGGACTCATGGAAGTTAGGTTCCCAAGTTTAGTTAAGGTACCAGAACTGTATCTGAACTTGAATCTGAACCCAAACCCCATTGAAAACAGTGGGGACCCGAACTTTGGAGATGGAATATTCTCTGTCTCCCCAGATTTCCCTTATAAGTCCAAATATTGAAATGGACTTCTGGGAGAAGTCCATGTTCGGAGTTTAGAACCGGACATTAAGTGTTCGGTATGAACCCCAAACTTTTAAGTTTAGGTTCGCTCATCTCTACTCTTGATTAGAGATGAGCGAACTCGAACTGTGAAGTTTGGGGTTTGCACCGGACACCTAATGTCTGATTCTGAATTCTGAACTCCAAACACAGACCTCTCCTGGATGTCCATTTTACAGTTCGGGAGTCTAGGGAGGAGAGAGAAAGATATATTTTCCTGCTCCAAAGTTTGGGTCCACATTGATTTCTTCAGATTGAAGTTTGGGTATAGTTCTGGTTACCGAACCAAACTTTGGACCAAAAATCAGTCAAACTCAACAAACCCAAACTTCCACAGGTCCACTCATCCCTACTATTAAGGCTTCTTCTCACGAGTGTTTGATACAAACGTGTGCTACTTGTGTGCGCCAGAGACCACACACAGGCCAGTCACACACCCATTAAGGCAATTGTGCCAGTATACATGGCCAATTTTCCATACAGACCAACAGTCTGTGTAGAAACAAAATCTCGAAGTGCACTATTTTACTATTTTGGCCTGATTTACGGACGAGAATAGTTCAGGTAAATAGCAGGCAGCTCCTGTACTCATCCGCTGTAGTGACGAGCACATGGAGCCAGTCACATCCGCAATTTGGATACATGAGTGGTCGGACTTTTAGCACGGCATTCTGAATCCGGCTTATGGAGCAATGCTAAAACCCTGGTGGAAATAAATAGCAGTCAGCAGAAAGTTTAGTAAGTTATCACATACTAGACAATAACCTGACAATGAGTATATTTTTGTATGTGCAGCCTGACCCTTGGAATACACATGTTTGGAAAGGAGTGAATGGGACTCCAACCAAGAAGCGAGCCATCGGGTTCAAGAAGTTGGCCAAGTAAGTAGTTATCCTAGTGTCTGAAAACAGACAGTACAACCAATTGATGATTTATAATGTTTAATATTTATAGCATTTGCTAAATTGTTATTACAGGGCGGTGAAATTTTCAGCAAAATTGATGGGACAGGCAATGGCTAAAAGAGTAAAAGCTACAATCCTTTATGCGACTGAAACTGGCAAATCTGAAGTCTATGCAAAAACATTATGTGAAATATTCAAGCATGCCTTTGATGCGAAGGTCAGCCTATTGTATTTCTTGAATCAATGAACCTCTATGAAACATGTAATGATGCATCAAGTCAAATAAATGTCTGTGGACTGAAGAGAAAAGAGACTGGTGCAGAACTAATTACTCTGCTATTTTTCACATTTCAAGATTGCTTTGTATAGTGCTAAGATGGTACCGCCTTCTTAAAGGCTGGCCATGTTGTAGTATGTTCACATAGAACATACACTCATTTGTTGCTGAAATAGCTCTGATGTATGAAAAGGTTGACATGTCAATGACATTTCCATAACAAATTTTCTACATGTTACCATATACTAAGGTTTTGTTCACACTGAGTTTATTTCAGGAGTACAAAAACCACAAATCAAAGAAAACTATCCATTGTTGGAGAAGATTTTGGAAGCGTTTTTCTTTTCCTGAAATATTTCCTGAAGTAATTTTATAGAGGTTATGATGTGTTTTAGAAGAGTTTTTTCCTAAGAGTTTGTTGCAGCCTCTTGATTGGACACTGCATTGTCAAGAGAGTTTTTGAGGGGGATTTTGTAAAGTTTTTGGCTCAAAATCTCCTGTAAAAAACCCATAGTGTGAACATACCTTAAGGGTATGTGCACACGGCGTCTTTTTTTCAGGCGAATTCAGTATCTGCCAGAAAAAGCATTGAAAATGGATATAATGCATAGCTGTGCACATTTTCAGACTCATGTCACATCTTCAGAATTAGGGAATTATGAAGCCGTAAGTAGAAATGACATGTTCATTTTTCGGGTGGTTTCCCAGCTCTCGATACTTGAAAGTATAATCTAAAAGTTGTTGGCAGTAAAACAAGTAAAACCGCAAGAAAAATGGGAACCGCACCAGTAAAGCTCCTTCAGGAAAATGACAGCTGGCGTCCATTTTTTCCATCAGCGTGTGTTTAGTGTTTTTGACTGATGGTAAATAAATATATCACAAATCTTCTCTCACCATCCTTTGCAATGTTAAATCTATGTGCTGTACATATTTTTCACCAACCCATATTTTATACTGGAACTTTTCAAACATGACACTGTAAAAAAACATATTTTGTTGAGTTTTGCACGGGCACACCATCTGAGGAAAAACACGGACATGTGAATAGCACGATAGCTTATAATAGGTACGTGTTCTTTCCATGAAAACAATGTATACCACATGTACATGCAACATAGACATCTGAATGAGACCTTAGACTGTGTCTTCACCAGCAAGCTAGACAAATACTAGAAATTAAAACTAATAAATTTTATTTTAATTTGATTAAAAAGGGACTTAGTCCATTTTAAAAAATGCACATGTACAAAAACACAAACACAAACAAAAGAACCGCTAAATGCGGTAAGACCAAACTTCAGAAACTTTCCGGTTTACTCTTAGTGTCGTAGTCCAAATAATACACAGGCACTCCTTCAGAGTATCCGCTTAGTATAAATTTGTTTGGAACAAGCACTCTCTTATAGTGCCGTAAATTGTCTATATTAAATCCATTGCTTTTAAATCGATGTGTTACTTCTGTGTTACATCCATCATTCACACTCACAATGATTTTTGACAATTTTTACAACAACAGCCTATACTATACACAATGGCATGGCACACAGTCTGAGATTCTTCAACTCGGTGTGAACCTATACATTGCTCTACTTATGCAGTTCACCACCTCCACAGACTTCTTTTAGAAAAAAATCTCGTATATCATGGAGAGATCTCACCCAAATATTACTCAGTAACGGGTTCCTCCATGTGACGCTCCCATCTCCCTACGCGTTTCACCGTCCAGATGATCAGGGGAGTCTCTGGGTCAAACTTAATGCCTTCATGGAAAAAGTGCCATCACAGGGCTGTTCATTTGCTTGCTTTTTATAACATGCACTCATTAGTATGTTCCCGCCTCCTACAAGTAGGCCGGGTGTATGCCCATGACCACTTCCTATTGATGCGTTACCATAGTGATAGACCTATTACTCATATGTTTCCAATACCACCTTCTGACTCATTCAAATTAAACCCTTATCACAGGTGTACTTAGACATATTACTAATCTATGATTGCGCAGGAATCAACCTTCTCATGGGGTATACACTCATGCGCGCTCTTTATACTTCGTTCAGCTTATCGGGTTGCCTGGTAACGCGCTGACGTCACTCCTCTCTCCTTCCTTTCTGGCGTGGACGCACCGTGCCTGCGCTCTCTACCGTGTCAAGTCCAACCCTCTTTCCTATGTCAGAGCGCCTATTTCCTCCCATCACTGAGTCACCATCCAGGGGCACACCGCGCCTGCGCACTCCATATGCAGCCGCTTCTTACAAGCTCCATCCTCTGAGTGCATATAATCCCATCACAGGGTTATCACACGGGAGCATTTGTATATCTATCTACCCTTCACATGCGCTTCATCTAACACTTTCTTTGCGTCTGTCAGCTTATGTCAATTTTCATATAAGTATAATCAGCGTTATTTAACGAAGCGACAGTATATGAAAACTTTAGTATTTTTTTAAAAAGTCAATAACGATCTATAACCGCATATAATTACAATTAACATATTTTAGCGTTATATGGCAGATGTCACCTGCTATTTGATAGTAAATGGCATATATATACTTTAATCACTATTATTAACGCAAGTGTTCCCTCTACAATCCCCAGGATACATGTGGGCATAGATTTTACCCTTGTATAGGATATTGGAGTTAATACATAACAGTCATTTTGGGCATACTTCACAAATTCATCATCCGATATTGAGATCTTTAAGTAATAAAACTCTGTTTCAATACTTCTTGATTTTCTCTTTTCAACTATCTCAATCGATCACCTAGGACTACGTACAGTACTTGACTTGGACTTGATACATCTACCTTCGAGACGAAACTTCTTGTCGTCTCTTTGTCTCACTTTAGTTTATTAAACGGCTTACCCCACACTTAAGGGAACAAAAAAAGACCATAAGTCCTATTAAAAAGGTGTAACCCCTTCGGTCTCCCTCCAGAGTAACCCCACTACCCTTTAACCCCTATACAGGGATCTGGCTTTACGTGGGGCACAGTGGAGTTTGTCCTCTGGGGCTCAGCACTCATTGTATGTGGTAGGATAGGTTATAAAAAAGCCGCAAAGGATAGTTAGTCGTTCAGGCCTGTTGGTTGGAGTGTCCTCAACCAGAAAATCCATTTACATTCTTTCTGGAGGATCACTCTATCCCAATCTCCTCCTCTATGGGGGTAAGGAACTTTCTCAATCCCAATAAATTGAATTTTACTATAATCACCTTGATGTATCCTATTGATGTGGTTTGCTATGACTGTATCTCTTCGATTCACCACATCACCAACATGTTCGCGTATCCTCTTCCTGAACTCTCTTCTGGTTTTCCCTACATATTCCATCCCACATATACAGGTTGCCTTATAAATCACCCCGCTAGTGCGACAATTAATAAACTGTCTAATAGTGTAAATTTTCTTGTTGTTCGTACTCAGAAAAGTTTTCCCTTGCGTTACTGACTGACATGCTATACAGTTACCGCATCTATAGCACCCTTTTACCTCCCTTTCTAACCAGGTGCGTGCTGGAATCTCTCTGAAATGACTGTGCATGAGTCTATCTTTTAAAGATTTATTCTTTTTATATGTCACTTGTGGTTTGGAGCCTAACGTTTTCTCAATATCTGTATGCATTTTAAGGACTGGCCAGTGTCGTTCTAAAATTTCTTTGAATTTTTCTGACCCATTCGAGAACTTAGTAATAAACCGTGTGACCTCTTTGGCTTCTTTTTTTTCCTTTTTCCGTAATAGTTCTTTTCGATCTTTCTTTAAAGATTCCCCATAAGCGGCCTTCAAAACATGATCTGGGTATCCTCTCTCCCGGAATCTCTCCCTCATATCATCGGCTTGTTCTTTAAATTTCTGAGGGTTTGAGCAGTTACGACATAACCTCAAATATTGTCCTTTTGGTATCCCTCTTTTTTGTGGAAGAGGATGATTGCTCTCCCATCTTAGAAGTGAGTTAGTAGCTGTTGGTTTCCTATAATTGCTCGTTTCTAGGATTCCATCAATTCCCTTTTTGACACACACATCCAAAAATCTCATTTCTGATCTATGTACCTCATATGTGAATCTAAGGCCTAAATCATTACAATTAAGGTCATTCACAAAAGAGACAAATTCAGATTCTGTGCTCCTCCAAATCACAAAAATATCATCAATATAGCGTAGCCATAAGGCTACGCTATCATGTCGAGAATTCATATCGTTAAACACAATTTTTTCCTCCCACCAGCCCAGGAGCAAATTTGCATAAGTGGGCGCACATGGGCAGCCCATTGCAGTGCCCCTGAGCTGGTGGAAGTACTTATTCCCAAAGAGAAAGACATTATTTGTAAGGCAGAATTTCAAAGCTTTTAAAACGAAATCATTATGTTTCATAAAGAAGCGTCCCCGAGACTTAAGATAGTATTCCACGGTCATCAGGCCTTTTTCGTGGGGTATCGAGGAGTACAAAGCCTCCACATCTATGCTCCCAAAAATCATGTCTTCCTCCAGGCATATACCATCCAATCTACATAGAAGATCACCTGTATCTCTAATATATGAACTCAAGTTCATCACAAAAGGTCTTAATATCTGGTCAAGATACATTCCTAGATTCTGGGTCACGCTATTAATACCTGCCACTATGGGTCGACCCTTTAAAGGGGTAAGACCTTTATGGATTTTTGGGAGGCAGTAAAAAGTCGCCATAGTAGGATGTGAGGGAATCAGGAAGTCTTTTTCTTTTTTATCAATGACTTCCAAATCAAAGCCTTCATTAACTAACACCCTAAGAGAATCACATATACTCACTATGGGGTTAGATGATAATATCTCATAACTCAACCTGTCCTCTAATATAGAGAGGCACATGTTCTTGTAGCTAGACGTATCCATAACAACAATGTTCCCTCCTTTGTCGGAGCTTTTTATGACGACACTCCTGTCATTCTCAAGTCTCTTTAGACTTTCCATCTCCTCTTTCCCCAAGTTATAGAATCTTGAGTTCAAGAGATCTCCTGATTTCATCAAATCATTTGTAACAAGATTAACAAAGATATCAATTGAGTTAACATCACCTGTGGGGGGGGGCATAACCGTACTTTTTTTCTTTAGGTCTGTAAATGGGCCCTCACCTCTAAGATTAGGATTATCATCCCCCAGGTGAAACAGGAACCGTACATCCTGTAATAAATCTTCGGAGATACCCAGTTCTTGGGAAAACCTCTGATCTTGTTTAGAAAAATGCTTTTTCCATTTTAATTTACGGGCAAACAGGTGTAGATCTTTTACTGTTTCAAAGATGTCTATGTCTGACGTTGGTACAAAAGAAAGGCCTTTACTAAGCACACACATCTCAGTTTCAGTCAGGGGGCGTTGTGATAAATTAATTACCTCTGGCCCTCTGGTCCGCTGTGTGGATTTAAGCGGTTTCTTAATGGATAACTTAGGTCTAAAAAATCTCTCTTCGATGACCTCTTAAGGGAGCCTCTATTAAATTTACCCCTTTGTCCTCCTCTTCCTCTACCTCTGAAATGTCTTGATCTACTCTCAGTGTCAGAAAATTCTGCCTCTGATGAGGATATATCAGTTTCTATTGGTCTATTATTCCTGACTACTTGTACTGAGTAGGCTTTATTATCTCTAAACTCTTGGAGATCTCTATTATATAACTTGTGTTTCTTCTCTTTCAAATGGTACTGAAATTTTTCCAGAGTGTTTTGCAGATTGACCTCTTTTACAGAGAAATCAGACTCACTCGAATATTTTTTTGTGATCTCAATCTGCTCTCTCAGAGATTCTGTAAGTTTATTAAGATTACTTTTTTCTTCCTCTAAGAGGAGTCTCATAAATCTAATCGAACTCTCCGTTGCCTCTTTTTCCCACTTGGTGAGTAGGGATGCACTTCTATATCTGAAACCTGGGGTGAGGGTAATCCTCAGATGGCGAGGTACAATACCTGATCGTATATAATTCTCAAGACTCTGAACCTCCCACCATGAGGCTATCTGATCCCTATAGATTTTATCCAGTTCTTTGAAAGCCGCACTATATGTCGGGGTATATCTTTTTTGTGTAAACACTTTATCAGAGAAAACTTCTTTGGCCTCTGTAATCCATAGGTTTGTATCAATACCTGTAGTCAAGAAACCTGCCATAACCTATACTTATACGGTTTACAGAAAATGATCTACTAGCTAGAAATAATATCTTTTATGAGTACGAACAACAAGAAAATTTACACTATTAGACAGTTTATTAATTGTCGCACTAGTGGGGTGATTTATAAGGCAACCTGTATATGTGGGATGGAATATGTAGGGAAAACCAGAAGAGAGTTCAGAAAGAGGATACGTGAACATGTTGGTGATGTGGTGAATCGAAGAGATACAGCCATAGCAAACCACATCAATAGGATACATCAAGGTGATTATAGTAAAATTCAATTTATTGGGATTGAGAAAGTTCCTTACCCCCATAGAGGAGGAGATTGGGATAGAGTGATCCTCCAGAAAGAATGTAAATGGATTTTCTGGTTGAGGACACTCCAACCAACAGGCCTGAACGACCAACTATCCTTTGCGGCTTTTTTATAACCTATCCTACCACATACAATGAGTGCTGAGCCCCAGAGGACAAACTCCACTGTGCCCCACGTAAAGCCAGATCCCTGTATAGGGGTTAAAGGGTAGTGGGGTTACTCTGGAGGGAGACCGAAGGGGTTACACCTTTTTAATAGGACTTATGGTCTTTTTTTGTTCCCTTAAGTGTGGGGTAAGCCGTTTAATAAACTAAAGTGAGACAAAGAGACGACAAGAAGTTTCGTCTCGAAGGTAGATGTATCAAGTCCAAGTCAAGTACTGTACGTAGTCCTAGGTGATCGATTGAGATAGTTGAAAAGAGAAAATCAAGAAGTATTGAAACAGAGTTTTATTACTTAAAGATCTCAATATCGGATGATGAATTTGTGAAGTATGCCCAAAATGACTGTTATGTATTAACTCCAATATCCTATACAAGGGTAAAATCTATGCCCACATGTATCCTGGGGATTGTAGAGGGAACACTTCCGTTAATAATAGTGATTAACGTATATATATGCCATTTACTATCAAATAGCAGGGGACATCTGCCATATAACGCTAAAATATGTTAATTGTAATTATATGCGGTTATAGATCGTTATTGACTTTTTAAAAAAATACTAAAGTTTTCATATACTGTCGCTTCGTTAAATAACGCTGATTATACTTATATGAAAATTGACATAAGCTGACAGACGCAAAGAAAGTGTTAGATGAAGCACATGTGAAGGGTAGATAGATATACAAATGCTCCCGTGTGATAACCCTGTGATGGGATTATATGCACTCAGAGGATGGAGCTTGTAAGAAGCGGCTGCATATGGAGTGCGCAGGCGCGGTGTGCCCCTGGATGGTGACTCAGTGATGGGAGGAAATAGGCGCTCTGACATAGGAAAGAGGGTTGGACTTGACACGGTAGAGCGCGCAGGCGCGGTGCGTCCACGCCAGAAAGGAAGGAGAGAGGAGTGACGTCAGCGCGTTACCAGGCAACCCGATAAGCTGAACGAAGTATAAAGAGCGCGCATGAGTGTATACCCCATGAGAAGGTTGATTCCTGCGCAATCATAGATTAGTAATATGTCTAAGTACACCTGTGATAAGGGTTTAATTTGAATGAGTCAGAAGGTGGTATTGGAAACATATGAGTAATAGGTCTATCACTATGGTAACGCATCAATAGGAAGTGGTCATGGGCATACACCCGGCCTACTTGTAGGAGGCGGGAACATACTAATGAGTGCATGTTATAAAAAGCAAGCAAATGAACAGCCCTGTGATGGCACTTTTTCCATGAAGGCATTAAGTTTGACCCAGAGACTCCCCTGATGATCTGGACGGTGAAACGCGTAGGGAGATGGGAGCGTCACATGGAGGAACCCGTTACTGAGTAATATTTGGGTGAGATCTCTCCATGATATACGAGATTTTTTTTCTAAAAGAAGTCTGTGGAGGTGGTGAACTGCATAAGTAGAGCAATGTATAGGTTCACACCGAGTTGAAGAATCTCAGACTGTGTGCCATGCCATTGTGTATAGTATAGGCTGTTGTTGTAAAAATTGTCAAAAATCATTGTGAGTGTGAATGATGGATGTAACACAGAAGTAACACATCGATTTAAAAGCAATGGAGACAATTTACGGCACTATAAGAGAGTGCTTGTTCCAAACAAATTTATACTAAGCGGATACTCTGAAGGAGTGCCTGTGTATTATTTGGACTACGACACTAAGAGTAAACCGGAAAGTTTCTGAAGTTTGGTCTTACCGCATTTACCGGTTCTTTTGTTTGTGTTTGTGTTTTTGTACATGTGCATTTTTTAAAATGGACTAAGTCCCTTTTTAATCAAATTAAAATAAAGTTTATTAGTTTTAATTTCTAGTATTTGTCTAGCTTGCTGGTGAAGATATTATTTCTAGCTAGTAGATCATTTGCTGTAAACCGACCTTAGACTGTGTGCACACAATTTTTTGAAGAGCCTTTTGGAGCAGAAACTAAGCAGAAATTCTCCAAACTGTCCTCAAAACATCAAAACTCCTCAAAAACATGGACTTTCTGCTTATTTTCCGCCACAAACACTCAGTAAAAAAACTCAATATGTACATAGCCTAAGGGTGTGCCTTTTTTGGCAGTTTTGCCTGTTTATTTAAGCATTTTTTCTGTGTTATTTGGGCACATTTTTGCTGGCATTTTCTGGATGCTTTTTTTTTAAATTCTATAATGTTTTGAGACAAAAACACTGACAAAACGCACAAAAATATACCCGAATGTCTTCCAGGTGTTTTCTTCCGCCTTCCCATTGAAGTCTATTGTAAAGTATTGAGCATCTTCCAAACAGAAAATGCCTGAAGAATTGTCTGTTCACTTCTTTTACCTACTTGGCATTTTTTGCTTTCAGGTTTTTTTTTTTTCTTTCTCTCTCTCAGCAATTTTCACATGATAAAAATTAAAGCATGTGGATGAAATTTGTTAAATCTTATCTGCTTAATTGCTACTGTAATGCACTGTGGATTAGAATCCACACCAATCCCTCCATGTGTAAATTTAGCCTATGATCTTTGCAAAATGGTTCATTTCAATTTATGATTCATTTGTTCTATCATTTACGTCAATTTCTTCCCTAAACTATTTGGGCCTTTGGAGGCCTCTTAATTGCTGCTAAACTCTTCCCACTTCTTCCATCTCCTTTAAAAATTGAAAATATTAAAATCGTTTTATACAATAAACTCAAAGCATGACCCTCCCAGGGGACTTGAGTTGCATGGTACAGCTTTACACAATGTTTTTCTAGTTTACCATTGTATCATTTATCCATTACAATTTTGCTGATAAAGTAAAAACTTTTCTATCTAGACGACGCCAATGGAAGAGTATGACACTGTGCATTTAGAGCATGAAACCCTTGTCTTAGTGGTAACCAGCACCTTTGGAAATGGAGACCCACCAGAAAATGGAGAGGTATGAAGCACATGTATGAAATCCTTATTTTGAGTGCTGAAGTTGGATTAAAGTTATGAAATAAACTCATAATTTATCAACCGAGTTGGAAACACAGTAAAAAATGTTTGTCACTTTTATAGGTGCACAGGCATCATTTCTGGGTAGTGAATGCATACATGAGGTACACTATGTCATAATCGGGGAAAAAAAACAACTGCTCAGGTCATGTGTTTCCACAGAAAAAACTCACCTAATATAGTATTGTTTTCTCTGTTACAGAAATTTGGTTGTGCCCTGATGGAGATGAGACATCCTAATTCGAACATGGAGGAGAGAACGTGAGTTAACGTTATGCCATAGAGGCAGATTCCCTGCTTCCAACCAGCCCTCATTTATTAAAACTTCTACTTACCAAACTGTCCTAATTTATGTGGGATTGTCCTGTAAAACAAAATGTAAAAATATAAGGGATATCCTAAAACCAAAACTGGACTGTCATGATCCAGGTTGGATATGATAGAGAAAATGCACAAGTAACCTTTTTTTTTCTGTGAGCTGTTTGCTCAGGGTTGGTTTTGCCCCCCCGATGGCCATTAAGGGTTATTGCACAGTGGTGTCTTTTTCTTAGTCTCCCCCCGGTGGCCATTAGAGTCATTGCACTTTGGTTACTTTAGTTTTGTGCACGTAATTATAAAACAGGTGTGATTGCCCCATAAAAGAGTGTCAGGTGTGGTAATCACGGTTGGTGAAAGTCCTCAGTTACAAGCAAGCCTGGGTGAAGGATGGAGCTGAAGGAAAGTCCTGGGCAGCTCAGTGAGAGTCCTGGAGTGGCAGCTATGGTGTCTGCGAGGAGGGCTGGCATGGCTTGGTGGAGTTGCAGCAGTTCTTGCATGGCTTGGTGGAGTGGCAGCTATGGTGTAGAGCTGCACTCATGATGCTGGACTCGGTTGCTGGAAAGCTGGACTCAAGATGCTGGACTCTTTTGCTGGAAAGCTGGACTCATATGTTGGACTGTTATGAATGAGTCACCGGAGGAGGAAAAAACAAAAACACAAGCTAAGTCCAGAAAACCGGAGAGGTTGGTAGCTAGCGGATTGCAGACCCCTGATCTTATTCACAACAACTAACAGTAGCCGTGGGGGGTTCCTATGGTGCCCTAGACCCCTCGTCACAGCCGGAGAGCTAAAGAAGCCTAAAGAAAGAAAGGGGAAATCTAAACTTCCCCAGTGCAGACCCCAAAGCATTAGACAGCCCCCAACATGTATTGTCGGTGAAAAACAGATGAAAACACAAACACAGAGAGAAAGACAGGCTGAGCAAATGATGGGGCCCAACTAACTAGATAAGAAAGGACAGAAAAGATGCTGGCTGCAATCACGTAAAAAACCCTGCCAAAAATAATGTCCAATACGTCTGATAGAAAAGGCCCTGAAGTCACTAGACTTCAAAATCACTATATCAGCACTCAGGTATATTCTGAAGACAGAGCAAAGAGATCAACTGATCAGAGACAAAAATGGAGTTCAGCCCGTCCCAACCAGGGCAGGCTGAACACAAACACTAAGTAAACAGACAAAATCTCATGGAAAAATAGCAGAGCAAAAACTTAGCTTTTAGTAGACAGGAACTAAACTGGATGCCAGAGCTCAGAGCAGAAAGGATCACCAGCACCCCTGCAGGGCGTCGGCTGCCTTATATCCACTCAGAAATTCCGGATGTCCAATCACACTCCACCTGTTCAGATGACAGGTTCTTCCCATCCAGATCAATTTCACTACCTCCTTTCACCAGCAGAGGGAGTTCATCAGACATCAAAGGTGAAGGAGAAAATGAACTCATAACATTGGACTCTGTTTCTGGACAACTGCACGCAGGTGGTGGACTCTGTTTGCTCCAAGGCTGCACTATGGTGTTGGATCCGGTCGGAGGAAAAGATGCACGCAGGTGGTGGGCTCTGTTGCTGGGAGCGTAAGCAACAGAGCAAAGCTAAGTGGTGTTTCCCTGTTTTGTCTCTTTTCCTTTTGTGTGTTTAGTGCAGTGGTGGGATTAGTTTCCGCACCGGCCATTACACTAGAAAGTGGTAGGTGGAGGGCGAGCTAGGGTTTAAAGGTATCCTGAGCGGCGCCCGGTGCGGAACCGGCCTAGGGAACGTTAGGAGTGTAGAGACACTGACTCAGGGGAGTGCAGGAGGTCTCCACTTCCCGTTCCCTATCGCAGGGCCACCATTGTTATTGTTACCCAGGTTTTCCCTTTTATTATTTAAATTTGCCTTACTGGAGGCGGGGTTTCCAGACATATGTGTATTTCCAAAATTCGCCAGTTGGAGGCGGCGTATCTAGCTGCACGTTTTATTATTTAAATTCGCCCAACTGGAGGCGGTGTATCCAGGGTCACGCGTGTCATCTAAATCCGCCCTGCTGGAGGTGCTGTGTCCAGCCACGCGTGACCATGACATGGACATTTTGGAACCTTCCCAGAAAAATTGGAGACAGGCTTTAAAATGGTCCTGAATTGAGACTTCACATGTTGGCGAGCATAAAAGTTGCCATTCATGCCAGTAGAAGCCATAGAAAAGGCATACCTTTTCTTCTCAACCTTATGAGAAAGAGCAGCAGACTGTTCAACCAGGGGTGCCAACCATCCAGAAATTCCTGAACAGTTTGTAAAAATAGGGCACTTTTTTGCTCTGTCTGTAAAAATAAATTGAGACGTTTGTAATATTTTTAAGGTTGAAGAAGCTTATACAGATTTTTTTTATTGTAATTATCATAATTTTACAATTCACAGTGAATACAGATAATGACTTTATATCAGAATTATGGGCTGAAGACACATATCATAGTTGTCCAATGTGCCCATAAAAAATATTGCCTGTCCGTGTTTTTTTGATAAGCTGTCTAGAAAAAATGAAAAGTCAAGTTGTCCACCCTGTGCACAACAAAGGTCATTGTGTGTGTCTCTTACAGAAGGCTCAAAGCATGTTTGACACTCAAACCCTTTGATGTTTCTGATAAATAGGACAATCTAACAAAATTTGGTAATTACTGTAAATTCCTGTTCAAAGTAAATAGTGTTATGATTGAGTCACCATAGGAGGCAAAAACATAAATGCTAGCTAAGTCCAGAAAACCAGAGAAGTTGGCAGCTATCAGATTGCAGACCCCTGAACCTAACAACACAACTAGCAGTAGCCGTGGGGGGTTCCTACGATGACCTAGACCCCTCGATCACAGCCGGAGAGATACATAGGCCTAAAGAAGGAAAGGGGAAATCTAACTGCCCCAGAGCAGACCCCAAAGCAATAGGCAGCCCCCCATATATAATGAAGGTGAAGCAAGATGAAAACACTTACACAGACAGAAAGACAGACTGAGCAAAGACGGGGCCCAAAAACTACCTAGATAGGAACGGAAAGGAAGGCTGCTGTCTGCAATCTGCCAAAACCCTATCAGAGACAAAGGCCAACAAGCTGATATAAAAATGGCCCTGAAGCAACTAAGCTTCAAAAACTAAATCAGCACTCAGGTACTTTCTGAAGACAGAGCTAACGGAACACTGCACACTCCAGCAGGGAGTGGCAGAATCCAAAAAGCAAGAAAAAACAAAAACAAATCTTAAATGCAAAAAGGCAAAACAGAAAACTTAGCTTTAGGAGAGCAGGAATCAGACTGGTGTCCAAGAGTCCACAGAGAAATCACCCGCAGGGCAGAAAGGGCGTAGGCTGCCTTAAATCCAGTCAGTGACTCCACTCAGCCAATCGTCTTCATTAGTCCCAGGTGCCTGATAATCAGGCTCACTACCTTCCTTCACTAGAATAGGGAGTTCACCAGGCCTCAGTGACAGAGGGGAAAATGAACTCACAACAAAATAGATTTCAACCATTATCAACTAATTGAAACCATATAGTATATGTCACAAGTTACTGTGACAGAGAGATGCCAGAAGACCACAGCAACTGATTTACCGCACTCCTGCACTGATTAGAAGCACTTCACCATCATATTAGAGTGCAGGTTTCTGCTAATAGTGCAGGGGCTAAACTGTTCAGCTGATAGAGCTTTCCAGCGTGGATGGTCTCAACTGTTCAGTGTTGGCCTCTTCCCTCTCCAACCTATACTCGACACTGGCTATCAGGGATGCCAGTGTTAGTTGCTTGCTCTAGAGCTGGAGTAGATGGTTGTTTGGGGAGGCATTTGGACTGTTTATCTTAAGACTGTTGCTTGGTTATTTGGTTGTGTGCATTTCCTTCTCCTCTTATTTGTTTTTTTTCCTTCCTTCACTCTCCAGTGTTCCACTCTGTTGTGTGTGAGTGCATATTAGTGTGAATGGTATTTTCCATTATCCCTGTACATATTGTTAGTCTGGTATGTGTATTTTCATACACTACTATTATCCACTTCACTGTGTTTAGGATGGAACACATTAAGGGTAGTATAGTGCAGCGTGGTTGGTGCAGTGCGACAGATAGGCAGGGACCACAGGAAAGATTAAAGCAAAGTGTCTTTAATGTCCAAAGTAAGTCACAAATGGAAAACAAATGGTGTTATCAGGATCGCAGCCGGGGCGTCAAGACAGTCCATATCCGAGACCAGTTGCAGTAGACGACTTCACCACCGTGTTACGCTGAGGGGTGCCAGGCATTTTGGCTTCACTTGGCTCCGTTTTACTTCACACTTAAGCCGGATTGCAGAGCCACCTGCTCTGCAGTTTACAAACCAAGATTCACACATCCAACCCTTTGCTGCATGGTTTTTAAATGGAATTTGTGACTATGGGCCACTTGTAAGACCCGGCTGGAGAGAGTGAACCACCCCTATGCCATCCTATATTTCGCTCCAAAAATAAAAGCCCTTAATGGGTTTTCCTAAACATTGCCTGGGCCAAATAACTTAATTTTATTTTGCACTGCAATCACAGCTATGCCTGTGAGTGCAATGCACTCCAGTGACCTCAATACGCTTCTATGTGCATCCTGGGGGATACATATCATATAAATAAAGCAATAGGTGAAAAATAAAACATAACCTTTAATCCGTTAATTAAAAGACTACTAACATATGTCACCCAAATGTGAATAAAACGCATAAAAGATGCTAATCTGATAGGTGGGCCCTAAAAAAGGGAGGGGGAACCACCTAAATGCATTCAGGATATAAATTGGATATAAATCGTACATAAATCTATTGCATAGGTGAACAAAATATAGAAGGTACAGCAAAAGGAAACAATCCCACACGTGAATGCCGTATCCTAATTGCACATATATATATATGCAATGCAAAGCGCCAGAAAGGTCTCTCAGGACCACATAGATAGGCAATCAGGTGAGATAGTAATATAAGTGGAACAATTTCACCGAATAAGATGATGGGTCTGGTGTCTCCAAGGATCCTCTGTTCGGTCCAAATGGAGGGAAAATAAGGGAAGACAATACCCTGTCAAATCCCTGAGGGGCTAGCAGTCAACTAATCCCCAGACTCCCGCCCTGACAAGGGCAGTCCACAGCTCACCATAAATTGCACATGCCCTGCACTTTCCCTAAAGGGGTGTCCCTACACGTTTCTTCCAAGTAAAATCTTCAGGGGACCTAACTTGTAAAGTGCCATAGTGCTATTACTAAGAGGAGATAAATCCTTCCACTCTCAATGCTATCTGCAGAGTGTGGAGGAAAGAGGGCATATTTATAGATAACGTCACTTCATGTGAGATCACGCATAGTTGTTAACACCTGTCGCCATAATTAATTACCTCATAGGCCGCATATATGTTCCCCCATAAATGAACCACTTATTACCCGCATCCCGGGCAGACGCCATTGTCCACGCCGTCCACGCCGCTTCCGGGCCGTGGAACGCACGCCAATAGGACCCAGAACATCCACCGGGGACATAACTCCACCTCCAGCGACGCCAATGCACAATGTGCACCCGAGAAGAACGACCGACCTCCGGTCCGTGGGGAATGTCCAGGGGCGGCGCAACACATGCCTACCTCCCTGGCTGGAGGGCCCAGCTCCCCCTTCAGCGGTGCCAATTACAATGCGCACACATGTAGACATTACCTACTTCCGGTCCGCGGGAGAACATACAAAGGCAGCACAATACGTATCAGCCTCACTTCCAGTGACATCAGCCAAATGAGTGCACCGGTCAAATGCCTCCCGCATCTGATCCACAGAAGAGTCAGTTCAGAACATAGAGTGCAGCAACAATAAGAGCACTGACCCCAAATGAAACACCAGGCGGCAAACAATACTCTGCCCTATACAGTGTATCACAATAGCGCCGCTAATTAGGTGCCACATGATATGTAAAATCAAATGTGGGGATACTAATTACTGTTGCATGCCACTCCTAATGTAAAAAAAGGCTCATTTATTAAGACATATACTGGGGGGGCAACAAGAAATGTATTCCACAGAAAATATATATGCACAAATCCTGGTATAGGGTGACAAAAAAGAGATTATAGCATAATGTGTGATGCTTAGATACTGTAGGTGACAAATAGGAGACCAAGGAAGAGTTCAAATAAAACATCTGAAATTAATCTGAGGCCTTTGGGCATAACTGTGCCCAAATAAAAAATCCACTTAGCCTCTCGTTGTAGAAGCAACTGATCCAAGTTCCCCCTCTCTGTGGTTTAAAAACCTTGTTAATGGCAGTGAATTTGAGGAATCCAATTTGTCCATCATGTACACTATGGATGTGTCTAGAAATTGGGGTGTCCCTCTTGTGTAACACATCACCCACATTCTCACCAATCCTCCTCCTAAATTCACGAATGGTTTTACCCACATATTCTAGTCCACAAGTGCAAGTCGCTTTATAGATAATGCCTTTGGTGCTACAATTCATAAAGTGTTTGATGGAATGACTTTTCCCCGTTACGTTACTCACAAAGCTCTTACCAACCCCAATGTGTTGACAAGCATCTCAATGGCCACATTTATGGCAGCCAATAAAACTACTTTGATTTTGTCTAACACGCAATTTTTTTACATTTAACCGTAAGATCTACCACCAGCTGAGGGAGACCGCCATGGGGAGCCCCTGTGCGCCGGCTTATGCAAATCTCCTCCTTGGCTGGTGGGAGGAGATGGTAGTGTTCGGGAATGACCAGGTAGATGGTTCATCTATGTGCTGTGTCCCTGAATTATGGACACGGTACATAGATGATATATTCATCATATGGAATAGCTCAGTTGAGGAGTTTGGGGAATTTGTGGCTAAGCTCAATTGTAATGATATAGGATTATTCTTTACATCAGTAATTGAGACTTCGAGACTGCCCTTTCTTGACATTCTCATTGAGAAAAACGAAAGAGGAGACTTGGTGACCTCTACATACAGGAAGCCAACGTTCACCAACTCCCTATTGCATTGGGGCAGCCATTACCCGCAACATTTGAAGAGAGCCATCCCTAAGGGACAGTATCTTAGGGTTCAAAGAAACTGTTCCGATATCTCGACTTTTGAAACTCAGGCTAGAGATTTGAGGCATAGATTCCTAGATAGGGGTTATCCCCGGAATGTATTGAAAGAGGCTTACCAAAGGGCCAAGGGCTGCGAGCGGGTTGAATTATTGAATCCCAACAATAAAAAAAACTTTGGAGGATGACACTCTAAGGTTCATTACAACATATGACAATGGGGCGACTCCAGTGAGGAACATCATCAAAAAACACTGGTCTATCCTACAGATGTATAATGATATTTCTCCTCACTTAAGTAACCATCCTCAAATCACCTACAAGAAAGCTTAATGATAGACTTGTGCATAGTCATTTTTCCACCCCAACTATTAAAACATGGCTCGACAGTGACGTCGTGGGCTGCCATAAATGTGGCCATTGAGTTGCTTGTCAACACATTGGGGTTGGTAAGAGCTTTGTGAGTAACGTAACGGGGAAAAGTCATTCCATCAAACACTTTATGAATTGTAGCACCAAAGGCGTTATCTATAAAGCGACTTGCACTTGTGGACTAGAATATGTGGGTAAAACCATTCGTGAATTTAGGAGGAGGATTGGTGAGAATGTGGGTGATGTGTTACACAAGAGGGACACCCCAATTTCTTGACACATCCATAGTGTACATGATGGACAAATTGGATTCCTCAAATTCACTGCCATTAACAAGGTTTTTAAACCACAGAGAGGGGGAACTGGAATCAGTTGCTTCTACAACGAGAGGCTAAGTGGATTTTTTATTTGGGCACAGTTACGCCCAAAGGCCTCAGATTAATTTCGAATGTTTTATTTGAACTTTTCCTTGGTCTCCTATTTGTCACCTACAGTATCTAAGCCTCACACATTATGCTATAATCTCTTTTTTGTCACCCTATACCAGGATTTGTGCATATATATTTTCTGTGGAATACATTTCTTGTTGCCCCCCAGTATATGTCTTAATAAATGAGCCTTTTTTTACATTAGGAGTGGCATGCAACAGTAATTAGTATCCCCACATTTGATTTTACATATCATGCGGCACCTAATTAGCGGCGCTATTGTGATACACTGTATAGGGCAGAGTATTGTTTGCCGCCTGGTGTTTCATTTGGGGTCAGTGCTCTTATTGTTGCTGCACTCTATGTTCTGAACTGACTCTTCTGTTGATCAGATGCGGGAGGCATTTGACCGGTGCACTCATTTGGCTGATGTCACTGGAAGTGAGGCTGATACGTATTGTGCTGCCTTTGTATGTTCTCCCGCGGAGCGGAAGTAGGTAATGTCTACATGTGTGCGCATTGTAATTGGCACCGCTGAAGGGGGAGCTGGGCCCTCCAGCCAGGGAGGTAGGCGTGTGCTGCGCCACCCCTGGACATTCCCCACGGACCGCAAGTCGGTCGTTCTTCTCGAGTGCACATTGTGCATTGGCGTCGCTGGAGGTGGAATTACGTCCCCGGTGGATGTTCTGGGTCCTATTGGTGTGCGTTCCTTGGCGTGGACAATGGCGTCTGCCCGGGATGCGGGTAATAAGTGGTTCATTTATGGGGGAACATACACTCACTGGCCACTTTATTAGGTACACCTGTCCAACTGTGTGTTAAGACTTAATTTCTAATCAGCCAATCACATGGCGGCAACTCAGTGCATTTAGGCATGTAGACATGGTCAAGACAATCTCCTGCAGTTCAAACCGAGCATCAGTATGGGGAAGAAAGGTGATTTGAGTGCCTTTGAACGTGGCATGATTGTTGGTGCCAGAAGGGCTGGTCTGAGAATTTCAGAAACTGCTGATCTACTGGGATTTTCACGCACAACCATCTCTAGGGTTTACAGAGAATGGTCCGAAAAAGAAAAAAAATCCAGTGAGCGGCAGTTCTGTGGCCGGAAATGCCATGTTGATGCCAGAGGTCAGAGGAGAATGGGCAGACTGGTTCGAGCTGATAGAAAGGCAACAGTGACTCAAATTGCCACCCGTTACAACCAAGGTAGGCAGAAGAGCATCTCTGAACGCACAGTGCGTCGAACTTTGAGGCAGATGGGCTACAGCAGCAGAAGACCACACTGGGTACCACTCCTCTCAGCTAAGAACAGGAAACTGAGGCTACAATTTGCACAAGCTCATCGAAATTGGACAGTAGAAGATTGGAAAAACGTTGCCTGGTCTGATGAGTCTCGATTTCTGCTGCGACATTCGGATGGTAGGGTCAGAATTTGGCGTAAACAACATGAAAGCATGGATCCATCCTGCCTTGTATCAACGGTTCAGGCTGGTGGTAGTGGTGTCATGGTGTGGGGAATTTTTTCTGGGCACTCTTTGGGCCCCTTGGTACCAATTGAGCATCGTTGCAACGCCACAGCCTACCTGAGTATTGTTGCTGACCATGTCCATCCCTTTATGACCACAATGTACCCAACATCTGATGGCTACTTTCAGCAGGATAATGCGCCATGTCATAAAGCTCGAATCATCTCAGATTGGTTTCTTGAACATGACAATGAGTTTACTGTACTCAAATGGCCTCCTCAGTCACCAGATCTCAATCCAATAGAGCATCTTTGGGATGTGGTGGAACGGGAGATTCGCATCAGGGATGTGCAGCCGACAAATCTGCGCCAACTGTGTGATGCCATCATGTCAATATGGTCCAAAATCTCTGAGGAATGCTTCCAGCACCTTGTTGAATCTCTGCCACGAAGAATTGAGGCAGTTCTGAAGGCAAAAGGGGGTCCAACCCCTTACTAGCATGGTGTACCTAATAAAGTGGCCAGTGAGTGTATATGCAGCATATGAGGTAATTAATTATGGCGACCGGTGTTAGCAAATATGTGTGATCTCACATGAAGTGACGTTATCTATAAATATGCCCTCTTTCCTCCACACCCTGCAGATAGCATTGAGAGTGGAAGGATTTGTCTCCTCTTAGTAATAGCACTACGGCACTTTACAAGTTAGGTCGCCTGAAGATTTTACTTGGAAGAAACTCGTAGGGACACCCCTTTAGGGAAAGTGCAGGGCATGTGCAATTTAGGGTGAGCTGTGGACTGCCCTTGTCAGGGCGGGAGTTTGAGGATTAAGGTACTGTCACACTTAGCGATGTACCAGCGATCCCGACCAGCGATATGACGCGGTCAGGATCGCTGGTACATCGCTAAGTGGTCGCTAGTGAGCTGCCACACAGGCAGATCTCACCAGCGACATCGCTGGGGACGGGGATCGCTACTTACCTGTCACACCAGGCGATCCTGCGTCCTCCCGCCCGCGTCCACGCATCGCTCGTCGTCACAGCAGGAAGCGCCGCAGGAAGCCGACGACGAGAAACAGTCCAGGACGTTCTCGCGCGATCAGCGATAACCAGCGGGGGAGCGGGTCGCTGGTAAGTATCAGACACAGAGATATCGCTAACAATATCGCTATAACGTCACAAGTTATAGCGATATTGCTAGCGATATCGCTTAGTGTGACATGCCCTTTAGTTTACTGCTAGCCCCTCAGGGATTTGACAGGGTATTGTCTTCCCTTATCTGCCCTCCATTTGGACCGAACAGAGTATCCTTGGAGACTCCCGACCCATCATCTTATTCGGTGAGATTGTTCCATTTATATTACTATCTCACCTGATTGCCAATCTATGTGGTCCTGAGAGACCTTTCTGGCACTTTGCATTGTATATATATATATATACACTAGATGGTGGCCCAATTCTATCGCATCGGGTATTCTAGAGTCTCTGTTAAAATAAAAAATAGTGATATACTCACCTTCCGACGGCCTCCGGACTCTGTCCCTCCTCTCACCACGCTCCCGGCATCTTCCGGTCCCAGTAATGCTTTGTGCGAAACACCGCTGATGACGTTGCGCTCTCGCAAGATTGACGTCATCTCCGGCCCTTCTCGCTAATCATTACTGGGACCGGAAGATGCCGGGAGCATGGTGAGAGGCGGGACAGAGTCCGGGGGCCATCGGAAGGTGAGTATATAACTATTTTTTATTTTAACAGAGACTCTAAACTACCCGATGCGATAGAATCGGGCCACCATCTAGTGTATTATACTCATGTTACACCCGGAGCTACTGTCACTATTCTGCTGTTATCTAATGTATTGTACTCCAGTTACACCCAAAGCTGCTGTCACTGTTCTGCTGTTATCTAATGTATTGTACTCCAGTTACTCCCAGAGCTGCAGTCACCGTTCTGCACTTACCTAATGTAGTGTACGCAAGTTACACCCAGAGCTGCACTGTTCTGCTCTTACCTAATGTATTGTACGCAAGTTACGAGAGCTGCAGTCACCGTTCTGCCCTTACCTAATGTCCTCCTGTTACACCCAGAGCTGCAGTCACTGTTCTGCTGTTACCTAATGTAGTGTACTCCAGTTACACCCAGAGCTGCTGTCACTGTTCTGCTGTTATCTAATGTATTGTACTCCAGTTACTCCCAGAGCTGCAGTCACTGTTCTGCTTTTACCTTATGTATTGTAGTCCAGTTACACCCAGAGCTGCAGTCACTGTTCTGCTCTTACCTAATGTATTATACTCCTGTTACATCCAGAGCTGCAGTCACTGTTCAGATCTTACCAAATATATTGTACTCAAGTTACACCCAGAGCTGCAGTCACTGTTCTGCTCTTACCTAATGTACTCCTGTTACACCCAGAGCTGCAGTCACTGTTCTGCTGTTACCTAATGTATTGTACTCCAGTTACACCCAGAGCTGCAGTCACTGTTCTGCTGTTACCTAATGTAATGTACTTCAGTTACACCCAGATCTGCAGTCACTGTGCTGCTGTTACCTAATGTATTGTACTCCAGTTACACCCAGAGCTGCTGTCACTGTTCTGCTGTTATCTAATGTATTGTACTCCAGTTACTCCCAGAGCTGTAGTCACTGTTCTGCTTTTACCTAATGTATTGTAGTCCAGTTACACCCAGAGCTGCAGTCACTGTTCTGCTTTTACCTAATGTACTCCTGTTACACTCAGAGCTGCAGTCACTATTCTGCTGTTACCTAATGTAGTGTACTCCAGATACACCCAGATCTGCAGTCACTGTTCTGCTGTTACCTAATGTATTGTACTCCAGTTACACCCAGAGCTGCAGTCACTGTTCTGCTGTTTCCTAATGTAGTGTACTCCAGTTACACCCAGATCTGCAGTCACTGTTCTGCTGTTACCTAATGTATTGTACTCCAGTTACACCCAGAGCTGCTGTCAGTGTTCTGCTGTTATCTAATGTATTGTACTCCAGTTACTCCCAGAGCTGCAGTCACTGTTCTGCTTTTACCTAATGTATTGTAGTCCAGTTACACCCAGAGCTGCAGTCACCGTTCTGCTCTTACCTAATGTATTATATTCCTGTTACAGCCAGAGCTGCAGTCACTGTTCAGATCTTACATAATGTATTGTACTCCAGTTACACCCAGAGCTGCGGTCACTTTTCTGCTATTACCTAATGTATTGTACGCAAGTTACACCCAGAGCTGCAGTCACTTTTCTGCTGTTACCTAATGTATTGTACGCAAGTTACACCCAGAGCTGTAGTCACTGTTCTACTGTTACCTAATTACCTAATGTATTGTACTCCAGGATATGTACAGGACTGTGCCTGTGTAATGAGCGACGCAGCAGTGATGCCTTTAATGGCTGCTATCTGCCTGTACAATAATCAATGCAGCCGTGTTGCCGCGACGACTAAGCAACTGTAGCTGATTGGCCGCGGCCTAACTGACGCGACCAAACAGCAAGGCAGGATTTCCATTACAGACAGAAAGACAGACAGAATTAGACAATTATATAGTAGATGTGCAATTAGGTTACAAATTCATGTGTGGGATTGTATCCTTTTGCTGTACCTTCTATATTTTGTTCACCTATGCAATAGATTATTTGGTGACAATTTATATCCTGAATGCATTTAGGTGGTTCCCCCTCCTTTTTTTAGGGCCCACCTATCAGATTAGCATCTTTTATGCATTTTATTCACATTTGGGTGACATATGTTAGTAGTCTTTTAATTAACGGATTAAAGGTTATGTTTTATTTTTCACCTATTGCTTTATTTATATCTATTTGTATTGGGTGAGATTCTATTTATGTCAATTTTGACAGAAATTGTCTTATGCTTTAGGGATACATATCATCCCTCGCATATGATCCCTCTCACTGCCTCACAGCAGATTCAGGAACTCATCATGGTATGTGGCCCCGCGTCTTCACCATTAGAAGTAATCCATGGAGCAGAAGTAGCTAGGGCACCCTTAGCGCTAGGGACAGGAAAGAAGCCCCTGACCCTGGGATATCCGACAACAAAGTCATGACAATATACTGTATTTGGAGTGTACAATAATTTTTTAATTAAAATGTCACAAAAGTGAAATTTTGCTCTATGTGTACCTATAAAGATGTGTTTGAAATATTGATGTACAGGATGAGTAATTTACACATGATGACAGTCGTTCAGTATCTTCCCTTTGGCTATTATAGGAAAAACTTTTTCAGGAAATTTTGATGTGACAGTAAAAAGACAGTTTCTTGATCTACAGTATGTATTACAAATCCTAGTAATTAGATTTCATAGATAATTTAGCCCAAATAAATTAAATATGACTAGACTGTATCCCAAATATCTGAATAATAATTAAATACTAAATTCTAATTTTAAGCAAAAGTTATAGTTGTTCATGGCAAAACTATAGTGTTTTCTTAGGTTTCTTTCCTTGAATGGTTGTATCAGTTCAGTACATAGGTGAAGAACTCTATCTTCACTTCATATTATTAATATTGTCTTACTCTTTAGGAGCTACAAGGTGCGTTTTAACAGCGTGTCTTCTTCTGCTGATGCTCGAAAGTCATCTGGAGATGAGACAGGCCCTGGAGATAATTTTGGAAGTGCAGGTCCCTTAGCCAATGTCAGGTAAGTATAGGATATTCTACAAATATCTGCACTCCTCAGCATTGAAATTGCAACACCATGAAGGAAGAATAATGGAATTATGGAAATCACAAGATCGATACCTTGGAAAAATGTTGAAATCTATTTTGTGAACTATATCACCAATATCCAATCACCAGCGGTCAATTTTTACAACCTCCTCTGCCAAAGACCAGTCTATCGCTTATCAGCTCTCTACATTCCTTGGACGTCGCCACATTCAAGTTAATCGCAAACATGTAGCCTCCCACAAAAAGCAGAGTGTACCACAGTAGAAGTGGTATTGCTGTCACCATCTCCTAGCAGTAGGTAGTCGGCAGATTGTACATCACTTTAATAGCTATCTGGATAGGACCTTGGAAACGGGTTTATAGGACAAATACATATATACAGTATGACTCTCACTATATAATATGGGTCACAATTTTTGGCTCATTTGAATGTATTTAAAAAGAAACCTATCAGTATGATTTTACAAATGGAAGTAGTGATATGGCTATATAGATATGGCTATGTAGGTGTCTGTCCCAAAAATATTAATGATACATTTTTCTGTGCAGATCCAATGAGCCAGTCACTAGAAATCGAGTAGGAGCCATATATGAATCAGGCTGAATATGGACACGCCCCAGTGCACTTTCAGCGTGACTTGCATAAAGTTTCTAAGTTAGATTTTCTATGACTAGCACCTCGGATCTCCATACAAATATATATTATTACTGGGGGATAATTGCCTATGCAGCAGTACCAAAATCACATAAAAAAACAGCTTTACCAACTCGAGGTCAGATTACTAATGTACAAGCAAAATGCAGGAGATCCCCATGATAAAGACGAGGGCAGCACAGGTGCAAAATACTGATGGAGCAATAACTCTCAAACTTACCAGTTCATTGATGGGGGTGGTTGTCTAGGATTAAAAATGCATACAGATGAAGCTTGCATAGGGCACTAGTCACACAGATATGTGTGATGCAAAGTGTTTGGCTTACAGCCTATCACAGCCACCACAATGATTTGCTGCCCCACCCTTAATTATGTGGTTCTCCTGGCATCCTGCTAGTGCATTGGTAATGTGACCTGGAGTTGATAAGACTGTTTTCTCTTGAGTTTATGTCCTATTAGAGCCGTTTATACAGCCATACCAGTACTTTCCTAAATAAAAACGTGCGGACAGGTTCTCTTTACATGCCTATACAGCATTATAGTTTGGGTTTTTACTTGTTTTTATATTTTTATTTATTATTACTTTAGATTCTCAGTCTTTGGACTTGGTTCAAGAGCTTACCCTCATTTCTGTGCCTTTGCCCGAGCTGTGGATACTCTACTAGAAGAGATGGGGGGAGAACGAATTTTAAAAATGGGGGAGGGAGATGAACTATGTGGACAAGAGGAATCTTTCCGAACGTGGGCTAAAAAAGTATTCAAGGTAAAAGTTTTAACAAATAGTTAACACATCTATAGTGTTTACGGTGAAATTTACCGGATATGTACAAACTGTATTAAAAGGCCTTTTTAAATCCCTCTTAAAGGGTTATACTATATGGCAAGCATACAGAAAAAATCATGTATACATTATTCTACTAATAGAAAACCTTTGATACATAAATCTTTTTGCTAATGGACTACTTGATTTGCCTCTTATTTCTGATCAAGAGTTAACTGATTTTTGCATAGCTTCAGATTAACAGAGCTAATTAGATCAACTGTAGTAGTAGGTATAGAGTTACCAGAGCTTAGCTAACCAATGCTGGAGAGTTTAACTGGCCATTTTTAGTGAAATTAGGCATGAAATCATAATTTGTCAGTGTTTTTATGTATGACCGCAGTGTTTCATAGTTATCACAATTCACAATGAAAATAATGAACATTGCCCTGCAACATACTGCATTTACATAAAATACCTCAATAATGTGTCTAGGTAGAATATGGATATTTTTGTTCATGTATGTATTTTTTCTTTCTGATCTACTAGCATGTTTTATGAAACATTCTAGTTTCTTTAATTAATCAATATTTTTAACTTACTATTTAAAAGGGTTACCTCAAAATCATAAATAGCTAACATTTCAAATTTCTTGTAAAAAGAGGCACTGTGCAAGTTACATTTTATTAAAAATCCTCCCTGTTTTCTAGAATCAATAGCATAGGAAAATAATCAGCTCCCCAGTCTTCTGCAGGTTTCTCTAATTGAACACGCACGGAGCCGCCTTGATCAGAGGCGTGGTTCACAATGAGAAATGGAAGAGGAAAAATATCTCCAGCGTGTAATCCAATAAAATCGATTCTTTTATTCAAGACATACAGTATTAAAATGTATGTATCAAAAATACAAATGGACAAAGGAAAGGAAGGATGGGGTCCTCATAACAACCAACGTGTTTCAATTCAACCTCTTGCGGTCATAGGCTGTGTGCACACGATGCAGATCTGCTGCGGTTCCGCAGCGGATTTTACCGCGCAGAAACGTTGCATATCTGCATTATGATGTACAGTAGCCTTAAAATCAATGGAAAAAAAAAACGCTGTGCAGACGCTGCGGAATTTTCTGCGCGGTTTTCCTGCGGTACAAAGTCCGCAGCATGTTACTTCTTTTGTGCGGTTTTCCATCTCCCCTGTCACCAAATCTGCAGGGGGAAAACCGCAGTGGAAAACCACACAAAAACCGCAAAAAAAACGCATGAAAAATGGAAGAAATCCGCAGGAAAAATGCAGGTCATTTGACCTGCGGATTTCTTCCATTCTGCGCGGAAAAATCCGCAGGGCTAAAAACTCCGTCTGCACTCAGCCTTAGTCATGGAGACCCCATCCTTCCTTTCTTTTGTCCATTTGTATTTTTGATACATACATTTTAACATGTCTTGAATAAAAGACTCAGTTTTATTGGATTACACACTGGAGATATTTTTCCTCTTCCATTTCTCTTGTTTTCTACAATGGAGGGAATTTTACTTTTATAGTTTTCAGAGGTTGTTAGGGAACGATCAATATTTTATCAGAAGCAAATGATTTCCAGAGAAAGCAGCGCAGTGATTACAAGCGCTTTGCTTTAGAGCCAACAATTGCTGCTCTGCACTGGCCAGATCACTAGATCACTGGCTAGCTTTATCGCTTATGTACTTCCCGATGCTGGAAAGGCAAAGCTGCCTCTATTTTCCCACATAGGAGAATGCACAGTTTGGGCTCAGCCATATGCCTCTAGCCCAAACTGTCAATTATCAGAAACATATCGCCTCCCTGTAAGCAGGAAGTCAGACGGCTCGGGAATGATGTGCTCCAGAAGAAAATACAAGAGAATAATCCTTTACTACCCTGCAAATCTACCATTAATCTGTTTAGGGTGAAACTTAAAGGGTTAAGCAAGACCAATATTAGGTCATTGGTGGTCCACTTATTTACCTAATGGCCATTCAAGATATTTCTCTATTGAATTGAATGGAATAATGCTGCAATTTCTTGAACGGTTTCTAAGAAAAATATGGCGCAGGCACATACAGTCTGTCAGTCGATGTAAGCACTGTGGCATTCTTTAAGCAACAAATTGATGGGTGGTTGGCGTTAATTTGACAACAGACAATTTAATATTGATGGCTTATCTTAAAGCAGTTGTTCACTACTTGTACAGCCGCTTCTCAATCACTATACACTCACTGGCCACTTTATTAGGTACACCTGTCCAACTGTGTGTTAAGACTTAATTTCTAATCAGCCAATCACATGGCGGCAACTCAGTGCATTTAGGCATGTAGACATGGTCAAGACAATCTCCTGCAGTTCAAACCGAGCATCAGTATGGGGAAGAAAGGTGATTTGAGTGCCTTTGAACGTGGCATGATTGTTGGTGCCAGAAGGGCTGGTCTGAGTATTTCAGAAACTGCTGATCTACTGGGATTTTCACGCACAACCATCTCTAGGGTTTACAGAGAATGGTCCGAAAAAGAAAAAAAATCCAGTGAGCGGCAGTTCTGTGGCCGGAAATGCCTTGTTGATGCCAGAGGTCAGAGGAGAATGGGCAGACTGGTTCGAGCTGATAGAAAGGCAACAGTGACTCAAATTGCCACCCGTTACAACCAAGGTAGGCAGAAGAGCATCTCTGAACGCACAGTGCGTCGAACTTTGAGGCAGATGGGCTACAGCAGCAGAAGACCACACTGGGTACCACTCCTCTCAGCTAAGAACAGGAAACTGAGGCTACAATTTGCACAAGCTCATCGAAATTGGACAGTAGAAGATTGGAAAAACGTTGCCTGGACTGATGAGTCTCGATTTCTGCTGCGACATTCGGATGGTAGGGTCAGAATTTGGCGTAAACAACATGAAAGCATGGATCCATCCTGCCTTGTATCAACGGTTCAGGCTGGTGGTGGTGGTGTCATGGTGTGGGGAATTTTTTCTTGGCACTCTTTGGGCCCCTTGGTACCAATTGAGCATCGCTGCAACGCCACAGCCTACCTGAGTATTGTTGCTGACCATGTCCATCCCTTTATGACCACAATGTACCCAACATCTGATGGCTACTTTCAGCAGGATAATGCGCCATGTCATAAAGCTCGAATCATCTCAGATTGGTTTCTTGAACATGACAATGAGTTCACTGTACTCAAATGGCCTCCTCAGTCACCAGATCTCAATCCAATAGAGCATCTTTGGGATGTGGTGGAACGGGAGATTCGCATCAGGGATGTGCAGCCGACAAATCTGCGCCAACTGTGTGATGCCATCATGTCAATATGGTCCAAAATCTCTGAGGAATGCTTCCAGCACCTTGTTGAATCTCTGCCACGAAGAATTGAGGCAGTTCTGAAGGCAAAAGGGGGTCCAACCCCTTACTAGCATGGTGTACCTAATAAAGTGGCCAGTGAGTGTATATCTCCTATGCAAAATAATAACAGCCTGTATTCACCTCTGGGGTGGGTGCTGTTCCAGCGGTGTTGATGCCTGGTGTCCCAGGGCTTGCATTACTTTGTTAGGTCTTCACTGGCACTTCCTTCAGACAAAACTGGCACCCAGAAAAAGCGAGAGCTGCTGTTGCTCTCTGACTTCCTCCAGATATTAGTTTTGCCTGAAGGAGACCAGATGTTGAAATCAGTGGAAAGGCACCCCGCACAACAGATGAGTATAGGTTATTATTATTTTTCATGGGGGAAATATAATAATTGAGGTGGGGTTCTCCAAGTAGTGGACAACCTCTTTAAGGATAATTTATCAATTTTTAAAGGGTGGATAACCTCTTCAATTTGGCTTCAGTGAATACCAGGATTACATTCCTAGACTGATATCCATGCCATTAGTCAGTACATGCAACTCATGTAAACTTTCAAGAATTAAAGATACAAGTCTGTGTGTATTGCTTTCTAGGAACAAACAGTGAAAAATACATGATAAAAATAATCTGCATCTGTGAAATTTGACACATATACCTGTTATAGCATTCATTAGTTGATTGCCATCATCTTAAGCTTATGCTAAGACTCCTGATCTCATGGCAAAATCCACTGGGCTGGTAGCATAATAATAATGTTTTTTGGTAGTATGTGGCTTGGAAT
Organism: Dendrobates tinctorius; assembly: GCF_039654945.1. NCBI lineage: Eukaryota > Metazoa > Chordata > Amphibia > Anura > Dendrobatidae > Dendrobates > Dendrobates tinctorius. The sequence goes on from NW_027361671.1 coordinate 93,524,684, forward strand.
AACATAGGCTACTGTTGATCTATGTTGGAAACAGGCTGCCTGTGATGTCTTTTGTGTGGGAGACGATGTGAATATTGAAAAAGCGAACAATTCACTGATTAGTAACGACCGAAGCTGGAAGAGGAGCAAGTACCGTATCAGCTTCGTGGCCGAGGCTCCAGAGCTCACACAAGGTACAAAAATCAAATGTAATATGTAATTACAGGAGCACTGTCCAGTTTATAGTATTACGTTCTGTTCCGTGACGCCGTTCTGACAGGCTTCTGTAACCCCTGAAAGCCAAAGGTATAACTTGCAGCTTTACTGTATCCGCAAAAGGGAAATTTGACAGAAACCTGATGGACGCATAACTAGTAAATGGGATCAGTTATGATCTGTGTTATCATTTTTAGAATAGAGCGTCTTAAAACAGGTCCTATGGTTGTGAGTGTAATCAGAGCCTAAAGCTATTTTTCTAAGTCATATTGACTCATATTTTCAGTGAATATTTCATAAGTATTTCTTATTTTTTATACTAATTATGTGTTATAGCTATTTTATCATGCCAAATTAGGACATTTGGACAACATAGAGAAGGGTCCCCAGACATGAAACTGCTCTCTATAATCCAAAACAAAGAGCTGTTTGTAAAGGCCCGAGTACACATGTTGTTGCTTGAACGATCTTTTAAAGCATGACTCTGGCATTTTTTAGCAGTGTCACTAATATATGTTTCCTGACCCTGGTAAAATACTTACCAGCCATTGTCTTCAGCTCTCCCCGGCGTCACTCCAGTCCCATTTCGCCATCTGGTGACTGCAGTTCATGACTAACTGAATGTCAGCGGTAACAGTCACAAGCTCCCAATGTGAATGTATAAGAGCCTTGTTCTGGCTCTCAAAAGACTTACATTGAGAAGGGACTTCCAGTCCAGTCAGAATGTTGACACAGCCATATATATATTGGTCTGTTATAATCATTAAACCCAGCAATACATGTTCAGTGACACCGGACGATGAAAGAGCGAATAATCTGGAAATATTCTACGAAAGTCCATTGACAGACTAACCATCTTTCTATGAACAAAAGATCTTTCAACGCAACAAATATCAAACATGGCCAACTTAATTTCAAACAATAATGGTATGTGATCAGTCAGCTAAAATGATATTTTGCTCCCAAAGCATAACGGCTGTTTGAAATTTTATTTCATATATCAATAGTACACGATAAAATAACCATCTTTGTAATATATCTTATCGGAGAAATCTGCTTCTTTTTCTGCCAAGACTGGATCATTCATTTTCAAACTTTGCAATTTACGGGTAAAATCTGTATTCAGTGAAGGATTGTTACATTACTGAAGTAGAAGATGGTGGCTACTACTGATAAGATTTTATGGAGTTGGGAGGGAAGTGGGGAGAGTAATTTGGAGCAGAGGCAGAAACCTGCTACACAGAAAATTATCAGCACAGCCTGCCATCTCCTATCTCAGTAATGTAACAATCTGTCTTCACTGAAGACAGATTTTACCTGTGAATTGGTCATTTTTAAAATGAAAAAATCAGAGAAAGATGGCAGAGAAAGATGCAGATTTCTCGAAGATATATTACAAAGTTTCTTATTTTCATGCGCACTATTGATTCATGAAATTAAAATTAAAATGATGGTAACACTAACTTTCTTCCCAATAAACAATTTGGTTGAAATTGTTCATTTTCATTAGCATTAATCTAGCGTGCAGGAGTGCCTTTAGAGTAGTTCCTGCTCCGGCAGAGCTGAACTAACCATTTATTGCATTCATCTGAATGGTGGCCATCTATTACTATTATTGACTAGCTATGACTTTAGTTAGTAAAATCAGTTGTTTTCAAAAGAAAGGAGACAGAGAGCCAACCTACAACAGACAGCTGAGGGATCAGACTTGCAGCTTTACTCTAAAATATGAGCCAACCCATCGTTTGCGTTGTTTTTTTCATTTGATAAAGATCCCTGTACGGCATTGAAATGCACTGTGAATAAAAATCCTTATTTTCATCATCATTTCTGAAGAACTGATTTACTCAGCACCTTAGCCCACCTTACATGTTCATCCAACTGGATTAAACCCATCAAGGTTGTGATGAGTCATTCATTATTTACAGTGGCATGTAAAGGTTGGGGCACCCCGGGTCAAAATTACTGTTATTGTGAACAGTTAAGCAAGCTGAAGATGAAATGATCTAAAGGGCTAAGGGCTTCAGGTAGACACAGGAACACTTTGATAGTGAAACACCTGCTGGTTTATTAAAGTCAGCACAGAGCCAAGGCAGGTTTCAGGAAAACAAAAGCAGAGTCTTCCTGGCTTAACGGAAAACAAAACAAAGTGCCACAGAGTCCTTTTCTCTGCAGGTTCCACCTGCAGACACCTGGCACTGTCCTCCGCTCCTTCTGGAGTCACGTGGGAGTGTTCCCTCTCCCAACACACCACCCAGACTGTCTCTCTTATTCAGGTATTTAACCAGGGCCATGTGATGATCACATGATCGTGACATCATCAGAGGTCCTGCTAGTACACATGCTGGTGTCAGCTCTGCAAGAGGGGATATGGTGAGCACTCTCCCACCCACTCTATGGGTGCTCACATAAAACCAGCCTATTGTAAATTTAACATTAACTGTTATGATTGAGTCACCGCAGGAGGCAAAAATAGAAATGCTAGCTAAGTCCAGAAAACCAGAGAAGTTGGCAGCTATCGGATTGCAGACCCCTGAATCTATCAACACAACTAGCAGTAGCCGTGGGGGGCACCTATGATGCCGTAGGCCCCTCGATCACAGCCGGAGGACTACATAGCCTAAAGACAGAAAGGGAAATCTAAACTGCCCCAGAGCAGACCCCAAAGCAAAAGGCAGCCCCCCACATATAATGACGGTGAAGCAAGAAGAAAGAACAAAACACAGACAGAAAGATAGACTGAGCAAAGATGGGGCCCACGCTAGCTTAGATAGGAAAGGACAGGAAGGCTGCTGTCTGCAATCCTTGAAAAACCCTATGAAAATAAGAGCCAACAAACTGACAGTAAAAAAGGCCCTGAAGACGCTAGGCTTCAAAAAAGCTAAGTCAGTACTCAGGAATATTCTGAAGACAGAGCAACAGGCAAAAGGAGATTCAGCTCACCCCAGCAGGGAATGGCAGAATCCAGAAAAGCAAGGAAAACAAAACACTAATGCAAAAAGGCAAAGCAGAAATCTTAGCTTTAGATGAGCAGGAATCAGACTGGTTTCCTAGAAGTCCACAGAGAAATCACCCGCAGGCCAGAAGGGCGTCGGCAGCCTTATATCCAGTCATTAACTCCACTCAGCCAGTCATCATCATCAGCCCCAGGTGTTTGACAATCAGGCTCACTACCTTTCTTCACCAGAAGAGGGAGTTCCTCGGGCCTCAGTAGTGAAGGGGAAAATGAACTCACAACAATTAACCCTCTCAGCACTTAGCGTGCTGGAGGCAAAAACAATCTGATTCTTTATCACTGACTGTAGTATACGCAGTGACATCTATCTCCCTTCATACACTGTGCCAGTGACTCTGTCACAATATACAGTATATATATATATATATATATATATATATATATAGTCTTTTTTACCTTTTAAAAATTACAATAAGGAAAATGGGCCGATGCACCCTTAGCACCTTGCACGGTTAGCACCTAGTAGCACCCCCTTTTGCAAGTATCACAGCTTGTAAACGCTTTTTGTAGCCAGCCAGGAGTCTTTCAATTCTTGCCTGAGGGACTTTCATCCATTGTTCCGTGGAAAAGTCTTCCAGGTCTGTGAGATTCCTGGGTCTTCTTGCATGCACTGCTATTTTGAGGTCTAACCACAGATTTTTAATGATATTCAGATCATGGGACTGTATGGTGGATTTTGACCTGTGTTTAGAACCATTATCCATTTGTAGAAGCCATCCACATTTCAACCAGATTTTTTACAGATGGTGTTATATTTGCATTAAGAATTTGTTGAAATTTCATTGAATTCATTTGTCCCTCTGCCCCTGAGGTGTTCCCCGTGTCATTGGCTGCAACACAACCACAAAACATGATTGATCCACCCAAATGCTTAATGGTTGGTGAGATGTTCTTTTCCTGAAATTCTGTGCCCTTTTTTCTCCACGCATACTTTGGATCATTGTGTCCAAAGACTTCTATTTCAACCTCATTAGTCCACAGGACTTGTTTCCAAAATGCAACAGGCTTGCTTAGATGTTTTTTGCATACTTCTGATTCTGAATTTTATAGTGAGGATGCAGGAGAGGATTTCTTCTGATGACTTCTCCATGAAGGCCATATTTGTGCAGGTGTCTCTGAATAGTAGAACAACGTACCACAACTCCATAGTCTGCTAAATCCTTCTGAAAGTCTTTCACAGGGGGGTTCTGATTGGCCTTTCTAGCAATCCTGTGAGCAGGTCTCATTGAAATTTTGATTGGTCTTCCAGACCTTTTCTTGACCTCCATTGGTGCTGTTAACTGCCATTTCTTAATTACATTTTAAACTGATGAAAGAGCAACTCGTAAATGCTTTGCTATCTTCTTATAACCTTCTACTGCTTTGTGTGCCTCCATCATTTTCATTTTCAGAGTGCTAGACAGCTTCTTAAAAGAACCCATGGCTGTTGTTTTTTGGCACAAGGTTGCAGGAGGCTGGGTTTTTATAAAGCTGGAAAATTTGCATCAACTGGCCTTTCCTAATCATAGTGAACAAGCCATAATGCTAATTAATGGAAGCCTTCATAGAATATCGGAGTCAAACAAACCCAGCAAAAACTACTTTTCAAAGTCACATCAGTAAAAAATTCATTTTTATTACACATTTCTTGCAAAAAATATAAATTAAACAAAATGAGTCAATATCAAGGTGGAGACGTATTTAGAGAGACAAATCAGGTACAAGGTAAAAACACCAATCAATATAAAACCCCTAAAAGAAGGGGAAAGGATTGTCACACCCTAATTAGGACACAGGAGAGGGTGGGATGGGAGTAGATTTTTATATATGAAACGTTTATGTATGACACACCTTCACTTGTCTGGGAACAACACATGCCAAAGTCGCTAATAATTCAAAAGTGAAGGCAAAATTATAGCCCAAAGTTGTTCACTCACACAGGAAGGTGAAAAAAGTGATAATCTTATACAACCGCTCACCTACTGACCATAGTCAGGGAACCGCTAAAGTGCTATTGTTAGTGCAGTTTGACACAGCCCCCCGAGGAAGCCCAGTAGGGCGAAACGCGTCGGGCAGCAGAGAGGCTTCTCAGGACCCTATATGGGTAAGGTGATGTTACATTACTGCACTATCAATAGCACTTTAGCGGTTCCCTGACTATGGTCAGTAGGTGAGCGGTTGTCATAATGGGAGTATAGGTATAAGATTATTACTTTTTTCACCTTCCTGTGTGAGTGAACAACTTTGGGCTATAATTTTGCCTTCACTTTTGAATTATTAGCGACTTTGGCATGTGTTGTTCCCAGACAAGTGAAGGTGTGTCATACATAAACGTTCATATATAAAAATCTACTCCCATCCCACCCTCTCCTGTGTCCTAATTAGGGTGTGACAATCCTTTCCCCTTCTTTTAGGGGTTTTATATTGATTGGTGTTTTTACCTTGTACCTGATTTGTCTCTCTAAATACGTCTCCACCTTGATATTGACTCATTTTGTTTAATTTATATTTTTTGCAAGAAATGTGTAATAAAAATGAATTTTTTACTGATGTGACTTTGAAAAGTAGTTTTTGCTGGGTTTGTTTGACTCCAATATTTTATGAAGGCTTCCATGTTTATGGGGAGTTACCCATTAATTTTTATGTTTTGAATAACATCACTTCTTGGCAGGTATGAGCATAATTGTGTTCATAATGCTAATTAATGTCTGAAACCTTGGTTAAAGTTATCTGAGCACACAAATCTCCAAGGGTGCCCAAACTTTTGCATTGGGCCACTCTCCTTTTTGTAATTTTTAAAATGTAGAAAATTACATATATATATATATATATATATATATATATATATATTATATAAAGCTCAAGTGTGTGTATGTATGTGTGTATATATGTGTGTGTGTGTGTGTATGTCCGGGATTGGCATCCGCACCGTCGCAGCTACAGCCACAAAATTTGGCACAGTCACATGTCTGCACCCCGAGAGCGTCATAGACTATGTTGTGAGGTGAAATTTTAACCTCGCGCATTCCAATTCACCAATCAAATTTGCCCCTATCTACATAATGGGGAAAAAGTGCATCTGTATTGGCATCTGCACCGTCGTAGCTACAGCCACAAAATTTTGCACAGTCACACGTCTGGACCCCGAGAGCGTCATAGGCTATGTTGTGAGGCGAAATTTTAACCCCGCGTGCTCCAATTCACCAAACAATTTTGCCCATATCTACATAATGGGGAAAAAGTGTATGTATATATTGGCATCTGCACCGTCGTAGCTACAGCCACAAAATTTTGCACAGTCACACGTCTGGACCCCGAGAGCGTCATAGGCTATGTTGTGAGGTGAAATTTTAACCCCACACATTCCAATTCACCAAACAATTTTGCCCCTATCTACATAATGGGGAAAAAGTGAAAGGAAAAGTGTTGGAGGCAAATTGAAAGCTGCCAGATGTGAACAAGGGGGACTTAAAGAATTAGAGCGATGGCGCCAAAGAGTATATACCGTACAGTTGCTAAGATGGGGCCCTGACATGGGATACTCACCACACACGGGGATATGAACACACAAAAAATGAGCCACACACTACCACGTGCTTCAACACATATACCACCCTCAGCACACATTTCACCACACATACAGCAACCTCGCCACATAAAAGTCGAAACACAAAAGTCGACACTCAAAACTCGCCACGCTGTCCCAGAGCTGTTTAAAAGATGAAAATGAGCTGTGATTGGTTGCTATCAGCAACAGTTTTCTTTGTAGACAGTTGTGGTAACTGAGGCCTATTATTCTTATCATTTCTATGGTGTTATCGTCTATTAGATACATGGCTCAGCAGACAGTATCACGCAGGATAGGATTAGATACACGGCTGAGCAGTCAGTAACACACATGATAGGATTAGGTACACGGCTCAGCAGTGAGTATCACACAGGATACGGTTAGATACACGGCTCAGCAGACGGTATCACACATGATAGGATTAGGTACACGGCTCAGCAGTCAGTATCACACAGGATAGGGTTAGATACACGGCTCAGCAGATGGTATCACACAGGATAAGATTAGATACACGGCTGAGCAGTCAGTAACACACGATAGGATTAGATACACAGCTCAGCAGAAAGTATCACACAGGAGAGGATACTTGGGTAATCATTTAGTTAATTTGTGTTCCAAATCTGTAGTGTTGAATATGTGATGTGAAATGTTTTTATGTGCAATATAATCATTATAATTTGTTATAACTGACCACAGTTGGTTACTATGCCCAGGCAACGCCGGGCTCTTCAGCTAGTATATACTGTGTATATATACACAGTATATATATATATATATATATATTATATATATATATACACAATATATATATATATATATATACATACACAGTACAGACCAAAAGTTTGGACACACCTTCTCAATCAAAGAGTTTTATTTATTTTCATGACTTTGAAAATTGTAGATTCACTCTGAAGGCATCAAAACTATGAAATAACACATGTGGAATTATATAATTAACAAAAAAGTGTGAAACAACTGAAAATATGTCTTATATTCTAGGTTCTTCAAAGCAGCCACCTTTTGCTTTGATTACTGCTTAGCACACTCTTGGCATTCTCTTGATGAACTTCAAGAGGTAGTCACCAGAAATGGTCTTCCAACTGTCTTGAAGGAGACGACCTCTTGAAGTTCATCAAGAGAATGCCAAGAGTGTGCAAAGCAGTAATCAAAGCAAAAGGTGGCTGCTTTGAAGAACCTAGAATATAAGACATATTTTCAGTTGTTTCACACTTTTTTGTTAATTATATAATTCCACATGTGTTAATTCATAGTTTTGATGCCTTCAGAGTGAATCTGTTGAGGGAGGGCTAAATTATCCCTTCACGGTTGACCAGGTGATTTCCAAATTAATTCACAGGATGTTGCTAGCAACTGAGAATGACCACATGGAGATGTGTCTCTGTATGGGAGGATCAAAGCAGACCACTAAGCCAATTTATTTTGTCACCTCTTTTTATAGTATTTTGCTTAATTATGCAAAGTACATAGCTACCAATAACATCGTCGTAATACATTTACTTTATAAGCCAATAGTATTGCAAGAAAATCAGAATATGTCCCTAGCTACGTGACGTAGAGAATAGAACAATAGCACATTCTTCAGGGTCTCATATCTTGCACAAGCTGGAACAGTCTGGTTTCATAACAACCGTGAACTTTCATCTAGTTAAGTTACAAAATTTAACTCGTAAACAACAAAATGGCATCGCAAGCAAAAAAATGGAGTCTGGAGAACAAGATATCCCGTACAACTGAATACTGTACTTCACAAATCTACAATTTTCATGGTCATAAAAATAAAGAAAACTCTTTGAATGAGAAGGTGTGTCCAAACTTTTAGTCTGTACTGTGTATATATATATATATATATATATACACACACAATGAGGCAAATAGGCATTTGATCCCTTGCTGATTTTGTAAGTTTGCCCACTGACAAAGACATGAACAGTCTATAAATTTAAAGGTAGATTAATTTTAACATTGAGAGATGGAATATCAAAAATAAAATCCAGAAAATCACATTGTATAAATTATATAAATTCATTTGGATTTTGCAGTGAGAAATAAGTATTTGATTCACTACAGATGTCTAGAAGGCAGTCATTGACACACTCCACAAGCAGAGAAAGCCACAAAAGGTCATTGCTAAAGAAGCTGGCTTGTATCCAAGCATATTAATAGAAAGTTGAGTGGAAGGAAAAAGTGTGGTAGATAAAGTTGCACAAGCAACTGGGATAACCGCAGCCTTGAAAGGATTGTTAAGAAAAGGCCATTAAAAATTTGGGGGAGATTCACCTAGGAGTGGACTGCTGCTGGAGTCATTGCTTCAAGAGCCACCACACACAGACACATACAGGACATGGGCTACAAGTGTCACATTCCTTGTGTCAAGCCAGTCGTGACCAATAGACAATGGCAGAAGTGTCTTACCTGAGCCAAGGAGAAAAAGAACTGGACTGTTGCTCCGTGGTTCAAGGTGTTGTTTTCAGATGAAAGTAAATTTTGCATTTCATTTGGAAATCAAGGTCCCAGAGTCTGGAGGATGAGTGGAGAGGCACACAATCCAAGCTGCTTGAGGTCTAGTGTGAAGTTTCCACCATCAGTCATGGTTTGGGGAGTCATGTCGTCTGCTAGTGAAGGTCCACTATGTTTTATCAAGACCAAAGTCAGCGCATTCATCTACCATGAAATTTTAGAGCACTTCATGCTATCTCTGCCGACAAGCTTTTTGGAGATGGAAATTTCATTCTCCAGCAGGACTTGGCATCTGTCCACACTGCCAAAAGTACCAATACCTGGTTTAAAAACAGCAGTATCACTGTGCTTGATTGGCCAGCAAACTCGCCTGACCTTATAACCCCATAGAGACTCTATGGGGTATTGTCAAGAGGAAGATGAGAGACACCAGACCCAACAATGCAGAGGAGCTGAAGGCTGCTATCAAAGCAACCTGGGCTTCCATAACACCTCAGCAGTGCCACAGGCTGATCGCCTCCATGCCACGCCGTATTGATGCAGTAATTGATGCAAAAGGAGCCCCGACCAAGTATTGAGTGCATTTACTGATCATACATTTCAGTAGGCCAACATTTCGGATTTTAAAATAATTTTTCAAGCTGGCGTTATAAAGTATTCTAATTTACTGAGATAATAACTTTTGGGTTTTCATTGGCTGTAAGCCATAATCATCAACATTAACAGAAGTAGACACTTGAAATAGATCACTCTGTGTGTAATGACTCTATATAATATATGAGTTTCACTTTTTGTATTGAAGAACTGAAATAAATTAACTTTTTGATGATATTCTAATTTAGTGAGATGCACTGTGTATATATATATATAGTTCACAACAACAGTAATTTTGACCAGAGGTGCCCAAACACTTATATTCCACTTTATAGTGGGCTGAGATAATTAACATTGAAATTTACATTCCTTTATATTTTTATATTCACATGGTATCCATATTATATTTCTAATCCAACATTTCTGTCTTTCCAGCCCTCTACAGTATTCACAGAAAGAAGGTGTATGGTGCAAGACTGTTATGTCGACAGAATCTACAAAGTGCAAAGTCCAGGTACAAAAAATTGCAATGCCTCATTAACACAACCTCATTTCATGGAAGAAGTTAGTCAGGAGATCAGAGCTGAGTAAAGCTGTGTGCACACGCTGCGGAATCTGCTGCTGATTGATCCGCGTGGATTTTCAAAATCCGCAGATAAATCCGCAGGTCAAAAGACCTGCTGTTTATCTGCGGATTATCCTGCGGTTTTACCATCTCCACAATGGAGGAGATGGTAAACCGCTGTGGAATCCGCAGAAAGAATTGACATGTCAATTCTTTCTGCGGTTTAGAAACCGCAGAAAATCCGCGCTGAAAATTCTGCAGCATGTGCACAGCGGTTTCCATTTCCCATAGGGAATAATGGTACTGTACACTGCAGCAGAAACTGCTGCGGATCCGCAGGGCCAAATCCGCTGCGGAACCGCAGCAGAATCCGCAGTGTGCGCACACTCCCTTAGGGTATGTGCACATGCTGCGGATTCTGCTGCGGATCTGCAGCGGTTTTGGCCCTGCGGATCCGCAGCAGAATTAGCTGCGTTGTACAGTACCATTATATCCTATAGAAAATGGAAACTGCAGTGCAGACGGTGCGGAATTTTCCGTGCGGTTTTTGCTGAGGTTTCCAATCCGCAGAAAGAATCGACATGTCATTCTTTTCTGCGGATTCCGCTGCGGTTTGCTATCTCCTCCATTGTAGAGATGATAAACCACAAGGCAAAACCGCAGAGCAATCCGCAGATAAAAGACCTGCGGATTTACCTGCGGATTTTGAAAAATCCGCAGACCAATCCGCAGCGTGTGCACATACCCTTACACCGAGAATCCTGCTCTAAGATATTGTGGGGCTTGTTCTTTCCTTTGAAATGTGTTGCATTATATAAAATACTAGTGGATAAAATCACTGTTTTATTAGCAGAAGATTATCACTACAGGACTAGTAAACCTGCTGCTAGGTAATCAAGCATATTCATGAGCTCTGTGTCACCCACCACCACTGTTTGGCAGCTTTGTGTATACACTGTACATAGGCAGAAAGCTGTCAGTTAGTGGTATAAATTTGGTCTAGAACTGGTAGATATGCAGTAGATAAAAAAAAAGTGATTTTATCAAAATGATAGCAAGCAGACAAATAAGTGGCACAATGCTAGAATCTGGATATCAACCCTTCATTATGCTGCTATCTGATTGGGTGGCAAAAGCCTGGTGACAAAATCACTCTAAGGAAAATTAACTCAATAGGGGTCAAATATTTTGATTGCTATTATCTCCATAATGGAGAGGTGAAATGAAATAAAAAATGTTATTCCACAATGCAGCCGCTACTTTACATTGTGTATTCAACATGAAATATTTAGTGAACGGTGCTCTTTAACACCTTCCTGACCTGTGATGCCACGTAGGCGTCATGAAAACCTGTGCCATTCCTACCTGTGACGCCACATAGGCGTCATGGCGGGATCGCGTTCCTGTGGGTTGGATGACCGAAGTCAATGAGATGTCACCCGACCTGCAGGTACGTGAGGCACTATACTTGACCCCAGGCTTTTCCCCCCCGTGGTTACGATTGCTTCTGGTGACTTCTATGTCACCCCCCCAGATCTGATTGGAGCTAGCATCCATGTGGCGCTAGTCCACCAATCAGATGTGGAGGGGCAGAGTAAAGTATGGCTGCCCTAGCTCTTCAGCCTCATCCCGTCCGTGGAAGCTGAAGAGCGAGGTCCCTGCCTGCTGCCCTGCTACCCTGCTGCTGCCAACTGACCACGATCTCTGCTGCCGCCATCCAGTACTCCCCTCTGCTGCCCTCCGCTCCCTCCCCCGTTTTGTATCAAACTCTAATATTTGGCATGGTTATGTTTCGCAAACGTTTTCAGGCAATTCATAAGTTTCTCCATTTTAGGGACAATACTGTCAGCCTTCCCAGCAATGACCCGAATTTTGATACACCACACACACCAACCTGACGTACACTACACCACACCACACACCAACCTAACATACACTACATACTTTCCATACGCGACATGGTGTCCGATAGAATCATAGAATCGTAGAGTTGGAAGGGACCTCCTGGGCAATCTGGTCCAACCCCCTGCTCAAAGCAGGATTTGCTAAATCATCCCAGACAGATGTCTGTCCAGCCTCTGTTTGAAGACTTCCATTGAAGGAGAACTCACCACTTCTCGTGGCAGCCTGTTCCACTCATTGATCACTCTAACTGCCAAAAAGTTTTTCTAATATCTAATCTGTCTCCTCCCATTTAGTTTCACCCCATTGCTTCTAGTCTTTCCTTGTGCAAATGAGAATAAAGATGATCCTTCGACAATGTGACAGCCCTTGAGATATTTGTAGACAGCTATTAAGTCTCCTCTCAGTCTTCTCTTTTGCAAGCTAAACATTCTCAAATCCTGCAACCTTTCCTCATAAGACAGGGTTTGCAGACCGGTCACCATTCTGGTCGCTCTTTTCTGAACTTGCTCCAGTTTGTTGATGTCTTTTTTAAAATGTGGCGCCCAAAACTGGACACAGTATTCCAGATGAGGTCTAACCAAAGAGGAGTAGAGGGCAATAATCACTTCATGTGATCTACACTGTATGCTTCTGTTAATACATCCTAGAATTGTATTTGCCTTTTTTGCTGCTGCATCACACTGTTGACTCATATTCAGTCTGTGATCTATTAGTATACCTAAGTCTTTTTCACATGTACTGTTTTTTAGCCCTATTTCTCCAATTCTGTATATGCTTTTTACATTTTTATTGCCCAGATGTAGTACTTTGCATTTTTCCCTGTTAAAAACCATTCTGTTAGTTGCTGCCCACTGCTCCAGTTTATTTATATCTTTTTGAATCCTCTCTCTCTCTTCTCTAGTATTAGCTATCCCTCCTAGCCTTGTGTCATCAGCAAATTTAATCAGCTTACCCTCAATTCCATCATCTAAATCTTTGATAAAGATGTTGAACAATACAGGGCCCAGTACAGAGCCCTGTGGTACCCCACTTGAGACATTCTTCCAACTGGATGTGCAGCCATTTACGACCACTCTTTGGGTCCGATCACTAAGACAGTTATGAATCCACCTAACAGTTACCTTGTCCATTCCATACCTAGTCATTTTTTCAATAAGGATTGTGTGAGATACTTTGTCAAATGCTTTGCTGAAGTCAAGATATACTATATCTACAGCATTTCCCTGATCCACCCAATCCGTGATTCCGTCATAGAAGGAAATTAAGTTAGTCTGACATGACTTATTAGTTACAAACCCATGCTGACTCTGTTTAATCACTTCATTCTTATCCAGGTACTGACATACATGTTGTTTAATAATTTGTTCAAAGATCTTTCCTGGTATAGAAGTCAGACTCACTGGCCTATAGTTGCATGGGTCCACCTTCTTCCCCTTTTTGAAGATAGGAACAACATTTGCTCTTCTCCAGTCTTCTGGGACTTCTCCTGTTCTCCAAGAATTTTCAAAGATTATGGAGAGGGGTTCAAAAATTTCTTCTGCTATCTCCTTCAGTACTTTGGGGTGTAATTCATCTGGACCTGGAGACTTGAATTAATTTAGGTTAGCTAAGTGTTTCCTCACTATCTTTCTGTTTATAGATATCCTGGATTCTTCTATTCCCTTAATAGGAAAGTGAAGAACAGTTGATGTTACATTTCCTTTCTGAGAGAAAACATGCAAAATAGGAATTTAAAAGTTTGGCCTTCTCAGCATCCTGTCTTACCATTTCATCATTTTCATCCTGTAAAAATCCTATAGCATCTTTGACTTTTCTTTTACTTTTGACATATCCCCAAAATCCTTTATTATTGCTTTTGACATCTCTTGCAAGCCTCAATTCATTGTCAGCTTTAATCTGATTTTTGCCCTGCAGGTTCTGCAGACAGCATTATATTCTTCGTTAGATATGCCTCCCTCTTTCCATTTTATAAACATTTCTTTCTTCCTTTTTAGCATGTGCTTAAGTTCTGTGTTCATCCATCCTGGTTTCCTTAAATGCTTCCTATTCTTCCCTTTTTTCGGAATTGTTAACAATTGTGCTTTGAGAATTCATTTTTCAAGATTTCCCATCCTTCCTGGACATTTTTGTCTTTAAGGATATCCAGCCATTGGATCCCTCCAATTTCCTTTCTGAATCCCTTAAAATCTGCCTTTCTGAAATCTAACCTTGACGTCTGAGTCTTCACAGGTCTTCCTCCTCTAATTATCCAAAATTCTAAAATAGCATGGTTGCTACCTCCTAGGGTCTCAGCCACTTTTACCTCCTCAACCATTTCCTCCCTGTTTATAAGGATTAGATCCAAGGTAGCAGATCCCCTTGTTTTCTCCCCTATCTTTTGGAAGATAAAGTTGTCAGCAAGAGAGGATAATAATTTCCTTGACCTGTTAGTTTTGCCTGAGAGAGATTCCCAACAAATATCAGGATAGTTGAAATCTCTCATGACAACTATGTCATATTTTTTTGAGAACTCGGCCATTTGATGCATAAAGAGTTCATCCATATCTTCAGCTTGCACAGGCGGCCTGTAGTAAATGTCTACAATGGTGTCCTTTCCATTGTTCTGTCCTTGTATTCTTACCCAAACAGTTTCCACAGAACTCCCAGTCTCTGAAGCTTCAATCTCTGTGCAGATATACGCATTTCTAACATACAATGCGACACCTCCTCCTCGTTTATCAAGTCTGTTTCTTGCAAATAAGTTGTATCCTTCTAGCCTTGTATTCGATTGAAGCTAATTTTCCATTCAAAAAATCAAAAGGCGCTCCTTTGATTCCGAGCCCTGCCGTGCACCCAAACAGTGGTTTATGACCACATATGAAGTATCGGTGTACTCAGGAGAAATTGCCCAACAAATTTTAGGATCCATTTTATCCTGTTGCACATGTAAAAATGAAAAAACTGATGCTAAAAGAAAATTTTTGTGAAAAAAAAGTACTTTTTCATTTTTGCGGATCAATTTGTGAAGCACCTGGGGGGTCAAAGTGATCACTATGCATCTACATAAGTTCCTTGGGGGGGTCTAGTTTCCAAAATGGGGTCACTTGTGGGGGAACTCCAGTGTTTTGGCACACAGGGACTCTCCATATGCGACATGGTGTTCGCTAACGATTGGAGCTAATTTTCCATTCAAAAAGCCAAATGGTGCTCCTTACCTTCCGAGCCCTGCCGTGCGCCCAAACAGTGGCTCCCCCCACATATGGGGTTTCAGCATACTCAGGACAAATTTGACAACAACTTTTGGGGTACACTTTCTCCTTTTACCCTTGGGAAAATAAAAAAATTGTTGCTAAAAGATCATTTTTGTGACTAAAAATGTAAATGTTCATTCTTTCCTTCCATGTTGCTTCTGCTGCTGAAGGGTTAATAAACTTCTTGAATGTGGTTTGATCAGTTTGAGGGGTGCAGTTTTTAGAATGGTGTCACTTTTGGGTATTTTCAGCCATATAGACCCCTCAAACTGACTTCAAATGTGAGGTGGTCCCTAAAAAATGGTTTTGTAAATTTTGTTGTAAAAATGAGAAACTGCTGATCAACTTTTAACCCTTATAACTTCCTAACAAAAAAAAATTTTGTTTCCAAAATTGTGCTGATTTACATTAGACATGTGGGAAATGTTATTTCTTAACTATTTTGTGTCACATAACTCTCTGATTTAACAGAATAAAAATTCAAAATTTGAAAATTGTGAAATTTTCAAAATTTTTACCAAATTTCTGATTTTTTTTTCCACAAATAAGCGCAAAAATTGTCTACCTAAATTCACCACTAACATGAAGCCCAATATGTCATGAAAGAACAATCTCAACGTTCCTGAGTTATTACCTCATAAAAGGACACTGGTCAGAATTGCAAAAAATGGCCAGGTCATTAACCCCTTTCCTATATTAGACGTACTATTCCGTCCATGTGACCTGGGACCTAAGTCCCAAGGACGGAATAGTACGTCTAGTGTGATCAGCGGCGCTCACAGGGGGAGCGCCGCTGATCGCGGCCGGGTGTCATCACAGCTGACACCCGGCACTATGTGTCAGGGGCGGTCACGGACCGCCCCCGACACATTAACCCCTGGCACACTGCGATAAAACATGATCGCAGTGTACCGGTGGCATAGGAGAGAAGCGCGCAGAGACCCCCGGAGCAGCGCGATGTGCTGCGCTGCTCTGGGGGCCTCCTTCCCTGCAGGTCCCCGGATCCAATATGGCAGCGGGGACCTTCGGGGGCCTGCAGGGAGCTGGCTTCCTCACTGCCTGCAGAGCGCAGGCATGAGGAAGCCTGTGAAGTGCCTGTGTCAGATCGCTGATCTGTCACAGCGATTTGTGATGTGACATATCAGCGATCTGTCACATGACAGTGATGTCCCCCCTGGGACAATGTAATAAAGTTAAAAAAAAAAGTGTAAAAATAATTTATTAAAAAAAAAAAAATCGCTAAATAAATTAAAAAAAATATTCCTTAATAAATTCATTTTTTGAAAATAAAAAAAAAACAAAAACAATAAAAGTACACACATTTGGTATCACCGTGTCCATAACGACCCGCCCTATAAAACTGTCTCACTAGTTAACCCCTTTATTGAACCCCTTAAAAAGTAAAAGTAAAAAACAAAGCAAGAAATAATGCTTAATCATCATACTGCCGAACAAAAAGTGCAATAACATGTGATCAAAAAGACGGATATAAATAACCATAGTACCGCTGAAAACGTCATCTTGTCCCGTAAAAAATGAGCTGTCACACAGCATCATCAGCAAAAAAATTAAAAAGTTATAGCTCGCAGAATAAAGCGATGCAAAAATAATTATTTTTTATATAAAATTATTTTCATTGCATAACAGCGCCATAACATAAAAAAACATAAATGAGGTATCACTGTAACCGTACTGACGCGAAGAATAAAACTGCCTTAACAGTTTTACCACACGCGGAACGGTGTAAACGCACCCCCTAAAAGAAATTAATGAAACGCTTGTTTTTGTTTATTCTGCGTCCCAAAAATCGGAATAAAAAGCGATCAAAAAATGTCACATGCCCGAAAATAGTACCAATAAAAACATCAACTAGTCCCGCAAAAAATAAGACCTCACATGACTTGGTGGTTCAAAATATGGAAAAATTATAGCCCTCAAAATGTGGTGATGCATAAACTATTTTTACAATAAAAAGCGTCTTGTAGCGTGTGACAGCTGCCAAACATAAAAACCCACTATAAATAGTAAATCAAACCCCCCTTTATCACCCCCTTAGTTAGGGAAAAATAATGAAATAAAAAAAATGTATTTATTTCCATTTTCCCATTAGGGCTAGGGTTAGGGCTAGGGTTAGGATTAGGGGTGTGTTGGGATTAGGGTTGGAGTTAGAATTGGGGGGTTTCCACTGTTTTGGCACATCAGGGGCTTTCCAAACGCGACATGACGTCCGATCTCAATTCCAGCCAAAAAAATTAAATGGCGCTGCTTCCCTTCTGAGCTCTGCCATGCGCCCAAATAGTGGTTTACCCCCACATATGGGGTATCAGCGAAAAATTGCACAAATTGCGACAAATTGCACAATAACTTTTGGGGTCCTGTTACCCTTTGGAAAATAAAAATTGGGGGTGAAAAGGTCATTTTTGTGGAAAAAATATGATTTTTTTAATTGTATGACTGTACGTTATAAACTTCTGTGAAGCCCTTGGGGGTTCAAAGTGCTCACCACATATCTAGTTAAGTTCCTTGAGGGGTCTAGTTTCCAAAATGGGGTCACTTGTTGGGGGTTTCCACTGTTTAGGCACATCAGGAGCTCTCCAAACTTGACATGGCATCCGATCTGAATTCCAGCCAATTTTGCAGTGAAAAAGTCCCTCCTTCCCTTTCGAGTTCTGCCATGCACCGAAACAGTGGTTCCCCCCCACAGATCAGGTATCAGCGTACTCAGGACAAATTGCACAATAACTTTTCCAGTTCAATTTCTCCTGTTACCCTTGGTAAAATAAAAAAATTGAACCTGAAGTAATTTTTTTGTGAGAAAAAAATTAAATGCTCATTTTTTTTTAAACATTCCAAAAACTCCTGTGAAGCACCTGAAGGGTTAATAAACTTCTTGAATGTGGTTTTGAGCACCTTAAGGGGTGCAGTTTTAAGAATGGTGTCACTTTTGGGTATTTTCTATCATATAGACACCTCAAAGTGACTTCAAATGTAATGTGATCCCTAAAAATAAAATGGTGTTTAAAAATGAGAACACGCTGGTCAACTTTTAACCCTTATAACTTCCCAACAAAAAAAAAAATTTGGTTCCCAAATTGTGCTGATGTAAAGTAAACATGTGGGAAATGTTATTTATTAAGTTTTTTTTGTGCCATATCGCTGTGATTTAAGGGCATAAAAATTCAAGGTTGGAAAATTGCAAAATTTTCTAAATTTTTGCCAAATTTCCATTTTTTTCACAAATAAACGCAAGTTATATGAATGAAATTTTACCACTAACATGAAGTACAATATGTCATGAGAAAACAATGTCAGAATCATCGGGATCCATGGAAGCGTTTCAGAGTTATTACCTCATAAAGGGACAGTGATCAGAATTGTAAAAATTGGCCCGGTCATGAACGTGCAAACCACCCTTGGGAGTAAAGGGGTTAAGGTCAAAATAGGCTGGGTTGTGAAGGGGTTAAGGGCACAGTTCTTGTCTTAGGACAACATCTCTATGCATGAGTAGATATTGATAAATAATTGGTCTTGAATATTTCCATCATCCAAAAATAAACCCTGTTGCTATGGAATCAAGTATTAACTCTGACACGTGAACGTGCTAGGTTTTAGCAGAAAAGGTTATGTCATTTTGAAATTGTGGTCAAGAAAAGTTATCCCTGGTCGGGAAAGATTGGAACATCAGCAAAAAGCTTCCCAAAGGCGTCTTGTTTTTGCAGAATAATGTGCCCTCTCCCAAGTCTTGTACAGCCCTGCAAAACTCTATGAAATGGGTTCTGAAACTGTTGATTATATGCCATATTCTCCTTATTTAGCCCCATCTGCTTGTTATCTTCTGAAACTCAAAAATATAATTGAAAGCATAAAACTTTATGACAAATGAGGTTTACATAACAGGATAACAATTTTTTTCTCCAAAGGATTCAAAGTGCTTTTGAGCAGTGCATTAAATGTCCAGAGTTGAAAGATGAATATGTTGAATAAAGTTGTACTTTATTCATCAATTAACCAAATCACTAAAACCAGCAATTTTCAGGGTAGAGTCACCTAATTCATAAGAGATGCATGCCTTTTAATGAATCAGGTTTGACGCGAAGTGGCTTTTGCCTTTGTGCATCGCCACAAATTCTATTCCAGTTAGGGCCTGGAGTAAGATTCGTCTTGCAAGGCAAGACACCGCTTGCCAAAAATTTCACAAGCGTGGGTCGCTACATCCTGTCACAACCTAGTTCCGCCCACTTTGTTGCAGTTCGGTAAACAATAACAAAAGTCTCAATTTCTGAGCAGTCTCTTTGGTACTTTCATCCTAACTGTAATTTAAAATTCTGAATGCTCTCATTATACTGTATCTACATTTTGTAGCCGATCTACTATATTCCTTCAACTTCACACAAATGGGCATCAAGAGCTGAGGTACAAACCTGGAGACCACTTGGGAATATTTCCAGGCAACCATGATGATCTCGTCAATGCCCTGATTGAAAGGTTGGAAGATCCCTCTCCAGTCAATCAGCTGGTCAGGGTAGAAATCTTGGAGGAAAGAAATACAGCCTTAGGTAATCATTTCAACACCTTAACATACACGTATTTCACATGGCTTGTTACTTTTTGGAGCTTCATGCATTTCCTAATAGTGGTGGTCCAAAACTATCACGGATTTAAACTTAAATATTTGTCTATTTAATTTAATAATCTAATTACTATTTTAATATACTTTATTTAAAAATTACCTATTGTTCCCTTACTACTCCATCTAACTGCTTTATTTTGTTTTACTACTTCTTCTTTGATAATGTTTTGTTTGAGAACCCCAAGTGCATGCTGGGATATGCAAATGAGATGTCATCAGTGGGCAGAGGCTGCTGTCACTACCGCAGCTTCTGTCTCCACCCTGAAACAAAGTGTCATCAGCGATGTCTGTTTCAGGGACTGGGCTAGTCCCTGCTCTATTGAGCATGCGTTGATTGTCAATTGGAGCAAATGCTCATCAGTAGGATCTTGTCGCTGAGCAATATTCTTTTTAATGTGCACTGACCTCACCAGCTCTGATGTGAAGTAACAAGCTAGCAAGAGAGCGCACTGTCAGTGCGCATTGTAAGGAGATAACCCATCAAGCAACCAACATCACTTCTGGAAGAGGGACTGATCTCTGTCCTCTCTGCTCACCGTGGTCTCCTTACAATGCACACTGACAGTGCACTTCTCATCAGAGCCGATGAGGGTGCTCACTGTGTCTGTACATTAAAAAGAATACTGCAGAGTGAAAAGATCCTACTATGTGTCAGAATTGACAACTCATGCCTGCTCCTTACAGCAAGGACTAGCCCAGCCCCTGAAATGGACGCCACTGATAACGTTTCGTTTCAGGGTGCGGACAGAGGCTACGGCAGTGACCACAGCCTCTAACCCCTGATGACAATTCGTCATAAAACAGGATGTTGATAAAAAAAAATAGTTAGAGAAAATGGAATTTGTCATTAAAGTATATTAGAAAAATTACAGATATATGATTATTGCAACATTTCTTTTGGACCATTTCTTTAATTGAGGCCTTGCTGACATTACTCAGAAAACAGTAAGCGTATCACTATATGTCTGAGACTACACACCAGCTTTGGCTCTGCAAAAGGTTTTGAGACCATAGATCTTGTACTATGGCATTGCTACATCACAGCATAGACATTGATGGGAAAGTGTGGATTTGATCTGCCGAATAACTGAAAGTCCGGAATTGATCATATACAAAATGTGGTTTATTCAACGCGTTTCGAAATACTATGACTTCTTGATTAGGAAATGCCACATACATCACAGCATAGTGCAAGAGAATGGGATCATGTTGCGACCCCCACGGTACCATGACTGTGACGAGCAAGTCTCTGTAAACCAAACTGGTTCTGATTTTTTGTGGATTGCTTGTAGCCGTACCGTGTACTCAGCCATAGCCATTCACTTGCATTATGTCGATGTCGCAGTGGTGTATAGTGCTCTTTGGCCATGCAAACTGTTTCATAACCCAAGTCGCTATCTAGCGCCAGCTTCATAGATAATAACTCAGCAAAATCATATTGTATTTAAACCTTTTCTCTCCTATTCAAATGAAACAAGGGGCTTTTAGCGTTACGGTACTTTTCATTTTTCTCTGTGTCGTACATGTCTCAGTTCTTTATATTTTTCTTTTTCACAATGTATTTCTATTGTACAAAAAACATTAAAACCAAATAAGAAACACCAAAAGTGTATGAGTTTCAATAGTATGATTTTATACTCTCTACAGGTGTAATTAGTAATTGGACAGAAGAGCAAAGGATTCCTCCATGCACTATATTCCAAGCCTTCAAATATTTTTTGGATATCACAACGCCGCCCACCCCACTCCTTATGCAGCAGATTGCATGTCTTGCTACCAATGAAAAAGAGAAAAAACGGCTGGAGATTTTGAGCAAGGTGATATGCCAATAAGTGTATTATGATAATCATACTTTAATGAGTTATTGTCGCAATGGTTTATTTTTTACGAAGTACAGTACCTGCATGACTATTGTTAATATTCATTTCAAGTCCAATATAAAATTTCTTTCTTGTATCTTTGTGGCTTTTTCATCTTTTTTGACCCTTTTGTTGCTAAACAAAGCTGAATGGGTGGTCCTATTCTTTTACTGCTAACATTTCCCAGCAGCACCCTGCTTATTCAAGGTGCTGCAGGTCTCATCAAGTGCAATTCTATTTATATTGATGAATTGGCCATTGATAGCACTGAATGTAGTGAGTGTGACCTACTATTTGACACATATATAACTATTTAAAAAATCCACCTATACACGCACGTAGGAAGAGACCTGTAAATCCAGGGCAGTGGGAAGGGAAAAGCTGCTGAGGACCCGTCTGGCTAGTCTATTGCGTGACTCGGGCCCTGGTCTTAAAGTATGCTTTTCTCGGAAACACAACATTATTTGAGAATCAAACATATCTGCTTGAGATCATACAGCCAGTGCCTGATGCATGCTGCATAAGGACTGGGCAATAACTATCAGCTCTCAGGTTCTCTCTAACCCCTTCACCCCCTGGCCACTTTCACCTTTTGATTTTTCCTCCTCCTTCCAAAAGCCATAATATCTTTATTTTTCCATCAATATGGCCATATGAGGGCTTGTTTTTTGTGGAAGAAGTTGTAATTTTGAATGACACCATTGATTTTACCTTATAGTGTATGGAAAAGCAAGAGAAAATAATTCCAAGTGTGGTGAAATTACAAAATAAAATGCAATTCCACCACAATTGTTTTGTTTTTTTATTTATCACGTTCGCTATGTAGTAAAACTGACCTGAAAATATGATTCCACAGGGCATTATGAGTATGCAGATACCAAACATGTGCATATATATATATATATATATATATAATTTTTTTTTATTTTTTTAAATGAGGAAAAAAAAAATCGGAAATTTGCATGAAAAAAATTGATTTTTGGCTCCAATTTCCAAAACCAGTAGCGTTTTCATTTTTCAGGATATGGGGCTGTCGGAGGCTTTATTTTTTGCAACCTGAGCTGACATTTTTACAGATACAATATTGGAGTACATACGATGTGGTGATAGCCTCTGATTGCATTGTATTGCAATGTTGTGGCAACCAAAAAAAAACATAATTCTAGGGTTTCAACTTTTTTCTTCTGCTGCTTACCGATCAAATTAATTTATTTTATATTTTGATAGATTGGACATTTCTAACTCAGCGATACCAAATTTGTGTGTATTTGTTTTGTATTGTTTCATTTCCAATGGGGAAAAAGAGGGGTGATTTTAACTTTTGCGTTCTTTTTATTTTTGTCATATTTTTAAAACCTTTCTTTTTTTACATATTACTGTATGTAATAGTCCCCTTAGGAGACTTAAAGCTGCGATCGTCCGAGAAATCGTGTTTTGAGGTGTGTCTGGAAGTACGTTGGGGCGAGATGATGCACTTCTCCTTCTTCATCCTCTGCTGCATTTCTTACCTCTCTGCATCCTCCTCTTACTAATTGACAAATCAGTGGCCATGTTCCAGGTCAAACAACCAGTCACTCAGTCAGAGGAGGGTGCTTCTAGGTAGGAAATACAGTGTGAGGCTGAGAAGCAAGAAGTGCATCGCCACTCCCCAATGCACTTCCAGACACAAATTCAAAATACAATAAAGAGATGGTTCTAATTTATTTTCTACATAAATATATCACAACTTCTTAATTGCTAAGGGCTTACAAGAGTATGAACAGTGGAAGTGGTACAAGAATCCCACCATTGTGGAGGTGCTAGAGGAGTTCCCCTCCGTTCAGATGCCATCATCTCTCCTGCTCACACAGCTACCACTGCTGCAACCTCGTTACTACTCCATCAGCTCATCTCCTGACATGTATCCCGATGAGGTTCACCTCACTGTTGCCGTTGTGTCCTATCGCACTAGAGGTAGTATTTTTTAGCACTTACCTTCCATCATTTTTTTATTAATTCTATGTAATTTTAATAGCTTAATGGCAGGGACAATATGCAGCACCATGCTATATATATGTATAGGAAAATGCAATTGCCACAAGAGTATACATGTTAACATGATTAAAACGAGTTTCTACCATACTGTACTACTTTACATTTATACTTTATATTGTCTTTTTGGGGTTTTTCAGATGGTGATGGCCCCATTCATCATGGTGTCTGCTCTTCTTGGCTTAATAGAATACAGACGGATGAAGTGGTACCTTGTTTTGTAAGAGGGTTAGTTACAAAGCGATATGAACATTATACCATATCTATTCATTTTACCTTAGCTATGTAATTATGGAAAATTACTTTGCTCTTAAAACATACTGTACTTACATACATCATTCATTTTATTACAACTCCAATTCCAAGAAAAGTTGGGACGTCGTGTAAGATGTAGAGGAAAACAAAATGTAATGATTTAGAAATCTCTTATAGCCATAACAAACTCACAACAGAACATAGAACACAGGTCAGAAGATAAAAGTAAAACATTTTTCCATTTAATTTGAAAAAAAAAAAATTACGGCAACTCATGTAAAAATCCATAGCAGTAACACATCTGAAAAAAGTTTGGACAGGGTTAACAAAAGGCTGGAAAGAAAATGAAGTGGTACTAATAAAAAATAGCTGAAGATTCAGAGATTCAATATTTAACTAAGTCACATGACTGTGCATGAAAAGAGTATGTTAGAGAGGCAGAGTGTCTCAGAAGCAAAGATGGTCAGAGGTTGTCCAATATTTCAAAAACTGTCTAAAATTGTGGAATTATTGCAGAAACATGCTATAAAACATAAAATTTCAAAGACTTTGAATTTCCCACCATCTACATTACATTAACATCATCAAAAGATTCAGAGATACTTCAGAAATCCATGTGCACAAGTGACAAGGGCAGCGGTCAATATAGGATGCCTGTGATCTATGGGCCCTCAGGTGATACTGCATTAAAACCAGGCATGAATCTGTCACGTAAATCATTGCATGGTTCAGGAATTCTTCCAGAAATCATTGTCTGTGAATATAGTTAGCCATGCAATCCACAAATTCAAGTTAAAGTAAAATCGTGGAAAGAAGAAGCCATAAAGCAACACAATCTAGAAGCGCTGTTGTCTTCTCTGGGCCAAAGCTCCTTTAAAATGCACTGATGCATCTTGGAAAACTGTTCTGTGGGCAGATGAATCAAAATTTGACATTCTTTCGGTAACCATGGACACCGTGTCCTGCAGATTCAAGAGGGACCATCCAGTTTGTTATCAATTCTCAGTCCAACAGCCAGCACCTATACGAGGTGGCATTAGTGTCTATTCCAGGAGCAGCTTACGCATCTTGAAAGGCACTATCAACGCTGAGCATTATATAGAGGTTTTAGAACATCATATGCTCCCATCACGACATCATTTATTTCAGGAAAGACCTTGCATTGTAACAACCCTGCTGGCGTCACTGCATGGCCTTCCATCCCCCGCACATCAACTTACTCACTGCTCCGGGTCATGCTGTGAATTCTGTCTATTGCCGGCCCTGTGCTCTGTGCCTCTGCTCTTCTGTATGAGTGATGGGTAGTTCGTGAGTGAGTAATTCAAAATGAACTAATCTTCAGAGTGAACTAGCTCATCTAGTTCACCATCCTGACAGAGATTAGTTCATTTTGAACTAAACAGCAAGTGGGAGGAGACAGAGTGAGCCGTCATACCGCTCCAGGACGCGCCCTGCTCTGTCTCACAGTTGCTCTTTATAGCTCCTGATGCTGGAAAAGAAGGTAGTAAAACACTATACCACACATCAAATACAAATATAATAGTAATAATAATATTATTAATGCAAACTGAAATTGCACAGTAGACAGACACAGCTCCTATATGTGTATGAGAGAGAGTGTTTGTGTGTGTGGTTCATGCCCCTCGCCTGTCTTTGTGATAAGATCAGCCTCCTGTAGCCTAGAAGATCAGTCTTCCTAAAATCTTTACCACTGGCTCCTTTCTCTTCTCAAAATGGTGGATGCTGAACTGCTTCTCAGCTCCCTCATACACAATCATTAGGAGTCAGTACTCTACACTACCACAGGTGGCGCTGCTGGGCTCAGTGAGATGCATCAGATTGAACTAGGCTGTCCTGATTCATTCTTAATAGAACATTTAGTTCAGCAGTTCATATAGTTCATTTAGTTCACAGGTCACATGATGCATTTCCTATCAGCTCCTCGCAGGATAGGGTGGAGAATTATCAGGCTGTTTTATAGGAAGATTTTCTTTGTCCAATAGCAACCAATCACAGGTCAGCTTTCTGATATTGCTCTGGCAAGTGAAATCTGATGAAAGTTATACATTTAAAAAAAAAAGTAAGCTTTCCAGTACTTATCAGCTGCTGTATGCCGGAAGTCATGTAACCTTCCCAGTCTGACACAGAGCTCCTTGCAGCCTGACATTCTGTGGGACATACAGCAGCTGATAAGTACTGGGAGGCTTGAAGATTTAAAAAAGAAAAAAAAGGAAATTACTAACTTGAATAAATAACTTTTTGAATTTTTTTCTCCAGACTGAGTACCCCTTTACCAAGAGTTTGTTATATAATGATCAGATGTATTAACTATTTCTGATCATTTTAGCAAAACTATAGCTCATCCTAGGAGCCACAGCTTCTGTGTGACGAACTAGAACTGATCAATCTCTTCTCAGCAGATTCCAGAGAAATACTGAACTAAATTAACTAAATTAATTAATTAATCTTTTGAACTAATCTTTTCAGTGAACTAGTTCATGGTGAACTAATCACCAAAATGAACTAGATTGCTCATCACTATTCTGTATGTTTCCTGGCTATGTGTGTATAGGGGGGCGGTGCCAGAACTCTCTGGTTCTTATGCAGTCAGGGTGCACCTGTCTAATCACCTAGAGCCTTTGACTATTTAGTTCCGCCACACCCACTGAAACATTGCCTGTGCAATGTCTAATCTCAGTTAGTATCTTGCTGCTGAGGAAGCCAGGCCCTGTCCTGTGTATTTCCTCCTTCTCTGGAGGAATACTTCTTGTCTTGCTTTGTACCTTGCCTGCCTGCCAGGAGGCTGAATATCCTGGCCCTTGAGTCTTGGTCCCAGTACCTTGTCTGTACTCTGTCCTACCTTAGTCTCCCTTTCTCCTTGTCTGTGGCTTCCTTCCCTGCTGTGTCTTTCCTTGTGTCCTCCCTGTCTGTACATCTGCACCCTTGCAGCTCCGTCTGTGCATCTGCACCCTTGCAGCTCCGTCTGTGCATCTGCACCCTTGCAGCTCCGTCTGTGCATCTGCACCCTTGCAGCTCCGTCTGTGCATCTGCACCCTTGCAGCTCCGTCTGTGCATCTGCACCCTTGCAGCTCCGTCTGTGCATCTGCACCCTTGCAGCTCTGTCTGTGCATCTGCACCCTTGCAGCTCTGTCTGTGCATCTGCACCCTTGCAGCTCTGTCTGTGCATCTGCACCCTTGCAGCTCTGTCTGTGCATCTGCACCCTTGCAGCTCTGTCTGTGCATCTGCTCTCTTGCAGCTCTGCCTGCTCTGCTCTCTTGCAGCTCTGCCTGCTCGGTTCCCTAGCCGCTCTGCCTGCTCTGCTCCCTAGCCGCTCTGCTCCCTAGCCGCTCTGCCTGCTCTGCTCCCTAGCCGTTCTGCCTGCTCTGCTCCCTTGCCGCACTGCCTGCTCGGCTCCCTTGCCGCTCTGCCTGCTCGGCTCCCTTGCCGCTCTGCCTGCCCGGCTCCCTTGCAGCCCAGCCTACTCCACACTCCAGCGGTTCCACTTACTCCGCACTCCAGCGGTTGCGCCTACTCCGCACTCCAGCGGTTGCGCCTACTCCGCACTCCAGCGGTTCCGCCTACTGCGCACTCCAGCGGCTCAGTTCCTTACCTGTTCCAACATACTCCACTTCTACCTGCCTAAACCTATACCTGCCCCTGCTGTGTGAACAGGTCCCTACCTGTTCCTTTCCGAGCCGTGTCCGCCTGCCCTGTGTCTCCGAACCGTGCCCGCTTGCCCTGTGTCTCCGAGCCGTGCCTGC
Source organism: Dendrobates tinctorius (assembly GCF_039654945.1). Classification (NCBI taxonomy): domain Eukaryota; kingdom Metazoa; phylum Chordata; class Amphibia; order Anura; family Dendrobatidae; genus Dendrobates; species Dendrobates tinctorius. Next base: position 93,552,754 of record NW_027361671.1, read on the forward strand.
TTGCCCTGTGTCTCTGAGCTGTGCCTGCTTGCCCTGTGTCTCCATGCCGTGCCTGCTTGCCCAGTGTCTCAGCCTGCCTGTTAGTCACACCTGTCCAAGTGACTTGTCCCCGAGTGGGATCAGCAGCCACAGCCAGACACCACCCTGGAGTGGCACCCGACAGCTACCTGCCGCACAAGCCTGACCTCACCATCAGAGGCTCCAGTGAAGACCGAGGTAGCTGTCATAGTCACGCCCCTTCCAGGGTAGTCTGGTTTGTGGCACAGTGGGGCCACAACCCCCTGGCTCGTGCCATTCAGCCAAGGCGCGAGCGTGACATGCATATTTCATCAAAACAAAGCTAAACCACATACTGCATCCATCATAACAGCATGGCTTCAAAGAAGAAGAGTTCAGATGATAAACTGGCTTCTTCCAATCCAGATCTTTCACCAATATAAAACATTTGCTACATTATAAAACAAAAATCCAGCAAAGACCCTGGACTATGAAGAAGCAAGAATTCTAAAATGGGGCAATATTCCTCAAGTAAAACTCCAGAAATCAGTTTCATCACTTCCCAAACATTTACGGAGTGTTGTAAAAAGAAGAGCAGATGCTACCTATTGGTAGACCTGGCCCTGTCCCACCTTTTTTGAGATGTGTTGCTGCCATCAATTTCTAAATCAGGCAATTTTTTATAATTAAATGGACACATGTCTAAATGGAAATATGTTATATGTTTTACTAAGAATAAAACGTGACTGTAAGAGATTTTCAAATCATTGCATTCTCATTTTCTTTACATTTTACATAGTGTCCCAAGTTTTTTTGGATTTGGGGTTATACATAATCTCTGGTTTACACACACAGACCAAATATTGAAGAATTCAAATGATCTGAGTAGACTCTTGTATACGATAACGAATGCATCACATCTAGAGTAAAGTGACCTGGAAACTTGCAGAAAATACTTTTGTAGTTACTGCCCTGAGTAATTTGCCCCCAAACCCCAAGGCTGTAAGGCAGCCATGTTAACCATGTTTAGATAAATAGCTAGCTATACCTATGATATACTTATACTGTGTGCTGAATTAAGATTAAGGTTTACATAGCAAACTATACAATGCATTTCAGAAAATTCTAAATACCATGCAGACTGACTATTTATTGTTTAATGATGTACAGTAGTATAATGATCAGATGTTCTCAACATTCATTTCTTATCATTAGAGCACCCAGTTTCCAAATGCCACAAGAAGCACACGTACCCTGTATCCTAGTTGGTCCTGGGACTGGAATTGCACCCTTTAGAAGTTTTTGGCAACAACGCCTCTATGATATGCAGCATAAAGGTAAGATTATAACAGGAAGATATACAAATTTGTAAGTCCCACAGATCTATGTTCACTCTACATAGTATGCTTTATTGTTTTTCATAATTATTTGTATTCCCTTATATTTACAATCAAATGGAAAATAGGTAAATTCTAAAAACCCCATATGATTGCTCACCTGCCTCACTATATGTTTGGCAAACTTCTTTTCCTCAGTAATGGACTAGACTACATTCACACTGTGTATCTGCATGACATATGCAATGGGAACGCTGCAGATGTATATGGAAAAAAAAATCCATATGCCCCTGTACATTGGAGTGTTCTTTTGGCCTCGATTGGGCCAGTATACATTAGCACTCTAACTTAAAGGGGTTGTCTTGTGACAAAAGTCTACAATCACTATATCTGACTGCAGACTTCTGAAAACTTACAGAATGTGCACTGCACTCTGTAAAGATTCTTTGGTGACTTCAGGGAGGCGATTTTCACTCTGACAGCCACTTTCTAATTAGATTTGCTCAGCCTCACTCAATGCAAGTGAATAATCTAAGCATGTCTAGTCAGCAGGTGACCGCATTTATGCAAAACGCATACTTGAGGTCAACGCCAACTTTCACTGGAGGATCCTGCCAGTGTGCAGTATGCATGCTGTAAGCATTCAGACGTTTGCAGTCTCATAGAATGACTGCAGACTTTTATCACAAAACCAGACAATCCTTTTAATGTTGGGTTCATGGGAAGAGTTAGCCACTGCTGAGACAGTTGACCTGTACCTAACCACAGTAGTCAGTAACAAAAGGATTCAGGCTGTCGAATGGCTGTCGGGAATACAAGATAGGCCCCTTCACACATCCTATTGATACCTGTGTATGTGTGTGAACAGCAAAGGTAAAGCAGACAGCTGCGAGCTGATATTATCAGGTTGGGAAGGTACATGGATATTGGCCCCTTCCCAGCCTAAAAATACCAGCCACAGCCACTCCAGAATCGGCACATCACATTAGATGCACTATGTTAGGGCTTGTGGATCGCACAAAATATAAATTATGAAAAGGTGCGATCACAACCCGGGGTCCACCGTGCAGAGATGGTGTTCTGCTGCTATACAATAACGGACGGCGAGTAGTAAAGTGCTCGCTTGAGACCGGCGGGTAACAACTGGGCCGGTGTGATAGGAGACGCTCTGTTACTGCACAGAGTCCACAGAAACCTATGCCAAGGCCTGTTAAACCTCACAGGCTATGGCTAGAGGAGCGCTAGCGTGAGGTCACAGGACACTGCTTCTGAGACACGAGAAGCGTGCCCCTCTAGACCCGCTAGCGCCTGGAACCGCTACTGCGGAGCCAGGGAAAGTTCCCTCAGGAACTCTGTGCCCTGTTAATCATCACAGGGTGCAGCAAGCATTAGCTTACCACTATGAGCGTGTGCTGTGATGCCTGTGCTGACTGGCGCCCACTGGGGCTGACGGTTGACAGAGCTGAAAGCACTGCGGCGCTAGGCAGTGCCAGTACTAAGTGCTGACTCTAACCTCTAAGCTCTACTACCACATGTATCATAGGGAAGGGGTTTCTTAATGAGTCATTCACCTGCCTCATACATCCATCATCACACACACAACTATAAACATAAGAACTAATGTCTATCATAGCGCATGGCGGGGAGGCCATGCGAACCTTTTATAGCAGCGTCCTTCCGGGACCCTCCTGATGGTCCAATCCGAGCTGGAGAAGGACCTGAACATGTGACCTCCGATCTCCAATGAGAGATCGTCCCATGGGCATGCACAGTGGACCAAAAGGAAGACTTAGTCCCTGGAGTCATACGTTGCTGACCAGCATGCATTGCTATAGCTGGACCAGAGGTGTCAGCAGCAACCAAACCCAGAAAGCTGGTGTGAGCAGAGCACCGGGATTGGCGAGTCTGCTGAGCAGGCTCCACTGTGGCCGGAGAGGAATGGGAGACCGCTGAAGGCAAAGCTTGAGATTCCTGCTGTGCAGTGGCTGGAACCCGACGCCTAACACACTAATTCTGGCACCTTACCCGGCTCTTTCCGATTGCCCTGGTACGGTGGCAATCGGGGTAATGGTATTGAGTTTGATATGAGCTGTAATTTGCCAAAAGTCACAGCTAGTATCAAACTCTGAGGTTAGTAATGGAGAGGTGTCTATCAGACAACTCCATTACTAAACCAGTAATCCCAAACATACACACAGAAAAAATACTTTATTTGAATAAAGACTCCCCCCACACTATCACTGGTAAAGTTACAGGTATTCACAGATGTCGGGTAATGACGACAATGCTCATCAGAGCCGCCGGGTCTTGCTGAGAGCAAAGTGAGCCATGCAAGCCACTAATTATACAGTATATCTCACAGATATCTATCTATCTATCTAACTATTATCTCTGTCCCATAATCTATCTATCCCATATTTATCTATGTACCTATTATCTATCATCTTTCTATAATCTATCTATTCCATATTTATCTATCTATTGTGGTAGCTCAACTCACATGGCGGTATATGGAGGTAGAAAAATGGGAACACTGTCTCTTTAAATCCTTGTTGGTTTATTTTAAGGCAGCATAAACCAACATATGGGGAAAAATAAACTCAGTCTTTCTGGATAAAACAAGAAAAACAACAAACGAAACAAAACGCTGCAACACAATTCATACGTTGCGGGTGGCACCCCACTCTGGACCAACACAGATTCAGTCTGTGCTCGACAAGCCACAAAGCCACTGGAGACTCCTCTCTCCAGGCTAGCTGTACCCAGACTGCCTGTGTCAGGAAAATATGAGTATTTCCTAAATGTCCTAAGTACACTTCTGGCGCTGCCTGTCGCCCTACACCCAGTTAGTTTGTGCATTGTACCTCTGAATTTGAACGTACAACCACACTGCTGCAAGACTCCTACCTCCCTTTACCTCTACACTGTGAAATTCTATCCACTCCCTCCCCCTCCTTTCAGCGCATGGGAACTTTTATTGCTCTGTCCAGCTCAGAGCAGATTCTCCCGCCATTGATTTAAAACTTCCTTTGTCTATTCAAACTCGAATTGTATAACACACAATAATCACAGAGACAGGAAAAATATATTTCCAGAACCAGTAGAATTTAGGCTACACACAGTAACGCTTTGCAGCCTGTGCGCCCATCAGAACCCGGGAAATGGTTTCTGGCCCCCAGTGACACGCAGACATGTCATATTTGGTCTCAAAAGATAGATAATTTCATAATTGAAAATATAATACCCCTGTCATCATTCTGTGAGCTCCCCAGCCAGAGATATGGCAAGTAGAAGTTTTAAGAACTTTTAAAAAAGGGCCATACATCCTCCATCTCAGCCCACCTAGTGAGGTCAGCAAAAGAAAAGCAGAAAGCTCAGACACTCCATGAGGGGGGGTGTCAGATGCCTGGAGATCCAGCTACACAATGCTATGCTGTAGGACCCTTTGCCCTGGGAAGGTTCTCCTCCCCTTTATCAACACGTCATATCTCTGACTGAGATAGAGTAAGTTTCTTATTTTAATCCCTTTTATTTGTAACTGTTTGTACATACTGCATTTTGTCTCCTTTTGTAATATTTTATGTATTTTTGTAAACACTCCCTTTGTTTTCTGGAGTAAACTTAAAAATTTACTAGCTTCATTTTCCTTGCTCTATAATCGAACAGACACGTACTCCGTGCCATATTGCGCTACCTGCAGGTTGGTTCCTGACCCGATATAGTCTTTAGTATCAAATGAGGAACTGGTGGCAGCATAGCAGCCTGGGGGTATTGGAGAACCCTGGCAGTAACAGATTGGGGGTTTATATTCCCTTCCTGGGGCTGGCGATATACATACCACCCTCACTGCAGAGTGCCCAAAAACCAGGATGCGACCAGGCAGCCTTTCTGGAGACTACTTATCCTAGGTGCAGTTCCCTGAGTGACCTGAGGGTAAGGCGGTGACAGAGAGCTGCAAGTTCCTAACTGGAACTGGAAGTGGAAACAGAAGTGGTGGGGGTATATAGCCCATGACCCTAATAATATAAATAATTAATAATTAAATCTAAATTGTTTTTGTGACAGCCTGTAGAGCCCATTTAATTAAACCATAGACCATGGGACTTTTCCCATAATGTGACTGATCACATGATCATGACATCACACAGGTCCTGGCCGCTCTGCCAGTTGAGATAAAGTGGACCTTCTCCCACCCGCTTTATGAAGGTCCACATGAAACCAGCCCTTTTTGCAACTTTTACTTAACCCTCACAACACGTAGTGTGCTGGAGGAAAATACTCTGGTTTCATATCACTGATGCCATTAAGCGCAGTGACACATATCTCCCCTTTATTACCTTACCATTGACTTTGTCACACTATCTATTATCTATCTATCTATCTATCTATATCTTTGAACATCTAACACCTAAACATCTGTCATTTCTATTCTGCATTCTATTCCGGTACATGCCACATGAACGGCACAGGGATGTCAAACCCTATGTCATCTGTGTGAATGAGTTTGTCAAACAGACACACATTCTGTATGAGATAACTGACATGTGTGCAGCCCCATAGATTATAATGGGGCATCACACGCACTGAAAAAAATGGATGTGTGAAGGGGGCCATACATACGGTATACAACTGTTTGAAAGGATAAAAAAAAAAAACTTTTGTCCACCATATTCAGTGACATTTTAAAACTATTACAACCATTATATATTATTTAAATGAGTGATGTGATACATCCAACACCAAATAAATTATTACAAGGCAACTGGTGCTAAGTCCTTAATGTGTGGATTTTCCAATATGGCCGTCTAATGAGAGCAGTATTTCTCAATTCTCTGTAGTACGCAACAACTTACTTTTGCAAGGGGTAACCTCCACAATTTATAAAACCTAACTCACAAGCTATTTCCTCTTTACCCCCTGGCACATCTCACCCCTAAACCAACTTCATCAGGGGTACAGTAGCTTATACATGCTGTCTCTGTTTAGCTGATTGAAATACATATTTTTAGGACTGAAGCCCTGTCCAATGATCCTTGTGTTTGGATGTCGGGAATCAAAGATTGATCATATCTACAAGGAGGAGGCAATGCTTGCAAAGAACAAAGGAGTCTTTAAAGAACTCTTCACAGCATATTCCCGGGAACCGAATAAACCAAAGGTAGCTGAATGTGGGATTCCTAGTGTTGTACCTGCATTTTATAAATCATGTAGTTCCTTTAGAATGTATTTATGATATGTAATTTCCCAATGTGTTCAGGACAGATAACCAAGTAAAGAGTATTTTCCTACAAAATGTCCATTGACATATATACATATAATATTTCTACAGGTGATATACATTGCATTTTACATAGATTCATGTAAGTGGTATCAGATGTTGCTCACTGTTCTTGCAGCAGACTTTCACTGCTGCAGGATGTTTTTTTCTTATGTGACTGACATGAAGAACTCTTTCCCTCTATTTTTTAAAATATGGTTCTTCAGCAGAATGTGAATAGAGGCGTACGCTACTTTGTCTGAGGGACAGATCCCATCTAAGATCTGAACATCACATTGCAGATGTGGCATCTACGGTAACACTTTAAGGCTGCATTCACATGTTGCAGTATTTTGCAGCAAAAGGCAACATTTTTGCCATGTTTTCAGAAAAAAACAACACAGTTGCAAAATGTGAATGCAGTCTAAGGCCTCTTTCACACTTCCGTTTTTTACAATCAGTCAAAATCCGCCAGGTTTTGAAAAAAACAGATCCGCAATTTTGTTTTTGCGGATCCGTTTTTTCCCCATTGACTTTCATTATTGGCGGATCTTGACGGATTGCCGTCCGTTGCATCCGTTTTTGTGCGGATCCGCCATAAGGTTGCTGTCCGTCAACATCCTCAAAGATTTCCAAACGGAGCTTGCAACGTTTTTTTGGCCGGCGGATCCTCCAGACACTGATTTAACCCGAAATTCTGTCTGGGTGCCGGACAAAAAAAAAACTCTCTCTCTCTCTCTCTCGCCAGCGGTTCCTTTAAATTTCCTCATTTTGCGGATCCGTCAAAAAACGGATCCTGTGGCATCCGTTCACATCAGTTAGGAACGGATCCGCTTGTCCTCCTTTTTGGCGGATTATAACTGACACAAAAAACTGAAGTGTGAAAGAGGCCTAAGACATTGTTTATGTGATGCTTTCCTGATCCGGTTGTTGCTCGAAATTGTCCAAAAACTAGGTAAATTTAATGTATCTTTACCTTATTGTCAAATATGTTTCATAAAAGCATATCAAGAATGCTCAGTCATTACTTCGTGTCACATAAGTTGTTCATCATGATAGCTGTCTAAATTCAGATACACCTGATATGTTGTCTGAAGTTCTAGTGGCATAACTAAACGCTTGTTGGCTCCAATGCACGTTCTCCAACAGGGTCCCCAACTATTCCATGGCTTTATTTAGACTGCTCTTCTCATATGAGCCAAATGGACTTTTTAGGCCCCCTGGACATCAGGGTCTGTGTACCACTTTATTATTGCACTTTTTGATATAGTTTGATGTACATTTTTTGAAGGAAGGAAACACATCAGTTTTAGGTAAAAATATAAGCACTAAAAAAAAACTACATATGTGATTCAAACTTTAACATTAACTGACATAGTGACTTATCAAAGAAGCTCTTTGCTCAGCATTGGATTGAAATATACAGGTCTAATATGATGTTTCATAAAGCAAAACATGTAAGTATGGGCTTCAAGATTCTTTTTTGTACTTTATTTAAGAAATATGTGCAAGACGTATTGCGTGAACAGCTCTCTGACGTGACCTTCAAAGCGCTGAAGGATCAAGGAGGACACATATATGTATGTGGTGATGTCACTATGGCTGGAGATGTTCTTAAAAGTCTTCAACAGGTTGTAAAACAACGTGGAAATATGACTGCTGAAGAGGCAGGTGCCTTCGTCAGTAAACTGAGGGTGAGTGATCGATTACACCTGACAACTTGGCATCACCCAAAAGTGGAGCTGGCATGAGATTTGGAGTATAATTGCCCTCTTCTGTTCTCTGTTTTCAGTATTGCTCAAAATATTGTACTTTCTTCCTGCTACAAGCCCAGGTGCTTTGCAATATTTGATTGTAATGTTATAAAGAAGGAGATCATATTTGCTCGTTGACATCAAATTAAGGTGTAGTTAAGATAATTCATTTCTTTTTCCGCTATTGAAATTTTTGGTGGAAAGAATGTAAAAATGTGTTTGAAACCATTGTAAAAACCACTAAATAAGCTCTATATATTCTTCGAAATCAAAATAATTGTTTTAACCCCTTATGTCATTATTGTGCCCACTGATTAAAAAAAACAAAAAACAAAATAAAAACAAAGAACATAAATAGTATATGTAAGTGGGATGTAACATAGATTGGATTTTTTCTTCATGTTTTAATAAGTGACCATGACACATATTGACAGTGGTTCTCAATGGGTTCATGTAACAACACAATACTTCATATGCTAGAGAAAGTAGTATGACGTGTGACCAGCAGAAGGCAGTGTGGTATTAGTGGTGACTCTTTTACATAACCATCCATTAGTAATAGTTTATTCAATCAACTCCACATGTATATTACATGGCACTTGCTCATACTTTTAACACATAGCTTAGACTAATGGAGGCCAAGCTTTGAAGTGATTCATAAAAAAATAAACTTTATTAAATGACAAGTTAAAAATTCTTAAAAAAAAAGCAAAATGTCCAACAGGAGATGATGGTGTGGCCACATAAATAAATTACAAGAAAATATATATATATAGAGAGAGAGGGAAATATGAAGATATGCAGAAAATTAAGTTGATGTATGTCACTATCCCAGAGTATCAGAAACTTATCCACAATTAGACAAAGTATCATGAAATATTGTGCTCCTTCATTTAAAAGTTCACCAGATAGGTTTGATTTACTGTGTTCTGGAATATTCAATCTAAAGAGCAAATAAACTAGTGCTAGTATTCAGCACTAGCATGAAAGTCTTTTATCCAGCAGAAATAGTTTAATAGTTTTCATGGATATAGGCAAGTGCTATGTGTATCCACTCTATCATGGGAATAGTGATTGCTGAAAATGAGAATCCATGGTGAGTATGCAGTAATGTCTATATGTAGTTGCTTCCCCCATGTAAACTCCCAGTCTGGATGAGAGCAAGGTAATTAGGTAATACCTACATAAAAATCCTGGTGTCAGTGGTGCCACGTGAGTGTCCCCTCACCCCCAACGCGCGTTTAGCCGCCAGCTTCTTCTGGGGGCATACCTGATGTACATTTTATTGCAGATGAACTTAAAATAGAGGAGTAAAGGTACTGTCTCACTTAGCAATGTACCAGCGATCCCGACCAGCGATATGACGCGGTCAGGATCGCTGGTACATCGCTAAGTGGTCGCTGGTGAGCTGCCACACAGGCAGATCTCACTAGCGACATCGCTGGGGACGGGGGTCGCTACTTATCTGTCACACTAGGCGATCCTGCGTCCTCCCGTCCGGCTCCACGCTCGTCTCTCCACAGGAAGCGCCGCAGGAAGCTGACGACGAGAAACAGTCCAGGACGTTCTCGCGCAATCAGCGATAACCAGCGGGGGAGTGGGTCGTAGGTAAGTATCAGACATAGTGATATCGCTAGCAATAACGTCACAAGTTATAGCGATATTGCTAGCGATATCGCTTAGTGTGACAGACCCTTAAGATAAGAGAAGATTAGTGTGAGTCAGGGAAAAGCTTCTTAGTGACACCAGATTTGTCTTGATTGTATTGCCATTTATTTTCAGGATGAGAACAGATATCATGAAGACATCTTTGGAGTGACTCTACGGACATATGAGGTCACAAATCGTCTCAGATCTGAATCAATTGCATTTATTGAAGAAAGCAAAAAGGACTCAGATGAGTGAGTAGCAATCTAGGTTTGTAGAAACTTGTGGCATTTTCTCAATTTATAGATGGCAACTAACTTGTTTAAAATACATTCCTATTATAAGATTAATTACCTGTTTTCTCTCCTAACTTTTTAATAAATAATTGAATTCTCCATTGTAACAGTACTTTACAGTTCTTAAAGGGGAATGTCACGGCAGCAGTGACCTGGTCCGTGGCCCTGGGTGTCCAGTAAAAATAATAAATGATGATGATAGGGTAGTTTGTAGAGGAATTAGTTTGTGATGTCACCCGTGGTATTCGGCAAGTGTAGCCGACGCTGCAATGCAGATCCTCTGGGATAGTGTTAGGGCAGCAAAGATGGTTAAGCTCTCCACGGGTAGAGCCATGTCCCAGGGCAGTTAGAATGTTATGATTAAAGAAAGTAGCAGTGGTGTTGAGTGCGATGCAGGGCAGGTGAGACGTGAATGACTCAGATGACACAGCAGGGTGCAGTTTCCAATGCGTTACTCACAGTTCACTTGTGCACAGATGCCTGCTTAGTGCCGTGTTCTCCAGGTGAGAGGTCCAGCAAACTCCGAGGTAGATTGGGATACACCTTTCCAGGACTCCCTTCTATGTATTTCTCTCCTGGCCATCTCCCTGCGCTGGTTTCCACTTCTTTTGCCCAGAACCTTCATAAACCGTGTCCCCAAGCCAGCAGCCGCAGGCCTTGTCGGGTGGCGTTCTCCAGGCCCGGATTGCTAATCTGCCGAGCCAGGCAGATTCCCGGTGGGCCGGCGGCTCTGAACTACGAAATGGACCGCCGGCCCTTTAAACCTTTGATTAGGCCCTGTTTGCGCGCTCCCTCTCGTTGCCCGCGCTGACAAAGGCCGCATCTGCTGGCGTCAGTGCTTGAGCGTGGCCCTCGTCCGTGATTATGCGCGCAGCTGCTGCCCTCCTCAGTGCAGGCAAGCAGGAGAGCGCGCACACAGGACCTTGTCAGAAGTTTGAAAAGGCCGCCACCACAGCACGCAGAGGACTCCTGCCTCTCTGTCTGATACTGGAAAGTACCAGCATCAGAGAATAGTGGAGAGAACCAGCAGCACACAAGGTAAAAGGTAACACCTGCCTATGTGTGCTGTGCTTCCAGGGACAGCTAGGGAAGCAGCTCCAGTCAGCATGGTGACATCGTCTCCTGCTCTGATCTGCTTCCCCGACAGAGAAGGAGAGACCGGGGAGGTGCCGGGACAGAGCTGCTGTGAGCATTAGAACCTGAAGAGCTGCATATGGACATCAGCCTCCCCTGCACCACAGAAGAGAGTGTGTGTAAGCAATACTTGTGTGTGGTATCTGTAGTGGGTGAGTGTGTAATACTTGTGTGTGCGGTATCTGTAGCGTGTGAGTGTATAATGCTTGTGTGTGCGGTATCTGTAGTCTGTGAGTGTAATACATGTGTGTATGGTATCTGTAGTGTGTGTGGGCAGTATCTGTAATGTGTAAGTGTGTAATATGTGTGTTATCTGTAGTCTGAGTGTATAATACATGTGTGTGCAGTATCTGTAGTGTGTGTGCGTGGTATCTGTAGCGTGTGAGTGTGTAATGTGTGTGCGGCATCTGTAGTGTGTGTGTGTGTAATGTGTGTGCGGTATCTGTAGTGTGTGTAATGTGTGTGTGGTATCTGTAGTGTGTGTGTGTGTAATGTGTGTGCTGTGTCTGTAGTGTGTGTGTAATGTGTGTGCGGTATCTGTAATGTGTGTGTGTAATGTGTGTGCGGTATCTGTAATGTGTGTGTGTAATGTGTGTGCTGTGTCTGTAGTGTGTGTGTAATGCGTGTGCGGTATCTGTAATGTGTGTGTGTAATGTGTGTGCGGTATCTGTAGTGTGTGTGTAATGCGTGTGTGGTATCTGTAGTGTGTGTGTGTAATGTGTGTGCTGTGTCTGTAGTGTGTGTGTAATGCGTGTGCGGCATCTGTAGTGTGTGTGCGGTATCTGTAGTGTGTGTAATGTGTGTGCGGTATCTGTAATGTGTGTGTGTGTAATGTGTGTGCTGTGTCTGTAGTGTGTGTGTAATGTGTGTGCGGTATCTGTAATGTGTGTGTGTAATGTGTGTGCTGTGTCTGTAGCGTGTGTGTAATGCGTGTGCGGTATCTGTAGTGTGTGTGTGTAATGTGTGTGCGGTATCTGTAGTGTGTGTGTAATGCGTGTGTGGTATCTGTAGTGTGTGTGTGTAATGTGTGTGCTGTGTCTGTAGTGTGTGTGTAATGTGTGTGCTGTGTCTGTAGTGTGTGTGTAATGCGTGTGTGGTATCTGTAGTGTGTGTGTGTAATGTGTGTGCTGTGTCTGTAGTGTGTGTGTAATGTGTGTGCTGTGTCTGTAGTGTGTGTGTGTAATGTGTGTGCTGTGTCTGTAGTGTGTGTGTAATGTGTGTGCTGTGTCTGTAGTGTGTGTGTAATGCGTGTACGGCATCTGTAGTGTGTGTGCGGTATCTGTAGTGTGTGTAATGTGTGTGTGGTATCTGTAGTGTGTGTGTGTAATGTGTGTGCTGTGTCTGTAGTGTGTGTGTAATGCGTGTGCGGCATCTGTAGTGTGTGTGCGGTATCTGTAGTGTGTGTAATGTGTGTGTGGTATCTGTAGTGTGTGTGTGTAATGTGTGTGCTGTGTCTGTAGTGTGTGTGTAATGCGTGTGCGGTATCTGTAATGTGTGTGCAGTATCTGTAGTGTGTGAGTGTGTAATACTTGTGTGTGCGGTGAGGACATTCATTGTATGTGGGCTGGTGAATTTTTTTTTGTGCCAGGGCTGCTGTTTGGTCCCAGTCCAGCTCTGACATTATCTCAGTCCCCTTGCTCCTCTATGGCTGCCTTTTTGGTGAATGGATGTGTTTGTGGCTGAGGTACATACAGCTACCTCAGCCTCTGGCTTGCTAGCTGAGTTTTGTAGTCCTCCACTAGTCTTAGGGGCCAGCTCCCCCACTGCGACCTGGTCCCTTGACTTCTGGATACAGGCCCCATGGGTGGCTTTCTGCACTTCCTGTGCCCCAAAGACCCCTTCTGTCCTCCCAGGAGCTTCCTTCAGGCTTCCCTCTCTCTCTAGCTCTTCCTACTGCAGTCCTTCTCCTTCTCCGTCTTCTCACCAACTCACTAATTCTCCTCAGACCCTGTCATCCCTCACTCCTTCTCTCACTCCACTCTGACTGACTGACAGACTCTTTCCAGAATAATCTTCTTACCTCAGCACTAACTCCTTCTATCAACTGTCACTCCCTTAAGCTCCTCCCCTTTGTCCTACCTTCCCCACTCACTCCCCAACAACCTTTCCTAGCCAGCCTGGGATGAGGCCATCCTCCCTAAGGGTACACCCAGATGCCCTGACAGAACTGGTGTGTGTTGGGTGTGAGTGTTAGAGTCCTGGGTAGTGCTCCCTCCTTACCTGAGAATGGGATATCACACCTCTGGATGAGGTGCAGTACCTCTGTGGCGACTGGACCCTCAGGGGCACCACAAATATACTGACAACTGCCCATTTGGTGCTAATAGAAACACACCCCTATGACAAAGGAAATGAAAATTCACAGATGTCGATTTACTCAGATACATTCAAGAGGAATACCACAGGAATGGAACAACTCAATTTTTTTTTTTTTTTTTAGAAAAGACTCCCAAAATTGTTTTAATCATGCGGAATATAAGCAATTATTAAAGGGAATCTGTCATCAGGATTTTCCTATGTAATGAGAGAGCAGGATAATGTAGGAGCAGAGAGCCTGATTCCAGCGATGTGTCACTTACTAGGCTGTGTTTTGCTGTTTTCAATACAATCAGTGTTTTATCAGCAGGATATTTTTACTACAGGACAACTGGCCTTGTGCATCCTTGTCCAACCCCTCCCCCAGCACACTGGACACAGAAAGCTGCCAATCAGTGATGGAGGCGGGGTTTTACAGAGCCCAACATTCTGAACTCTGCTGGCTCTGCACCAGAGAAAACTCTGATTCTATCAAAACTGTTGCACCCAGTAAACATCGCTGTAATCAGGGTCTCAGTCCCTACCTCATGCTGCTTTCAGATTACATAGCAAAACCCTGCTTACAGATTTCCTATAACCACTTCATGACCAAGCCTATTTTGACTTTAATGACCAGGCCATTTTTTGCAATTCTGACCAGTGTCCCGTTATGAGCCAATAACTCTGGAACGCTTCAACGGATCCTAGCGATTCTGAGATTGTTTTTTTCGTGACATATTGGGCTTCATGTTAGTGGTAAATTTAGGTTGATAATTTTTGCATTTATTTGTGAAAAAAATCAGAAATTTGGCAAAAATTTTGAAAATTTCGCAATTTTAAAATTTTGAATTTTTATTCTGTTAAACCAGAGAATTATGTGACACAAAATAGTTAATAAATAACATTTCCAACATGTCTACTTTACATCAGCACAATTTTGGAAACAGATTTCTTTTGGTAGGAAGTTATAAGGGTTTAAAGTTGACCAGTGATTTCTCATTTTTGCAACAAAATTTACAAAACCATTTTTTTTAGGGACCACCTCACATTTGAAGTCACTTTGAGGGGTCTATGGCTGAAAATACCCAAAAGTGACACCATTCTAAAAACTGCACCCCTCAAGCTACTCAAAACTACATTCAAGAAGATTTTTAACCCTTCAGGTGCTTCACAGGAACTAAAGCAACGTGGAAGGAAAAAATGGACATTTTAATTCTTCCAACAAAAATTTACTTTTAGCATCAATTTTTCCATTTTCACATGGGCAACAGGATAAAACGGATGCTACAATTTCTTGGGCAATTTCTCCTGAGTACACCGATACCTCATATGTGGTCATAAACCACTGTTTGGGTGCACGGCAGGGCTCGGAAGGGAAGGAGCACCATTTGACTTTTTGAATGGAAAATATGCTGGAATATTTAGCGGTTGCCATGTTGCGTTTGGAGAGCCCCTGTGTGCCTAAACATTGGAGCTCCCCCACAAGTGACTCCATTTTGGAAACTAGACCCCCCAAGGAACTTATCTAGATACATAGTGAGCACTTTGAACCCCTCAGGTGCTTCACAAATTGATCTGTTAAAAAAAGTACTTTTTTTCACAAAAATTTTCTTTTGGCCTCAGTTTTTTCATTTTCAGATGGGCAGCAGGATAAAATGGATCCTAAAATTTGTTGGGCAATTTCTCCAGAGTACACCGATACCTTATTTGTGGTCACAAACCACTGTTTTGGCACACGGTAGGGCCGGGAAGGGAAGGAGCGCCATTTGACTTTTGAATGGAAAATTAGCTCCAATCAGCGGACACCATGTCGCGTTTGTAGAGCCCGTGTGTGCCTAAACATTAGAGCACCTCCACAAGTGACCCCATTTTGGAATGGAAACTAGACCCCCCCCAAGGAACTTATCTAGATGCATAGTGAGCACTTTGAACCCTCAGGTGCTTCACAAATTGATCCGTAAAAATTAAAAAGTACTTTTTTTTTCACCCAAAAAATTTTTAGCTTCATTTTTTTCATTTTCACATGGGCAACAGGATTAAATGGATCCTAAAATTAGTTGGGCAATTTCTCCTGAGTACACCGATACCTCATATGTGGTCATAAACCACTGTTTGGGCACACGGCAGGGCTCAGAAGGGAAGGCGCGCCAATTGACTTTTTGAATGGAAAATTAGCTCCAATCGTTAGCGGACGTATGGAGAGCCCCTATGTGCCGCAACATGGGAGCTCCCCCACACGTGACCCCATTTTGGAAATTAGGTCCCCAAGGAACTTATCTAGATGTGTGGTGAGCAGTTTGAACCCCCAAGTGCTTCACAGAAGTTTATAACGCAAAGCCGTGAAAATAAAAAATCATTTTTTTCCTCAAAAGATTATTTTTTAGTTCGCAATTTTTTATTTTCACAAGGGTAACAGAAGAAATTGGACCCCAAAAGTTGTTTTCCAGTTTGTCCTGAGCACGCTGGTAGCCCATATGTGGGGGGGAACCACTGTTTGGGCACACGTCGGGGCTTGAAAGGGAAGCAGTGATGCTTTGAAATGCAGACTTTGATGGAATGGTCTGCGGGCGTCATGTTAGGTTTGCAGAGTCTCTGATGTGCCTAAACAGTAGAAACTCTCCACAAGTGACCCCATTTTGGAAACTAGACCCCCCACGGAACTTATCTAGATGTGTGGTGAGCACTTTGAACCCCCAAGTGCTTCACAGAAATTTATAATGCAGAGCCGTGAAAATAAAAAATCTTTTTTTTTCCTCAAGAAATGATTTTTTAGCCTGCAATTTTTTATTTTCACAAGGGTAACAGGAGAAATTGGACCCCAAAACTTGTTATCCAGTTTGTCCTGAGTGTGCTGGTACCCCATATGTGGGGGGGAACCACTGTATGGGCACACTTTGGGGCTCGGAAGGGAAGTGGTGACGTTTTCGAATGCAGACTTTGATGGAATGGTCTGCGGGCGTCATTTCTTTATTTTATTATTTGTCCCTACCTATGGGGGTGATAAGGGGGGGTGATTTACTATTTTTTTTTTATTTTGATCACTGTGAGAGTTTATCACAGTGATCAAAATGAATGAATGCATCATTTTGGAAGATGGCGGCACCCATGCAGGAGGGAGGAGGGACACTGGGAGTGAAACAAGGACATAGGAGGTACTGGGGAGGTAAGGGGGGAGCGGAAGGCGGGGGGAGCAGAGGGAAGGGGGGGAGCAGATGATGACGGCGGCGGATCGCATACGCTGTGTCACTGGTCGGGAAGGGGTTAAATCATCCATGTCAGGAAAGCTTTAATAAGGTCCTTTTTAAAATAATGTCTCATTAGATATGCTACTTTAGAAAATATAGGTAAATAGATTCCAGATTGAAACATTTTTGCCTTGTTTTTTTCTGTTTTCTTAATCTTCTAATTAGGGAAATTGCTTTTGACTACCATACTACTTGCTCTAGTGTTGCCATAGTAGCAACAGGAAATTAAGGCAATCTTCACATGTCCAGAAATCAGCCGATAGAACGGATCCAGCAGAAATCCGTTGGCAAAAAAGTTATGCAGATGTAAGGGATGTGGACTGGACTGCCGTATTCCTACCCCGACAGCAGTTGCGTCATGTGTATTGTGTCCTGTGTCTTTTGTACATGTATATGTTGTGATGTGGTTATGTGTAGAAGTATGAGAAAAGTATGAGATAAGTAATATTGACAGTGTACAGTATAGGATAGATTAGATTAAGACATAGGTTAGGACTTAGGACACAAGATAGATGATAAGTTAGTGACTCCGCTTAGGTAGCGACATTAGAGTAGAGTTAGATAGTTTAGTAAGGATTAGTTAGTATAGATTAGTTATTAAGGATAGAGTTAATTTTCTAGACTAGCCCATAGTGGGAGGGGCTTAGTGTTAGGGAAATAAACCACTTCCTGTAGTAAGGCAGATAGGGAAAAGTTCCAGTTGTAGTAGGAAGTGTCTGTGAGCAGTGCTGCCATTTGGGTGAACTACTAAGAAAAAGGAGACTTTGGGACAAGGAAGTAGCGCTACCCGGCATGAAGACGAGACAAAGTGGCCTTGAACCTTAAAGGGGTCCTTGGATAGGACGTGTTATGAGAAACCTGAATTTGCTAAACACCAAAGGTAACAAGCCTAAACAGGACTGAGTTTGTGGGACTGGTGGGGGTCCTGAGTGGTAGATCCAGGGTGACAGTAGTGGAAGAAATAGGATGCTGTACCACTGAGCAGGTAGAGAGACTTGCTGATCAGGATGGTGGTGACAAGCTAGACTGTGACGAAGTAGGGCGTAACAGTGTGCTTCACCGGCCCTGGAGTAGGCTACAGTGGAAGGAAATTATGTGAGCGAAAATTCTTTACACTGTGAAGGAAATGTCCATAAAACTTTGCACCCACTATTCCTTGTATTTAACCCTTACCAAGTTACTGTTCACTAAATACTGTGTTTCAGAACAGTAGTCTCCTTACTTAAACTTTTGAAACCTATGGTCCTGGTCAGCCAACAACATTGAATACAGGTGGCCTGCACTGACGCAAGGCCATCACAGCAACAACACCCCGCCAGAACCCACTGTTTCATGTAAGGAGCCAGGGCGGCACAGGAGAAGACAAGTGCCTTGCCTACGGCTAACGTCCCCCGCCGCTCCACAAAGACCCAACATTTTTGTCCATTTTTTACCAACTAATTTAAGCTGGATCTGTTTTTTTAATATTGAAGTCTATGGACAATGGATTCATTAGATAGCCATCTGTTATCTTAATTTTGAAAAGGATCCAGTAAGCAAATAATGGATTCTTTTCAAATGAAAAAAACAGATGGCTGATTAACGTATTCATTTTCCATAGACTGCAATGTTAAAAGAAAACTGATCCAGATGAAATCTATTTTTCAAAAACAGACAAAAGTCCTGTCTGCACAACTTTTTTGCCAACGGATTTCTGCTGGATCCGTTCTAATGGATGATTACTGCAGGGGTGTACACTGATAGCTTGGGACCCCTGTGCAAGAAATATGTCTGGGCCCCCCTCCCTGATGAGTAAGCTGCTTATGATGAGGGCAATCTGGCAATGGGACCCCTGGAGCCTCCGGCTCCAAGAAACCAGCCAGATTGCCATCATTATAACTGCCCTGCAAGCAGGAGCATACATAGCAATCACTAGGCCCAATAAGTTCTATTTGGGCCCCCACACCTTTAAAAAATATATATATTTATATTTTTTCACTGAGATGGTGATATATATATATACTGTATGTGTAATATATATACAGTATATCCATCCATTAGGAATCGGTTTCTAATTCTCTTAACCTCCTGGCTCTTACTGAAACCTGGATCCAGCAGTCAGACACTACCGCTGCTGCTGCTCTTTCATACGGGGGGCTTCACTTCTCTCATACCCCAAGATCAGACAAAAGAGCTGGTGGAGGCGTTGGTCTGCTTCTATCACCAAAATGTACCTTTCAGGTTATCCCTCAAGTACCCTCACTTGTCTTCCCTTCTTTTGAGGTCCATGCCGTCAGACTCTACACCCCCTTCTCCATGCGAGTGGCGGTGGTGTATCGTCCTCCCGGCCCCTCCCATCAGTTCCTGGATCATTTTGCCACTTGGCTTCCACATTTTCTCTCCTGTGACATCCCTACCCTCATCATGGGTGATTTCAACATCCCCATTGCTCTTCCCCTCTCCCCATCTGCTACTCACCTTTTATCTCTAACCTCCTCATTTGGCCTTTCGCAGCTTACTAATTCTCCAACGCATGAAGACGGAAACTCCCTCGATTTGGTCTTCTCTCGGCTTTGTGCAGTGGATGATTTTGCAAACTCCCCTCTCCCGCTCTCTGACCACAATCTTCTTTCATTCTCTATCAAGAACTGCCAGGCTGCTCAGGTCACCCCCACTGTCCAGACTTATAGAAACATACAGGCCATTAACACCCAGAAACTTCTGAAGAACTTGCAGTCTTCATTGGCCCCTATCTCCTCCCTCTCATGTCCTGATTCTGCATTGAAGCATTACAATGAAACACTTCAAAGTGCCCTGGATGAATTTGCACCCCCTATAAATAGAACACCACAACGCAGATGGCGACAACCCTGGCACACGGTGCAAACACGTTTCCTGCAGCGGTGCTCCAGGTGCGCCGAACGTCTGTGGAGAAAATCCAATCTACCCGAAGATTTCATCCATTTTAAGTTTATGCTTAGAACATACAACACTGCCCTTCACCTCTCCAAACAAACCTATTTCAACACCCTCATCACCTCACTGTCCAATAACCCGAAACGTCTCTTTGACACTTTTCATTCTCTACTCAATCCAAGAGTACAGGCCCCAACCACGGAGCTCCGAGCTGACGATCTGGCCAATTACTTCAAAGAAAAAATTGACCAGATCCGACAGGAAATTATCTCCCAATCACCTCATACCATGCACCGTCCTCCCTCCCCCACTGCATCTAACTCACTCTCTGATTTTGAACCAGTCACAGAAGAAGAAGTAAGCAGGCTCCTTGCATCTTCTCACCCAACTACTTGCACCAGTGACCCATTTCCGTCACAGCTCCTTCAGTCCCTTTCCCCTGCTGTCACCCCTCACCTAACTAAAATATTTAACCTCTCTCTCTCTTCTGGTATTTTTCCCTTCTCATTTAAGCATGCCATCATACATCCACTACTTAAAAAACCATCCCTCGACCAAAACTGTGCCGCTAACTATAGACCTGTCTCTAATCTTCCCTTCATCTCTAAACTCCTGGAACGCCTGGTCCACTCCCGTCTTATCCGCTATCTCTCAGAAAACTCTCTTCTCGACCCTCTCCAATCCGGTTTCCGCTCTTTACACTCCACTGAAACTGCCCTCACTAAAGTCTCTAATGATCTGCTAACAGCTAAATCAAATGGTCATTACTCCATGCTTATTCTCTTGGATCTCTCTGCAGCATTCGACACTGTGGATCATCAGCTCCTCCTCACTATGCTCCGTTCCATTGGCCTTAAGGATACCGTTCTCTCCTGGTTCTCCTCCTATCTCTCCGACCGCTCCTTTACTGTATCTTTACTCCTCCTCTCATCTTCCCCTTACTGTTGGGGTCCCCCAAGGATCGGTTCTAGGTCCCCTCCTCTTCTCCTTGTACACTGCCGCTATTGGTCAAATAATCAGTAGATTTGGTTTCCAGTACCATCTCTATGCTGATGACACCCAATTATACGCTTCTTCTCCTGACATCACGCCAGCCTTTCTAGAAAACACCGGCGATTGTCTAAACGCTGTGTCTAATATCATGTCCTCACTATATCTGAAACTGAACCTGTCAAAGACTGAACTCCTGGTGTTTCCTGCCTCTACTAATGTACCTATACCCGACATTGCCATTTCTGTGTGTGGTTCCACTATTACTCCCCAGCAACAGGCCCGCTGTCTTGGGGTCATACTTGATTCCGAGCTTTCCTTTGCCCCCCACATTCGATCACTGGCTCGCTCTTGTCATCTGCACCTCAAAAACATTTCTAGAATTCGACCTTTTCTTACCTTTGACGCTGCAAAAACTCTTACTGTTTCTCTTATTCATTCTCGTCTCGACTATTGTAACTCTCTTCTAATCGGTCTCCCTCTTACCAAACTCTCCCCCCTCCAATCTGTCTTGAATGCTGCAGCCAGGATCATATTCCTCACCAATCGTTACACCGATGCCTCTACCTTGTGCCAGTCATTACACTGGCTACCCATCCACTCCAGAATTCAGTATAAACTTATTACCCTCACTCACAAAGCCCTCCATGGCTCAGCACCACCCTACATCTCCTCCCTTGTTTCAGTATACCACCCTACCCGCGCCCTCCGTTCTGCTGATGACCTGAGATTAGCATCCTCAATAGTCAGAACCTCCCACTCCCGTCTCCAAGACTTTACACGTGCCGCACCAATTCTTTGGAATGCACTTCCCAGGTCAATACGATTAGTCCCCAATCCCCACAATTTTAAGCGTGTCCAGAAAACGCATTTATTCAGACTGGCCTACCACCCCAACACATTAACCTAATCTATCCCTGTGTGGCACAGCCAAAAGTTTTACCATAACCAGGTTCCCCGCATCATGTTCCCACATGCTTTATGCCTCCATTAGCCCTCTGTGTCTGTACTGTTACACACTTAACATTATGACTGGTCCATACAATCAGGGTAACTGTTACCACCCACCTTTCGTGTCTCCCTCTTTCCTCATAGACTGTAAGCTTGCGAGCAGGGCCCTCTTTCCTCTTGGTATTTGTTATAATCTACTGTATGTGATTATTGTTATGCTGTAATGTCTATTGTCTGTACAAATCCCCTCTGAAATGTAAAGTGCTGCGGAATATGTCGGCGCTATAAAAATAAAATTTATTATTATTATTATTATTAATCGGTTCTGCTGGTTCCAGTGCAGTCAGACTTGCAGTCAGGTGACAACTAGTGTCCGCTGTTGGTGATCAGAACACTTCAGACAAGGCTGACTCTCTAAATGGCACATTTCAGCTAGTGTGCAAAGCTTATCATGTGGTTACATGATTGCTGCTGTATATTTTATATTACATTATATGTCTGGTATCGGTATCATCTGGTATCTACTCTATTCATAGTCTATGGAACTGATGGAAATAGCTGAGTGCGGTGCTCAGCAGTTCTATAGATAATGAATAGAGCAGAGGCCGAGCATGCACAACATTGCTCCATCCAGGATGAGACTGCAGACCCCTATACTCAGAATCTCTGGGGGAACCCAGTGGACGAATTCCTAGTGATCATTAAGTTATCCACGAACTGATGGATCACACATACATCGTACATATTTAATAGAGGTCATCCTCGACCATCTGATTCATCTGAAAAACACAAATGCACTATACCACACAAATCATAACATTTTAACCAACATGACGTCTTCGTCCTTCTTTCTTCTGGAGTGGAACAGAACCTATCCTACTCAGTTAGGACACTGAAACTTTATGTGCCCAAGTCCCCTTAACCTGGCAACAATCCTTTGGGTTAACATTGGCCCTGGTTTTGCAAGGGCCCACAAGCCAACAATATGGCCCCATCAATTCGTGGGTGCAGTCCATTTGCCTTTAACCTGGTTGGGACATCGGGTCATCCACTTGTCTCCATGGGTCCGCATGACCTTGGTCTCACCAGTGTGGAGACTCTGACAACGCGTGTCTAAATTCCTTTTAATCACACGCCTGCTGGCCAACACAGCAATAGCTCCAGTAGTTCTGGAGCACAGTCCATACAGTCCCTCATCTGTCTTTTAAGACAAGGGTGCAAATAACACAGTCCTGACTCGGCTCGATCCTCGGGTCATCCATTTCCATTCCTCCTCTCCCTTTTTTTGTAAACAGCACTCCCTTTAAGTTGCACAGTCCACAGGGACAGAAAAGGGTTTCCGGCCCTTTAAGAGTTCACAGTCCTGCAATCCAGCAAGTGGGGGGAATAAACAAGGGGCAAACCAACCTTCAGCCGTCCGCGGCTACTACAGGCCCACCTGGCCTCGAGGGTATCTTAAACAGTCCCTCTGATTCCTTTTAGGAAAATCACACAGGCCTTCTGGCCACAAAGGTATCAACGGTCCTTCCAAAAATAACAAAGGCGAGGCACCTTAAACTTTGCTTCCTGAGATTCGACTGTTCTCAAGCCTTTAAACAGGGGTTCCTCAGAACTCGACCCCTCAAAATAGCCCGCTGGATCAACTGAGTAACTGCAATTGCCCAGAGGGCACCTTGATCACTGTTCAGGTGTCTCCTGGAATTTCTCCATCTTCTTCCAGACTCGTCTCGGGCAGAACCAAGCCACTTCTAGATGAAGTCAGCACTGGAACTACCTGCACATCTGCATCAGGCTCCCAGAATGAAGTAAAGGCCCAAAGTGCTTCCTGGAGCTCCTCTACCATCTTCCTCCCCTCTGCATATCAATACTCAATGCTTCTGAGGAATTCACCACAGATTACCTGGATTGACAACTGAGCACCATTCAATAGTTGCTGGCCTGCGTCCGGCTTTTCTGAACAGGATGGAGCTGAGGCATGCATACCTTCTGCAGGGGGCTCCGCCTCTTCTTGGTACTCTAGAGTGGTCATGGACTCTCTGGTCCCCCGAGCGGGGTACACTGCGTGTCTCCCTTCAGGCTGAACCACAATAACTAGGGATGGTAGTATCTCTGTAACCAGGTCCCCAGGGCAGACAAAAGGCTCCAAATCCCTTCCAGTACTCGTCCACTGCATATAGTTCCCCATATTTGCTCTCATCGCTCATGTCCTTCATTTTCTTGTCGTCACCGCCAATGCTCATTCACCATGCAGGATGTGCCATTTCCACGGGGAGCCTTCTGCTATGTGTCTCACTTCTTGCTCATCGTAGGGAAAATGGCACCAAGCGCCTTCTGATGCTGCCCTTCCTGAGCTTCTGGCTCCGCCTCTTCCAGGGCAGAACTTCTGACGTGACCACCGCATCACACGTCATTCTCGGCAACTCCACCTTCAGCCGTGCCCTCTTCCAGCTCACTTTCACACACAGCGGGCCACGCCTCACGCTGCACCTTGCCTCCCTCCAGAACATACCTCCTATTCCGGACAAGCCTTTCTTCACCAGGCCCATCCTTCTTTGGGCTGTCACTTGTGGGGGCTGAATATCTTTTCGCGCTCTTGGGTGCCATCCATGCCCATGATAGGCGTTGTTTCTCCTTCTCTTCGCTGCCGCCTTCTTGCAATCCATGCTTCGGGCCGCTATCTTGAGCCGAAAGGTGGGAGATGATGAGGGCATGCACTAGTGTTTTTGCAGAGTCTTGCTTGATGAATGTTCGGATTCGGGAGATATTTTTGAGTTGGAGTCGGCAGGAAGTGGTAACGGTTTGTATGTGTGGTCTGCAGTGTATCAAATACTTATTTACCCCACTGTGTGTACATTATGTAGACAAAAGTAATGGGACATCTACTGATTAGATGTATGTGGCCTCATTCTATTCACTTGTACTGAGCCCACATAACATCTTTCTATGTACAATGCATACTGACAGTAAGCTGCCTATCAGACGAGGGAGATTGGTCAGGCTAGGGTTTGTGTGCCATGTAGTCCTGGCAGTAATAGTCTCTTGGTGATAAAAGCACTCATTGTATGGAAATAACAACACATAGCCTAATAAGTGACACATCCCTCAATTCTGTGTCTCAGCTTCTACCTAATGCTGTTCACAGATTACATAGCAAAAACCTGCTGACAGATTACCTTAAATGCTCTTCTGATACATATGGTCACATATAACAAATCAGAATGTGATGTATATGTTATTCCTTTTTGTAAACAATAAAATGTTTTTTCTTTTTTTTTTTTTTTAGGGTTTTCTGCTCATAACTGGAATATTTCATTGTACACAGATGGCAAACTGGTGATGAGGCATCCCGCACCCCATGCACATGGCATACCACACCTGCATGTACACTGTTTGTGGAGACATACATAAACCGTGTGTACTGCATGTATGACAACAGACGACGACTCAACATCCATATGGCAATGGAGAGTTACATATACTAACTCGCTTTCTCTTTCTCATAAAAAGCCTCTTATACAAGATGGATTTTGTAACTTCAGAGGCATTTTTTTTAATGGGGGACTATCAGCACTGATCTGCCTGCTATACTGTGCTGTTCTTGTTCTTTGCTCATAAACATATATTAATATATGTAATGTAAGAGACCTATACGCTATCTCTTCCATTGTACCGATGGGATTTCAGTTGTTTTCACTATAAACTCACTATGATAATTTTGTTTGAGATTCTGCTGCTGCATCTTGATCCAAGATATTAAATTCAAGAAAAAGAAAAAAAAAACACCATTCTCTGGTGCATGAACCTTGTTCTCAGGCCTTGCTTTTTGTTTTTCGGACTGCAATGCGTCCAGGTAGTAAACGAGATCTAGAGATTACAACATTTATGTCATCTTTTATGCAAACAGCCATTATTGTTACCGTTTTTAATCTGCGACTGAGTATTTTCTTCTTATTATTAAAGCTTACGATCACATTGGATGCCATTTTACATATATAGAATTAATCTACATAAAAAGTTGAGAACTTTTGGAAGCACATTGGATTACTACACCCTGTATTATAGCTCAGAGCAGCAGTAACAATTCTGCAGCTTCAGAGCTGAAATCTTGAAGCATTCCATGGTGGCTGATCGTCTGCACGTTTAGTCATCGTGGGACGTTGGCAATCTCATGACAGACACATAAAGCATATCCACATTATATGCCGGAAATGCAGGCCCAATCTGTGGGATCCGCATCTATCTGCAGAACGGAAGTCACCTAATTTCCTGTTCTGACTGTTGCCTTCATAGAGATGGAAAAGTGGCTCCCAATTCAGTTCTAAAGGAGTTTAAAAAACAGATGCGCAATGGGTTTGCCTGTGTTCGGAAGTCCCATGGAATTGAATACTAAGGGCTCTAAATCCACCAATCAGCGTTAAGGATCGGAGAGTACCCCCTTAAATTATGAGAATTGGGGTCTCTAAACCAGACACTGTAGTAGTTATTTGTATAGCAACAAAATCTGTCCCTCTTCACTATAGGAGCTTGGCAGAGCTAAGTTTCAAGAAAAGTAATGTACTCTATACACAAATTGACTCAACTTTTTATTAGGTTCAGTCTATATATTAGGACTGTGTTTATACAGGGTGGATTAGTTGCTACAAAATCCACAAATGTCTGCACCCTCCTGCTATAGGTTTTGATGAAGTTATCGGCTCCATGGGAATATAGCCTCACTATAAAATGTTTTTACTGTCTACCATCAGAAAATTGCTTTCTCCCCTTTTGCCCCTGTCATTTTTTTCTACCCCTCACAGCAACAATATTAAGGTATACAGGTTATATATGTGCTTGTTGGAGGATTTTTCTGTTGTATCCTATAGACTTTTCATTTTTGGCATTCAAATATTGTGATGTTGCAGATGTTATAGGAGTGTAAAGTTGCATGTATATAATAAATGACCATTAACAACAATCACTCAGAAATTTTATTGCTGCTATGTAAAACAACAGAATTTCCTAAGTAATAAAACATTTTCAGATAATTTTTAAGATGTCACAGAGACATATCAGAGTCCATGCGGTGAGACCCCACAGAACAAAGTTCTGAAGCACCCAGCTGAGCGCTGCTTTTTTCTAGACTGAAT
Organism: Dendrobates tinctorius; assembly: GCF_039654945.1. Lineage (NCBI taxonomy): Eukaryota > Metazoa > Chordata > Amphibia > Anura > Dendrobatidae > Dendrobates > Dendrobates tinctorius. Next base: position 93,579,678 of record NW_027361671.1, read on the forward strand.
ATTGCCATGATAGAAAATCTATGAAGCCTCATATTAGTCTCACGGGAGAGCAGAACTCAGCCGAGCACTTCTACGCCCATATTTTATCGATGGGATCTCAACACTAAAACTCTCAAAATTTCTGATATGTCTCCTATGACAATGTCAAAAGATTTCCTAAAGTGCAGTTCCACTGTAAGACACAAAACCGGGAGCTACATAGAAATCATGGGGCTGTATAGTAAAAATCCTAATTCCCCCCCCCCCTCAAAATATATGGTGGAGTTTGCAGAGTCACGGCACATAGGCGCAGTCTCAGAAGGGCATACCTCCCAAGTTTTAAAGCCAGGGAAAGGGATATGTATTGCACCAGTTGCACAGTAATTTTTCCCCTATGGAAGTCCTTTACCATTCTCACCCACTGTGATACACCTTTCATGGCCCCTATAGAGTATGTTGTCAACAAAAATTCCCGCCATACACAGTATGATCTCTTCACACTGAATTCCCAGTTACCCAAACATGCACAGTATAAGGCTGCCACAGTTCCCCAAATACAGTATGATGTTGCCACAATGACCCCAGCACATTATGATCCTCCTACATTGCCCCACACAGCAAAACATCCCCACAGTTCCCCCACACTTATAAGCCCCTCAGTTACCCAAACCAACAGTATTTCCCCCCCTCACACATTATAAGGCCCCCAGTGACACCCCACACAAGATGATGACCTTACAATATGATGTCCCCACAGCATCCCCTCCACGGTATAATGCCACTACAGTGAACCACTTCATAGTATGATGTCCCCACAGCACCCCACATAGAATCATGGCTCCCACACAATTTGATGACCCCCACATTGGTATAATGATCCCCACACACAGTATCATTGTCCCACAGCCCCTTAAACACATTATAATATCCAACAGCAGTTCGTCCAGTTTCATGACCCCACAGTTACCCCTATCACAGAATGATGACCACCACCGCAGCCCACAACCAGACGCACAGGATTAATGGTGGCACAGAGAGCAGAAGACTCCCTGTTGCACTATTCTATTCAAAGAAGCACTCCTCCCATCAAAGTTTTTATCCTCTTAATATATTCCAGTCATCATATTATATAGCACTGTGTACTTACAATTGCTCATTTTGCCCTTCTACCCAATTAATGCTTCTGTTTAAAATTAGGTCTATGACATCACATGATTAAATACTAACTGGACTAGCTGAATCCTTCTAAACTCTTTGTAGAAACAGGAAGTCAGTTTTCTATGCACAAGTCATGAGCCACTGGGTCGAGTAGAGCAGCTGGATCAGGAGTTGAAGAGGGGAATGATAAATGCATGGACAAGAGACTTTTCTACATAGAGCAGAGAAAAGAGAATAATTAACTGGGTAGGAGGGCAAAATGAGCAATTGTTAATACACAGTGCTCATATATAATAAGTTAATTGCAATATATTAAGAGGATAAAAATTTGATGAAAGGACTGCTACTTTAATGGTATTTGCATCCTGAGGGTGCAGATACCTTTGAAGTTGTTACATTGGGCCTCGTGGAGAATGGCACTGGGCCCACCCGACTCCCAGGCCCCATACAGCCCATGGTATGCCAAGGTACGCCACTGCACACAACTTTAGGGTTGTGGATCGCACTAAATATAAAATGAGAAAATCCGATCGCAACCCGGGGTCCATGCAGAGGTGGAATGCTGCTGCTAGGTAATGGCGGACGCTATATGGCGGTATAAAGGAAGAACACACGCCGGTTAACATCATCCGGTCTGTACAGGGCGAACTCTGTTACCTCACAGAGCCGCACTACCGCAGAACATAAATTCCGGAGCCTGTTTAGCTCACAGAGCTCGGCAACGGAGCACGCAGAATGTGGTCACAGAACTCTGCCCCAAGGACACGGGGTCAGAGTCCCTCTAGACCTTCTGAGCACGCGGCGTCGCACCTGCGGACGCCACTATAGACGCTGACTATGGTGGAGTGTCGAGCACATGCACCGTAGCGTGCAGAGTCACCGGTGGACCCTGATGCCAGTCTCAGAATCTGCCTCTACCTACACCTAAGCCTAGGCACTTAACAGGCTAGGCTGCACAATGCATGCGTACCAAGGGTAGGGGTTTCTTAATGAGTTATTCACCAGAGACATTCATACATGCATACAACACTCACTCCTCATAGTCTGGTAATGCAGTCTATACTAGCGCATGGCCGAGCGGCCATGCAACCCTTTTATAGCAGCGTCCTTCCGGGACCTTCCTGATGGTCCAATCCAAGCTGGAGAAGGACCTGAGCACGTGACCTCTGATCTCCAATGGGAGATCATCCCACGGGCATGCCCAGTGGACCGAATGGAGGACTTAGTCCCTGGAGTAGCTCGCTGCTGACCAGCATACGTTGCTATAGCTGGACCAAAGGTGACAGCAGCAACCAAACCCACAATGCCAGTCTGAGCAGAGACCCGGGACCGATGAGTCTGCTGAGCAGCCTCCTCTGCGGCTGAAGAGGAATGGGAGACTGCCGGAAGCAAGGCTCAGGATTCTCACCGAGCAGAGACAGGAACCCAATGCCTAACACTTTGAATGTCATTAGATTAAATCTTGGACATTCAACCAAAATATATGCAAATTGGCTCCAGGAAGAAGAAAATATATTTACAAATGGATGCTATCAGCATAATTCCAAGTGCAATTTTTATGAAAGGAATCCATTCTAAAATGTTATGTTACCTTCTAAAATGTTATGTTAACAAAGGGATTTCTTTTCTATTGGTAGTGGGCATTTCCATTCAGCTAATGTTTCTCTTAGTTTCTTAGTTGTTGCAAAATATTATGAAATTGCTATGTATATGAAAAAACTGGTTTTACTGTCTACAACATTATTGTAAAACTGCATAGTAAATGAATTTATTACCACGATGTTACCCATTCAAAGAAATAATTTTCTTTTTCTAATGAAAGAATATGTATAATGTATAGAATTACAGGAGCATTTATGATAAAAGAGGACCTGTCAGGTCTCCAATGCTTTCTTAATGGTCCTCAGAAACGTAAAGGAGACCAGAGAAATGCACTTTGAAGGGGTCCTTAAACAAAATTTGAGGGATAAAGAATTAAAAACTAGACTGAAAACATACATATTTTAAGAAGACAAACCAATGCTAAAAGGTCATTTGTGCTATGTATACTACATATCCTTTTTCATTCTGCTGAGAAAGTGATTGGTCATTAAGACCCGCATATACATAGGACTGAAGTCAGCCAAACCAGTGGGACCATTCAACAGCGTAACGTGCATGGGGTGGGCCTCTCAATTCTCTCCCGAATGGATGATGTCTGGGCAAAGAAAAATCTGGCCTACTGAATTTCAGTGACATGTGCTTTTGTTCTCTTTGGAAATAAGCCGCTGATCAAAATGGTTGTCAGCATACTCTCATACAGAAAGTCCTTGGTCGAGCCACGTTCCTGTGCATAGGGGAGTCGGGAGAGATAGCTGTTGATCAAACATTCGTAAAGTCAACAGCTATCTAATGTGTATAGAGGACTTTAGTCAGTTGAAACAACAAAATAATACATTTCCTCGATTTCTCCTGGATAGCAACTTTTTTTTTTTATTTTTATGTTTAGTAGCTTTTTTAAAAGGAGTTGTCCAAATAGCCTGTATAAAATAAAGAAAAACCTTTCTTACATGTTTACTCATCAAACACCCAAATCATACATCTGTATTCAGTCTCTCCTTATAAACAAATGTTATTTTATGTTTTAAAGTCTATTTAAGCGGCTGTTTAGGATTTCAAGTGATTAAAACAACCCAAAGAACCTTCAATACCTCCTTTGCCCATAGCCACAAGCACCCATCAGATGACTTTTATGGCTAGGCACTAGTGATGATTGTCCCTACAATTGTCTATAAAATTACAGCTTGGATAGTAACACTCAGCAGCCAACTTTTATGAGTAGATCATTTTGTGTGAAAATCCGCTTGCACAACATTTCTTGGTTTACAAGGACAAGTATTTTTACAAAGTTAAGGGCCTGTCACACTAAGCGATATCGCTAGCAATATCGCTATAACGTCACTGGTTTTTGTGACGTTATAGCGATATTGCTAGCGATATCACTATGTCTGATACTTACCTCCGACCGCTCCCCCGCTGGTTATTGCTGATCGCGCGAGAATGTCCTCGACCGTTTCTCGTCGTCAGCTTCCTGCTGGGCTTCCTGTGGCGTCGATGAGCGACACGTGGACGCTGGCGGGAGGACGCAGGATCGCCTCGTCTGACAGGTAAGTAGCCACCCCCGACCCCTGCGATGTCGCTGGTGAGATCTGCCTGTGTGGCAGCTCACTAGCGACCACTTAGCGATGTACCAGCGATCCTGACCGCCTCATATCGCTAGTGCATCGCTAAGTGAGGCAGTACCTTTACTCAATTTTTAACTGACGGCAGTTCAACTTGACAAGAGATCAAACAGCTTAACTCTGTGATATCAGATCCTATACTACAAATTACACAGAGGGTGCAATTCAGTCAGAACATGGAAGGTAAAGCGTGCTTAATTAGCACCTCTAAGTAACATTTCTAGTATTAAAGGATCATTTTAATGGAGTTCTCCTTTAAATAGATATAGTAAATCCACTTCAGAAAAAAGATACCCATATCTATTAATGTAGTTACATTTTTTTTAATCCAGACTTCACTAATCTATATTTTTTTAACTTTGTTTGCAGCAAAAAACCTTTAAGCACTCTGACAGTGAAAAAGCCGTAAGAAAAACAAAGTAAGGCTATGTGCCCACGTTAGCGTTTTAAAATGCTCAAAAAACCGGACTCCTTCTCAGAAAACGGGTGTTTTATTTCCGCGCGGTTTTTGAGCGATTTTTGCACAAAAAACGCGAATTTTTGATGCGTTTTTCCGCTCGTTTTCTTGAAACTTTGGAAACAGCTAAAAACCCGGACCTGTGCGGAAAATAATGAGCATGCTGTGCTTTTAGGCGCTAAGCGTTTTCTGAGCGGAAAAAAAACGCAGGCCCAAAAAGGCAAAAATGCATTAAATTGAATGGGAAGGTTATTTTAAGCGTTTCTGAAGTGTCTGATCCGACACAAACGCTTCAAAAACGCTTAAAAAAACGCAACGTGGGCACACAGCCTCAATCATTTGGAATTGCCGATATTTCTGCATTAATTCCCACAGTAAATGTGGATCTAGTTTTTTTTAAGTCATAATTATGGTCAAACAGAATTTAACTAAACTAATAAGATAAAACTGCACTAATGTTCATGGATTTTATGAAGCACAATGAGAAACATTGACAGTGTAGATAGGAAACATATGTGAATCCGTAATTTTAATAACCTGTAAATGTTTGTTTAGCAGCGGTTGTCTCCACCAAATGTTTCCTCCAGCTGTAAATAAGATACAACAATGCTCCCAAGGATTTCTACTCCAGTTTCCCCCACAAATGCTTATTTCTGGGATACCGTTTATGCGCAATCCTCGCCAAAACTCTCAATAACTGTTAAGTTTATTACTTTAACTTGGCCATTCCAAAATACAAGCCTTTTCCAACCATTCTTTAGTTGATCCAGCATCTCCTTACATTCAAATCATAGACTACTGACCTTACATTCTCCTGTAAAATGTTTGGACACACCTTTGAATTCATTCTTCCCTCAATAATCACAAGACATCCAGGCCCAAGGCAGTAAAGCCGGCCCCCAATCATGATCCCTCCACCTTGCTTCACAGTTGACGTGAGGCTTTGGTGTTGGTGTGCACTGTTCTTTTTCATCCAAACGTAAGGTTGTGCATATATACTAAAATGCTCCACTTTTGCCTCATGTTTAGAAGGAACATTTTCCTAGAAGCTTTGTGTAACATTTAAGTGGTCTTGTGCCAACTTGAAATAGACCAAAATGTTTTTTTAAGACAACATAAGTTTCCTCCCAGATATCCCACAATTATAACAATTCTTGTATTTTGCAGTTTGCAATCTTCAATAGATCTTTTGCTGTTAACTTTGAGTACTTTCTCACCTCTTCTGGAAAAACCTTACCAGGATACACAAAGTAGCTACAGTGGCAAATTGTCTTCATGCATAGACAATTTATCTACAGGCAGAGTAAGACAGCCGTATTACTCACGCGATGATCATATTGCAATCCTCGGACTTGCAGTCAGCTCTCCTGACCTGAGCATGACAGCTGCAAAGAAATACACATTCAGGTCAGAAAAGCCAACGGCAATCCTCGCGCTAGTAATACGACCGTCTTACTGCATCCTAACTGTGGATTCATGTACACCTTAATCATTAGAAATGCTTTTGTAGCCTTTTCCAGTTACACACATTTTTATAATAAAATAACAATGTATTCTGCCAATCTGTGCTCATTTAGTACACACAGTTCCATATCCTTAATCCATAAAAAAATCCATAAAAAAACCTCCTTAGTAGAAATCAGGTTATGATTAAGAACCAATAAAGGAGTATTCCCATTACCAAGATCCTATTCAAATATGTTGTAGGTATAATAATAATATTAACAAATACCTCCAATTAGAAATGTAGTATTCTGCTCTGCCCTCAACAGGGCAGAGCAGTGCACCTGCGCAGGAGCCAGGACAGGCAGCAAAGAAGAGGACATCACCGTTAGAAGATGGGAGGCGCCGGACCGCAACACACATCGGACCAAGACCGAACCGCCCCCCCCCCAGTGAGTATAATCTAACTCATTTTTCTTATCTTTCAGGTTACATCGGGAGCTTATCTACAGCATTACAGAATGCAGTAGATAATCCCTGATGGCTGTGCCGGCAGCTGATACTCGAAAAATGGGGTGACAGATTCCCTTTAAAAAAAGTATATAAAAAAAATAAAAGTTTAAATCACCCCCCTTTTACCCCATTCAAAATAAAGCAATAATAATAAAAAAATGCACGTATTTGGTATCACCGCGTTCAGAATCGCCCGGTCTATCAAGGTATAAAAAGAATTAATCCGATTGGAAAATGGTGTAACGAGAAAACAAATCAAATCGTCAGAATTACGTTTTTTTGGTCGCCACAACACTGCAATAAAATACAAATTCTTTCACAAGTGTCTGCAAAGGCAGGCTGCGGATGGATTCTATATGTCTGTAACAATAGGACCGATTCTGAATGAAAAACCTGAATGCAGAAGAGGTGTCCCAATACTTTTATCCATATAGTATAGCGTTAGATAGGCCCCAGCGCCCTGAGGTAGAGGGAGCCACAGGGCATGTGCCCCCTACGCTCGCACCATAATCCAGCCATAGATGTGTTCTAGCACTGCACTGTATGGTTAGGTTCCCATGATGAGCATTTGGTGTTTTTCTACTACATCTTCTCAGGGTATGTGCACACAGAGTTTTTGATGTAGATCCACTTAAAGGGAACCTGTCACGTGAAAAAAACACAACCTGCACATATGAGGTTAATCTGCAAGTTGATAGAGTTGTGAACCTGCCCGTTGCCGACACCCGCTGCTGGGATGAAATTAAGGGCTCATACTCACATGCGAGAAACTCGAACAAGTCTTGCACGTCAATACACGGCACTGCCACCGGCACTCGGATCGCAGCGTTCAGCTGTATGTATTTCTATGCAGCTGAATGCTCCGATCCGAGTGCCAATGCTTTCTGGCTGATGTTTTGGTCACTTTTGAATGTTGGTTGTGCTTTCACACTCGTGGTAGCATGAGACGGACTCTACAACCAACACAAGTGGCTCAGGTAGTGCAGCTCATCCAGGATGGCACATCAATGTGAGCTGTGGCAAGAAAGTTTGCTGTGTCTGTCAGAGTAGTGTCCAGAGGCTGGAGGCGCTACCAGGAGACAGGCCAGTACACCAGGAGACATGGAGGGGGCCGTAGGAGGGCAACAACCCAGCAGTAGGACCACTACCTCCACCTTTGTGCAAGGAGGAACAGGAGGAGCACTGCCAGAGCCCTGCAAAATGACCTCCAGCAGGCCACAAATGTGCATGTGTCTGCACAAACTGTTAGAAACCGACTAAATGAGGATGGTCTGAGTGCCCGACGTCCATAGATGGGGGTTGTGCTCACAGCCCAACACCGTGCAGGATGCTTGGCATTTGCCACAGAACACCATGATTGGCAAATTCGCCACTGGCGCCCTGTGCTCTTCACAGACGAAAGCAGGTTCACACTCAGCTCATGTGAGAGATGTGACAGAGTCTGGAGATGCTGTGGTGAGTGATCTGCTGCCTGCAACATCCTTCAGCGTGACCAATTTGGCAGTGGGACAGTAATGGTGTGTGGGGTGGCATTTCTTTGGAGGGCCGCACAGCCCTCCATGTGCTTGCAAAAGGTAGCATAACTGCCAGTAGGTACCGAGATGAGATCCTCAGACCCCTTTTCAAACCATATGCTGGTGCGGTTGGCCCTGGGTGCCTCCTAATGCAGGACAATGCCAGACTTGATGAAGATGAAGGCATTGAAGCTATGGACAGGCCCACCCGTTCCCCAGACCTGAATCCGATTGAGCACATTTGGGACATCATGTCTCGCTCCATCCACCAACGTCACGTTGCACCACAGACTGTCCAGGATTTGGTGGATGCTTTAGTCCAGGTCTGGGAGGAGATCGCTCAGGAGACCATCCGCCGCTTCATCAGGAGCATGCTCAGGCGTTGTACGGAGGTCATACAGGCTCATGGAGGCCACACACAATACTGAGCCTCATTTTGACTTGTTTTAAGGACATTACATTCCAATTTTGTGTGTGACTCCAAATCCAGGCCTCCATTGGTTAGTAAATTTGATTTCCATAGATGATTTTTGTGTGATTTTGTTGTCACCACATTCAAATTTGGACAGAACAAAGTATTCAATGAGAATATTTCATTCATTCAGATCTAGGATGTGTTATTTGAGTGTTCCCTTTATTTTTTGAGCAGTGTATATTATATATCTTTATATTGAACAGAGATATAGATAGATTAGCCGTTTGTTATGAATGAGTCACCGAGGAGGAAAACAAAAACAAGCTAAGCCACAGAAAACTAGAGAGGTTGGTAACTAAGCGGATTGCAGACCGCTGATCCTATCCACAGAACTAGCAGTAGCCGTGGAGCGTACCTACGATGATCCTAGACGCCTCGTCACAGCCAGAGAACTAAATAAGCCTAAAGCAAGAAAAGGGGAAATCTAAACTGCCCCAGAGCAGACCCCAAAGCAATAGACAACCCCCAAACTTGTATTGTCAGTGAGACAAGATGAAAGCACAAACACAGATAGAAAAATAGGCTGAGCAAACGATGGGGCCCACACTAACTAGAAAGGACAGGAAAGGAAAGATGCTGCCTGCAATCATGCACAAAACCCTGCCAAAAAATGTCCAACACTTTCTGATAACAAAAAACCCTGAAGTCACAATTCCCTATATCAGCACTCTGGTATATTCTGAAGACAGAGCAAAAGAGACCAATCTGATCAGGGACAAAAAGCAAACTGGCATAAACAGAGACATAAGAATGGAAATTCAGCGCAGCCCCAGCAGGGGCTGGCTGACCACAAAAACTGAGTAAACCAGACCAAATCTCATGTGAAAAAATAGCAGAGCACACTTAGCTTGAGAAGGCAGGAGCAGAAATGGAAACCAGAACCTCAGGGCAGGAAAAAAATCACCAGCACAAAATTAGGGAGTCAGCTGTCTTAAATCCAGTCAGAGACTCCTGATGTCCACTCACAGTCCTCCTCCTCAGGTGGCAGGTCTCTGCCATTTAGATCAGCTTCATTACCTACTGTCACCACTAGAGGGAGCCCGGATGGAGAACTCACGATTCCTCTGTCAACACAGCCAGCTCCACCACCCTCACCAGAAGCCAGAGGTAAACCAGAAAATGAGTTCACAACATCGTTAATTCATTTGTCGGCTTCTGTAAAATCATTACAGAGGCCGACAGGATAAGAGACATGGTTTACATACAGTAAACCATTGCAGAACAGTTAGATTTATATACGTCAGTGACTAATACTGTTAGTAGTATGTGTGTGTAAAATTTGGGTCCTGTATGTATTTAATAAAAGAATGTATTCACAGAAAAAAATTGTCTGGGCTCCCGTGCAATTTTCTCCGCTAGAGAGGGAAAGCCAGTGACTGAGGGCAAATATTAATAGCCTAGCAAGGGACCATGGTTATTATAAGATGCGCCTATTCTGGCACTTAGCCTCTCTCTTCCCATTGCCCTGTAGCAGGTGGCATATGGGGTAATAAGGGGTTAACGTCACCTTGCTTTTGTCAATAAGACACCTATTCATTATTAATCCACTAGTCTAAAAAGGTTAAAAAACACACAGACATTAAGAATAAAGACTTTTAATGAAATAATTAAGCACACATTTTTGCAATCTTTATTGCTGACATCACTGAGGCTGTGCTGACTTCCCGCCTGACCCGCGGTGAACTGACAGTGTGGAAAAATGTTCAGAAACTTTCCCACGCTAATGAGTTTATATCCGGTCATGCAAGGAGGCTGCGCAGGCTTTTCCTTCATTCCTCCGTGGTTTACAGCCAAGGCGGTCGCATTAGCACCGCATCCGGTTATAAACTATTTAAGCCCTTGAGATGGATTGTGGAGTGGGACTTGACAGTACAGCGGACAGGTATGGGATATTGTTGCTATTTTATTTTTTATTTTGTACAGAACGATGGCTTCGATTGGATTGGGAGTGAAATAAAGATGGAAAAAATGTGTTTATTATTTCATTAAAAGTCTTTTTTTCTTAATGTCTGTGCGTATTTTTAACCCTTTCATACTAGTGGATTAATAATGGATTGGTGTCTTATTGACACCTTTCCATTATTAACCAGGCTTAATGTCACCTTACAATACCAAGGTGACGTTAACCCCTTATTACCCCATATGCCACCTGCTACAGGGCACTGGGAAGAGAGAGGCTAAGTGCCAGAATTGGCGCATCTTACAGATGCGCCTTTTCTGGGGTGGCTGGGGGCAGATATTTTTAGCCAGGTGGGCCAATAACCATGGTCCCTCTCTAGGCTATTAATATCTGCCCTCAGTGACTGGCTTTTCCTCTCTGGCAGAGAAAGGTGGGCGGGAGCACTCGCAATTTTATTCTGTGATTTAATTCTTTAATTTAAGGCTATGTGCACATGCTGCGGATTCACCTGCGAGTTTTTCCGTGCGGATCCGCAGGTAAAACCGCAGGTAAAGTGACCTGCGGTTTTCCTGCGGATTAGTCTGCGGTTTTGCCCTGCGGTTTCACACCTCTACTATGTTAAAGGTGTGAAACCGCTGCGGAATCCGCCCAAAGAATTGACATGCTGCGGTTTGTAAACCGCAGCAAAACCGTGCGAAAAAAACCGCAGCATGAGCACAGCGGATTTGATTTGCCATAGGCTAATATGGTACTGTACCATGTCTGCGGAACTGCTACGAAACGCAGCACAATCCGCAACGTGTGCACACAGCCTAACACCTACAGCTACAAATTTTTACACACATACACTAATAACATTAGTAGTCAGGGACATATATAAATTGAAATGATATGCAATGATTTACTGTATGTAAACCATGTCTCATATCCTGTCAGCTTTGCAATTATTTTACAGAAGCCGACAATTGACTTATCGGCTATTCTACTATCTATATCTCTATCAAATATAAAGAGATATATATATGTGTGTGTGTGTCAATGACATATATATACAGTATATACACCTATTCTATATGTATACATGTATTCTATCTTTTGTATTCTAACCTGTCAGTGTGATTTTACTGTTGCCGCATATAAGTCGCCGGCTTTTCAAAGGACATTGGTGCGTGAAAATCGCACAGCACTCGCACCATGCGATTTTTTACTGCACCCATTGACTTCTATTGGGGATGTGATCCATTTTGCGATTACAATCGCAGCAAACAGCAAATTTTTTTCCAGCCCGATCTTGATCTGATCTGGAAAAAAAAACGCAGATGAAGACATCATCATAGATTAACATTGGTACGAATTCAATCCGATTTTTTATCGGATTAAATTCGTCCGATTTCATTGCAAATGAGTATGAGCCCTAACAACATATCTGAAGGGTAATGGCGTTTTTTCGAGACAGGTTCCTTTTATGTTATGTGCTCACAATCAGGAACTACTGCGGGTTTGATGCTGTGTATTTATGCAACGTCCAGCCCCCAGATGTTACAGCCTAGCAGATGGGATTTCTAAAAATCTGAAGACTTGACAAGGAAACGTCCCTCCTGGCCGCAGCATGCCAATTTCTTTTGCGGAGAGAAATTTCCCCAATAGAATGTATTGGGTGCAGTAAACCCGTGTGGTTTAGTGAACACATACGGTTTCACCTGCGTTCAACAGACGGCAGCGACAGACACTGGGAGCAGCAGCGGTGACTCACCAGTGGGCCAAGGGCAGGTTTTCGCATATCATAGTGCACCTGGTGTTAAAGTAACTGAAAAGACGCCACCCCTTTCAGGCTGAGTTCACATGTTGCATTTTTTTCGCGTTTCCGCGAAAAATAAGCATCCCATGCATTCCTATGGGATTCTGCAATGCTGTTGCTAATGCTGCGGTTTTTACCGCGGCGGAATCGCTTCGCGGTAAAAACCGCAGCATGCTCATTAATTTCGCAGAATCGCGGCGATCCCACACCCATAGGAATGCATTGTTCTGCTTACTTCCCGCATGTGGCTGTGCACACCATGCGGAAAGTAAGCAGAACATTTGCGGATGGTACCCACGGTCCGGAGGAGAGGAGACTGTCCTCCGGGCTTTGGGTACCATATCCCTGTAAAAATAGAATTTAAAATAAAAAATATTGTTATTCTCACCTTCCGACGTCCTGCGCAGCCTTCCCGCCTCTCTCCACACTCTCGTTCCCAGTAATCCTTTGCGAAAATGCCCACGAGACGTCGCGCTCCCGCGAGAACGTACGTTATCGTGGGCATTTTCGCAAAGGATTACTGGGAACGGCTGCGCAGGATGTCGGAAGGTAAGAATAACACCATTTTTAATTTTTTTTTACATTCTATCTTTTACTATTGATGCCGCATAGGCGGCCTCAATAGTAAAAAGTTGGTCACACTTGTCAAACACTATGTTTGACGAGTGTGACCAACTTGTCAATCAGTTCTCCAAGCGATGCTACAGATCGCTTGGAAAACGCTAGCATTCTGCAAGCTAAATACGCTTGCAAAATGCTAGTTTTTCCGCGGGAAAATCGCGGGAATTTAAAATGCGATTTTCCCGAGGAATGGAATTCCGGAATTCATGCGGTAATTTCCGCGAGAGTTCCGCTACGTGTGAACTTAGCCTAAATCTTCCAATTACAAAATGAGGATCGGCTCATGGCACATTGCGGGAGGGCCCTCATTCCTCTTGGTATCTGTTATGATCTATGTGATTATTGTTATGCTGTAATGTCTATTGTCTGTACAAGTCCCCTCTGAAATGTAAAGTGCTGCGGAATATGTCGGCGCTATAGAAATAAAATGTATTATTATTATTATTATTATTATCGCACAGCCCCGCCTGGAGAGCAGCCGAGCCCTGCACCCCGCACTGTTCATACATCCTGAAATGCTCTATGTGCAGCACTCCGAGGCCACGCCCCATCGTGAGGTCACTGCAGACATCATCGCTGTGCGACATCTCTGGCGCAGGACTAACGCGTCACCCATGTAAACACGATATGGCGGCTTCCCTGTCAGGTGACAGGAGAGCGGACAGTGAGGAAGGTGGCGCAGCTGCCGCGGACGGCGGAGATTGTCCCAGTGATGAGCGGCGGATCCTGCCGCAGTGCCCGGGGCTTCTGTCTCTCCCCGGGGAAGTCCTGGAGCTCGTCCTGTGCTGCGAGGGCCTGGGCTGCAAGGACATCGTTAGTGTCACCTGTACCTGCCGGCGGCTGCGAGACCTGTGTGCTGCTCGGGGCAAAGTATGGCGGAGGCAGCTGTGTGCCCGGTGAGTGATAGGTCAGTATGATGCGGTATGGAGAGCCCTGCGCCTGTTTCCATGATAGTGGCAGGTGACATGGAGGCGTCTCCTCCTTGCCGGTACCCCTCATGTCCTGATAGCAGTACAGTGCTGGCTGCTGCTCTTCCTGTCAGCGCTAGTATCAGTGCTGTGATGGCTGCTCCAGCGGAAAACACTCATGGCAGTATTGTGATGCTGTGATGGCGGCTGCTCCTACTTGAAGCCCCAATATCCATACGGTGATGGTGCCTGCTCCTCCTGGAAGCCCCCATGTCACTATGGTGATGTTGGCTGCTCTTCCTGAGCGCGCTCAATGTCAGTACGTTGATGTCAGCTGCTCCTCCTGGAAGCCCTTGATGTCAGTAAAGTGATGCTGGCTGCTCTTCCTGAGAGCCCCCATGTCACTACAGTGATTTCGGTTGCTCCTACTCGAAGCCCCAATATCCATACGATGATGGTGCCTTGCTCCTCCTGGAAGCCCTCAATGTCAGTACGGTGATGTCAGCTGCTCCTCTTGGAAGCCTTCAATGTCAGTACAGTGATGTCAGCTGCTCCCACTGGAAGCCACCCCATGTCACTACGGTGAAGTCGGAGCCTCCCATGTCAGTACACTGATATCTGCTGCTCCTCCTGGGAGCCCTCAATGTCAGTACGGTGATGTCAGCTGCTCCTCCTGGGAGCCTTCAATGTCAGTACAGTGATGTCAGCTGCTCCCACTGGAAGCCACCCCATGTCACTACGGTGAAGTCGGAGCCTCCCATGTCAGTACACTGATATCGGCTGCTCCTCCTGGGAGCCCTCCATGTCAGTACGGTGATGTCAGCTGCTCCTCCTGGGAGCCCCCCCATGTCAGTGTGGTGATCTCGGCTGCTCCTCCTGGGAGCCCCCCCATGTCAGTGTGGTGATTTCGGCTGCTCCTCCTGGGAGCCCCCATGTGAGTACAGTGATGTCAGCTGCTTCTCCTGGGAGCCGCCCCCCATGTGAGTGCGGTGATGTCGGCTGCTTCTCCTGGGAGCCGCCCCCCATGTGAGTACGGTGATGTCGGCTGCTTCTCCTGGGAGCCGCCCCCCCATGTGAGTACGGTGATGTCGGCTGCTTCTCCTAGGAGCCGCCCCCCACGTGAGTACGGTGATGTCGGCTGCTTCTCCTGGGAGCCGCCGCCCCCCACGTGAGTACGGTGATGTCGGCTGCTTCTCCTGGGAGCCGCCGCCCCCCACGTGAGTACGGTGATGTCGGCTGCTTCTCCTGGGAGCCGCCGCCCCCCACGTGAGTACGGTGATGTCGGCTGCTTCTCCTGGGAGCCGCCGCCCCCCACGTGAGTACGGTGATGTCGGCTGCTTCTCCTGGGAGCCGCCGCCCCCCATGTGAGTACGGTGATGTCGGCTGCTTCTCCTGGGAGCCGCCGCCCCCCATGTGAGTACGGTGATGTCGGCTGCTTCTCCTGGGAGCCGCCGCCCCCCATGTGAGTACGGTGATGTCGGCTGCTTCTCCTGGGAGCCGCAGCCTCCCATGTGAGTACGGTGATGTCGGCTGCTTCTCCTGGGAGCCGCCGCCCCCCATGTGAGTACGGTGATGTCGGCTGCTTCTCCTGGGAGCCGCCGCCCCCCATGTGAGTACGGTGATGTCGGCTGCTTCTCCTGGGAGCCGCCCCCCCAATGTGAGTACGGTGATGTCGGCTGCTTCTCCTGGGAGCCGCCGCCCCCCATGTGAGTACGGTGATGTCGGCTGCTTCTCCTGGGAGCCGCCCCCCCATGTGAGTACGGTGATGTCGGCTGCTTCTCCTGGGAGCTGCCCCCCCATGTGAGTACGGTGATGTCGGCTGCTTCTCCTGGGAGCCGCCGCCCCCCATGTGAGTACGGTGATGTCGGCTGCTTCTCCTGGGAGCCGCAGCCTCCCATGTGAGTACGGTGATGTCGGCTGCTTCTCCTGGGAGCCGCCGCCCCCCATGTGAGTACGGTGATGTCGGCTGCTTCTCCTGGGAGCCGCAGCCTCCCATGTGAGTACGGTGATGTCGGCTGCTTCTCCTGGGAGCCGCCGCCCCCCCATGTGAGTACGGTGATGTCGGCTGCTTCTCCTGGGAGCCGCCGCCCCCCATGTGAGTACGGTGATGTCGGCTGCTTCTGGGAGCCGCAGCCTCCCATGTGAGTACGGTGATGTCGGCTGCTTCTCCTGGGAGCCGCCGCCCCCCATGTGAGTACGGTGATGTCGGCTGCTTCTCCTGGGAGCCGCCCCCCATGTGAGTACGGTGATGTCGGCTGCTTCTCCTGGGAGCCGCCCCCCCAATGTGAGTACGGTGATGTCGGCTGCTTCTCCTGGGAGCCGCCCCCCCAATGTGAGTACGGTGATGTCGGCTGCTTCTCCTGGGAGCCGCCCCCCCAATGTGAGTACGGTGATGTCGGCTGCTTCTCCTGGGAGCCGCCGCCCCCCATGTGAGTACGGTGATGTCGGCTGCTTCTCCTGGGAGCCGCCCCCCCATGTGAGTACGGTGATGTCGGCTGCTTCTCCTGGGAGCCGCCCCCCCATGTGAGTACGGTGATGTCGGCTGCTTCTCCTGGGAGCCGCCCCCCCATGTGAGTACGGTGATGTCGGCTGCTTCTCCTGGGAGTCCACCCATGTGAGTACGGTGATGTCGGCTGCTTCTCCTGGGAGCCCACCCATGTGAGTACGGTGATGTCGGCTGCTTCTCCTGGGAGCCCACCCATGTGAGTACGGTGATGTCGGCTGCTTCTCCTGGGAGCCCACTCATGTGAGTACGGTGATGTCGGCTACTCCTCCTGGCAGCCCCCCCCCCCATGTCAGTACAGTGATGTCGGCTGCTCCTCGTGGGAGCCCCCCCCATGTCAGTGCGGTGATGTTGGCTGCGCCTCCTGGAAATAATGTGGGTGGTCCAGAGCACCTTTCCTCTGTCAATATGGCCACCCAGGTACTCCTCTGCTTCACAGATTGGCATCACTGGATGGACAGATTGACAGATGAATGACTGGTGTTCCGGACCACCCACAGTGCACCAGCAACCTGAATTGAAAAACAAGAAGAAGCCTACACATTTTGTACTTACAGGAGCAGATAACAGGAGACAGGCCCATACACCAGGAGACATGGAAGGGGGGGCTGTACGCGGGCAATAACCCAGCAGCAGGACCTCTACCTCCTCCTTTGTGCAAGGAGGAGCAGTGCCAGGGCCTGCAAAATTGCCTCCAGCAGGCCACTAACATCCATGTGTCTGCTCAAACTGTCAGAAACAGACTCCATGAGGGTGATATGAGGATCCGACGCCCACAGATGGGGGTTGTGCTTACAGCCCAACACTGTGCAGGGCGATTGGCATTTGCCAAAGAACACCAAGATTGGCAGATTTGACATTGGAGCCCTGTGTTCTTCACTGATGAGAGCATGTTCACAATGAGCACATGTGACAGACGTGGCAGAGGCTGGAGATGACATGGAGAACATTCTGCTGTCTGCAACATTCACCAGCATGACAGGTTTGGCAGTGGGTCAATAATGGTGTGGGGAGGCATTTCTTTGGCGAGCCGCACAGCCTTCCAAATGTGCTAGCCAGAGGTGCCCTGACTGCCATTAGGTAGTGGAATGAGATCCTCAGACCCATTATGAGACCATATGCAGGTTCACTGGGCCCTGAGTTCCTTCTGATGCATGACAATGCTAGGCCTTATGTGGCCGAAGTGTGTCAGCAGTTCCTTGCATGACGATTGACAAAAGCGGTGATGAACTGTGCTGCCCGTTCCCCAGACCTAAATCCAATCAACCACCTCTGGGACATCATGTCTTGTTCCATCCATCATCGTCATGTTGCACCACAGACTGTCCAGGAGTTGACTGGATTAAACCAGGTCTGGGATGAGATCCTCAGGAAAATATCCACCACCTCATCAGGAGCTTGCCCAGGTGTTGTAGGGAGGTCATACAGGCACCTGGAGGCCACACACACTACTGAGCATCTTTTCCTTGTATTGAGGCATTTCCACTGAAGTTGGATCAATCTGTAATATGATTTCCCACTTTGATTTTGAGTATCATTCCAAATCCAGACCCCAGTGGGATATTAATTTTGATTTACATAGATTATTTTTGTTCTCTACACATTCCACTATATAGTGAATAAAGATTTGCAACTGGAATATTTCAATCAGTGATGTGTAGGATGTGGCATTTTAGTGTTCCCTTTATTTTTTTGAGAAGTATATATATTCTGGATGGTGCTCTTATGTGGGGTTCTACAGTTGACACAGTTATGGGGTTATCTATGTTTGATGCATTATGTGAAGATCTGAGGTTGTGGCTTGTAATGATCCACTTAGCTGGTTAACGATGCAACTTTGTTTTATTCCTCACATCCATGGTTTTACCATAAATCCAGGTAAATGGCCAAAATACATTGCCCCCAGTCCACAAGATCCCTGTGCCAGGCAATACTCGCTGTCTCCTGACTTTTGATTGGCTCACAGATTTCGTATCTTCTGCCATTATAGTCTGTAATCACTGTCCAGGCACCTCCAGACAAATAACACAACCAACGTCCATGTATCCAGCAGGGCTGTGGAGTCAGTAAGCCAAACCTGCGACTCCGACTCCTCAATTTCCCTTACACCGACTCCACGACTCCGACTCCCACACATATTGCTTATATTTGAGTGAAAAATTTATTGTAGTACAATGTGAACCTCAGACATTTAATCATTTTTATGATCCAATAATCAAGATATTTAGATAGAACAGAATATATATTGGTGTACTACCCGGTTTTCATTCTTTTTGGTACAGATACAATAGGGATAGACAGATATGGATAAATGGATAGATAGAACAGATTTCTAATCTGCTTTTGCTATTGAAAACATTATCTATGAGCTCAAAAACCTTTCAGGTGATGCGGTTTTTTAAAAAGATGATCAGCTTTTGCAGCTGAAAAACGTATCCTCAAAAAACACAGGAAAAACGCTGTGTGTGAATGTAGCCTTAGATCAGGAATAGAACAGCCATTTATAGGACATTTCATAACTTTCCCAAACTCCTATGAAAAAATATTCAGCACATCCTGCATTGAATTACTGTACCCAATTTATTATATATTTTAGGAGTCGGAGTCGCTCCATTTTATACCGACTCCAACTCCGACTCCACCAAAATGAGCACCGACTCCGACTCCACGACTCCGACTCCACAGCCCTGGTATCCAGGACCAATAATCCTTAAGGGCCTGTCACACTAAGCGATATCGCTAGCAATATCGCTTTAATGTCACTGGTTTTTGTGACTTGGCAGCGATATCGCTATGTCTGATACTTACCTCCGACCGGCTCCCCCGCTGGTTATCGCTGATCGTGCAAGAACGGCCTGGGCCGTTTCTCGTCGTCAGCTTCCTGCTGGGCTTCCTGTGGCGACGAGCGACGCATGGACGGGAGGACGTCAGGATCGCCTCGTCTGACAGGTAAGTAACGACCCTCGACCCCCTGCTATGTCACTGGTGAGATCTGCCTGTGTGGCAGCTCACTAGCGACCACTTAGCGATTAACCAGCGATCCTTACCACGTCATATCATTTGTCGGGATCGCTGGTGCATCGCTAAGTGTGACAGTACCTTTAGGGAAGTTTGTGAAATCCAGATGACAAATCCCTCAACTGTAGCAGGGGAATACCGATCTCCAAAACTCAATAGGCCATCTGTCTATGGCTCCAGGACCTCAGCCTAGATCCACTCCAACAACTACCCAACTAAACATGTGGCTTCTTTTTCTCCCTCCCACTTAAACATTTGCTTTTAGCTCAAAGAATGAAGAATCTTCCATAAATCCCTCATCTGCGAGACCCCCTGTAGTGACAGCTTCCCTGGGTCTACTATCCCCATGCACACAATGGGCCTATTGCTGGGAGCACCATGGCTTGAGACCCTGAGATGCTGATTAGATTAATAGAATGATTTCTTTACATTTAAGTTTTAGCAATCTCCTGTCTGCCTTTAGGTGTACATAAGATCCAGCCTGCTTGTCTTCCTCTGCTTCTTGAGGCTGAACTGATGAGCAAGCAAATCCCTAACAAAACAGCAAGCTAATCTCTAATAAAACACAACAATATCGACACAACCGGTGCTCTGTGCTGGAAAAAGACTGCATCCCGTAGAGCTGTGGACTCCGCTCTACGTGCATTGGTCCAATAATCCGTGGCCAGCTCCTCAAACATTACATTCGGGATATCTGTGGCTGATGCTCTGATAAGGGCACATGATTGTTGATTATAATTGTTATAATGCAGTTTTTGGCAAAAAGGGGTATTTCTTCCTTGATACTAATCGATAACAATAATAAGCCTTTCTATCCTGGTATGTAACTTCACTATTAATAATTGGGAGCACACCCCTACTATAGTTATTTAGACCGGAAGACTAACAAAAAGCGAGTCATGGGTCAGTGAAATGTGTGTCTGATTGAGAGCAGAACCTACCTATACTTAGGGCACTCCAAACCCTTGGTCCTGTAGATGATAGGACCGCAGTGCAGACTGCTGTCAGGAGATATAGAAGAGAGCAGGATACATAAACTGATAAAGGCCCTTTCCGGACCATCCCTCCACTGGCTGTTACACTGCAGGGAGCAACACTGTGAATGGAGCTTAGAACTCTGATAAATCGCTATTTGCACAGCAGAAAGCTCCTTCCAGGAATATTTCTTCAGCCATACTGCCAAAACAGAAGCAGCTAAGCGGACAGTCCAGACAGAGAGGGAGACAAATAAGAAGTCTCTGAAGAATTGCATCCACTGCACACCAGCGTGCGATCCATCATGAGCGCCTTTCCCAGGCGCCGAACTGGTACACGGCAGCTGACCTGATACAGAAAAATACAAGATCTCTCTCTCTGAAGATGTCCTGCATAGCACGTAAATCCCTGCTGCCTGGGAAAACAAGAGAAACCTTGCTTGCTTTAAAGGTACCTGCACAGTATAAGACACACTGAAATTTTACCCTTTTTATGAGGCTAAAAACTGCGTGTGGTTTTAGTTAATTATTAAAGAGAAGCTGTCGTGTCTACTTTTGTAAATTCTTGTGTACTCCATGCAATTGTAATCATTTAGGTTAAGACCACATATGCCGAAACTCCACAAACCCCAGTTGGCCAACTGCCCCTTTGTGGTCCTACCCTTATACATACATTTCCTGGAACATCACATGTTATACATTAATTCATTGAAATGTTTTTACGCTTAATCTTTAACATAATAATGGGCTCAGGCAGATGAAAAAAATAAAGTCTCAACACCTCCTGGAACGCACGACTCCTCCATACTCAGCATTGCGTCCCCTGCCAGTCTCCTAGCACCAGCATCCGGCGGTGGCTGCATCGATCATGTAGCACCCGCCAAATTTTGATGCCAGGAGATCAGGGGGGTGAAAGGATGAGTACATTGTATATTTTTTTTCACCTTGGCCTATCAATGAGGGGTTGTCAAATAGAGGTCAACCATTAATCAAAATAACATCTCCAAACTATTCAACAGCCATGGCATCCACTCATATATATTTGTTTCTTTGGAGACTCTCAGGATACTTAACTAATAGTATTTCTCTTTTTCAGATGGCCGTCTATTATGAAATATTACAACCATTTGGACAATCTGGACTGGCTGGAAGAGTACAAGACAAGACATAGGGCTGGCATAGAGGCACATAGAATAGTGGCTGCATTCTCGAAAGCGCTCATCGTCGAACATGTATGTTGCTTTACATCATTCACAGCTTTACATCATTCATACAGCTATTTATATGCATTCTATTTAATAAGTAAATCTTTTCTTGGCATATGCTTGTTTAGTAGAGGTGTTGTTTCAGTAATTGTCCCCCTCCTGTGCCAGACAACCACTGCTAAACAGTTGGGAAGGTGGCAATGGCCTTCTCGGTCTATCAGCTACAGAGTTGTTTCACCTCTAAAAAAAAAAAAAACATCCCTAAAAACAAGTGTGTATTAGAGTTGAGCGACTTTGGCCGGATCGGGTTTCATGAAACAAAATTTGTTTCAGATGAAACTGGCCCGACTAGGGCAAAACAAGTCGGAGTTTCGTCTGAAACCTGACCCCAATGCAAGTCAATGGGAAATAAAATTCGGCATTGAGCGGATGATATTCATCCACTCAATGGAGACTTTTATTCCCATTGACTTGCATTGGGGTCGGGTTTCGGACGAAACTCCGACTTTTTTTGCCCTAGTCGGACTAGTTTCATCTGAAACAAATTTTGTTTCATGAAACCCAATCCGGCCAAAGTCGCTCAACTCTAGTGTGTATGTATATTACTTTGGAAGGGTAACTGTACTTTCAAGTGACTTTTCAGACTAAGCTGTCGTGCGGGTACATGAGGAATAACACTATCTCATAATGAACTAGCATTCTGTACTTTCATAAGTTTTTCTCTCTACAGGATCTATCTCTTAGGTTACATTCACACACCCCTGTGACAGGTCCTTGTGCTGTCTATCTTTTTTTTCTTGGACAGAACACTGACCAATAGTTTTATTGATCCACACACGTCAGTTTTAAAACCAGATCCATGTGTCCAGTCTGTGCCCTATTAGATCCAATTTTATGGTTTCAACTGTAAAGTCTATGGGGATCCAGATGAATCACAGAAGACATACCTTGTACTTTACCGTTATGAGTTTCATCCAGTTTTGACTGATACATTGTTAAAAAAAAAGTTCTCACAGTACTTAGCTTTAAAGGGAATCAATCACTGGGCTTTTGCTACCCCTTATGAGAGCAGCATGATGTAAGAGCAGAGTCCAGTGATTGTCACTTACTGGGCTGCTTGCTGTCATTTTGTTACAATCACTGTCTTCTGCAGATCTAGCAGTTCTGAATGCTGAGCTCTGTGTAACACGCCCACACCACTGATTGACCGCTTTCAGTGAACACTGTACATGGGTAGAAAGCAGCCAATCCGTGGTGGGGGCGGGGTTATACAAAGCTCATGAATATGCTTGACTACCTGGCAACCAGTTTACTAGTCCTCTAATGATATTCTAGTGCTGATAAATTAGTGATTTTATCAAAACTATACAAAACAGCCCACTAAGTGACACATTGCGGGAATCTGGTTTTCTGTCTCTACATTATGCAACTCAGATTGGGTGGCAAACCTGGTGATAGATTTCCTTCTTAAAAACAGATGAGAAAACAAATGGATGCCAACTACATGAGAAAATAGTCAGTTTTTCAGAGTGAAAATTCATACGGATGTGTGAGTATAGCCTAAATTTGTAATTGACCCCTGAGCTGGTGGGAGGTAAATAGCTGATGTGATGATCCCATACAGAAGAATTTCTATGCTTCATTGTTTAGATATCTCACAGAAAAAGGTATCAAGCGCATGGAGGGCAATAAACCACAGTACTGAGCAGTGGATGTGAATCCAGCTCTGGGATGCAGTATGCTCAATCTTTCTGTCTCCCTCTGCCTGTTTCCTCACTCTTTTCACCTCCTTTTGCTCTCTATAGAGTGTAATAGGATGTGTTACCTGACATCTCACTGTGCTGGCAATGCCAGGGGAGTTGCGCTGCTGTGTCCGAATAAATTAGTGAGTTCAAGGGATTGGAAAGAAATGGATCATAAGTGGTGAAAGGAGTATATTTCTGTGATGAGGTCTATCACAATGTTTCTTGTATATGCCTGTTGTATTGATTTATGCAAAAAAAATGTTGAAATTACAGTTCACATTTGAGAAAATAACAGAAATCGGCAACTAGAAGAAAATAATAAACCGCAGCTTATACAAGTTGTACTTGTTTTCTCCTTATTTAGCGTATGGCGTGTGAAGGCTTTAATGACCTCGACACGTCGGGTTACTCCGTACATTTCATTGAAGATGAGCTGTTGTCAATCCTCAAAGCTGAGAGTGGGTAAGGCTGCAATGTTTGTGCTTTGTTTAGCAGTTCGTTCTTGTTTTTGTTTTATTGCGTTGCTTGGCATATATTTTGACTGCAGGGCTGATGGTTGCTGTGAGATTTGGTCACTGCTTATTAGATTGCCATTGTAGCCACTTTCAGGAGTGTAACATACTTCACTTTTTTTGTGAAAAAATTGATCCAGAGTTACAGCCACTGGTGTTTCCCTTCTGAGTAATTTCCTGTCCTCGGGTCTATGTCAAAATGAATCCATCTCTAGTTACAGACGAGACTGATGCTGCTCCAGACTGACACATACAGAACCTCCTGCTGCACACCGCCTCTGCACAGGGAACTGCTCTGCTGTCATCATGTGTAATCTGACTGGCTTCTGGTTCTTTCAGTCAATCACCTTCTGTATGTAATAGTCTGCCAAGGCAGTCAGCACGAGGCTCTGAGTGCAGAGATTGGTTGCAGCGGTTAGGTGCTGTAGTTATGATGTCGCCACTATAGCCTGTCAGCAAAGACTAGGGGTAGTGCTTAAAACAGTGTTGAGAGAGGAAAGCTCTGTTTGTTATTTTAACCTCGGCAAGACTGTAAAGAAATTCATAGAAAACACCTTTTGAAAAGTAAGTTATTGTATTTTTTTTTCTCTTAAATCAATAGTCTTTACACAAATAAGAAACTGTAATATATCTTATTACTAAAATCCTCTTCTTTCTGCTCCTAAACTGAACTTTCATTCTCAAAATTTTCAATTTATGGGTAATATCTGACCTTCCCATTGCTGAGATAGGAGATGGCAGTTGGTGCGTGTGACATTCTACGAAGAACTGGAACTGTTATTTCAGTAGAACTTGCAGGCGAATGTCTGTGTCGGCCTCTTGCTCCCCCTCCATAAAATTTTAAAAGCGACGACTGTCCTCTCCTACCTCAGTAATGCGAAACTCTGTTTTCACGGAATTCAGGTTTTTTACCCATGAATTGAAAATAAAAGCTCCATTCAGAAGGTGAAATAAGCAGATATCTCTGATAAGATATGTCACAAAGTTGCTTATTTTCATACAGTTGTGGCCAAAAGTATTGACACCCCTGCAATTCTGTCAGATAATACTCAGTTTCTTCCTGGAAATGATTGCGCAAACAAATTCTTTGGTATTATCTTCATTTAATTTGTCTTAAATGAAAAAACACAAAAAGAATTGTCCTAAAGCCAAATTGGATATAATTCCACACCAAACATAAAAAAGAGGGTGGACAAAAGTATTGGCACTGTTCGAAAAATCATGTGATGCTTCTCTAATTTGTGTAATTAACAGCACCTGTAACTTACCTGTGGCACCTAACAGGTGTTGGCAATAACTAAATCACACTTGCAGCCAGTTGACATGGATTAAAGTTGACTCAACCTCTGTCCTGTGTCCTTGTGTGTACCACATTGAGCATGGAGAAAAGAAAGAAGACCAAAGAACTGTCTGAGGACTTGAGAAACCAAATTGTGAGGAAGCATGAGCAATCTCAAGGCTACAAGTCCATCTCCAAAGACCTGAATGTTCCTGTATCTACCGTGCTCAGTGTCATCAAGAAGTTTAAAGCCCATGGCACTGTGGCTAACCTCCCTAGATGTGGACGGAAAAGAAAAATTGACAAGAGATTTCAACGCAAGATTGTGCGGATGTTGGATAAAGAACCTCGACTAACATCCAAACAAGTTCAAGCTGCCCTGCAGTCCGAGGGTACAACAGTGTCAACCCGTACTATCCGTCGGCGTCTGAATGAAAAGGGACTGTATGGTAGGAGACCCAGGAAGACCCCACTTCTTACCCCGAGACACAAAAAATCCAGGCTGGAGTTTGCCAAAACTTACCTGAAAAAGCCTAAAACGTTTTGGAAGAATGTTCTCTGGTCAGATGAGACAAAAGTAGAGCTTTTTGGGCAAAGGCATCAACATAGAGTTAACAGGAGAAAAAAAAGAGGCATTCAAAGAAAAAAAACACGGTCCCTACAGTCAAACATGGCAGAGGTTCCCTGATGTTTTGGGGTTGCTTTGCTGCCTCTGGCACTGGACTGCTTGACCGTGTGCATGGCATTATGAAGTCTGAAGACTACCAACAAATTTTGCAGCATAATGTAGGGCCCAGTGTGAGAAAGCTGGGTCTCCCTCAGAGGTCATGGGTCTTCCAGCATGACAATGACCCAAAACACACTTCAAAAAGCACTAGAAAATGGTTTGAGAGAAAGCACTGGAGACTTCTAAGGTGGCCAGCAATGCGTCCAGACCTGAATCCCATAGAACACCTGTGGAGAGATCTAAAAATGGCAGTTTGGAGAAGGCACCCTTCAAATATCAGGGACCTGGAGCAGTTTGCCAAAGAAGAATGGTCTAAAATTCCAGCAGAGCATTGTAAGAAACTCATTGATGGTTACCGGAAGCGGTTGGTGGCAGTTATTTTGGCTAAAGGTTGCGCAACCAAGTATTAGGCCTGTTTCACACTTCCGTTTTTGTGTCCGCCAAACGGATCCGTTTCCGTTTTTTTGACGGAAACTGATGCAAACGGATCCGTTTTTTTAAAAACGGATCCGTTTTTTTGACGGATCCGCGGTAACCGTAATGGAAGTCTATGGGACAAAAAAAACGGATCCTGCAAAAAATGGCGGATCCGTTTTTTTACGGAAAACAACGGATTTTGACGGATTTGAAAAAACGGAAGTGTGAAACAGGCCTTAGGCTGAGGGTGCCAATACTTTTGTCTGGCCCATTTTTGGAGTTTTGTGTGAAATGATCAATGTTTGGTTTTTGCTTCATTCTCTTTTGTTTTTTCCATTTAAGACAAATTAAATGACGATAATAATACCAAAGAATTTGTGTTTGCAATCATTTTCAGAAAGAAACTGAGTATTATCTGACAAAATTGCAGGGGTGTCAATACTTTTGGCCACAACTGTATGTACTATTGGGTTATTAAATAAAACATAAACGTCGATTACTCATTGGGCTGGCCACTAATTTACAAGACTTTTTCTTGTGATTGAACTGTTACCTATGAGCTCTCTTGTAAATACCTTGCTTTCTAAGATCCTTCTGTAACATGATACTCCCCTGGTCCGTAATCTGGGGCTGAAAATCTTTTGGCATCCTGTGATGTCATTTAATTTCTCCATAAGTTCCTGGCTCTGGAACCTGATGAGTGGATGGGGCTCCATTCAGCAGAGCTCACACTGGTCCTGGGCATGCTGCTGCAGACACTGCCCTGCCTCCAGAGCTTTCCCTGCTATCTGTACGTATACAGCATAGCGTGCATACATTTATGCAGACACTGCCCTAAAGCCTATGTAATAAATATATTTATTATTATAATTTTCATCCATCCCATTAAAGTAGAACATGATGAGTCATTGAGGCGGGAACAGGGAGTCTTTATTGCAAGTGCTTGTGTTCTGGTGCTTTGTGTTACTTCTATGCACAATATCAGTGACTTGCCTGCAGCAGTGTCCTGGACCAGACATGCTGAAGCAGGGGGAGGAGTGTAGGTTGTGTTACAGGGGGTGGTGCTCACTGCTGGCTTGCAGCCCAGCACAAAGAATGATGGGAAATGTAGTCAGAAAGGAATTGCTGATTCTGGAGATGAAGTAGTGGCTGTGAAAGCAGAGCTGATTCCAGGGCATAGGAAAGGTATGAAACATAAAATATTTACAGGCAAGGTCTATGGAGATCTCCAGGGTTATTATCCTTAGGCATTAGTGGCAAAAACAGTAAATGAGTCAGAGTAGCGGATAACCAATTTAAAGGGAACATGTCCCCAGGGTTTCCTAGTATAAACTATGGCCATCACCTTCACAATATTCTAGGAAGATGTATGTGTGTGCACCCTCTGCATAGCCCAAAAATATTTTTTTTCACAATGGCCCCATATGGCGCTGTCCATTCCGATTGGCATCTCTGGTCTTGTTCCTGTGTTTCCTGTATTAGCACAAATGCCATCCTCCTGCTTGCTTCATGTGGGTGGCGCTTCTTATACCATTCCCAGTGACCCACAAATATGCTCTTGCGCAGACAAACTTCGGCAGAGCAAAGTACTGTAGTGCTCATGCGCTGGCTTTTACTTCCAGATCATTGGCACTTTCTGACCTCTCCTGTTGCAGGCGCATTAATGTACTTGCCCTGCTGAGGACAGAGCAAAGTACTCCTGCACAGCGCGATTGGAAGGCACTGTGTGATTGATGTAGAATGCACCATCCAGATGGAGCGGAGCAGGAGGAATGCATCAAATCAAGATCAGAGACGCCTATCGGACCTGACCACACCGTACGGGTGGATAATCTGTGTTTTGGGAGCTATGCAGAGGGGGTTGGGGGCTCATATACATCTTCCTAGAATACTGTATAACAGGTGGTGGCAGTATTTTACATTGAGAGAACTTGGTGACCGGTTCCCTTTAAATTAACCAGTAGTTCAGAAAGGCAAGTTAATGACCACTATGACAACTGATACTTGGGAAGAAGATTGTACTTTTACAATAATAGGCCTTGTGTGTGAATAATAAATCTTCTAATCTGTTTGAGATCATGATAGCCCTACAATTTTACATGTTCTCTGCCACTGAAAATAATATATGAAAGAGCAGAGTATGGGCAGGAAACAGAGCCCTGAATAATTGCAGCGCCATCATTGCTCATAGCTAGTGCTCCTCACATTGATCTTTTTTATTATTATGGAAGGACCTTTATATTAGAAGAACAGATCCAGTGTCCCCCAGTCAGGGCTCCCGCTCTGTCTCCTTTGCTTCTTCCGCTCTTACATGGCCGTTTTCAGTGGCACTGTTGTGCCAGAATGTATATTTTTACCAGTGGGAGTGAACCCACCAATATACCATGGTCCAGATATACTGCTGATAGGTGTAAGATTTCCTGTATTTTACATCCTCAAATAGATTTCTGTCTTTAGGAAATGTTTGACCCAAAAGTATTGTGCAAAGAAAATCCTTTATTTTATGCGCCAAGAGGCAACAATATGCAAATTAAAGAGCTTTCTGCAGAGGCCTGTGGAGCAGCAAGACATCATGGAAGGTTTGTCACTGAGTATTCTTTGTGCCGAAAATACACGTAAAATTATACATTATGGCCCCCGATACATTTATGAATTTTGTTCAGATTTTTTTTAGTTTAGTGGTAGGGGGGAGAAAATTGGAAATTTTGAAGAAAGAAAAAATATATATTTTATTGCTGCCCTTTTCCGAGACTCATAACACTGGTGTTTCGGTCGATGGAGCTGTGTGAGAAGTTATTTTTTGGTACACCAAGACAATGTTTTTATTGATACCATTTTGGGATAGATATGACATTCTGATCTCTTCTATACCATTGTTTTTAGTATTGCAGTGACCAAAAAAAAATCCCAATTTTGCATTTTTTTCTCTGTTTATGGTGTTTAATTGGAGGACTTGAACCTGTAATCGTCTGATCACTTGTGATATATACAGCCCCCTATTACACCCGTCCACAGGCTGGATTTCAAGGGAGCTCTGTAATGACAGGCACGAAGGTCTTCAGCAAAATCCCGGCTGTCAAAGCAACCCATTGGCGCCCTGCAATAGAATGATGCGCTCGGGCTGTAATGAGTTTTGACAGCAGGATATAGCAGATTAGCAGTCGCGGATGGATCTCTGCTCCACCTCCGGCTATTAGAGGCCGGTCTTAACTGGCTTTAACACACAGTTATTACCTACTGGGTATGGGTCAAGCTACTAACGTGCGCCGTACATGTACTGCAGTTGTTTGTAAGGGGTTAAGACTGGCAGACAAAGCCAATATGAATTGGGGCCTATGTGTATGCCCGTCTTCAGATCACTGTGGGTATACTAGATAAGCCTAAGCTCCTGTGTTTTGTCTTCTTCCAGGGGCAGTTCTTATCGACCAGTATTGTAATCCCCTAGACGATGTCAACATTGAAAATATTCAAGCAGAAATTGAAAGTATTTCAAGAAGAGTGAAAGTTTACTTGAGCGCCAAAAACAGCAGACATCCAAGCCTGTCCCAGCAGTCAGGTTTGTAGAAATATCTGTTACGGCCTCTTTCACACTTCAGTTTTTTGTGTCAGTTAAAATCCGCCAAAAAGGCGGACAAGCGGATCCGTTCTTAACTGATGTGAACGGATGCCACAGGATCCGTTTTTTGACGGATCCGCAAAATGAGGAAATTTAAAGGAACCGCTGGCCGGGAAGGGGAAGGGGGGGAGAGAGAGAGAGAGAATGAGAATATTTTTTGTCCGGCACCCAGACAGAATTTCGGGTTAAATCAGTGTCTGGAGGATCCGCCGGCCAAAAAAACACGTTGCAAGCTCCGTTTGGAGATCTTTGAGGATGTTGACGGACAGCAACATTATGGCGGATCTGCACAAAAACGGATGCAACAGACGGCAATCAGTCAAGATCCGCCAATAATGAAAGTCAATGGGGAAAAAAACGGATCCGCAAAAAAAAATTGCGGATCCGTTTTTTTTTTTAAAACCTGGCGGATTTTGACTGATTGTAAAAAACGGAAGTGTGAAAGAGGCCTACCCAGTAATACAAAATACTTAGAAATTGTAGCCAGTTACATTGTCCATTGAAAATGTTCTTCTTTGTAAAAGCCTTTTTGATGTGGGAAGTATTGGATAGTCTTGTAAATCAAGGGGTCTTAATTATGTTTTCATTCCTCCTAGCATTCCATCTTGTTTGACTGTTTCATGGGATCTAAGCGTAATGTTTTTCATTGTGGCGAGTGGCACGCCAATGTGAAGAGGCTTATAAGCCATGCATTGCTCCTCTGGGCAATTAAATATGCAAACTGCCTCTTCAGAGAGGAAGAGGGCTGGAACTTTAGTGCCACCTATTGGAAGTAGCAATCCTAAAAGTCATTCCGAATTACTACTTCTAATAGGTGGCCCTAGCGTTCTAGTCCTCTTCAGTGTGCATATTCTTTACCATAAGATACAATGAAGGCTGTTTATGTCTTAATTGTGCATGTAACTTTGCATTACTGTTACTGCAGGTGACTCCTCACACATTGAGGATCTAGACTTACAAGGACAGGCTCTGGATGCTTTGAATCATGTGCTCTTTACTGAAATGAAATTTAAAGGCAATGTGGCTGACTTCTATAACCCTCTGAATTCATATATGCATCAGGTAGGTTTGTGAGGAGCTTTGCACCACTAATTGCTCATTCTCTTGTTCTGTAATATTTGTTTCTCTTTACATTGATTCATTTTTATATCATTTTACAATTTATTCTACTCTTAATTGTCATCAGCATAAAAAAAAATATAGCTTCATATTATGGAGAAGCATTTCACCTCCAGTGGTTCAATCTGACATACAGCAGGCATGTACCAAGGACAACATCTGCAATGAGTTTGTATGTTCTCCCCGTGTTTGCGTGGGTTTCCTCCCCCACTCAAAAAACATACTGATAGGGAATTCAGCGATGGACAGCGATGATAATGTGTGCAAATTGTAAAGAGCTGCAGATGTTAGTGCTATGTAAAAATAAAGATTATTATTGTAGTATTACATAGTACTTATTCTTATAACGCTTGGCACCCAAAGAGGGATCTTCAGTGTGGGGGACACTCTTTTATGATCTATATTTGCTCTAATCAGACATTTGGATAGGAACATCTTATAAAGTGTTGACCTGCTGACCTATTTCACTAAATCAAATTTTCTTCACTGCAAGTAAGGAGTGCCATGGGCTTTCCTATATTGTTGGCATATCCATCCTACCACTGAGCACCACTATCACCCCGAGTGTCGACCAGAAACATCAGCATGTATGGAGCAGAGCTCATGCAATGGTAGATAAGCAGCGGATTTTCACAAAACCCAGTACAATGCTAGTGAATATGCACAATAAACCTGTGAAACTTTTAAGAGGGTTGTTTAGGCCAATACTATTATTAGGTAGCGCTCTTCATGGTAGGATGATGTGGACATTGCTAATATTGCCATTACTTCTCTATACTTCAGACATAAGCAGTGACTGAGCCATATCTTCTGTGTAAAGGAATGTAATTAGTAACTGCATTGGCTTCTGCATAGTCTCTAACCTTCTGTTCCTATTTGTTTTCTAGGTTCTGATCAATAAGACTGGCATTCCTATCAGTCTTTCTGTGTTATATCTTACTCTGGCTGAACGTTTGGGAGTGCGTTTGGAGCCAGTAAATTTTCCTCATCACTTCATGCTCCGCTGGTGCCAAGGTGGCCTGGGGTAAGCAATAACTGCCTTGGATGAAACTGGACACAAGATATCTTATACTCTGATTTTTCTCCTTCGCTTCATTGGGAGACACAGATACTGTGGGTGTATGCTTCTGCCGCTAGGAGGCTGACACTAAGTGAAAAGAAGAGGTTAGCTCCTCCTCCGTTGTATACACCCTTGCCCCTATTGCGGGCGGAACTCAGTTTTTTGCTTAGTGTCCATGGAGGCACACACGTCTGGTTTTGCGCCAGACTTTTTCTTTTTTTTTTTTCCTTTTTCCATGAAGATGAGACAGCGGCAACGGATCCTATTGAAAGGGTCCGATCTCCCCAAACCATCAACGGGCGAGCACGTGTTGAGTATCGTCTCCACGTATCCACTCCCGCACCGTGGGACATATCTGGGCCGTTTTCCCCAGACCTTTTTTTATTTTATTTTCACCGTCTATGAAGATGAGACAGGGGCAACAGATCCTATTGAAAGGGTCCGATTTCCCCAAACCATCAACGGGTGAGCACGTGCGAGTGTCCCTCCACGTATCCTCTTCCGCGACGTGGGACACAATGCTTGACTTAGCCCTGACCACCCCTAGGTATTGAAACCATGGGCTGTACAGAGGCGCAAGACTAGTCCGTGCGGCCTCCACTGCTCCACCAATGCTTAGACTGCGGGGCTGCAAGGCGGCGGACGATCCCTCTCCTCACCCCCTGAAGGGGTTAGATGGAGCTAGGGTGCCTGCACCGTTTTATTTTGTCAAGGCCCCCTCACATACCTGAGCTGGGAAGCTGAAGAGGATCGTCAGCGAGGGGAGGGCTCCTGCGGCAAAGATCCGGGGCTGGAGCCCTTACCTGTCAGATGCCACCGGCCAGTGGCTGCAGAGCGGTGCGGAGAAGCCCGCGCCAGTAAGCAGCACCATTTTTTTGTGGCACCATGGAGTCGCTCCCCCCCCGTCGCGGTCAGGGGATGAATTGAGGCTGCGGCTTTAGCCCAAGCTAGGCCGCGACCGGAAGTTCCGCCTCCGGGCCGCACGGCACTTCCGGCGGCACGCCCCCCAGGCCTGGGCGGCGGGGGGATAAATTTAGTCCCCAGCTTCGGAGCGCGGCTAGGCCGCAGACCCGGAAGTACCGCCCCTGGACCGGTTTATATGCTGGCGGTCCGCCCCACAGCTGGTGGCGCCCAATTTTTGTGCGGAGGCGTCCAGGAACGGGGGGGGGGGCACAGGACTGGGGTAAGTGCTGCCCGGGAGACCACAGGGAAAACGAGGTGCTACTCCTTCCCCCTATCCCCAGCACCAGACAGATACAGCATGTCCGAAGAAACAGCATGCATCTCTTGTCGGGCTCCGTTTCCGCGGGCGCAGAGCAAGCGATTATGCAAAGCCGGCGACTCCAAATGCGCCCAGAAGCCCTCCCCTGCGACCGAACCCACAATGCTGGTGTGGGCAGACCGCAGAGGACAAGGCTCGGGATTCCCGCTGTGCAGCGCCCGGAACCCGACGCCTAACAGAACCTCAGTGTCCGTCCTCCCCTGCGACTGCGACCAATGTGCCAAGCCCCCCAGAGTGGGCCCTATCACTGTCACAGTTCATGCAATTGGAGGATTTTTTCCTCTGTTCTGTGGTTTTCATGTTAGAGTAGGACTGGCAAGTGTAAGGAACTTTGACGTTAGTTTGCCAGCTTACGTATTATGGCCATAATATTAACCAATAGTTGATATGTTTTTGTGCACTTTTTATCTTTTCAGGGTGCAGTTGGGCCCAAATGGTTCTGTAAACTGTGGCCTCTGTTCACACGGGATGCATTCTAATTAGCACTGGGCAGCCCCCCTATATGGTGTTACTAAGAGGCTGTGAACCATATGCTCTGCATTCCCTGTGTGAACATTGCCACATACGGATTTTTTTTTTTTTTTTGCATTGGTGTGCCACACGGCCAATCCCTGATTGTAGGCTGGCTGTTTCATTAGGTATTATTGCACCTGTGCAGTTGACATTTTACTTGGGTCCGCTGCACCCTGTTAGTGCATTTGCATTGAGGCCTGTCTATACAGGTAAGCATCTCTGCCTGTTTTTGTTTTTTTCTCAAATATTGGAGGATTTTTTCCTCTGTTCTGTGGTTTTCAGGGACACAGCACCCACTCTATTAGCCAGTTGGCTCTGTTTTTGTTTAGTTAATACGCATTTATTTATGTGATATAAGGGTGGTCCCTTTCTGGACATGTTGTACCTGTATTAAGGCTGATTTTGTTGTCCTCCTACTGCTTTGGCACCAAACTGAGTTCCGCCCGCAATAGAGGCAAGGGTGTATACGACGGAGGAGGAGCTAACCTCTTCTTTTCACTTAGTGTCAGCCTCCTAGCGGCAGAAGCATACACCCACAGTATCTGTGTCCCCCAATGAGCGTCTCGGAGAAAAGGATTTTACGGTGAGTTATCACAAAAATCCATGTTTCAGATTTTTCTTTACTGTATTAACATAGAGCAAAGAAAAGAGAGAATGCTTCGTAATTTTTGTCTTTTCACATATTTATTTATTTTATTTATTTTTTTTACAACATTTAACGTGACGGTTCCAATCTTTCATTTTGCAGAGCTTCAGAGATAACCGATTACGTGTATGTTGATGCATTCGGTTATGGGAAATGTCTTACTGCGAAGGAATGTGAATACATGATTGGACGGCACGTTACAGAGGAATTCTATGCAGCCGTCAGCACAAAGGATGTTCTGCAGCGGATGGTGGGGAACCTTCTCAACCTAGGGAAGAGGTAAGGACACAAATAAGTGCATAGCAAACTATAAAGATATTAATGCGCTCATCTGTAGAAAGCAGAGCTTCTTCCATGCTGCTATTTGCAGAATCCCACCTACTTCTTATCATGGCAGCATAACGGAGTTTCATCTGCTGCTGTTACATGTGTTGTGAGAATTTCTGCCATCTGGTGATATGGGAGTGGAGTGGGAGACTCGGAATAGGAAAATGAGTGCAGCGTATAGCTCAGGATCGGATGGAAGTAATTTATTGCAATCCCAAAACAATATTTAGTGCAGGACACCAGCAGCAATGAAAATAAAATAGAATGTTTCATCAAAAATGACCTATAATTTAAATTGGGTTTTGTGTTTTAAAAGGCTTTTTTTTCTTTCACATGACAATTTAAAAATAAAAAGTCTTGTACTTTTCACACTGGCTTCTGAGGCAATTCTAGACTCTTACTTTCTGTTATTTCAGCAAATCCTCATAGATATTAGCAACAATAGGATTCAAGTCATTCTATCTTTTGTATTTAAGCATCTAATGAACCTGTGCGAAGGTCATTGTGACCAGAAGGGGAGCAGGGTCATCTATGACATCACTTGTTGTATATAATGGGACCTGTGTTATCCGTTGTGTATAGAGGTGTTACTTGTCATTTGAATACTGCCTTTGATGATTATAACCCTGCTGAAAACTCTTCCTAAATAAAGATGGGTGAACACGAACAGTAAAATTCAGGGTCCGTACTGGACACCTAGTATCCGTGCACGGTCCCCGAACAAGGATTTCTCATGGAAGTCCCTGTTACTGTTCAGGTTCGGCAGCCTGAACAAAGCTTGGCATGGCTGTGATTGGCCAGCAAACCATATATATAATTAAAAAAAAAAGACGTGTGGTCCCCTATTATTTTTGATAACAAGTGCAGGTAAAACCGCTGCGGACTGCAACCCTGAGTTGTTTTATCTTGGCTGGTTGTCAAAAATAGAGGGATCCCCACACGTTTTTTTTTACATAATTAAAAACAGACGTGGGGTTCCCCCCCCCCCCCTCATTTTTGATAACCAGCCAAGCTAAAGCAGACAGTTGGGGTCTAGTATTCTCGGGCTGGGAATGCCCATGCATCTTTGGCCCTCCCCAGCCTAACAATAGCAATTTCTCATGTGGCGAGCTGTGACTTCAGTAAGTTTACCGGCTATGAACTGTGATAACTGCAGCCAAGTTCACACGCTACAGTCAGTTTGTTCCGACTGGTGTGCTGAGCGGTCACATTACTCTGTCACTGCTCAACACACTATCTGGATGTAGGAGAGTTAGGAATTGTTGTGGGTTGGATTTACAGTAAAACTGTTTTGGATTATTTGATTTTTTTTTTTAAAGGTAATGGGTGAAAGATGGTAGGAAAAAATACTTTTCTGTGTGTGTTTGTGTTTTTATAACTTTTGACTACCGGTTTAATAATGGAGGTGTCTGATAGACTCCTCTCCTTTACTAAACCCTGGGCTTGATGTCAGCAAACATTACACAGCTGACTTCAACTCCAAAACTATTAACCCGATTGCCAATGCACCAGGGCAAGAAGGAAGACTTGAAGCTAAGTGGCAGAAATAACGCATCTAATGGATGCACCATTTCTGGGGTGCCTGAGGGCTGATGTTATTAGGTTGGGAGGGGGTCAATATCCATGGTCCCTTCCCAGCCTATTAACATCAGCTCACAATTGTCTGTTTAGTCTTTGATGGTTATTAAAAATGGGGGGACCCTACTTTTTTTTTTTTTTTTTTTTTTTGCAGGGTCCTCCATTTTTAAAAACTATTAAAGGCTAGATAGACAGCTGTGAACTGAGGTGAATATCCTGGGAAGCTCCATATTTATTGCCCTCTTCCCAGAATAATACCAGCCCCTAGCTGTTTGCTTTCCCTCAGCTCCTTATTAAAAATAAGTGGGACCACACACTCTATTTTTTTTCTTTTGTTTCTCTATTAGCTAAATAGATGTACAGAAAGCTACATATGCACTGCATTAATTGTATATCTCACTGACCTCTTATTCTGCACAGAAGCTGGCTGGTAAATGCTCTCATCAGTGTCGCCTGCTCTTGCAGCTATCAGTGAGACAAGATGAAAGATGATCAGAGTAGTAGTCATCAGCCGACGCCTGACTGGCTGTAACTTTTTCACCGCTGGTCACAGCTGTTGTCCTCTGTGATAGCGTGGGAAAAGCTATATCCAGCCGCTGTGACCGATGGTTAGAGCCGCTGTTTCCCACACTGTCACACAGATGATAGCTTGGGAACCGCCGGATGCTCGGGCTCCCAATTCATTTGACTGGGGTCCGGTTTCAGGATCAAGTTCTGGTATCCGAGCCGAACTTTATGGGGAAAAAAAAAAAAAAAAATGGTTGTCTGAACCTGATGGACCTGAACATCCATGAGTCCGCCTATACCTATTCCTGAAAGAGCAGGAAGTATATTTCTAAAATGGTTCCAGTCGCCTGTGTGAAAGTTACAACATTACTTGTTTTAATTTGGATTGTGATATGAGGAAAAAAAAAAATGCTGAAAACTATAAACAATACATCTAGGCCAGAAACCTGATTTAAACAGTTCAATTTTTTACATATTCCTTTTAAGGGAGTTGTCTATTATTTTATTTTTGTATTTTATTTTACAAATGGGTCCATAATGGTCCTAAAAAAACAGATGCTCCACTACCGGACTTCTGTAATGATCTGCATCATTGGCAGAATTCCCCACTAGTCTCCTTGCTGCTTCTTCAACCAATGGACGTCACATGAGATCTGCAGCCAATCAGTGGCTGCTCATTGGCTACAGCAGTGAGGTTTTGTATTAGTAAGAAGAGATGGCCTCCTAGCTCTCTCTACCTGCTGGCATAGAAGACAAGTGTGCAGCCAAGCAATACCGGTGTCCTGCCAGAGAAGAAAGCTGGGAGACTAGCAGAGGAATGGTGCAGGTCCAGAAGGTTTTGTTTTGGTATGTGTGTGTGACCACCATTGTCCTGTTTCTAAAAAAAATATAATGGTAGTGGACAACACTTTTAGGTGAGCCAGGAACTTACTTTCTAGATTGCACTAGATAACATTCCACAAAAAGGTATGTAGAATACAGGTTCAGACAGACAAAAAAAAGTCACAAGCTTATAGTGATTCTCCGGCATATGATTTTGATAACTTACCCTTCGATCGGTGTTGTCTGACACCCAACACTCGCTCAACAACTCAGGGGGGCTCCTCTTTTTGAATAGGAGTAGTTCTGCAGTACTCAGCAGCAGCTTCTACACACAGCATGGCACTCCAATGTGAAACTACTGTACATTCTGTGTTTGCAACTGGCCACTGCCGAAGCTTGAAGCAGCTAATCGGGTCGGGGATGCTGAGCGTCAGACCCTAACAATATAAGGGTCATCAATGCTATATGCACAGTGAACTCCTTTAACTTCTTCACCCCATTTTTTCGTTTTATTTTTCCACATAGCTGTATGAGGCTTGTTTTTTGCAGAAATAGTTGTATTTTTGAATTACATCCTTCATTTTATCATGTGATGCACTGGAAAACAGGAAAAAAAATTCCAAGTGCGTTGAAATGGCAAAAAAAAGTGCAATTCCACTATATATTATTATTTTTTTTTTTTTTTAAATTTACCTTTTTCTCGGCAAAACTGACTTACCAATATGATTCTCCAGGTCAGTACAAGTAGGCAGATACAAAACATGTAATGTTTTTGTTTTGTTTTTTTATTTAAGTGGTGAGCAAAAAATTAGAAAATTTATAAAAAAAAAATAAATAAATAACTTCTGTCACCGTTTTCTGAGACCCATAACGCTTTAAATAGTGCTGTCTGATGGCTTAATTTTTGCGCATTTTTTTTTCTTCTCATTAAGCCATTCACCAATCAAATTAATTTATTTTACATTTCGATAGATTGGACTTTTCCAAATGCAGTGACACCAAATATGTGTATTATTATTAATAATAATAATTTTAGTTTTAATGGGTTAAAGGGGGGGCGATATGCATTTTTGTGTGTGATTTGGGGTTTTGTTTTCTTTATATTTAACTTTTTTACTGTATTTAATAGTTCTCTTAGGCTACTTTTACACTTGCTTTTTTTTTATTGCAGCGCGTTTTTCGAGCAAATAAACGCATGGAAATTTTTATGAGCATGCATGAAAAAAACGCAGCGTTTGTATGCGTTTTTAGTGCGTTTTTACCGCTTTTGCGTTTTTTCCAACATTAGTTGGCCCCTCACACTAACCCAAACCATGACTTTACTAACCCTAACCCTTAACCAAACCATACCCTAACCCTGACCCTAACCCTTAACCAAACCATACTAACCCTAACCCTTAACCAAACCCTACCCTAACCCTAAACCCTAACTAACCCTAACCCTTAACCAAACCATACTAACCCTAACCCCCCTTAACTAACCCTAACTATAACCCAAACCCCTAAATTCCATTGTCTAACTAATGGTCAACAAAAAAACGCATGCGCAAAA
This sequence comes from Dendrobates tinctorius, assembly GCF_039654945.1. Lineage (NCBI taxonomy): Eukaryota > Metazoa > Chordata > Amphibia > Anura > Dendrobatidae > Dendrobates > Dendrobates tinctorius. The sequence goes on from NW_027361671.1 coordinate 93,619,067, forward strand.
AACGTATACATGAGCATGGCAATGCACACATATGCGCACCCATAGACTCATAATGGGTGTCTTGCTGTAAAAAAAACGCATTGCGCGCGCATGCGGTTTTTTGAGGCAAGTCGGACACCCAAAAAATGCAACAGGATGCATTTTGTGCGCCCGAGCGCATACCACAAAAAAACGCATGCGTGGAAAAACGCATACAAACGCATTTGTATGCGCACATAAGCGCATCCCATGCAAAATATAGGAAAAAAAACGCATGCGTTTTTTAGCGCTAAAATCCAGCGCAAAAAAACGCAAGTGTGAAACCAGCCTTGGAGGACTTGAAGCTGCGATCGTCTGATCACTTGTGCTATACATAAGTGTATCTGCGCTGCTATGTGTAACTAAAATCACAATCTCCTATGAAGACACCAGCTGTTATGGCAACCCCTCTCCGCCCCATGATCGCGTCACAGACGAGTCGATGGGTACATAGAATGACATGCCCCCTTGCCTGTGCATGTTAAATAAAACCGGTTAAGAGCCGCGGGCAGAGCTCCGCTTCGCCCATGGCTTTTAGTGCAGATATATTCTGCCGAGAAAGATATGGGCCCGCATAAAAGGCAAGGACTTGACATCTGATGTAAATATATGTCATATGTTGTGAAGGGGTTAAAACTTAAAGGCCTTTAGCCACTCGTATAAAATAAGGCCAATGGTTTTTTGTACAACAGAAGTAAACGTAGCCTACTCCAGATGAGATCAATCACAGGTTACAAAGAGGTTTACTGAATGGCAAGGAATCGCAATTCCTTATGTCCTTGTGATAAGTTAGTGCATTGACAGCTCATCATGTACGATTTGCATATTGGAGACTACAGACTGTACAGTCACATCCTATTTACATCTTATATCTTGTAGGGAAAGTAAAGATCGCAGCTTTATGCTGCTGAGAGTGTCTCTGGATCTATACCTGGCCATGTATCCAGACAGTGTGCAGCACCTACTGCTACAAGCAAGATTATACTTCCATTTGGGGATTTGGCCTGAAAAGGTAGATCTGTCCGCTCTTATAACTTTTTAATACGAACTTATGTAATGTAAAAATGGATCTCTATGTAATATATTAGGAAGATATTCCCCTTAAGAGCTGCACTGCTGACTTGCCTAGCCTAAGTGAAGGTGGTACCATGTCATGTGTGAAGGATGATGACGGCACCACGATCATTAAAAGATTTGATTAGAAAGGAAATTAAAGCCGTTTAGAGGGTGTCACCAAGTGTACCATTTCATTGTCATTTTGATGTTCTACTTTCACTTTTCAGGTACTAGATATTCTGCAGAATATTCAAGCTTTGGACCCTTCACAGCATGGTGCTGTAGCATATCTAGTCCAGCATACCTTGGAGCATATAGAGAGACGCAAAGAGGACAGTGGGCCACACGTGAAGCTCCGATCCAGCGAGAAGGAAGTGTGCTATTCTGTAGGACTTCTCGTGAGGCACAAAAGGTAGGAAGCCATTGTAATATGTTACATGCTAGTCCGAACTTGCAGGCAATGCAAAAGTAATATCCAATTTTTGTATTTGTTTAAATTTTTGTATTTAAAAAAGAAACCTATAATGCTTCAGCAGGATAAACCGGCTCTTATCAGCTCACAGATAACAGGATTACCAGCTAAAGGAGGTGTGAGTTATGGGGGTTTTACACACAACGATATCGCTAGCGATATCGCAATAACGTCACCGATTTTGTGACGTTATAGCTATATCGCTAGCGATATCGCTATGTCTGATACTTACCTCCGACCGGCTCCCCCGCTGTCCATCGCTGATCGCGCGAGAATGTCCGGCTCCATTTCTGGACGCGTGGAGGCGGGCGGGAGGACGTTTTCATCGCTGTGTGTGAAAGGTGAGTATCGTCCGCTGCGTCGCTGCTGCATCGCTGTGAGATCTTTCTGTGTGAAAGCTCACTAGCGATCATTTAGCGATGCACCAGCGATCCTGACCGGGTCGGATCGCTGGTGCATCGCTAAATGTAAAAGGGCCTTAACCCCAGCCCTCAGCGATGCCTAAGTTGAGACCTAAAAAAACTGGCACTCCAGCCTAGCTGACAGACTTTTACCCCCGGGATAGGGAAGTCTCCTCACCAAGCAAGATGGCGCTGGCTTCCCACTCAGCATCTTCCCACTCCTCACAAGGAGATACAGGCTGCGTGAGAGGCAATACAGGCATTCCTCTGAAAGAGGAAACAATGCAATCTCTGCTGAAAACGCTGAGGGCTTCCCTACAGGGTGATCTCAGAGAAATAGTCAGAGAGCTGAAGGAAGAAATCAGGTCTCTGGGTGATCGCACAGAGCATGTAGAAACTAAAATGGCTGAATTTGCCACATCACATAACAATCTGATAGACGCTAACACAGCTTTGGAAAAGGAGGTGGAGGCATTAAAACTTAAAATCAGTGATATAGAGGACAGATCCCGAAGAAATAACCTAAAAATCAGAGGGATTCCCTCATCTGTAGCAGATAAAGACCTCCATGAATACTTCCACAAGTTTCTGCAGCTTATACTTCCTAGATGGGACGCCAGAGACCTGATAGGGGACAGAATTCATAGAGTCCCTAAATCCAAAGGCATAGATCCAGCTCTGCCTAAAGATGTCCTGGCTAGACTTCATTTCTATAAAACAAAAGAAGCTGTGCTGTACACACTGAGGGAAAGTCCAGCCCTGCCAGACACTTTCATGGGACTAAAAATCTTCCCAGATCTTTCTGCTACAACTCTTAATAAAAGAGAATTCGCCCACCTTTCTAAACTCCTTAGAGATCAAGACATCAAGTACAAGTGGGGTTTTCCGGTGAGGATGATAATTTTCAAAGATGGAGGCACTTGCATATGTCATACTCCTTCTCGGCTGGGCAAATTGCTGGATGACTGGGGAATAGCCCACCCACCAAACCCTGGTGTGCGGGAGAATGAAAGAGGATCTCCAAACAGGATTAACCCTGAATGGTCAGCAACTTAGCTGGGACTCCTTCCTGCTTATGGCACCTGCTGTCCTTGCTCCTGTGACACGGGATGTCACGTAGCCCCCCTGATGTTCTCGCCTATGGCGAGCGGTTATACGCCGGTCACCCTACTCGGGGCAAACCGGTGTTGATGGAACTTTTTTGTTTTTGTTCTTCTTCTTCTTCTCACAAATGTTCTTTAATTTTTTTCGGAAATTTCTTTCAATTCCTTGTTGGTCTAACCCTTCTCATCCCTGATGGCGTTCCTAGGAATTCAAACCCCCCTGCGGCTCCAATATGAGAATTAAGATATTGTCTATTAATGTGAACGGACTCAACTCCCCAGCAAAAAGGTCAATGATGTGGAGAGAGGTGAAGGCATCTAACTATGATATAGCGTGCATTCAGGAGACCCACCTTCTTTCCACAGATAATAAACGGATACTTCATCCCAGGTTTCAACACGCCTTTTTTGCTAATGACTTAAAAAAAAGAGGAGGAGTGGCCATTTTAATAAAGAACTCAGTGGCCTTTAAATTGATAAATGTCAATTATGGAGCGGATGGAAGATATATTATTTTGTCTTGTTATATCAACAGCGTCCCTTATACCTTGGCAACGGTCTACTCCCCAAATTCATCGCAATTGACCTTTGCTAGGAAATTTTTCCAAGCATTCAAAGATACTGCCACAGGGGCGGAAATCATCTGTGGAGGTTTTAATATACCTGTTATACGCTCCATGGATTGCTCCAACAGCAACATCTCACATGCTAAGGAACTTAAGCATCTCATCAATGAATTCCATTTTCATGACATCTGGAGATATTTACACGCATCAGAAAGAGACTATACATTCTTCTCTTCCAGGCATCGCTCATACAGTAGAATTGATTTCTTTTTGGTCGACAGCAAATCTATAAGTAATTGTGTTGCAGCTGATATTGGTTTAATCACTTGGACAGATCATGCGCCGATCTCTTTGTCTGTTCAGGGTGGCTTTAATGTTCAAAATTCCCCCAGGTGGAGATTGAATACTAGCTTGCTTGGTAGGCAGAAGGTACATGATGAAGTAGAGTTAGAGTTAACAGAATATTTCAAACTTAATAATAATGGGGAAATTTCTGACGAGACCCTGTGGGCTGCTCATAAAGCAGTAGTCAGGGGGCAGTTCATTAAACTAGCCTCCATCCATAAACGGCAAAAAGACGCAGATATTAAATATATATTAACCCGTATTCATCACCTTGAATTCCTGAATAAAGCCAAAGCAACCCCTAACTTGACTAAAGAAATTGTAACCCATAGATTCCAACTAAGATCCCTACTCCTGCAAAAATACGAACATAATCTAAAAAAAAATAGATCGACATTTTATGCTATGGGGGATAGAGCGGGGTCCTTATTGGCAAGAAGGACGAAAAAACGTGAGATTCAATCTAAAATAGAATTCCTGAGGGACCCAAATGGAACAATCACTAGACATCCCATTGAAATAGCAGAAGCATTTGCAAAATATTATGAGGCCCTGTATAATCTAAAATATGATTCCAACACGTCACAGCCGACTCAAGTGGATTTACAGGGCTTTCTAGACACCCTGGATCTTCCCCGGGTCTCAGATGAGCAATTAGAGGAACTTAATCTTCCCTTTACTACACATGAAATCCTAGGTGCCATCAAAATGACTAAGTCTAACTCTGCCCCGGGCCCCGATGGGCTGCCATACGAATATTACAAACAATTTACATCCACTCTGTCCCCTTTTCTGTTAAAAACCTTCAATTTTTGGCAAAATAAAGGGTCAATTTCTCCAGACAACTTGGAAGCGATTATTATCACGCTACCCAAGCCAGGGAAACCTGCAGACACCCCGGGTAATTTTAGGCCCATTTCACTCCTAAATTGTGATGTTAAAATTTATGCCAAACTAGTGGCGGATAGACTTCATAAAGTGATCCCGGCCTTAGTGGCTCCAGACCAAGTTGGTTTTGTGACAGGCAGGCAATCTAAGGATGGCACCAGACAGATGCTTGACTTGATTGGACTGGTGGAGATATCGGGTGAACCCAGTGCATTCCTGTCTCTTGATGCTGAAAAAGCCTTTGACAGGGTGCACTGGGGATACCTGGAGAGAGTTCTAACAAAATTCGGGTTCTTGGGGAAAATTAAGTCATCCATTCTAGCTCTCTACTCTTACCCAAATGCGTCAGTGTTGGCATCGGGGTTTCTGTCATCTAAATTTCAAATAAGTAATGGCACTCGCCAGGGGTGTCCATTGTCTCCCGCTATTTTTGCTTTAGTGGTAGAACCTCTGGCGGAAGCTATACGAAAAAACATAGCCATTTCTGGTATAAGAGTTGGGGAATTTGAACATAAACTTGGTTTATACGCAGATGATGTGATAGTTTCCTGTTTTAACCCTGTAGATTCGATTCCAGCAGTGGTGAACACATTATCGAACTTTTCTAAAGTGTCGTATTATAAGCTTAATGCGGCAAAGTCTTTGATATTGCCGTTTAATGTACCGGTGGAGGCCAGGAGTGTGCTGGAGGGGGCCTTTCAATTCAAATGGTGCGACAGGGGGATACCTTATTTAGGTATTAAGCTGACACCATCGCAGATGTTAATTAAAGAAAATTTGGAACCTCTGATCCAAAATTTAGAAAAGGAATTGGGAAGGTATGAAAAAATATCGTTGTCCTGGATGGCCAGGATACAGTCCTTTAAAATGGTTTTCTTACCCAAAATATTGTATGTGCTCAGATGCTTACCCATCAAAATTTCTCACAAAACCCTGATGAAACTTCAATCGTTGACTAACAAATTTGTCTGGGGTAATAAAAGGGCCAGGGTCGCAGGTAAAGTGTTATATCCCCCATATGACTCAGGGGGACTGGGCACCCCAAACATAACGGCATATTATAAAGCCTTACTAATTGAATCACTAAAGGAATGGTGGCGTCCAGGCAATTCACATAGATGGGCTCAGATTGAAAATTTCCTGTCCCGCCAGGGCTCGGTCAGAAGAATGATGGAAGCAGAATATTTGAGCCGTTCACGGTTCTCCCCGTGTGTTCCCACCATGTCAGCTTCCCTGGAGGTCTGGCGAAATGACTTGATTCATAAGATTCAGATTCCTCTTTTTCAGAGATTTCCCTCAAGTCGTTGGAATCTCAAATTCCCTTTTTGAATCTAGCCAGGTGGGAGGGATCGGGTATTACAGTGCTGGCAGATCTATTCTCTGAGGGTGGTTTCACATTAGCGCTTTTTAAGCGCACGCACGGCCGGGGGTAGCTCCGCCCCCGAACCGGCTCTCTGCCCGGCGTGCCCGCCCCTTGCTTGTAGCGCCGCCTCCTAGCGCACAGCGGCGCCTGCGATCGGCGCACCCTATCTTTAGCATAGGGTGCGCAGATCGTGCGCAGGCCGTGCGCTAGTTGCGCTTTGACCTGCGCTGCGCACTTTTGACGGTGCGCCGTGCTCGCCAAAATCCGAAAAGTTTGATTTTGGCGCGCACGGCGCACCGTCAAAAGTGCGCAGCGCAGGTCAAAGCGCAACTAGCGCACGGCCTGCGCACGATCTGCGCACCCTATGCTAAAGATAGGGTGCGCCGATCGCAGACGCCGCTGTGCGCTAGGAGGCGGCGCTACAAGCAAGGGGCGGGCACACCGGGCAGAGAGCCGGCTCGGGGGCGGAGCTACCCCGGCCGTGCGTGCGCTTAAAAAGCGCTAATGTGAAACCACCCTGACTTGGGTGTTAATCCCTTTAATGAAATAGTACGGAAACACCCCTCTTTAAAGGGTTGTTTCTATCAACACATCCAAATTAGTCATTTTCTGGCCTCTAAATTTCCTCTAAAGTCGAATCCTCTGTTACCTACAACAAAGGCTTTGGTATTTAAAAAGATAATTAAATCCAAAGGTATCTCCTCAACATACAAATAGCTCAATAACCCCCCCCGAAGAGCAAAAATCTCCTTATATGAATAAATGGGACGTGGAGTTGAATGTCTCTACCTCTCCTTCAAACTGGCACTCGGCTTCAGCAAATATCCAAAAATATTCCAAGTGCATAAATCATCTGGAGCAACTGAAAAAAGTACACCTGCGATGGTATCGGTCCCCAGCCAACTTAGCACAATTCCTCCCAAATTATTCGCCACATTGTTGGAAGGGCTGCCTCCAAAGGGGTACTCTTGGTCACTGCTGGTGGGCTTGTCCCAAGGTTTTCTCGTTCTGGCTGGAGGTGTTTGGCCTGATGGGTGAGCGGACAGGCAATCCTATTAATCCGAATCCGGGTCTGGCAGTGCTAAACGTGGGTATAGAGGAGTTCTCTTGGGAATCCAGGGGATTATTGGTTCACATTATAGTTGCTGCCAGATATTGCATAAGTAGCTATTGGAAATCCCCAAGGACACCTACATTAGTTGAACTATATAACCGAATTAATCTCCAGTGCCAATACGAGTTCTGTCTGGCTCACTCCATCCGCGCCAAAAACAAAATACTTCAGACTTGGGACACGTGGCTAAACTCTGTATATGCATCCCCTGTCAGGCATCTGTTTCCAGGGCAAACTGTCTGAGATTAATAAAATGGGTCAGATAGGGTCAAAGAGAGCGTTACGCAGGGAGTTCATCCGTACCACATGTCAATATTCAAGATGTTTATATCTATGTTGTTGTTACTGCTCGGGCTACCCCGGAACGCCATCTAATTCCCTAGCTCCCCCCTCCCCCTCCCTGGTTGCCTCTTTGCAACCATCCATGGTTCTCCCCCCCCCCCCCCCCCCACCTCTTCCTCCCTTCCCCTTTCTTATCTTCCTTTCTTACTCTCTGGTTCTGGTTGTTTGAAGCCCTCGTTTTGAGGATTAAAGAGTAAATGGTAGGTTGACTTTATATGTATTAGGTGTTGATTAACCAAAAAAAAAAAAAGTTATAACTTGCATCAGACATGATTGTTGGTGGTGTGATAGGAAATGTGAATCATAATCAAAAGATATACTACCACGTGTTGCAGTGTTGTTCTCTTTGTGTATTAATGCCATTGATACCTGAATTTATCCTTTTTTTCTAATGTAACTTCCTACAATAAAAATTGATTGGAATAAAAAAAAATATTTTAGATTGTTTTTTTTGTAAACCAAAATCAGTACGGCATATCCATATCGTGATGCACTATAAACTCACTCACTTTCTTCTACCGGAAATCTTTTCCGTACATCTGAACTGAATTGTGATATCGGATAATATATCGTGGAAAGTGTTGTGCTCACTCACATTTTACTGAAGCTTCGTTCTTTTTGTTTACCCAATCTGACGTATAGGTATAGCTATAGTGGTGTGATCTTTGGCTGGGATCCTGTGTGCATGATGCCACCAGACTGGATTGAAAACTTGAGTGTTCACCACCTCCCTCAAGGAGCGAACCAGCCATTTTATAGCATCCTGCTTGAAGACGGATCTTGCAGTTATGTTGCACAGGGTGAGTAGTGACCAGCCATATAGGGTGAAGCAGAAAACTTACATTAGCCTTGGAGTCTACTTGGGCCGAGTCTGTCAGTGAATGCAGACTTTAATGGTAGGTTTACCTGATTTAAATATTAGTAATTTTAGGTATTTTTCTAGTTTGTTCTTCCATACTGCTTAGTAATTGTTACAACACGTTTGTATCATTTACATTAAATATGCAATGTCTCAGCCTTGTACCCTTAATATTTCAAATTGCATAAATGGTACGTGCCAATACTCATGATTTTCAAAATCCTCTATTGTCTTCTCCTCAGAAAATCTTGAGCCACATCCAGATCCAGGACCGATTCAGCACCCTGATATCGGCCATTACTTCTCTGACTTTTCAGGAGATCACTATGTATCAAATAAAGAACTACAGCTTCAATATCCCGAAGACACTGACTTCACTGCGCCGAGTTCACCTAAACAGCCCGACGCCCCGCCACTGGAGCCATGAATTGGATTTTGGAAATTTTTTTCCAATTTTTTTATTTATAGTTATTTTATTTACCCCCTTTCATTTCAGACTTCAGAACGATTGAACACTGTCAAATAGGATAAGCTATGACAATACATTTTATATATGTTCATGTCCATGTTGTTCTTGCTGCGTGTGCTGCTCACAGCGTAGAAATATGAGCTAGAACTCAATGTTTGTGAGTTTAGAGACCCTTCATACATATACTATTCAGCATGCTATGATATGTATTTTCCCCATCATAACCTTACTATAAACATTCATCACTTATAGCATGAGGTACCTAGGGCAAGACAACCACAGAAAATCTCACTTTTATCAGATTACCTCTATACATCTATGAGAAAGCTGTGTAAGCATATGCGTCTTATTGCACTACACATTATGTATTGGAGAACTGTGCTCTTATAGCAGAACATGGTTCTCTCATTACTACCAGGGAACTTTCTCAGTCTTCATCCAGCCAGTATGGAGTTCTCTTTTGCTTCATTTTTCCTTTCTCTATCGCTAAGCTGATTTAATTGTTCCATGTGTTCAGCAGCCGTGTTACATATTTATTTGTTACTGATGTGGTAACCACAAAGCTTATTTATTTGCTGCTATATTTTTTTTTTTTATAAGTGTATTAATTGGGACAATTCCTTTTCTCCATTACTTTGGATGTATAGTAGATTTCCTAGTTTTGTGGGCAGAAAAATTCCTAGCATGGCTCTCGCATCCTATCTAGCACATATTCTCAGCTATCTGAAACCTTATTTCTTTTGCACATCTGTGCAACCAGGATCCCACAGGTTATTGTATATTTGTCAGTCTACGTTTTTATAAATCAGACTAAATTAAACTTTCTAATGTATCTTAATAGCGGACAGTAGCCACCTTTATCTGCCAACAGGCTCACTGACTGAAACCTAAGAAGTTAGAAATGGGGGGAGTAGAATCCTTAAGTTAAACTTTCTGTCTTTGGATTGACCACTTGGTTTTGGCTTCAAGGAGCCTTCCAGTTTTAGAATCTTAGGATATGCATCTATCCAGTTTGTAGGAGTCAGACTCTCATCATCCCCATTTATCAGAGCTTGGTAAGTGCTGCAGCCTCTCCTGCTCCATTTACTTGTGTTCCCTTACAAAGTAGCAGCTGTGATGTGTATTGCAGTAATTCATTGAAGGTAGTGGTCTCGTGCTGCTATACCTAGCACGGCCAGTACTGTGTGGACCACATAGATTTAAACTGAGTGACAAGGAGGCCGCAGCATTCACAAAGCACTACGATCCTTTCAAACAGATGATTGAAAGGCATGCCGAGAGTTGGATCATCGCCAAACTGATATTAAAGGGAATCTATCAGCAGGTTATTACTACCTCATCTGAGAGCAGCCTGATATAGGCAAAGAGACGTTGAATCCATGGATATAGCTTTTTGTTTACTGGTTGCAGCTGTTCTGACACACAGTTTTTAGATTTAGCAATGCAGCAGAGCTGAGGAAGCTGCCCCACCCACACCAGGCTCTCCATGTACAAAGTCCTTAGACAGTGAGGTGCCCATTACAGAAGAGATCATGTCGGACTATCATGCTGGCTCTGGTGTGTCCCAGCAATGAGAAGCTCTTGGTGCTAAAACAATCATTGCCAGCTAACACAGCTACAGTCTTGTGAAAACGCTTGTAGCAGAGAAATTGCTGGCACTAAATCCGTGGTTAAAGCAGCTATATTCAGCCTGATCAGTTTGTCAGCAAGTCACCATCAAACTTCGGAGAACAGGTGCATACCGAGAAAACAATTGTACTTGCAATGTCCAAAAATAGAAAAAAAGGTTGCACTCACCCTCTGATTAAAAGTGTCCTTTATTAATCATGGAACAGTGGGCTCAGCGGGAGGATGGTGGGGGACTTCAGGAAACGACGGCCGTTTCATGCACACCACTTCAACGGTTCCGTGCACCAAACCCGTTGAAGCGCAGTGTGCGTGAAACAGCCGTCGTTTCCTGAAGTCCCCCACCATCCTCCCGCTGAGCCCACAGTTCCATGATTAAATAAAGGACACTTAATCGGATGGTGAGTGCAACTTTTTTCTATTTTTGGATATTGTAACACAACCACAGAGCTTGACAAGAGTGGCATCACTGAAATCTGTGTTTTAATCCCTTAAACGGTATCATACCCACAAGATTCCTATTTTGTTTCTCACCCACATTATTTTTTTTTTTTTCTACTGGCTAACACGGTACCAAACCACTTTTTTCGTTTTACTAAATGGTTAATCCCTAAAGCATGCTGTCTTCAATTTACATAGCAAAAACCTGCTGACAGATTCCCTTTAAAGGCCTATCTTAAAGAAAACTCAGTAATGTAAGTTTGAGGAAAAAACACTTAATTTGTAATCAATTTAAGTACAGCTAGGCGCGAAGTATGGACCATAAGCGTGAACCGCTGTTTATCACTCCCATGTATGGATGCTGTTTTCTGAACAGTAATCTGTCTATTGTTGGGGAAGTGGGTTTCCCTATAATAGGAATTGTACTATAGTTTTTGCATTCCGACAAGACCATATATATTCCATATATTTACTCACATATAGACCTCTTGTGACCGTTGGTTGTAACTGCAGGAACGTATCCTTATTTTGCATTTGGCAGGCTCCTGAAAGTCAGTGTTAAAATTCTTCATATATTCAATACATGAACAGAAATCCTTTAGTATCGGACATATCCTACTTTTAGATGGACGAAGGTTGTGAGACCACGCTAAGTATTAGCTGCAAGCATTTCTGCACCAAAATATGTCTGTTGGCAGGAAAAAAAAACCTCGCATAAAGAACTCACCTTTTTGCCACGTGTCTTTTTGCCAGAAAGAACTGACATTCTGCAGATTTGAAACTGCTTCAAATCTGCAACGGAAAAGAAAAAGCAACGGGTGTATGAGATTTCTGAAGCCTCATTCACTTTGTTGGGACAGTAAAGTGCTTCATTTTTCTTAGCAAAACGCAATGTGTGCATATACCCTTAGGCTATGTGCACACGTCCAGAATTCCCGCATATTTTATGCATTTTTGCAGCGTTTTTTGCCGTAAAAACGCGGCGAAAACGCATAAAATAAGCAACCCATTGTATTCAATGGCATTCCGCACATGCTGTGCTAATGCGTATTTTTCCACGGCAAAATCGCTTTGCGGAAAAATACGCAGCATTCTCATTCTTTGTGCGGAATCGGAATTCCGCACACATAGGAAAGCATTGTTCCACTTACTTTCCGCATTTGGCTGTGCCCACCATGCGCAAAGTAAGTGGAAAATGTGCGAATGGTACCCACGGTCTGGAGGAGAGGAGACTCTCTTCCAGGCCCTGGATACCATATCCCTGTAAAAAATAGAATTAAAATAAAAAATGGTGTTATTCTCACCTTCCGGCGTCCCACGCAGCGTCCCCAGGCCTCAGCTATGCTCCCAACCTGATGAAAGGTCTCCTTCACGCACCCTTTTCTATCACCTGTAAAATGCAAAGAATATGAAATATTTTGGTGGGGTTTTTTTTGTTTCTGTAGAGAAGCCAATTTGGGAATCCAAGCCTCTTTCCCACTCTCTTCTCCCCCCCATAAAAAAGTTACAACTAGAGCATACTGCATTGACAAAAAGAACTCAACTGACGCTCAAAAAAGACTGGTTTATTTTAAATTTAATTCTAATTTTATTTTATTTGATCTATTTAAATCTAATTGCACACAAGAATGCTGAAAATATTAAATGCTACCCAAAAAAAGCGAGAAAAAAAAATACATTTTTCTAGAAAAAAAATAAAGTCCCTTTGTGTTTAAAACCAGCTTAACAATATCACTTGGAGTCCATTAGACATAATTTAGTCGATGAGATATACGGTAATTAAAATATTTCATGTGCTGGTGAGGGAAATCTGTACTGTTTGGTTGATCTTGGCGATTTACACTATCAGAAAGGAATAGCAAGCTATATGCATTTGTCACTACATTTCTATTTTGCTGAGCCGCATACGTTTTTGTATCCTGTTATAACATCCGGACGCTCCGGCACAGGTGCTACTTTTCATTCATCTGTAATATATAAAAGTATGATTATGTCCTCTTGGACCAAAATTAATAAATATTGGGAACATTTCTGCTTCCTTTGACTTTTCTTTCTGTGCAGTATGTCTTACTGATGTAAAGTTTGCTGCAATGCAAAATAACCTTTTGAAACATAGCGCAATAAAAATAGTATCTCGTTGACTACCTAAAGCAGTGCCAATTATTGTTGGGCTATGTGTGCATATTGTGTATTTGCTGCGTCTTTTTACGCGAGTAAATGGTCCAAAAACGCAATGGATTACTTATGCATGGTAATTCAATGACAATTCTGAAGTGTTGTGCGTATGATCAGTAAATTTCAGTCCATATTTGCAGCGTTTTATTTTCTGCAGCATGTCAATTCTTTCGCATTTTTGTGCCTGCGTTTTTGACCCATTGAATGGACAGGAAAAAAATGCATGCAAAAATTATACACATATATACACACACACACAGCTCTGGCAAAAATTAAGACACCACTGCACGGTTTTATAAAAATCTGCTTCTCTCCATGTCTGACAGCCAATCCATTCCAGTGTCAGTTGAATTCCAACCAGAGAACACCTCATTCTACTTTTGTGCTTCTGATTAGGTGATCACCTGAACCAAATCTTATTTAATGAAAGAAAGTATAAAAAACCCTGCTGTGGTGTTCACAGTTCTTTCGCAATAGGACAAGCTGGATGGCAAAGCAAGTGCTAGTAATATCCCAAAAGTAATAGGAATGAAAAAATAACTTAATCATGCCAAAGGAGTTGAAAAGAAAAGTCTTGAGTGAGGAAAAGAAGGGCTCAATTCTGGCTCTACTAGCAGAGCGATACATTGAGCCTCCATCCTTAAAATTTCTAAGACGGTACTCCATTACAAGAAGGTCAAGCAGCAGACATTGGGGACAACACAGCTAAAGACCGTCAGCAGGCGAAAACGACTCTCCAATGACCGGGATGACCGTCATCTTATACGAATATCACTCAGCAGCCGCACGATGACATCAAGTGACCTACAAAGGAATGGCAAAAGGCAGCTGGGGTGAAGTGCACGGCAAGAACAGTTCGAAATAGGCTACTGGAGGCAGGACTCAAGTCATGTAAAGGTAGAAAAAAGCCTTTCATCAATGAGAAACAAAGGAGAGCCAGGCTGAAGTTTGCCAAACACCAGAAGAATTGGACCATAGAGAACTGGAGTAAGGTAATCTCTGATGACTCTGATTTTCAGCTTTGCCAAACACCTGGTTGTCTAATGGTTAGACGGAGACCTGGAGAGCCGTACAAGCCACAGTGTCTTGCGCCCACTGTGAAATTTGGTAGAGGATGGGTGATCTGAGGATGCTTCAGCAAGGCTGGAATTGGGCATGTTAATCTTTGCGAAGGACGTATGAATCAAGCCGCATACAAGGTTATCCTGGAAAAACAGTTTATTCCTTCTGCTCAGGCAATGTTCTCCAACTCTTATGACTGGTTTTTCCAGCAGGACAATGCGCCATGCCACACAGCTAGGTCAATCAATGTGTGTATGAAGGACCACCACATCAAATCCCTGTAATGGCCAGCCCAATCTCCAGACCTGAACCCCATTAAAAACCTCTGGAATGTAATCAAGAGGAAATTGGATAGTCACAAGCCATCAAAACTGCTTAAATTTTTGTACCAGGAGTGGCATAAGATCACCCAAAAGCAGTGTGAAAGACTGGTGGAAAGCATGCCAAGACGCATGAAAGCTGTGATTAAAATCATGGTTATTCCACAAAATATTGATTTCTGAACTCTTCCGGAGTTAAAACATTAGTATTGTTGTTTCTAAATGATTATGAACTTGTTTTCTTCACATTATTTAAGGTCTGCAAGCATTGCATTTTTTTTATATTTTGACCATTTCTCATTTTTTGAAAATAAATACAAAATTTAGTGCTTGGAAATTCGGAGACATGTTGTCAGTAGTTTATAGAATTAAAGAGCAATTTACATTTTATTCAAAAATATACCTAGAAAGAGAAAAATCAGACTAACTGAAAATTTTGCGTTGGTCTCTTGATTTTTGCCAGGGCTATATATATGTATGTGTATATACAGGGCAGGCCATGTATATGGATACACCTAAATAAAATTGGAATGGTTGGTGATATCAACTTACTGTTTGTGGCACACTAGTATATGGGAGGGGGAAAACTTTTCAAGATGGATGGTGGCCATTTTGAAGTTGGCCATTTTGGATCCAACTTTATTTTTTCCAATGGGAAGAGGGTCATGTGACACAACAAACTTATTGAGAATTTCGCAAGAAAAAACTGTGTGCTTGGTTTTAACTTAACTTTATTCTTTCATGAGTTATTTACAGCCATTGACATTTCGCAGAGGTTAACACGTGAGGAGCGGATAGAAATTGTGTTGATATCTGGTGAACGCAGTACCGGGTCATTGCAGCAGATTTCAATGCAAGACACCCTACGCAAGAAAACTGTCACCGTTCCCATTTTATTTAGGTATATCCATATAAATGGCCCACCGAAAAAAGTTTGCCTCATCACTGAACATTGTGTTCTTTGTAACCTGAGGGTCCTAATCCAATTTTTGTTTGGCCCATTCTGCAAATTCAGTGCGCTGAGTTTTATTTTTTTAATTCTGCGGAAGCATGGTTGAAAGCAATGTCTGCCTTTCATTTGTTCATTTTCATAGATATTTTATCTATTATTACTTTTGTCAGATTCAAGTTATTTCTGTGACCATTGTGGATTTTTCTGTCATTAAACGAGGGGTACCAACAATTTTGACCACGTGTGTGTGTATATAATATATATATTCAGTGAGTACGGAAAGTACCCCCTTTTTGACGCCCCCTTTTCAAGAAGCTCAGTAGTGCAACGGCGCTGTCGGGGTAGGAGCACGCTGAAGCCGGGAATCATGCACATGACACTTTGAAAGTAAGATCCTTGAACTGTTTCATCTTTTGATACTAATTCTCTACTATCTTCTAACTCAGGGATTTGCACCAGTCACCGTTTTCCAATCTTGTACAATCTGTGTCATATTCATCTTGGCAATATATTCCTCCTCATTTTGACACCTGCACTGTGCACTTTATTTCACATTGTGGATTTTAGCATAATACGCAATTTTTTGCAATTTGGATAGCATTAAATGCTCATATAGTTGTCATCACATATTCTGAGTGCCATTCTAAAACCCCACTTGGTTCTCACTTGAGCTCACAACAGTGTACTTTAGTGTGCATATTGGCACAGCCATTTCTAATTATACAGTTCTGGCCAACATTCTCCTTCACTTTCTATAGCTTGATATTTTATATATTTAAATTTTTTTTATCATGTCATAATTTATAATACAGATTTAAATTTTAATCTTGATACATTGCAATCCAGCATCTGGCCTCATTACACTACTTGAGGATATTCCTGTCAGAGTAGACATTTTTTGCCATTCTAATTGTAAGATTGTGTTAATATGTATATATGTGTATGCATATATGTACAGTGGGTATGGAAAGTATTAAGACCTCTTTAAATTTTTCACTCTTTGTTTCATTGCGGCCATTTGTTAAATTCAAAAAAGTTATTTTTTTTTCTCATTAACTCCTTTACCCCCAAGGGTAGTTTGCACGTTCATGACTGGGCCAATTTTTACAATTCTGACCACTGTCCCTTTATGAGGTAATAACTCTGAAACGCTTCCATGGATCCCAGTGATTCTGACATTGTTTTCTCGTGACATATTGTACTTCATGTTAGTGGTACAATTTCATTGATATAACTTGTGAAAAAACTTTGTGAAAAAAACAGAAATTTGGCAAAAATGTTGAAAATTTCGCAATTTTCCAACTTTGAATTTTCATGCCCTTAAATCACAGAGATATGGCACACAAAAAACTTAATAAATAACATTTCCCATATGTTTACTTTACATCAGCACAATTTGGGAACCAAAATTTTTTTTTGTTAGGAAGTTATAAGGGTTAAAAACTGACCAGTGATTTCTCATTTTTGCAACACCATTTTATTTTTACGGACCACATCACATTTGAAGTCACTTTGAGGGGTCTATATGATAGAAAATACCCAAAAGTGATACCATTCTAAAAACTGCACCCCTCAAGGTGCTCAAAACCACATTCAAGAAGTTTATTAACCCTTCAGGTTCGTCACAGGAATTTTTTGAATGTGTAAAAAAAAATTTAACTTTTTCACAAAAACATTACTACAGGTCCAAATTTTTTATTTTACCAAGGGTAACAGGAGAAATTGGGTGCAAAAGTTATTGTGCAATTTGTCCTGAGTACGCCGATACCTGATATGTGGGGGGACCACTGTTTCGGCACATGGCAGAGCACAGAAGGGAAGGAACGCCGTTTGACTTTTTGAATGCAAAATTGGCTGAAATTCAGATCGGACGCCATGTCATTTTGGAGAGCCCCTGATGTGCCTAAACAATGGAAACCCCCACAAGTGACCCTATTTTGGAAACTAGACCCCCCAAGGAACTTATCTAGTTGTGTGGTGAGAACTTTGAACCCCCAAGGGCTTCACAGGAGTTTATAACGTACAGCAGTACAATTAAAAAATCCTAATTTTTCTGCAAAAATGATCTTTTCACCCTCAATTTTTATTTTTACAAGGGTAACATGACCCCAAAAGTTGTTGTGCAATTTGTTCTGAGTACGCTGATACCCCATATGTGGGGGTAAACCACTATTTGGGCGCATGGCCGAGCTCAGAAGGGAAGCAGCACCATTTGACTTTTTTGGCTGGAATTGAGATCGGACACCATGTCGCGTTTGGAAAGCCCCTGATGTGCCAAAACAGTGGAAACCCCCCACAAATGACACCATTTTGGAAACTAGATCCCCCCCCAAGGAACTTATCTAGATGTGTGGTGAGCACTTTGAATCCCCAAGGGCTTCACAGAAGTTTATAACACCCGGGAGTGAAAATGAAAAAATCATATTTTTTTCTACAAACATGATCTTTTAGTCCCCAATTTTTTTATTTTGCCAAGGGTAACAGGAGAAACTGGACCCCAAAAGTTGTCCATTTGTCCTGAGTACGCTGATACCCCATATGTGGGAGGAAACTACTGTGTGGGCACACGTCGGGGCTTGGAAGGGAAGTAGTGACGTTTTGGAATGCAGACTTTGATGGAATGGTCTGCGGGTGTCATGTTGCCTTTGGAGAGCCCCCGATGTACCTAAACTGTGGAATCCCCCCACAAGTGACCCCATTTTGGAAACTAGACCACCCAAGGAACTTATCTAGATGTGTGGTGAGCACTTTGAACCCCCAGTGCTTCATAGAAGTTTATAACGCCCGGGTGTGAAAATAAAAAAATCATTTTTTTTCCACAAAAATGATATTTTTGCCCCCAATTTTTTATTTTCCTAAGGGTAGCAGGATAAATTGGACCCCAAAAGTTGTTTTGCAATTTGTCCTGAGTAGGCTGATACCCCATATATGGGGGTAAAGCACTGTTTGGGCGCATGGCAGAGCTTGGAAGGGAAGGAGCACCGTTTGACTTTTTCAACGCAGAATTGGCTGGAAATGAGATCAGACGCCATGTTGCGTTTGGAGAGCACCTTATGTGCCCAAACAGTGGAAACTGCCCAATTCTAACTCCAACCCTAACCCCAACATACCCCTAACCCCTAATCTCAGCCCTAACCCTAGCCCTAACCCTAATGGGAAAATGGAAATAAATACATTTTTTTTATTTTATTATTTTTCTCTAACTAAGGGGGTGATAAAGGGGGGTTTGATTTACTATTTGTGGCGGGTTTATATGTTTGGCAGCTGTCACACTCTAAAAGACGTTTTTTATTGTAAAAATAGTTTTTGCATCACCACATTTTGAGAGCTACAATTTTTCCATGTTTTGACCCACCGAATAAAGTGAGGTCTTAGTTTTTGCAGGACGAGTTGACGTTTTTATTGGTATCATTTTCGGGCACGTGACATTTTTTGATCGCTTTTTATTCCGATGTTTGGGACGCAGAATGAACAAAAAACAGCATTTCATGAATTTCTTTTGGGGGGGGGCGTTTCCACCATTCTGCGTGTGATAAAATTGATAAAGCGGTTTTTTTCTTCGGGTCAGTACGGTTACAGCGATACCTCATTTATGTCTTTTTTTATGTTTTGGCGCTTTTATGCAATGAAAACCATTTTATATAAAAAATAATTATTTTTGCATCGCTTTATTCTGCAAGCTATAACTTTTTTATTTTTTCACTGATGATGCTGTATGGTGGCTTGTTTTTTGCGGGACAAGATGACGTTTTCAGCGGTACCATGGTTATCTATATCCGTCTTTGGTCGCGCGTTATTGCACTTTTTATTCGACGGTATGATAAGAAAGCATTGTTTTTTGCTTTGTTTTTTATTTTTATTTTTTAAGGGGTTCGCTAAAGGGGTTAACTAATGGGACAGTTTTATCGGGTGGGTCGTTACGGACGGCGCGATACTAAATATGTGTACTTTTATTTTTTTTAAATTTCCAAAAAATTAATTTATTAGGGAATATTTTTTTTTGTATTTATTTAGCTATTTTTTTTATAAATTATTTTTACACTTTTTTTTTTTTACTTTGTTACATTGTCCCAGGGGGGGACATCACTGTCATGTGTCAGATCGCTTATCTGACACATCACACAGCGCTGTGACAGATCAGCGATCTGACAGGCACTGCATAAGGCTTCCTCATGCCTGCGCTCTGCAGGCCCCCCAAGGCCCCGCAGCCATATTGGATCCGGGGACCAGCAGGGAAAGAGGCCCCAGAGCAGCGCCGCACATAGTGCCGGGTGTCAGCTGTGATAATCAGCTGACACCCGGCCGCGATCAGCGATGCCCCCCGTGAGCGCCGCTGATCGCGATGATGTATTATCCCATCCCCGGTCATAGGGGCCCGTGGACGGGATAGTACATCAGATGTCAGGAAGGGGTTAATGTACACTCTGCACCCCATCTTGACTAAAAAAAAAACAAATGTTGAAATTTTTGCAAATTTATTAAAGAAAAGCTGAAATATTACATAAGTATTCAGACCTTTTGCACTGTATTGAGTAGAAGCACCCTTTTGAGCTAGTACAGTCATGAGTCTTCATGGGAATGATGCAACAAGTTTTTCACACCTGGTTTTGGGGATCCTCTGCCATTCTTCCTTGCAGATCCTCTCCAGTTCCTTCAGGTTGGATGGTGAACGTTGGTGGACAGCCATTTTCAGGTCTCTCCAGAGATGCTCAATTGGGTTTAGGTCAGGGCTCTGGCTGGGTCAGTCAAGAATGGTCACAGAGTTGTTCCAAAGCCACTCTTTTGTTATTTTAGCTGTGTGCTTAGAGCCATTGTCTTGTTCGAAGGTGAACCTTCGGCCAAGTTTGAGGTCCAGAGCACTCTGGAAGAGGTTTTCATCCAGGATATCTCTGTACTTGGCCGCATTCATGTTTCCTTCAATTGCAACCAGTCATCCTGTCCCTGCAGCTGAAAATCACCCCCGTAACATGATGCTGCCACCACCATGTTTCACTGTTTGGATTGTATTGGGCATGTGATCAGCAGTGCCTGATTTTTTTTCTTCAAACGTACTACTTAGAATTATCACCAAAAAGGTCAATCTTCGTCTCATCAGACCAGAGAATTCTATTTCTCATAGTCTGGGAGTCCTTCATGTGTGTGTGGTTTTTTTTGTTTGTTTTTTTAAGCAATTTGTATCCGGGCCTTAATATGTCTTGCACTTTCAAAAAGGCCCGACTGTTGGAGGGCTGCAGTGATAGTTGACTTTGTGGAACTTTCTCCCATCTCCCTACTGCGTCTCGAGCTCAGCCACAGTGATCTTGAGGTTCTTTACCTCTCTCACCAAGTCTCTTCTCCCATGATTGCTCAGTTTGGCTGGACGGCCAGGTCTAGGACGACTTCTGGTGGTCCCAAACGTCTTCCATTTAAGGATTATGGCGGCCACTGTGCTCATAGGAACTTTGAGTACTGCAGAAATTCTTTTGTAAACCTTGGCCAGATCTGTGCCTTGCCACAATTCTGTCTCTGAGCTCCTTGGCCAGTTCCTTTGACCTCATGATTCTCATTTGGTCTGACATGCACTGTTAGCTGCGAGGTCTTATATAGACAGGTGTGTGCCAGTGTGAGCAGGTAGCGGGATGCAGTAACGGACAAGAGGCAGTCCAAGGGTTAACAAAGGGTTTAATTCACAGTAGGATACTCCTCGCAGGAAGATATTTAAATGAGGGGGAGAGTTCTTCCCTAATACAAAGTACATTTCTAAGGGGATTTTAACTAATAGGGGAAGAAAATGTAAGCTATGTACTTATCACTTTGTGCTCCAGTCACAGATGTGCCCCTCACTTTGACTGGGGCCACTTGGAATGAGCCACAACGGGGATCTGTTACAGTCTTGTGGAAAATGGGGGAAAATTTTCTGGCATTGAGAATGTCCTCTTGTGGTCCTGACGGTGTCTTCTTTTCAATCCTGTTGCTGGCAGTGATTGCCTGGGGTTCTAGCATGGGCACTGGCCCCAACGGAAGCGGCGCAGATTCTTCCCTCAGCGGTGAGAATCCTTGTACTACTGGGGCCTGGGAGACAGTACCAAAACAGGTCACGGTGGTCTGTTCGGTCTGCTGAGTTGTACTGTTGAGCACCGGTATCCCTCACAGACCTTGCCTTCCCCAGTCAGTACCGTCATCCGGGGCAGTTGTGTCAGCGTCGTCGGTCGAGTTTGCAGTAATGTCGAGGACCTTGATGTAGGCAGGGACAGCGATGTTAGCGGGGACAGAGGTACATGCGGCCTGTCAGCGGGACCTCATCGATCAGCTCCTGTCAGCGTGTCCTCTAGTCTCTGGATCCCCTTAGCTTCGCCCCCTTGCCTCATAGCTGAAATTACCTCACACCACTGAAGTGCGCTCAGGATTACTGCCTCCACTGTTTGAATTTCTGCATTTTCTGTCTGCTTAGCCATGCCCCCTTTTCTCGAGCACAGGGAACATCCTGTTACTTTAAGCGCTCCCCCTGTAACTGAGGTGACAGACCCAACAGTTCGGAGCCTGTTATGGATGAGACAAGCCTGGCTTGCTTCTTCTCCTTACACCTTTACAAATGAAGTCCTATCAGTGTAATTAAACACAGCTGGACTCCAAGGAGTAGAACCATCTCAAAGAGGATCACAAGGAAATGGACAGCATATGACTTTTATATATGAGTGCCTGAGCAAAGGGTCTGAATACTTATGACCATGTAATATTTCAGTTTTTCTTTTTTAATAAATTTGCAAAAATTTCTACATTCCTGTTTTTTTCCGTCAAGATGGGGTGAAAAGAGTACATTAATGAGAAAAAATGAACTTTTTTGAATTTACAAAATAGCTGCAATGAAACAGTGAAAAAATTAAATATACGGTAATATACAGGTGCATCTCACAAAATTAGAATATCATCAAAAAGATAATTTATTTCAGTTCTTAAATACAAAAAGTGAAACTCCTATATAGAGTCACAACAAACAGAGTGATCTATTTCAAGTATTTATTTCTGGTTTATTTTCTTACAGCCAATGAAAACCCAAAAGTTATTACTGTATCTCAGTAAATTAGAATACTTCATAACACCAGCTTGAAAAATTATTTTAAAATCCAAAATGTTAGCCTACTGAAATGTATGTTCAGTAAATCTACTCAATACTTGGTCGGGGCTCCTTTTTGCATCAATTACTGCATCAATGCAGCGTGGCATGGAGACGATCAGCCAGTGGCAATGCTGAGGTGTTATGGAAGTCCAAGTTACTTTGATAGCAGTCTTTAACTTGTCTGCATTGCAGTGTCTCTCATGTACTTGGGTGACATCAAGCTGTATGTGAACAACGAACGAGACATCAATTCACTCATCCAACTGGCAAGGATCTACAGTGAAGACATTGGGATGGCCTTTGGACTGGAGAAGTGTGGCCGGTTGGTAATAAATAGAGGCAAGGTAGTCAAGACTGCTGGAGTGAAATTACCAGCAGGGCACATAGCAGATGTACAGACATGCTACAAGTACCTCGGCATCCCACAGGGATACGGTAACCATGATGAGGAGGCAAGGAAACAAGCAACATCAAAATACCATCTAAAAGGGTAAGACAGGTCCTGAAGAGCCACCTCAATGGGAAGAATGCAATCCGCACCATCAATACATATGCTCTGCCAGTTATCAGATACCCTGCTGACATAGTGTACTAGCCAAAAGAAGAAATGGAAGCTGCAGATCTGAAGACACAAAAGCCCTTCACAATGCATGGAGGTCTCCACCCTAAGTCTAGCACCCAGAGATTGTATACCAGCAGAAAGGAGGGTGGTCAAGGCTTGATAAGCACCCAAGCCACCATCACAGGTGAAACAAGGAGTATCCAGGAGTACATAAGAAAAATGGCACCAAAAGATGAGATGCTGAGAGAAAGCCTAAGGCAGCAGATCTGGAAGGAAGAACAGGAACATGAAGCGCCATGGCAAGACAAGCCGCTGCATGGGATGTACCATCGACAGATAATGGAGGTGGCTGACATGGAGAAAGCTGGACTCTGAGACAGCACAGAGCAGGGCCGGCGTCAGCACCTGTGCAAGAGCCAGGGCCCTGGTGAGACTGGGGGGCCCATTCACGCTGTCTGGGATACGCCGGGCAGCCTGCTGACTGTGAGTGCGCACAAAGCCTACGTAAACGCAGGAGCAGCCAGTGCATTACCTGAGCCGCAGTGCCTGTGAGCCATTTAGGGGGAAGCAGTCGCTGGGCACTCCACAGCCCGGGGAGGCCCCATCGCGGCCTGTGTCTCATGCAGCGGTGACCGGCGGGGTAGATGGGAATGCGGAGCCTGCACGGAGGGAGGAGAAGATACCGCCGCTGCCCGGATCCCACCAGCAATCTTCAGCACCAGACCCGAGTGGCTCCTGGGACTTGGAGGCCCCATCGCGGCCTGTGTCTCACCTGCCGCCGGGGACATGCAACGGTGATCGGCGGGGAAGATAGGAATGCGGAGCCCGCACGGAGGGAGGAGATCCCACCCGGATCCCACCAGCTTTGCTCATCACCAAACCCGGCAGCTCCTGCTAGCCCGGCTACTGTCAGCAGGGGCCCGGAGGGGCCACAGCGCTCTTCTCTCTGAGGACCGTGAGCACAGCCGCCGCCGCAGACCCTGTATGACTGGGTGATGTGACATTGTGACCCTCTGTAGCCTGTACGGTGTCCGTCTGCTTGTCTTTATTTTGGTGAGCAAGAATGGAAACGAGAAAGACGGAGAAGACGTTGGTGCTTTTGGCAACACCCCATTGTTGAAGTCCGGGAGAGCCAAGGATTCTACCTCTTCTTATTCAGTGAACTCCGTGGAAACCCAGATAAATATTTTGAGTACACGAGGATGTCTCAAGAGAGTTTCATGGATTTGCTGCTTCATGTACAAGGAGCCATCAGCAGGCAGGACACCCAGCTGCATAGAGCGATTCCTGCTGAGGAACGTCTGCTGGTGACACTAAGGTACATAATATTTAAAAATAAACGCCCGTCGTCTTTATTATTGTTCTGCAATGTACTTAATTTATTTTTCCTTTGTCTGTTTTGCAAAACCCCTGTCATAAATATTATTGTTGTGAATTTTTATTGCTTTCTCTGTTCGGCAGATTCCTGGCTACCGGAGAGGGGACACAAAGAACTGTTGAGTGTGCCTTTGGTATGCTTGTCTCGAAATGGCGCATTTTAGGAACAGCCATTAATCTCAAAATTGAGACAGTCGATGAGGTGGTCAAAGCATGTGTGGTTCTGCACAACTACATAATGGCTAGAGAGCGACCCAACGTTGAACTTGATGAACCTGTTTGTAACCCATTGCCAGATTACCATCATCACCCTCTGAGGTCAACAGTTGAAGTTGCCCAAATGAGGGATACATTTGTGGCCTATTTTGTTTCTGAGATTGGACGTGTGGCATGGCAAGATGAAATGATTTAGTAAAATGTTCCTGTAATGTTACCTACCTGGAATGTTAAAAATGTACCTTTAATGTTTGACAATAAAACACCTCTAGTGAAACACCTGTTCCAAATGCCCTCTCCATTACAATACTTTTTTTTAAATTTTAATAAGGTGATCACCGGTTCACAACTACAGTCTTTATGAAATCCACTCCCTGTCTCATGCAGATTGCATGAGATAGGGAGAGCATTATACTCAGATTTAGAGATGAGCGACTTTGCCTTTTTTCGGGTTGAGTCTGGTTTCATGAAACCCGACTTTCGCAAAAGTCGGGTCGAACGAAATTGGCCGATTATCGTGAAAAGTCGAAGACCAACTGAAACACGAAACCCAATGCAAGTTGTGGGGGGGTAGGGCTGGCTCCAGATTTTCGTGGGCCCTGGGCCAAAGAGTGTCACTGGGCTCTTTTAACACATGCCACAATTCATGATCCTCTGATACGGCAGAGAAATAGCGGTATAGTGCAATGAAAAATTCTTCACTTCTTACATCACATGACTGATATCCATTTTAAATTCTCCAATAGCTCCAAAAACGGACAGTATTTTACTCCATACAGTATTATGGCCACTGCATAGTGCGCTTTACAGAGTAATGAGACCCATATATTTCTCCATACAGAATCATTGGTCCCATATAATGTTCCATACAGTATATGATGAGCTCCACATAATGCTACAGTATATGTTGGTCCCCATGAAGCTCCACTGTCTTATGGGCCCAAATAATGCTCCATATATAATGGGCCCCATTTCTAATGCTCCAGTGTATAATGGGCCCTGTAAATGCTGCTCCAGTGTCTGATGTCCACCTTTGGAATGCTCCAGTGTATGGTGGGCCCCATATATCATTCTCCAGAGTATAGTGCTCCCCAAAAATTGCTCCCAACCTTTAAAACAATTAAATACGTCTCCTCGCTAGGGAATCCCTGTACTAGTCTGGACTCCTCGTCGTCCCCATCTTCCAGCTCTCTGCACTTGGACTGTTTAGGCAGAGGGCGTACAGACGTGATGTCATCGCGCTCTCTGACCAAAATGTCACTGTCAGGAAATGCGGAAGACGTCACGGCGGTGGAGCAGGGAGAGGTAAGTATTTCAACTTTGCAAGTGCTGTGATCCTGAGCAAGCAGGGGGGGCCCACTCGTTGGCGACGGCACTGGCACAGGGTCCCTCATAGTACGGCGGTGTATCTGACGGCGGGTGGGCCCAGGCCCTCCCACTGGCAGAGACACTTTTGTGTACTATGAGGGGCCCTGTGCCAGTGCCGTCGCCCATGAGTATGCCCCCCCACCTGCTCAAGCAACCTGCACTTTCATCTGCATCTTCCTCTTTGTCACCGTGTAAGGTGGTATAGTATGCGGGAAGGGGAACCTGAGTTTCATCAGGGTCAGATTCTGGTTGTGTAGAGTGCGAGGGGAATGTAGTGGTCTGGGTCAATGTACCAGCAGAATCATCTTGCAGTGGCTGGGCATCAGTGCACTTGTGGCGCCCCCAGGAGTACGGTCGCCACAGTGGCATTACCTTTCTCCTAGGGAGTGTGATGTCATGCTTGGGAGCAATGAAGGATCTCTCTAGCAGTTAAACCAACAACAACACAGTTCCCACTCCAGGCCAGCAGGGAGAGCTCTGAACCTGACTGCTGAGGAGCTGCTCTCTATGGTCGGGAGGAGGGAAGTTAGGGAAGTCTGTGAAGGGAAGTGGAAGTGTGTGGATGTGAGAAGGGGAGCTGGAGGATGAGCAGAGTTAAGGCTCACTCCTAGCTGGAGTGCATGGTCGGGATTCCAGTCTCCGAGTTTGTAGGGACACTGACGGTCCTGCAGCAGAAACCGGAGGAAGTAGCAGCTGTAAATGCTCTGTTCCCAACTAAGGCTCAGAGGCCCCAGCAGCGACTTGTGTGATCCAGAAGGAAAAGGCTACGGCTGCCTGCCATACGAGAAAGTTTCAAAAGAGAGTCAACAGGGGGAACTTCAGTGAACTCAGTACTGCGAGTAGCTCAGATAAGTACTAGAACCGAGGCCACACTACCTATCTGCAAAGACAGAATTCCTAATTTGCTTCCAGGCTGACCAACTCCTTCTCCATCTGTACTCTGGGTCCTGTACGGCACGTACTTACCAAGTACAGGTAAAGGCACTGCATGACTGTGTCTGTCATCTTTCTCCTGCGCCTGGTGCACGGCTCTGCTACATCATGCACTGCACACCATCTACCAACTCTTTTATCTGCCCTGCGACTATGGCCCTACCTGTGCAGGGCTTCTACATCTTAGCTGCACCACAACATCTGTCCCAGAGAAGCGACACTGCAGCGCTGGTCAATCTGATCAGAAACCACAGGTGGTGCCACGTATCATTCACCTATAAACGTTATTCACCCCTTTGCATGGATGCCCACGCCCATGGACCGGGTCACCACCACCGTGACACATCCCTCTGAGACACCGGCCTGGCACCGATTAACCCCACTGGTCTGGCTGGCCACCCACACTCGATGTCAGATTCATCTTGGACTGGGGAATTCACGATTTGACTTGATAACCCAGGCATGGTATGTGGGAAAGAGCTACATGGACTAATGTGAAGTGTGGCCTGCTGCATCATTCACTTTTGGTGGGGGTGAAGGACACAAGGAAAGGGGTTCTTCCTGACCAGGAGCCAGCACTTGACGACTCAGTGCTTGCATTTTTTGAAACTTCAGAAGAGGAGGGCATATTTGTTGGAGTCTGTTTCGGCAATGTAAGCCAAAACCAGTTCCTGATGCTCTGGCTTTAAAAGCGGTTAACCCACTCCCAGAAAAGGTAGCCTTCCAGGCGTTCGAGCCAGACCATGACGCAGGCTCAACACCTCCTGCCTTAGCTGCTATTGTGCTTTTGCCACTACCAGCAGATGCACCACCACCATCAGTACCAGCTGACCTCCCCCACGCCCACGTCCGTGGCCTCTTCCACCATACTTCCAAATTTTGGAGAAAATGTACCCAAAATAACATCAGATATATGGTACTGTATCAGAAGCGTACCGCTCTATACAGTCAAAGGATAATTGTCAATCTCCCTATATATTTCATGAGTCACACAGAGATGCTCACAGGCTCAGTATGGATTAGACAAGAATATAAAGAGTAGAAAAAGTGTACAGTATCATCAGATACCAGGTATATATAGTATAGTTTAAACATTCTAAATCTCCGTATATATTTCAGGAGGCAGACACAGACGCTCTCAGGCTCAGTATGGATTACGACAAAATATAAAAAGCCGTAAAGCGGTAATGGATCTGAAGCATTCAGCTGTACACAGTGTAGGGGTCATTGTCAATCTCAGTATTTATTTCCACAGTCAGAAACAGACTCTCACTTGGTCAGTTTGGATTAGACCAGAATATAAAAAGCAGTAAATGGGTAATGTATCAAAAGCGTAGAGCTGTATACAGTGTTGGGGTAATTTTTAAATCTACATATAAATTGCAGGAGTAACCCACAGACTCTCACATGCTCAGGATGGATCACACCACAATATAAATAGAAGATCTGCAAGAAATAATCACACATGTGGGCCAATGTTCCAGGTGTCAATGATACACTTAGAGTGGTGGGTGGAGGAGGACTTCCTGTCAAAAAGGGTACAGTATCACCAGATACCAGGTATATATAGCATAGTTTAAACATTAAAAATGTACATCTATATATTAGGAGTAGTGTTGAGTCACCCCGCTAGATTTTGGTTCGGTTCGTCGAACAGGAGGCAAGTTTGTTGAATGTTCGTCGAACGTTCGATGAACACCGTTGAGCCCCATTGAAAACAATGGCAGGCAAATACAAATACATAGAAAACAATTACAAAACACCTTAAAAGGTGTCCCAAAGCAGACACAATGCTCAGAAGACAAAAATAACATATGGAAAAGGGCAACTACATATAGAAAAGAGGTGGAGGAGTAAAAGGAGGAGGAGGAGACACAGATATAGGCCTTATAAAGTCAAGAAAGGCTGGACTAAAAATCTAAAATAAAAAAAAATCTAAAATTCTAAAATCGAAGACGATCGTATACCGTTGGACTTCCCACCATAAATTATGCCAACTGCCGATCGGGCGGCGTTATTCCCACGACCCTCCGAACAGCGTACATGAAGGCAAAGTGTTTGGTTTCCGGGGGCAGTATGGTTGCTGAAGAATCTGCTGAGTTTTGGGGTGCCAGTTACTAGTAATTAAAAGGAACTACTGGATCTTTAAAAGGGGGTTTATTACAAACAAGGTATTTACAATGACATACATAAGGGAAGTCTAGCTAAAAGGAAAGGGTACAATTAAAAGGAAGAGGTTACAGGAGAGGGTAATAGAAGCAGGGATGTGGGGAAGAGAGAGATATAAATCTGATCCTTACATATATATTAAACCAATACACAGCCACACTCACATACAAGCCATGACTCCACCCTTGCTCCGGTATCCTTTGTAGTAGAGTATCCAATCATCTTCTCCTTGATGGCGTCCTTGGATTTAGGATAAAGTCCTGGTGTCAAAAGGCCTGATGGCATTCAGTTTATGCCAACACTAGATGTCCATCTGAAGAGCAATGGCTTGTACTTCACCTCCACATGG
Organism: Dendrobates tinctorius; assembly: GCF_039654945.1. Lineage (NCBI taxonomy): Eukaryota > Metazoa > Chordata > Amphibia > Anura > Dendrobatidae > Dendrobates > Dendrobates tinctorius. The sequence continues at coordinate 93,648,709 of NW_027361671.1, forward strand.
AATGTGTGTCCAAGATAAGATGTTCAATTGAGGAGTAATAGCTTATACTCCCAACCATACAGGGGTTATGTATCCTCCAAGAGGTTGGAGACACAATGTCCATCTACAAAGTAGATTCCCTTTATTGAAATAACAAAGGACTTTTCAATCCAGGACATAATTGCCTTCCTGTGTAATCACATCTTAGATCTTATGGTCAGTCCCTTTGATGTAGGTTTTAGCTGTTATGTAGAGCTCAAAGAATGTTCATTGCCCTTATAATATATAAACTGTCCATGTTGGCTCCAACAGTTGCAAAGCTGAACCTTAAAGGAATGTCCAGAAGGGCACCATCAGGAGTGGAGCCTGCGGCTTAATTGGACTCCACACGGGCAACTTCAACCATGCCAGCTACGGAAAAGATGGACAGATTGCAAGCTTTGCCGATTCTGTGGGTGGTGGTGCATGGCCGTTTTTAGTTGTGCTAGCGATTTGTCAGCTTAATTTCGTTAACGAACAAGACTCCGGCATGACCCCGCGGTCCGTGTCCAGCTTACTAGAGGGACACGCGAGGCTCTGGCACATGAGATTTAGCAATAACAGGTCTGTCATGCCCTTACATGTCCGGGGCTGCATGCGCGCTACACTGAAAGGACCAGCGTGTGTCGCTTACAGGTGCGGATAACCCGCTGAACCCCGTTAGTGATGGTGATCTGGGATTCCAATTCTTCCCCGCGAACGAGGATTTCCCAGTAAGTGCAGGTCAACCAGAATTCCGGAATTAGGCCTAACCGGCATTCCAGAAAGAATGTGAAAAAATTAATTGTCCAAACCACAGGTGCTGTAGCTTGCTTAACAGCTGGGGTCCTCTGCTGAGTAGCAGACAGTGCTTACATAAACAGGCGGCATAGCTAGGTTCACGGGTGGGCTCCTCTGCTGAGCAGTAGACACAGATACTAGGCCCAAAGTATTGACTGGGCTAAACGGAGTTAAAAATGGTTCTTACATAAACAGGCAGCACAGCTTGGTTCACGGGTGGGCTCCTCTGCTGAGTAGAAGACACAGTTACTAGGCCCAAAGTATTAACTGGGCTAAATGCAGTCAAAAACTGGTTCTTTCATAAACAGGCGGCATAGCTAGGTTCACAGGTGGGCTCCTCTGCTGAGGAGCAGAGAGTGCTACAAGGCCCAAAAGGATTTTCTGGACAAGATGCGGTAAAAAATTATTAGAAACACACACGGTGTAGCTCCTTGACAGGTGCACTACACCGTTGGCTACCAGACACCACTACTATGCCATGAAACTGTCTATTAACATTTAAAACCATTATTAATGTGAAAATAAAGTTACGCTTTTGGTGAACGAACCGTTCTCGAATGGAACCTCGAACAGCCGAATTTTAAGCAAAGTGTTTGAGTTCGACGAACGGCTCGAACACCGCCCAAAACAGCTCGAATTTGAACTTGGCGAACAGGTCGACTCGAACACCGCTCATCTCTAATCAGGAGGCAGACTCAGACAGTCTCAGGCCCAGTATGGATTCGACAAGATTGTAGAAAGTTGAGAAAGGGTACAGTATCACTGGATACCAGGTATATATAGCATAGTTTAAACATTAAAAATCTCCATGTATATTTCCAGAATCCGACAAAGACACAGCCTCAGTATGGATTAGACAAGAATCTAAAAAGTAGAAAAAGGGTAATGTATTCGAAGCGTACACCAGTATACACTGTTGGGGTATTTTTCAATCTTCTTATATATTTCAGTCTCAGTAAGACAGTCCAAACTCTCTGCAAGAGGAAATGAGATGGATACAAGTACAGACGGAAAGTCGAGTGATTGCAGAAATTTTGGAATTACTAATCACAGGAAAAACTCCCGGGAGAATTCTCAGAGGTGATGCTGATCCTCAATTACTTTGTCTGTGGAGACAGCGAAAAGAGTTCTTTGTGAAGAAAGGTTTGCTGTATCGCAGTACCGTGGATCCCATCACTGTTACTTATCTCCATCAAATTGTGATCACAGGGAGAGATGTAGACATTGTCCTCATTGCCTATCATGATCTGTCAGATAACTTTGGAGTGCAAAAGACAGAAGCCACAGACCGTAGGCGATTCTATTGGATTGACATGAGAGGACACATTTAAAAATGTGGGCAGGAATGTCACACGTCTGTGAGTAGGACAACCGTGAAAGCTGATGATAAACCACCACTGTATCTCATTGTGAGTCATCATCCATAACAAATTGAAGCCATTGATCATCTGAAGATAGAGCCCAGCAGGACAGGGCATAGCTACGTCTTAACCATCATCTATCAGTTCACCAAATTTGTAGTGGCAGTCCCAGTGAAGGATTTAACAGCCCAGACTACACAGCGGTGGAGCAGGGAGAGGTAAGTATTGCAAGTGCTGGGGCCCTGAGCAAGCAGGGGGGGCCCACTCGTGGGCGGCGGTACTGGCACAGGGCCCCTCATAGTATGCCGGTGTGTCTGACTGCGGGTGTGCACAACCGCCATCAGAGACACTTGATTGTACTATGAGGGACCCTGTGCCAGTGCCGTCGCCCAAGAGTGGGCCCACCCACCTGTCCAGGGCAACGGCACTCGCACAGGTGCATGTGCCAGGTGGTGACCCTGGCCCTGGGGGGAGGCAGCCCAGTTAGGGAGGTTGAAAAAATGGCATATGTTGATGTTGGACATTCAGCAGCTGCAAATGGAGGAATTGGAGAAGTCCGAGGAAGATGAGGACAAAAGCGAGCCATTTTTCTGGCAACCTACGTGTCAGCAGGGGAAGGTGGGACAAAATCCTTTGAAACCCATGCATGGTTCATTTTAATGAAGGTTAGATCATCAACATTTTGGGTCAACAGACGGGTCCTTTTTTCTGTCAGGATTGATCCAGCAGCACTGAAGACTCTTTCGGGTAGCACACTAGCAGCAGGGCAAGCGAGCTCCTGTAATGCATATTGTGCCAATTCAGGCCAGGTGTCCAGTTTACAGGCCCAATAGTCAAAGGGGAATGACCTGTGAGGGAGAGCATCGATATGGGAGGAGAAGTAGTTTGTAACCACCATAGTTGACAACTGCTGTCTCCTGTCACTTTCAATCGATGCAGTATTACCAGTCGTGTGAGCGGTACTTGAAAAATCAGTCCACAACATGGTCATGAAACCCCTGTGTCCAACGCCACTTTGGCTGTGTGCACCACAAACACCTCTTCCATGTTGCCCCCTACAGCTCGTAGGAGAACCATCGCCGCCGCTGTGTGCTGGGAATGCCTCAAACAAACGGTTTACCAGAGTTGCTTGTTTGTTAGTCAATATTAGCTCTAGGTTCTCCTGTGGCCTTTATAACGTGGATCCAGGATGCTGGCCAACCAGTAGTCATCATTGTTCATCATTTTGGCAATGCGGGGGTCCCTTTTTAGGATCTGCAAGGCATAATCAAACATGTGGGCCAATGTTCCAGGTGTCAATGATGCACTGCGAGTGCTGGGTGGAGGAGCACTTTCTGGCAAATCAACATCCCTCCAGTCATGCACAAACCCTGTACCTGACCTTGCCACGCCAACATTTTCTCTTGCCCCCTGAGAAGCATCCTCCTCCCCTAAATAATCATCCTCATCATCCTCCTCCTTATCCTCTTCTTCCTCCACCTTGTCCAGGAGAGTTCCCTGAGCAGACAATGGATGACTGTCATCAAGGCTTCCCTCCTCCTCCTCAGCTGCAGACACCTGCTCCTTAATGTGCATCAAAGTTTGCATGAGCAGACGCATAAGTGGGATGCTCATGCTTATGATGGCGTCGGCTGCGCTTACCAGCCGTGTGCATTCCTCAAAACACTGAAGGACTTTACAGAGGTCTTTCAGCTTCGACCACTGCACACCAGACAACTCCATGTCTGCCCTCAAACTGCCTGCCTGTGTATCCGCCCACAAATGCATTACAGCCTGCCTCTGTTCGCACAGCCTCTGAACCATGTGCAGGGTGGAGTTCCACCTTGTTGCAAAGTCGATAATTAGGCGGTGCTTGGGAAGGTGGAGCAATCGCAGCTTCTGCATACGACTGAAGTGTACGAGCGACTGTGCGAGCACAGTCTTCGCACCTTATGGAGCAGGGCTGTTAACTCTGGATAATTATTGAGGAAGCACTGCACCACCAGGTTCAAGGTGTAAGCCAGGCAAGGTATGTGTCTGAGTTTTGAAAGGGCTTTGGCTGCCACAAAATTCTGGCCGTTATCACTAACTACCTTGCCTGCCTCAAGATGTAGACTGCCCAGCCATGACTCAGTTTGTCGCTGCAAGTAGTCGGCCAGTACCTCCGCGGTGTGTCTGTTGTCGCCCAAACACATCATCTTCAACACAGCCTGCTCACACTTACCACTAGCTGTTCAATAGTGGGACACCTCGTGTGCAACACTGGCAGCTGCAGATGGAGTGGTCGTGCGACTGCGCTCTGTGGACGAGCTTTCGCTTCTGGAGGAGGAGGAGGGTCGAACGCCTACAGCCAACTGTTTCCTATACCGTGGGCTAGGCAGCACTGTCCCACCGCCGCTGTCCCCTGTGGACCCTGCATCCACCACATTAACCCAGTGTGCAGTGATGGACACGTAACGGCCCTGGCCATGCCTACTGGACCATGCATCTGTTGTGAGGTGCACCTTTCCACTCACTGATTGCTTGAGTGCATGGACAATGCCGGCTTTCACATGCAAGTGGAGGGCTGGGATGGCTTTTCGAGCAAAGAAGTGCCGACTGGGTAGGTCATAGTGTGGTACTGTGTAGGCCATGAGATCGCGGAAAGCTTCGCTTTCAACCAACCGGTAGGGCATCATCTCTAACGAGATTAGTTTGGCAATGTGGGCATTCAAACACTGTGTACGCAGATGAGAGGATGAGTACTTTCTTGTCCTACTGAGAGTCTCTGGTAGGGTGAGCTGGACTTGAGAGCTGCATATGGTGGAACTAGCGGTGGACATGGTGGACTGAGAGAGGGTTGGTGATGGTGATGGTGTTGGTGGTCTTGCTGATTGCCTAGATTCAGTCTTTCGTAGCAATAACATTGTGATTCCCTGACTGCTTTGGCCTTGCGACGACACCTCAACATTTGCTGCTGGTGGTGTGCTAACCGGTGGGCTTACAGTGGGGGAAGCGATGTAGCGTTGCTGACTACCTTCATTCGGTGCAGGTGCACATGTGGTACGTGAGGTTTGGTAGTCTGTCCACGCTTGCATGGTGGTTAAATGTCTAAGCATGCAACTGGTATTCGAATTTCTCAGATTTTTCCCTCGACTAAAGGTCTTTGCGCACTTCTTACAGATAACCTTTGCCTGATCATTAGGATTTTGTTCAAAAAAGTGCCACACTGCACTCTTCCTACTATGGAAGACATTTTGTGACCTTGCACCCTTTGCTAGTTTGACCGTCTGGCCAAGCTGTCCTGCATCCCTTTGGGTTTTTGTAAACCATTTTTGGACTGCTGCTGTTGCGATGTCGATGCCTGCTGCGGATCCTCCTCCTCCTCTTCTGAGCTATTGGCAGCGACACCCTCTTCCCCCAATGGATGCCAATCTGGGTCAACAACTGGGTCATCCATCACCTCCTCTTCAATTTCATGTGCACCTTCCTCTGTGTCAGCGTGTCATGTGGTATAGTATGCGGGAAGGGGCACCTGAGTTTCATCAGGGTCAGATTCTGGCTCAGTACACTGCGAGGACAATGTAGTGCTCTGAGTGAATGTACCAGCAGAAAAATCTAGCAGTGGCTGTGCATCAGTGCACTCCATGTCCGATTCATCTTGGACTGGGGAATTCACGATTTGACTTGATAACCCAGGCATGGTATGTGAAAAGAGCTCCATGGAGTAATCTGTAGTGTGGCCTGCCGCATCCTTCACTTTTGGTAGGGGGGAAGGACACCGAAATAGCACAGAAAGAGGACTTAAAAATCCTCCAATAATAGAAAACAGCAAAAAGGTTTATGTTGTGAGCTCATCTGTTCATTCATCTTTTGTGTCCGAGGATCTCCCTCTTCTGGTGAAGGAAGGTAGTGAGGCTGATTACCAAACACCTGATCAGGTGGATGGTGACTGGGTAACGGGAACTTCTGACTGGATATAAGGCAGCCGACGCTCTTCTGAGTCGCTGGTGATTTCTCTGCTGGATTCTTGGAGACCAGTCTGATTCCTGCTTCCCTAAGATAAGTTTTGCTCTGCTATTGAACTTATTAGTTTTGGTTTTGTTTACCTTGTTTTTTTTAGTTCAGCCATCCCCGGCTGGATTCTTTTTCCTTTATCAGTGTTCTCTTTTGCTCTGCTTCCAGAATTTTCTGAGTGCTGATATAGGGTTTGAAGTCTAGTGACTTCAGGGTCCTTTTTGCTTATCAGCTGTGTTGGTAATATTTTTTAGCAGGGTTTTCTCGGATTGCAGACAGAAGCGTTTCTATCCTGTCCTTTTTAGTTAGCTTGGGCCCCATCGTTTGCTCAACCTATCTTTCTATCTGTGTTAGTGTTTTCATCTTGCTTCACCGTCATTATATGTTGGGGGCTGCCTATTGCTTTGGGGTCTGCTCTGGGGCAGTCAGTTTTTCCCTTTTCTCTCTTTAGGCTTATGTAGATCTCCGGCTGTGACGAGGTGTCTAGGATCACCGTAGGAACACTCCACGGCTACTGCTAGTTGTGTGATAGGATTAGGGGTCTGCAATCCGCTAGTTTCCAACCTCTCTGATTTTCTGGACTGAGCTTGTGTTTTGTTTTTTCCTCCTCGGTGACTCAATCATAACACGTTTACCTGTACAGGCCTCCAGACAAATGCACTATCAGGATGCAGTGGACCCATATAGTTAAGATGGCAACACAGGTGCAAGAATACCGATGAAACAACCGCTCACAGCCTACCAATACATGGAGGGGGCGATTGCCTGGTATGTTAACGCACAATAAAATACTTGTATGCGGCGCTGTTCACACTATGGCCATGGACAGCATCCAGTCGAACCTAGTAGTGACACCCTTCTGTTAGCTCAGGCGGGCTGCCCAGCGCTATCAAAATGAATGCCATGTAAACAGACACCACAGTTTACAAGACCAAATGGGCCCAACTGCACCCTGAATAAAAAGTGCAAAAAAACACAAAAAATGTGGAGTATTAGCTGATATTTTGGCCAACATACGTGAGCCCGTAACCTGCGCCAAAGGTCTCCATGTTTACGGGTACCTAACACTAAATCCTAACACTGAAATAGAACAGAAAGAGGACTTAAAAATCCTCCAATAATAGAAACCAGCAAAAAAGAAAAAAGGTTTACCCGTACAGGCCTCCAGACAAATGGACCCATATAGTTAAGATGGCAACACAGGTGCAAGAAGGACACAAGGAAAGGTGTTGCTCCTGACCTGGAGCCTCCACTGACGACTCAGTGCTTTTATTTTTTGAAACTTCAGAAGAGGAGGCGATAGAGCTGGAGGCTGTGTCAGCAATGTAAGCCAAATCTTGTTCCTGAAGCTCCGGCTTTAAAAGCGGCTTACCTACTCCCAGAAAGGGGAGCCTTCGAGGCCTTGTGGAGCCAGACGATGACGCAGGCTCAACACCTCCTGCCATAGGTGCTATTGTGCTTTTGCCACTACCAGCAGATGCACCACCACCCCCACCACCATCAGTACCAGCTGGCAACCCCTGCCCACTTCCACAGCCTCTTCCACCATACTTCCTCATTTTTTGAAAAATGTACCCAAAATACCACCAGCTATATGGTACTGTAATACAAGGTACAAGGTGTATATAGTATTGTGGATAATTTGAATCTCCCTAGAGATTTTAGGAGGCTGAACTATTATCTCAGGCCCACTTTAGATTACACCTCAATTTAACAGGCTGAAATTGGCTGGTGTATGACAAAGTACAAGGTGTGTCTATAGTATTGGGGAGAATTGGAAGCTCCCTAGAGATTTTAGGAGGCTGAACTATTATCTCAGGCCCACTATAGATTACACCTCAATTTAACAGGCTGAAATTGGCTGGTGTATGACCAGGTACAAGGTGTGTATATAGTACTGGGGAGAATTGGAAGCTCCCTAGAGATTTTAGGAGGCTGAACTATTATCTCAGGCCCACTATAGATTACACCTCAATTTAACTGGCTGAAATTGGCTGGTGTATGACAAAGTACAAGGTGTGTATATAGTATTGGAAGCTCCCTAGAGATTTTAGGAGGCTGAACTATTATCTCAGGCCCACTATAGATTACACCTCAATTTAACAGGCTGAAATTGGCTGGTGTATGACAAAGTACAAGGTGTGTATATAGTATTGGGGAGAATTGGAAGCTCCCTAGAGATTTTAGGAGGCTGACAATGATGCTCTCAGTCCAAGTATGGCAGCAGGCAGCCTAATAAGCAGGACTGCTGCACACAAAAGTGTGGAAAAATGAACGTTTGGTAACTGTGCAGAAAAGAGGAAGAAAAGTATTTTTGCTTTTAAAAAAGCAGTTTGCACAGCAGTGTGCAAACAGCAATGCAGCTATCAGGGAGCCTTATAAGGCAGCCTAATAACCAACAGAGCTGATGCACAAAAAAATATAGCCTCCCCTGTCACTGCACACAAACTGTTGTGTTGTACAGTGGAAATCGCTAACAGCAGAAGCAGTTTTTTGGTTCTTCTTCCCTGCCTAACGCTCTCCCTTATTCAGAATCAGCAGCTGCAACCTCTCCCTAATGCTAATATCGGCAGAAGTAAGATGGCGGTCGGTGTGCACGCCCTTTTATAGCCCCTGTGACGCCACACAAAGCAAGCCAATCACTTGCATGCCCTTCTCAAAGATGGTGGTGACCGATGCCCATGTCATCGCGTTGCCCACAGTGTGCGTCCTCCATCATTGGCTGAAAAAGGGTGCTGGAAGCATCATTTGAAATGCGACTTTGGCGCTCTGGTGGCCGACCTTGTGGCCGACCTCACGCTATGGTCGGGTTTCGTTTCATGAAACCCGACTTCAGCGAAAGTCGGCGACTTATGAATTTGACCGACCCGTTTCGCTCAGCTCTACTCAGATTGGGTTATGTCACCCATGCTTTACACTACACCTCTTCTCTATGAGGTCAGTGCTATGGTAGGTGACTTCGGATTAGCTCCATTGTCTCTCCAGTCTGCATTTCTATAGTCCAATAGATTAATGCAGACTGAAGAGACGATGGAGCTAATACACCTCATATCTTTACTCACCTGCCAGTGTGTCATAACTAGTGCACTCAGGATGTAGAAAACCCAACATCCTGAGTCCTGAGTGTACTAGTACTGACAGCTGGGCAGGTGAGCATTGCTGACCCCTGACCCTTTGTGCTGTATTAATTTTTTATTTTTTTTTGAGGATTTTCAGTCCTCTGTGTTTTTGCCACCTCATAGCTCCATGACAGACAGAAGAAGCAAAGTTGCAGTGAAAAGCAAAGAAAAGGAGGAGCAGATTGTGCCTGTCATGGAGCTATGAGGTGTCAAAAACACAGTGTGTAGACGACGACGTGTGTGTTGACGGCGATGAAAGAGACAAAGAACAAGCAGTGATAGGGAAAAAAACAATACAAATTTATTTTACAACACAAATAAAAAAAAAAAAAATTTCTGAAAAAATGAGGGGAAAATGTTATGGACCTGGGGGGTGTGGAGCTGGGAGGATTGGCTAGGTGTGGACGATGATGATGTTCCAGGGGGAGGGCCTACTAAATGTGTGGAGTCTGGGAGGTCAAGGATGGAAGTACAGTAGACACATTAGGAGTGGAAGCATGGGATGGGAGAGACACATTGGAAAGGAGAGACAAATTGGACAACACAGACACATTGGGAGGTGAGGTAGGAGGTAGTTGGATAGTTGGTGTCTTCTTTTTGGTCTTTAGCTGCTGGCTTCTTTTGTGTCTTTGTCTCCTTGGAAGGGTTGGAGTAGTGGGTTCAGCACTGGATTTGGAGGGGCGTGCTGGATCTTGACCCGGCATGGTGGTGGCGGTGGACAGCCATGCAGGTTCTTGCCCAGGCATGGTGGTGGTGGTGGATGTCCGTGCAGGAGCCGAACTCGGCATGGTGGTGGATTGGCTTTCAGCAGCACCCGGCATGGTGGTGGCCGTACAGTGGTATGCAGCAGAACTCGGTAAAGCACTGAAGCGGCTTAGTGGTAGCACAGGTGGGAATGCCACGTGTGGCTGCTGGAAGTAACGAGTCTGCTGCATAGCCTGAACGTAAGCAGCATTGCAGGCCTGCATCACATTAAGCTGGAGTTCAGGCGTAAGGTGTTCCGACATGCCCCATTCTATCGCATGAAAAAAATGTTGTGCCGGTCTCTGTAGGTCGGCTTCCAGATGGTCCAAGCGTCGGTTGACATCCTGGAAAAGTGTGTTTATATGGGCAAACTCACTTTCCAGTCTGTCACCGAGCGACTTCAGGCCATTCTGGAAGACCGAGCTCAAGTGAACAAACTCGGGCATGAGTGGCCTGTCCAAGGCCTTCTGTCGCTGTTGGGAAGACCCATAAAAACCAGTGGCAGAGGCCTGGACAGGGGCCATGGACCAGCTGCCTGTTCTTCAGCCTGTGAAGCTGGCCCACTTGATGCTTCGCTGGTGGATGGCTGGGACTGTTCTGTGGCTGTTCGATGAGGGGCCGCTCCAGAGGACGATCCAGGTTCGTGGGTGCTGTTCCAGGTTCTGTGTGGAAAAGAAGAGAATAACATTACTACACAAAAATAACAATTGTGAAAGCGCCAACTCCTGTGGAATAGAAAATTTCAGATTAGGAAATACAACACAATGGAATACAACACAAAAATACTTCTCTGAGCAAAGACAGACCTCAGGAAAGACAGCATCCTGTGGTACTTGTATTTCCTTATCCTTGCTGCAGCACCACTGCGAACTTGGATCTCCTGTCTCAGGTCCTTGTTGAAGCGATCCTTCATCGAACGCCAAAGGGTTCTGACTTTGTTCACTGTGAAGGGTGAAAATAAAGAAATTGTCAAACAATGCACTTTAGGCTGGGATCACACATGGTTGTGAGATCCTGGCCTTACAGGTTCACTGCCGCATCAGACCACATTGCAATACTTACGAAATTCCTTTTGGACTCGTGGTGTGGCCTTGTCCCAGTGATCCATCAGTAATTGGGCCACCTCATTCCACAGCCGCTGAATCACCACTGCGTCTGAGTGCTGCTGATCCAGGGTGTCCCACAACGCAACTCGCTCATGCACTGAGGTGATGAGGAGGTCATTATCTATTTCTTCCTCCTCCCGTTGTGGAACCTAGAAATGAAATAAAAACATTAATGTTGGAAAGATAAAACACTTTTAAACCAAAAAGAGTCAACAAGAACCAAAAACAGTCAAGAAAAAACAAAAACAGTCAAAATTAATCAAAAACAGTCAAGAATACTTAAACGCCGTCTTGCTACCAGAACTTGGGCCTGAGTCAATGCTCCTGCTCATCTGCACTGGGATGGTTCTGTAATGAAAAAACATGATTTTGCCACTGTAACGATAATGTAAAATATGATGTAAGATTTCCCTGATGATGACATTTTCTGGAGCAAGGCTCTTCTATTCTCACCCTGAACTCTGCTATGCCCAGCTGTGAGGGTCTGACCCCCCTTCCTTTCCTTTGCCTGTTACAGCTGCGGACCTGTTTCTCCTTAGCTCTCTAACATGAGACTACAGCTCACACACACTCAGTGTAACCTGAAATACCAGTGACCGGTTTCCCGCCTCACAGCAGGGGGTGTCTTTGTCTTCAAAATGTGCTCAGCTACTCTCATAGACTATAATTAGAATCTGATCATTTGGTCATATAACGATGCGAGTTTATGATAAAAACATGAAAGTTACATTTCTGCGACGTGCGCCGACAAGGCTTCATAGCCCAGGTTTTCCATGGTTCCAGCACCAACAGAACCAGAGAAATAGATTTCTCCTAGATGGTGTGAAATAACTAGTTCGGGTTTGATTTTGAATGATCACCAGTGACAAGCTGGAAAAGATGATACTATGTGCGTTTCTATAAGAGGTACCCTCTGCAAGTTATGATTATTATAAGTTTTTAGCCAAATTGTACCTCTGAAAGCAAGGTGAGGGAGCTGGAAAAACCAGCCCCTTTAGTGATGTCACAAACCCAAAGGTATAAGGTATTTTCCCCTACCCCCTCATTCATTCTAGCTTGGGATGCCGTGGCAATAAGATCTCAAATGCATTGTGATGTTTAGCTCCTCCTCCCCGCATGGTTTTGCATGAAATGATAAGACCAACATGTGAGTTTATTTCTTTCTTTAATCCTGTTTGCATTCGCATTGAACATACTTTTAATTGTCTCATTCTGTAAAATCCTTTTTATAACTTCTGTAAGCACTGCCTACCTTTTTTAGGAGTAAATATAAAATTTATTAGTTCCGTCACCTTGCTCTGTGACGAATTCATACGTGCCTGAAGATAATTACGCTACTAATTTGGGTTGGCTTCGTACCCCTCTATTAATTTTAAATATTAATAGAGAGAACGGAAGCTGGTGGCAGCGAAGTGTGTTTTGGCTAGGTGGGTAGCGCTGACAGTGACTAAGCGGGTTTTATAAGCTGATTGTGTGGCTGCGGCCTAAGCATTTATAACTCCCTCGCTGCAAGCAGGCCTAATAGCCATCACACAAGTAGCCCGTCCGGTGACTAATGCAGTTCTCTGACTGACCTGAGGGTAAGGGGGCTCCAGAGAGCTGCGAGTTCCAAAGTGGAACTGGAAAGTGGGATATACATAAATCCCGGCAGTTCGTGACATATTGTGGCAGCAGTGGGATATCTACAATAAACCCATGCGGTAAATTGTTAGGGCAAGACTAGCTTGCTGTTTCCATCACATTGTTGCCAGTGGTGGGATAACTAAGATAAGCCCCCCTGCACATGTGATAGCCGTGTGCAGCCAAAGGTCATACAAACTCTGATCCGTGACAGCCACATGTGTAAAAGTGACAGTGAATACTTACCAATCAGTAGCAAATGTACTCACTTCAGTCTCCTGTCCGCTGTGTGAGGAGTGTTCAGGACTTGATGCCATGGTTATGTTGATTACTGCTGCAAGAAAGAGACACATTAGCTTGTATACTCACATTTTGTTAAATTCAGAGTCTTCACAGATATCTTCCACAGTCTGGAGTCTTCCATTCTCTTCCACAGTCTGGAGAGTACTGGACTTCCAGTGTCCACACCCTCTTTTTATACATCTTTGTGTGGGGGTTGGCTAAAACCAGTTCCTGGACATGTTTACTCAGAAAAATGAATGCGTACGCAACGCAAGTGAACGAATGTCCTTGCGTACCTATGCATTCCCATAGACTGTAATGCATTGATTTGACACACTCCTTCCGCAAGCGTGCGCATGTGTATGGATGCGGAAATTTGATGCCTCAAAAAATGCAACATGTTGCGTTAGCCGTGCCCTGCCGCACACCGCGAAACGACGCATACGTAAACAAACGCAGGCGAACGCATGTCGCTGCGTACACTTTGTTAAATATAGGTATGCGTGACCCTTGCGGATGTATGTGTCAGAAACTCTGCGGACACAACTGCAAATGTGAAACTGGCCTAAGTTGGAAAAAGACTAAAACAGATCCCATGAGCAACATCTGAACTCTGTCCAGGAAAGCACAATTCTTGGAACAACTATGATCCTGCACAGAACCCTCAAACTCCCAGGCTTCTGGTAGAGGACCCGAGTATGAGAAAGGACAACAAAGACCACCCCCATGGGGGGGTGAGTAGGGAATATATATATATGTATATGTGTGTATATACTGTATATATACAGTATATATAAATAAAAATGAGTGTATGTTTGTGTGTGTGTGTGTATTAAGCCCTGCCCACTTCACATAGCCACACTCACTCCACACGCAAAGCCCCATGTAATAAATATCTAATATATACATACAGTATATATAATAAATATCTAATCTAATATATAATATATATTAAATATCTAATATATCTATTTCATAGGCACATCTTCTTGACCACAACAGATTACACTCCTGTGTTGCCCATTGCAACCAATCACTAAGCATCTTTCATTTCACTAGAGCTGTTTAAAAGATGAAAGCTGAGCTGTGATTGGTTGATATGAGCAACAGTTTTCCAGCTCCACAACACCTCAGCAGACACTGACCAGGTGGAAGAAATCTACCATCCCTGGGAACATAAGCTCCCAGCCATTGTCTGACCCCCAGAAAGGAGCACAGAGCACATGAATCACCCCCTCATCTATTACTGCATTATCAGCGGCCACACACAGAGCCACACTACCAGGTTACATAACAGCACATCTTCAGGAACTTCTGTTATGAATGAGTCACCATAGGAGGCAAAAACAGAAATACCAGCCAAGTCCAGAAAACCAGAGAAGTTGGCAGCTATCGGATTGCAGACCCCTGAACCCATCAACAACAACTAGCAGTAGCCGTGGGGGGCTCCTACGGTGCCCTAGACCCCTCGATCACAGCCGGAGAACTAAATAGCCCAAAGACAGAAAGGGAAATCTAAACTGCCCCAGAGCAGACACCAAAGCAATAGGCAGCCCCCAACATATAATGACGGTGAAGCAAGATGGAAAAACACTCACACAGATAGAAAGATAGGCTGAGCAAATCAAATGATGGGGCCCAAGCTAACTAAATAGGACAGGATAGAAAAGCTGCTGTCTGCAATCCACCAAAACCCTATCAAAAGAAGAGCCAAAAGACTGGTAGGGAAAAAAGCCCTGAAGACGCTAGGCTTCAAAAAGACTATATCAGTACTCAGGTATTTTCTGAAGACAGAGCAAAAAGGAATTCAGCTCACCCCAGCAGGGAATGGCAGAAATCCAGAAAAACAAGGCAAAACAAAACCAAAGCTCAAATGCAAAAAGCAGAGCAGAAAACTTAGCTTTTGAGGAGCAGGAATCAGACTGGTCTCCTAGAATCCCTCTGAGAAATCACCAGCAAGGCAGAAGGGCGTCGGCTGCCTTATATCCAGTCAGCAATTCCAGTCACCCAGTCATCATCATCCTGTTCAGGTGCTTGGTAATCAGCCTCACTACCTTCCTTCACCAGAAGAGGGAGTTCATCAGACCTCAATGGTGAAGGGGAAAATGAACTCACAACAGTACCTCCCCCTTGAGGAGGGGTCACCGAACCCTCATCCACACCACCAGGGCGATCAGGGTGAGCCCGATGAAAGGCACGCACCAATCTTTTGGCATGAATATCAGAGGCAGAGACCCAGGAATTATCCTCCTGACCATAACCCTTCCACTTAACCAAATACTGGAGTCTCCGTCTAGCCAGACGGGAATCCAGTATCTTCTCTACCTCATATTCCATGTTACCTTCAACCAATACAGGGTCTGGAGTTGCCACCCCAGGAACAACTGGTTCAACAAACCTCTTCAACAAGGACTTATGAAACACATTATGGATTTTAAAAATGACAGGAACAGCCAAAGGAAAAGAGACCGGATTAATAATCTCCAAAATCTTGTAAGGTCCAATAAATCTAGGCTGAAATTAGGAGAAGCCACCTTCATAGCGATATTTTTTGATGATAACCAAACCATATCACCCACCTTAAACTGGGGACCAATGGTCCTATGTCGGTTGGAAAACCGCTGGGCCTTTTCCTGGGAGAGAGATAACTTATCCACGACTTGGTCCCAGATCTGGTGCATTCTCTCCACCACAGTGTCAACACCTGGGCAGGCAGAAGGCTCCACCTGCCCTGAAGAAAATCGAGGATGAAACCCAAAGTTACAAAAAAAAAAGGTGACATCAAAGTGGCAGAACTATCTCTATTATTTAAAGCAAATTCGGCCAAGGGCAAAAATGAAACCCAATCATCCTGATCAGCGGAAATAAAACATCTCAAATACGACTCCAAGGTCTGGTTTGTTCTCTCCGTCTGCCCATTGGTCTGAGGGTGAAA
Source organism: Dendrobates tinctorius (assembly GCF_039654945.1). Lineage (NCBI taxonomy): Eukaryota > Metazoa > Chordata > Amphibia > Anura > Dendrobatidae > Dendrobates > Dendrobates tinctorius. The sequence goes on from NW_027361671.1 coordinate 93,664,649, forward strand.
AGCAGAGGAGAAGGACAACTGAATTCCCAGCTTGGAACAGAAAGTCCTCCAAAATCTAGACACAAACTGAACTCCTCTGTCAGATACAATGTTCTCAGGAATCCCGTGCAAGCGAACCACCTGTTGCAAAAAGAGGGGCACCAACTCAGAGGAAGATGGCAAATTAGGGAGTGGTACAAGATGAACCATCTTGGAGAACCTATCACAAATCACCCAAATAACAGTCATTCTCTGAGAGACAAGCATATCAGAGATGAAATCCATTGAAATATGGGTCCATGGCCACCTGGGTACCGGCAAAGGCATCAACAACCCACTAGAGCGAGAACAAGGTTTAGACTGGGAGCAAGTCCCACAGGACTGCACAAAATTCCTGACATCACGAGACAAGGCGGGCCACCAAAAAGACCGACTCACCAGATCTCTAGTACCAAAAATACCTGGATGACCAGCCAATGCAGAGCAATGAACTTCAGACATCACTCTCTTCTTCCACTGGTCAGGAACATACAACTTTCCACTTGGACAACGCTCAGGTTTGTCCTCCTGGAACTCTTCCAGAGCACGTCTCAAATCGGGCGAGATGGCAGAAAGAACTACCCCTTCGCCTAAGATGGTAGCAGGCTTGGTCACCACAGGAGAATCAGCAAAGAAGCTCCTAGAGAGAGCGTCAGCCTTGACATTCTTAGTGCCAGGAAGAAAAGAGACCACAAAATCAAAACGTGTAAAAAACAAGGCCCACCTAGCCTGTCTAGGGTTCAAGCATTTGGCCGACTCCAGGTAAATCAAATTCTTGTGGTCAGTGAGGACCACGACTTGATGTTTAGCTCCCTCCAACCAATGTCTCCACTCCTCAAATGCCCATTTCATGGCTAACAGTTCCCGATTCCCCACATCATAGTTACGTTCAGATGGAGAGAACTTTCGGGAAAAGAAAGCACATGGATTCATTTTAGATGTTACAGGATCCTTTTGGGACAAAACAGCTCCTGCACAAATCTCAGAAGCGTCCACCTCTACCTGGAACGGGAGTGAGACATCAGGTTGCCTCAAAACCGGGGCAGAAGTGAATCTTCACTTCAGCTCCTGAAAGGAAGAAACAGCCTCCGGAGACCAATTCAACACATCAGCACCCTTCTTAGTCAGATCAGTCAATGGCTTGGCAATACTAGAAAATTTTGCTATAAATTTCCGATAAAAATTAGCAAAACCCAAAAACTTCTGGAGGGCCTTCAAAGAAGTGGGCTGAACCCAATCATAAATGGCCTGTACCTTGGCCGGGTCCATTTCAATAGTTGACGGAGACAAAATAAATCCCAAAAATGAAATCCTCTGTACCCCAAAAAGGCATTTCGATCCTTTGTCATACAGGGAATTCTCTCTCAAGATCTGGAACACAGTCCGAACATGTTCCACATGAGAGTCCCAATCCTTGGAGAAGATCAAAATATCATCCAGATAAATAATCAAAAATTTATCCACAAAGTCCCGGAAAATGTCGTTCATGAAGCACTGGAAGACAGAAGGGGCATTAGTGAGCCCAAAAGGCATCACCAGGTATTCAAAATGTCCCTCCGGAATATTAAACGCCGTCTTCCATTCATCCCCATGCTTAATGCAAATAAGATTATACGCCCCCCTGAGGTCAAGCTTGGTAAACCAGCAAGCACCTTTAATTCTGGAGAATAGATCCGAAATCAGGGGTAACGGATACTGATATTTAATAGTAATTTTGTTGAGGGCACGATAATCAATACAAGGCCTTAATGAACCATCCTTTTTGGCCACGGAAAAAAAACGGCACCTAAGGGTGAAGAGGATGGTCTAATATGACCCTTCTCCAACTCCTCCTTAATATAGGATCGCATAGCCTCGTGCTCGGGTACAGATAAATTGAAGAGCCGACCCTTGGGAAATTTACACCCCGGGCTCAGTTCAATTGCACAGTCATAACTCCTATGAGGAGGCAAAGACGCAGACTCATTCTCACTAAATACATCATAAAAGTCCGCCAAATAGTCAGGAACATCATGCGACTGAGGAGAGGTGGAAAAAACTGGAGCCTCACTAAGGGCACACCGACAACCCCAACTCACCACAGACACAGATTTCCAATCCAAAACTGGATTATGAATTTGCAACCAGGGAAACCCCAGAACAATGGTATCATGCAAATTATGCAACACCAAAAATCTGCATTTTTCTTGATGGTCTGGGGCGACCCGCATTACCACCTGGGTCCAAAACTGAGGTTTATTTTTCGCCAAAGGAGTAGCATCAATCCCCCTCAAAGGTATAGGCGTCTGCAGAGGTGTCATCGGAAATCCACAACGTTTAGCAAATTATGCAACACCAAAAATCTGCATTTTTCTTGATGGTCTGGGGCGACCCGCATTACCACCTGGGTCCAAAACTGAGGTTTATTTTTCGCCAAAGGAGTAGCATCAATCCCCCTCAAAGGTATAGGCGTCTGCAGAGGTGTCATCGGAAATCCACAACGTTTAGCAAAATCCAAGTCCATTAGGTTCAGGGCTGCTCCCGAATCCACAAAAGCCTTGGCGGAAAATGTGAATAGGGAGCAGATCAGAGTAATTGCCAGAAGAAACTTAGGTTGAACACCACCCACAGAAAACGTGTGTGCAAAACGTTTCTCTCGTTTAGGACAGACAGAAATAATATGCGAGGCATCTCCACAAAAAAAACACAGCTTATTACGCCTTCTGAACTCCTGACGTTGCTCCCTGGACAAAACTCTATCACATTGCATAGGTTCAGACACTTGTTCAACAGGTGGCAACACCTCTCATGCAGTCCTGCGTTCACGTAAACGCCGATCAACCTGAATGGCTAATGACATAGAATCGTCAAGACCAGAGGGAACAGGAAATCCCACCATAGTATCTTTTACGGCTTCTGACAAACCCTTCCTAAAGAGAGCTGCCAAGGCATTATCATTCCAGGTAGTAAGGACCGCCCACTTTCGGAATTTTTGACAGTACAATTCTGCAGAATCTCGACCCTGGCTCAATGCCAACAGGGTCTTTTCAGCCTGATCAATAGCATTAGGTTCGTCAAACAACAACCCCAAGGCTTGAAAAAATGCGTTCACATTAGTCAGAATAGGATCATCTGGTTTCAAAGAAAACGCCCAATCCTGGGGATCGCCACGCAGCAAAGAGATGACAATTTTAACCCGCTGTGCGGACTTCCCTAACTAGTTAGGCTTTAAGGCAAAAAATAATTTACAATTATTTTTGACATTCAAAAATTTAGACCGATCCCCAAAAAACACATCAGGAGTAGGGATCTTTGGTTCAGCAGCATGTGAATGAGCAAGGTAGGCAGAAATTCCCCGCACTTCCGCAGCGAGCTGCTCCACACGATCAGAGAATTGCTTTATCTCCATTGAGAGAAAAAAAAAATTCCCCCTACGGCCTCAGAGATATAGAGGAAAAAATATACACACTTTTTTTTTTTTCAATTCTTTCCTGCTATTGAGTACCCTAGGATCTGCGGTATGGTCTGGTGATTCTGTTATGAATGAGTCACCGTAGGAGGCAAAAACAGAAATAGCAGCCAAGTCCAGAAAACCAGAGAAGTTGGCAGCTATCGGATTGCAGACCCCTGAACCCATCAACAACAACTAGCAGTAGCCGTGGGGGGCTCCTACGGTGCCCTAGACCCCTCGATCACAGCTGGAGAACTAAATAGCCCAAAGACAGAAAGGGAAATCTAAACTGCCCCAGAGCAGACACCAAAGCAATAGGCAGCCCCCAACATATAATGATGGTGAAGCAAGATGAAAAAACACTCACACAGATAGAAAGATAGGCTGAGCAAATGATAGGGCCCAAGCTAACTAAATAGGACAGGATAGAAAAGCTACTGTCTGCAATCCGCCAAAACCCTATCAAAAGAAGAGCCAAAAGACTGATAGAGAAAAAAGCCCTGAAGACGCTAGGCTTCACAAAGACTATATCAGTACTCAGGTATTTTCTGAAGACAGAGCAAAAAGGAATTCAGCTCACCCCAGCAGGGAATGGCAGAAATCCAGAAAAACAAGGCAAAACAAAACCAAAACACAAATGCAAAAAGCAGAGCAGAAAACTTAGCTTTTGAGGAGCAGGAATCAGACTGGTCTCCTAGAATCCCTCTGAGAAATCACCAGTCAGCAATTCCAGTCACCCAATCATCATCATCCTGCTCAGGTGCTTGGTAATCAGCCTCACTACCTTCCTTCACCAGAAGAGGGAGTTCATCAGACCTCAATGGTGAAGGGGAAAATGAACTCACAACAAACTTCCTGCTCAGCGCCACCCGGCTCGAGACTATGGGATGGAGGATGTGTGATGGGTAAATGGGCATGGGACAATGGGATGGAGGATAAGTATGATGGGTATATGGGCACAGGACTACGGGATAGAGAATGTGTGATGGGTATATGGGCACTGGACTACGGGATGGAGGATATGTGTAATGGGTATATAGGCATGGGACTATGGGATGGAGGATGTGTGATGGGTATATGGGCACTGGACTATGGGATGGAGGATGTGTGATGGGTATATGGGCACGGGACGGTATATATATATATATAATGTATTTGACACTCTGATTTTGTTTTTTGTTTTCTCACCTACAAAGAATGGAGAGGTCTGTAATTTTTATCATAGGTACTCTTCAACTGTGAGACAGAATCTAAAAATAGAAAAAAAAAAAGTAAATCACATTTGTATGATTTTTAAATAATTAAATTGCATTTTATAGCATGAAATAAGTATTTGATCACTTACCAACCAGCAAAAATTCTGACTGTCACAGACCTGTTAGTCCCCCTGCTCACACCAGCACATGTCCAGGCCTGTTTGAAGTTCACCAATGACCATCTGGGTGATCCAGAGGAGGCATAGGAAAAGTTGATGTGGTTAGATGAGACCAAAATATAACTTTTTGGTATCAACTCCATTCACAGTGTTTGGAGGAAGAAGGATGAGTACAATCCCAAGAACACCATCCCAACTATGAAGCATGATTGGTGAAATATCATAATTTGGGGGTGCTTTTTTGCAAAGGGGATAAGACAACTGCACAGTATTGAAGGGAGAATGGATGGGGTCATGTATTGTGATATTTTGGCCAACAGTCTCCTTCCTTCAATGAATGACAATGACCGAAAGCACACAGCCAGGGCAACTAAGGAGTGGCTCCTTAAGAAGCATTTCAATGTCTGGAAAGGGTCTCCAGACCTGGAACCAATAGATAATTTTTGGTGGGAACTGAAACTCAATGTTTCCCAGCGACAGCCCTGAAGCCTGAAAGATCTGGACAAAATTCCTGCTGCAGTGTGTGCAAACTTGGTCTAGAACTACAGGAAATGTCTGAACTCTGTAATTGCATACAAAGGATTCTGTACCAAATATTAAGTTCTGTTTTTCTACTGAATTAAATACTTATTTCATGCAATAAAATGTTAATTCATTATGTAAAAATCATACAATGTGATTTTCTGTTATATTTTAAGATTCTGTCCCAGTTGAATTACAGACCTCTCCATTCCTTGTAGGTGGGAAAACTTGGTAAATCGACAGTGCATCAAATACTTATTTTCCCCACTGTGTTTGTGTGTATGTATGTGTATATATATATGTGTATATACAGTATATATATGTATATATTTTGTGTGTGTGTAATACATACACAGCTGGCCTTTTCCTGAAGTTACTGTTTTGAGGAATAACACTATTTGACAAATATAAATCTTGAATTTGGCATTTTTCACCTGTCTTCCCATCTGCAGGCTCTATCTCTAATCTTCAGTCTTCTCTGAGCTACTGCGTGAGGACTAGTTTCTCTGATGTTTATTTATACACCACACCCGCAAGATGTACAACCCCTGGCAAAAATTATGGAATCACCGGACTTGGAGGATGTTCATTCAGTTGTATAATTTAAAAAAAGCAACCATTACTGACTACCACATTTTTTGTTCTTGATTTTTTAGTGTTTCTTAAAGCCAGAAAGTTGCCATTTGAATTGGCTTTAGTTTTGTGCCATGTCTGTGATCTGCTTTTTTTCTACAAAATTAAACAACTGAATGAACATCCTCCAAGGCCGGTGATTCCATAATTTTTGCCAGGGGTTGTATTACTGCTTTTTTTTCCCTCTAACAGACAGAAGCAGCAGCATGGAGGGCAATATACAGTAATACCAAGCTGTGTGGCTGTGAATCCTCCTTTAAGGGTGAGGTAAAACGCATGAAGCTGCAACTTGATCTGAATGAGTCTGTCTCTTGGTTTCTTCAACGTTCCTCCTACCCTTTACTTAGATGATTATATGCCCTGTAACCTACCACCTCACTGTGCTGGCAGTCTGTCTTGCTTTAACCCAGACCAATTTGAACTGTTTTAGAGGGCATAATAAGTTCAGAAGGAGGGGAAGTAGTGAGTCATATGGTCGAGGATTTCACCAATAGGTCACCCAATGAACTGCCAGGTGAAATGCACTTTATGAAAGTTACAGAGACTGAGATATTGGCAGGGTAGGAAAGAACCATAGAGAAGCCTATAGAAAGGTTTAATAAACCTCGATAGCGTTGCTGCCTGAGGTCTGTAACAATCCTAATTATCGGGAATCTTTCAACTCAATCCCCCAAAACCAATTGCTTTTGTGTGTAAGTTATAAGAACACAAGTGAATCCATACATTTTTATTACATTTTGTTGCAAAGAAATTCGTTTCAGAAGTGATTGGCAAATTTGTCTGGAAGTGCTCAGGGTGGTACGGAGCACTTTCACTGCCTCAGCTCGAAGTTCCATTCTCGGCCTAACTCCACCTTACACTTGGTGATTGGATAGCACTGCTGTATTTCCAATCACCTAAGGGAGGGCAAAGTTAGGCTGAAAATAGAGCTGAGTTAGTGGAATTGTCCCCTCATTGCCCAGAGCACTTCCAGCCTCATTTAATTATCACTTTTAAAGTCCATTTATCAGCAACATTTTTGTATAATAAAAGTATTAATTCACTTATGTTCTTATAACCTAAAGACATGTCATCAATTTGGGAAGGGGTTAGAATGTATATCTTCTTTAAGAGCAAATTTAAGATTAGTATGCAAACACCACATATTCAACAAGCAAAGTATCTCTCTGACCTCCCTTTCTCCAACTCTGTTGTGTTCGTATAATCTCTTAGTGGAAGTAAAATCTCCATTGACTTTGATGCCTCATCTTGGATGTTTTTCATTGAGTGCAGAATTTCTGAACTATTACAGACAGTGAGATAACTGAACTCCTTTGAATAGACCATCATGTTGGGGGAGAGGCAGTTATTTGGGCAAGAAGGTGTCGTGTGTGCAGATGGTCTAGAAATGTTCTAGAACGGAAAGTGGGTAATGAGTGATAAATAATTCATCAACTAGGCAGGTGAAATGTAAGTTCTTAAGGAGTCTATACAGAATTTATCAAATCAAATCTGAAGGGATAGGGAACACTGAATTATCTGCTTCATCCTTTTATTTTTAGGGAAGATAGATTGCCATCAGAGCTGGAAAATGCTTTTCTCGTTCGCCTTATTGGGGGACACAGAGACCTTGGGTGTATGCTGCTGCCACTAGGAGGCTGACACTATGCACAAAAAAAGGTTAGCTCCTCCTCCGCAGTGTACACCCCACCGACCGGCAGAGAATTCCTCAGTTTAGCTTAGTGTCAGTAGGAGGTGGACACGGGTCTTTTATTAGACCCATATCTACCTCGTCGTGCGTCGTTCCTTTTCAGGTTCTACGGAGGGATACAGAGTGAAAAGTCACATCTGTACTCCCACATGGAGTCTGCATGTACGGCGTGTACTGCCACCCCGTATTCTTGCAGTTCTCCGCGGCAGGACCAGCCAGACGGACGCCGACACCAAGACGTGCCAGCGACTCCAGGGGTCCTTGTCGCCAGTCTCCCTCCCACTCGCCTACCAGAGCCTGTCGGTTGGATGAGACGCAAGACTTCTTCAGACAGGTAACGGATCGTGGATGGGTGAGTATTTCCCGACGGTCACCTCTTCAATGGTCACAGGGGAACCCCGGTTGTAGGCGCTGTGGTCGCTCGCAGTCACCACAAGGCTATAGGCAGCTCAATGTTGCTGGGCATCCCCCCCTTCCCTCCCCCCTTTCTGGGGACAGGGAGCACAGGGTTTCTTCCCATTGGGAGCGGCTTGCGTCCCACTTTTTCGGACCTCCGCGCCGACCCCCTTCTGACAGGCGGCCGCCGCAACTAATTTAGGCCCCGGCTTCAGTTCGGGCCTACCGCTGCATCGCGGCCACGCCCCCCGCCCCTTTCTTCTAAGCGGGCTTCTCTCCCGCTCTTCCCAGGCCCTCCCACCGCCTGTCCTTCACCTGCCCAGCCTGTTATTGGCTAGAGGGCGGTGAATTGTTAACCCTGCGTGGTGCTCCGCCCTTCCCTCCTCTCCTGAACGCGCGCTTTTTCTCAGGAAGGCGCCATTTTCCCAGCCTGTTAGCCGGGCACCAGCTCCTCACTGGATAGCATCTTCTCCAGCTGGTTTTTTTCAGGTCTGTCGGACGGATTTCGCTCTGACCTGCATCCACTGACAGGTCGCAGAGCATCGCTTCTGGGGACACCGGACCGTGAGTAGCTCTGCACTGCAGACTGACCCTTCTCCGCCCTCTGTCCCCCAACCTTCCGGCATTACCTCAGCTTTTCACTATGTCTAACTCTAAGTCTGATCGTACCTGCTCTACCGCCCCCCCCTGCACTTTAGTCAAGTACTTTGCATGTTCTTCGTGCAATCGCAAACTTCCCTCAGGCCAGTCCACTCCCCTCTGCCTGGATTGTAGCAATCCAATTCAGCCTGACGCCGTCCAGGAGCCATCTGATCTGCGGCCCCAGGTGAGAGTGAGCCCCCCATGCCTGGCTGGGCCTCCTCGCTATCTCAATCAGTGGCAGACCTCACCAGGGTGTCTCAGTCCCTGGTGGCCGTTCTTGATAAGTTGCCCCTGGACTCTTCAGCAGGGCCAAGCAGGTCCCAAATTGTTCCATCTGAATCAGCCAGCGGTAGTCGCAAAAGACCCAGGCAAGATTCCCAGCCGGAATCCTCTCCTAGTCCCATCTCACCGCATAGCCCTTCTCACCAGCCTCCCTCTCGGGCCTCCTCTCCCGAGTCAGGGGAAGCGCTTTCGGACAGGTCATCTGAGGGGATTTTAGAGCTGGATTCAGACCAGGATGCAAGCATGAAGGTCACAGTGCAGGACCTCATTGCTGCGATCCATCATACCTTCGATATTGCTGACTCCCCTGCGAAATCCTCAGATCAGGAGGTTTCGTTCAGACGGGCAGAAACTCCCTCCAGGGTTTTTCCTTTCCATTCCGAGTTTGGGAAAATTTATACCAAGGAAAAAGAGGATCCGACCAGACGCTTTCAAAGAGGAAAACGTCTCGGCATACTCTACCCATTTGCTAAGGAGCTCACGGACAACTGGTCGGCCTCTCCCTCGGTCGATCCGCCCGTGTCCAGGCTATCCAATATCACGGTTCTCCCGCTTTCAGGCGTGGCGTCCCTAAAGGATTCTAATGACAGGATTATAGAATCCCTGGCGAAGTCTGCCTTTGAAGCGGCTTCAGCGGCGGTGTGTCCAATCTTTGCTTCATCCTGGGCAGCAAAGGCCATAGCCACGTGGGCAGACGACCTTCGTCAGGGCATCTTAGATAAGGCGCAACCGGAGCATTTGGCCGATCTCGCCAATCAGATCTCCCATGCTGGGGACTATCTTCTCTCCGCTTCCTTGGATGCTGCATCCTGTGCAGTTCAGGCGTCAAGCAACGTTGTTGCAATTCGACGTACAATTTGGCTAAAGGCATGGCAAGCGGACTTGTCTTCTAAGAAGTCCCTCACTAACCTGCCTTTTCAGGGGGTGCGCCTCTTTGGGTCCCAATTGGACCAAATTATTAAGGACGCCACCGGAGGCACGAGTTCACTCCTCCCTCAGTCCAAGCCTCGCAGACCCCCACTAAGGCGTCAGTTTCGACCCTTTCGGACTTTCCGCCGTTTCAATACGGCAGACAACTCCTCCAGCCAACAGAGACCGCAGGCTCGCCAGGAGAGAAAGAAAGTTTCCTTCAGACCCACTCCTTCCTGGCGACCCCACTCCTCCCAGGGCAGACCGTCCAGATCTAGATCTGGACGGTCTACTTCAGCATGACTATCATCGGGCACGCGAAGGACCTTTCCAATTGGGAGGTCGACTTCTTTCCTTCAGGGACGTTTGGCTGGCCGCCGTGGAGGACGCCTGGGTCAGGGAGGTCGTATCCTCAGGATACAAGATAGAGTTTGTCTCTCTCCCACGGGATCGTTTCTTCGAATCCCGGCCTCCAAAGGATCCAGCCTTGATCCCGGGGTTCTCTACGGCTATCGCCGCTCTCCTCAGTTCCGGGGTGATTGTGCCCGTTCCCGAATTGGAGCGCTTCACGGGGTTCTACTCGAACCTGTTTGTAGTGCCGAAAAAAGACGGCGCAGTTCGACCCATCTTGGATCTCAAGCTGCTCAACAAGAGGGTCCGCCTTCGCCACTTCCGCATGGAGTCGCTTCGCTTGGTCATCGCCTCCATGTAGGAGCAGGAACTCATGAGCTCAACAGACATCCAAGATGCCTATTTACATGTTCCAATTTTCTCCGGACATCAGAAGTTCCTGCGCTTTGCGATTCGACAGCACCACTACCAGTTTGTCGCACTGCCCTTCGGTCTTGCCACCGCTCCCAGAGTCTTCACGAAGATCATGGCTGCGTTGATGGCTTTGTTGAGAGTCAGAGGCCTCGTTCTTTTCCCGTACCTAGACGATATTCTGATCAAGGCTCCCTCATTCCAACAGGCTCACCAAAGTTTGTCAATCGTCCTGGACACTCTTTCCAATTTCGGGTGGATCGTCAACAGGAAAAAGTCCTGTCTGGTTCCTACCCAACGCCTGGTCTTTCTAGGTCTTCTGTTCGACACTCGTCGGTCAAGGGTCTTTCTCCCACAAGAAAAGATTTTCTCTCTGCAGCAGGAAGTACGATCGCTGCAGACCTCGCGATTCCCATCCCTCCGTACAGCCATGAGGGTCCTGGGAAAGATGGTGGCGGCGATAGAGGCAGTTCCCTTTTCCCAATTTCACGCCAGGCCTCTCCAGCAGGCCATTCTGTCAAAGTGGAACAGGTCGCCTCGGTCCCTGGATCGCCCTGTCCATCTTTCTTACCGGATCAAGCGGTCTCTCAACTGGTGGTTGTCGTCACCTCTCATTCTATCGGGTCGATCCTTCCTTCCCATTCACTGGCAGATAGTAACCACAGATGCCAGTCTCCTCGGTTGGGGTGCTGTGTTCCGCAACCACACTGTTCAGGGTCGATGGTCGGATCGGGAATCAGCGCTGCCGATCAACGTTCTGGAGATTCGAGCGATCCATCTTGCTCTGGTCCACTGGGAAAGGCTCCTCAAGGGACTGCCGGTACGAATTCAGACAGACAACGCCACAGCGGTGGCATATGTCAACCGCCAAGGGGGAACACGGAGTGTCTCAGCCCTGGCGGAGGTGTCCAAGATTCTTCGTTGGGCGGAGATTTCCGTTCCGACAATTTCCGCGGTTCACATTCCCGGCGTAGACAACTGGGCCGCCGATTTTCTCAGCCGCGAGGGTCTCGCGGCGGGAGAATGGTCCCTACATCCGGAAGTGTTTCATCTGCTCTGCCTTCGGTGGGGAACCCCGGATGTAGACCTCATGGCGTCTCACCTCAACAGGAAAGTCCCACAATTCGTGTCCAGGTCTCGGGACCCTCTGGCAGTGGGCGCCCTCCTCTGCCTCTTCTTCCCAAGCTGTTGAAGAAGATCAAGGCAGAAGGACTTCCGGTCATTCTCATCGCCCCGAATTGGCCCAGAAGGTCTTGGTTCGCGGACATTGTCAACCTTCTCGCGGACGCCCCCTGGAAGCTTCCAGACAGAACAGATCTGCTGTCTCAGGGTCTGATTTGCCACCCCAATTCTCGGCCGCTCAATTTAACGGCGTGGCTGTTGAGACCGAGGTTCTGAAACGAGCAGGATTTTCCGACCACGTAATTCAGACCATGATCCGAGCCAGAAAGCCATCATCTTCCAAGATTTACTACCGTACTTGGAAGGCCTATTTCACTTGGTGTGACACCAATGACGTCGCGCCCATGTCCTTTTCACTCCCTTCAGTCCTAGCGTTTCTTCAGGCAGGATTGGATGCGGGGCTTGCCCTCAGTTCCCTGAAGGGTCAAGTTTCGGCGCTGTCCATTCTGTTTCAGAAAACGTTGGCTTCCCGTCCTCAGGTTAAGACCTTTCTTCAGGGCGTGGCTCACACGGTCCCGCCGTACCGGGCGCCCGTGGATCCATGGGATCTTAATCTGGTTCTTGAGGTTCTGCAAGGTCCGCCCTTTGAACCCCTCAGGGATATTTCCCTTTCTCTCCTTTCTTGGAAGGTAGCCTTTCTGGTGGCCATCACCTCCGTCCGGCGCGTGTCGGAATTGGCAGCTCTTTCGTGCCGCTCTCCCTTTCTGGTTCTCCACCAGGATAAGGTAGTTCTGCGGCCTCCGCCCTTGTTCCTTCCGAAGGTGGTGTCCTCGTTTCACCTCAACGAGGATATCGTGCTACCGTCCTTTTGTCCGAATCCAACTCATCCCCGAGAGCGGTCCTTGAACAAGCTGGACCTGGTTAGGGCGGTAAGAGTCTATCTGTCTAGGATGACTTCCTTGCGAAAGACAGAGTCTCTTTTCATTATCCCTGATGGAGCGCGGAAAGGTCACCCGGCTTCAAAGGCCACCATTGCTCGCTGGATCAGGTCGGCTATCCTGGAAGCCTACCTTGTTAAGCGTCGCGGAGCCCCTCCGGGTATCAGGGCCCACTCTACTCGGGCAGTGGGTGCCTCCTGGGCGGTGCGCCACAGAGCTTCCGCACTGCAGCTTTGCAAAGCTGCAACATGGTCATCGGTTCACACGTTTGTGAAATTCTACAGAGTCCACACCTACGCTTCGGCGGACGCCAGCCTAGGTAGATGGATTCTGCAGGCCGCGGTGGTGAGTCCGCTGGCCTGATGGAAGTTTGTTTCCCACCCCAGGGACTGCTTTGGGACGTCCCAAGGTCTCTGTGTCCCCCAATAAGGCGAACGAGAAAACAGGATTTTTGGGTTGCTTACCGTAAAATCTGTTTCTCGGAGCCTTCATTGGGGGACACAGCACCCTCCCATGTTTTACAGCTCCTGTTCTTACTTTGGTTGAATGGTTACAGTTGAGTTGTTTATGTTGTCAACCTATTCTGTTACTTCTCCTACTGCTTTCTCACTAACTGAGGAATTCTCTGCCGGTCGGTGGGGTGTACACTGCGGAGGAGGAGCTAACCTTTTTTTGTGCATAGTGTCAGCCTCCTAGTGGCAGCAGCATATACCCAAGGTCTCTGTGTCCCCCAATGAAGGCTCCGAGAAACAGATTTTACGGTAAGCAACCCAAAAATCCTGTTATTGTGGTATTGCGCTCTGCATTACCACACATTAGCTATAGGCAAGAGCGTTGAAACAAGGCAACTACATTTGTTAATCTGCTACAGTCCATTTTAGATTGTAAAATGTTCTTAATACATGAAGGCCAGAATATGGAAGTACATCTGCTTCTTACTTTAATTGTAAATATAAAAGCTTTACCCGTGCCCAGTCTTACATTTCATCACTTGGCTGATATCGCCGAGAAATTATAATGAATAAAAAGAATAATATTCAAACTAGAGGAGAAGATGAAAGAACAAATTATTCTTTAATCACTCTCTCCTCTTTGTATACTGAGAAAACGGAGTAACGGATACAAAATATATGCAAAAGTATAAATTTTATTAATACTCACATCAAGTGCTGACAAGTATACAAGTTGACTAAAATAGGGGGGATAAGCCCCAATGATACAACAATCAGGACAGACAAGGACAGGGTAAATAAAATGATACCAGTGCTCGAAATCTACATGGCACAACGTTCAGTCAGCCCATGGGCATTGCACATAACAGACATGTGTCTAATGGTAAAAGATAGTCAAAATATGGCATACTCAATTAAATGTGTATTGTACATAGTTGAACATGTCTAGAGCGCAAAAAAAAAAAAAAAAAAAAAACATCCAGAGGGGTCAATGTGCAAGTCCAATGGACACTGAACATAAATGAATCAATGACATGTGGAAGGATTCTTACATAGTAAATAACATATGTATCAGCATATCAAAACTGCGCAATTGTGCCAGAGAGAACCCGGGAGACGACCCGCCCAGCGGTCCAAATGACCGAAGTGTGGAAACAAGTAAAGGCAGGCTGCTTACCGGGGAGCAGAGGAGGTGAAGTCCCATGCAACGACACCCGACGTACGTTTCGCGCCCGCCACAGGCGCTTTATCAAGGTAAAGCGCCTGTGGCGGGCGCGAAACGTACGTCGGGTGTCGTTGCATGGGCCTTCACCTCCTCTGCTCCCCGGTAAGCAGCCTGCCTTTACTTGTTTCCACACTTCGGTCATTTGGACCGCTGGGCGGGTCGTCTCCCGGGTTCTCTCTGGCACAATTGCGCAGTTTTGATATGCTGATACATATGTTATTTACTATGTAAGAATCCTTCCACATGTCATTGATTCATTTATGTTCAGTGTCCATTGGACTTGCACATTGACCCCTCTGGATGGTTTTTTTTTTTTTGCGCTCTAGACATGTACAACTATGTACAATACACATTTAATTGAGTATGCCATATTTTGACTATCTTTTACCATTAGACACATGTCTGTTATGTGCAATGCCCATGGGCTGACTGAACGTTGTGCCATGTAGATTTCGAGCACTGGTATCATTTTATTTACCCTGTCCTTGTCTGTCCTGATTGTTGTATCATTGGGGCTTATCCCCCCTATTTTAGTCAACTTGTATACTTGTCAGCACTTGATGTGAGTATTAATAAAATTTATACTTTTGCATATATTTTGTATCCGTTACTCCGTTTTCTCCTTTTTAAGATTAGCATATGGAGTGGTAATCCATGCACAAGGCGTTTTTGGACCATGGTCACCGCCTTGTCTCGTTCTCTGATACTGGGCATTATCATATATGTATTCTTTGTATACTGAATTGTATCTGACACATTCTCACATAACACCGAGGTCATCCTGACCTTGACAAGAAAACATAAGGTTAGATGCAGATTAAATTGGCAGAGGTCTTAGCCATTCATTAAGATGCCAATGCTTCTGGAGAATGAATGTGTTGTCAGATGCGACTGTCACTAAGCCAACCGGTACTTCCCTGAAGGGAATAGTTACAGGTGTATGGAAAATTATTTCGATAGTGTATTACTACACAATAAAGTTTACAAGGTTGAAACCTATTCGGGCTGATGGTCATACCAGTTGCCTCAATGAGGAAAACAAGTTTTAATTTTTGCACTGTGAATGCAACTGTCCTGAGGGTGGTCCCTTCTTGTGAATCGTATCAAACTCTGTATGCTCCCAACACCTTGTTTCTGTTCTTTACGCATGTAACTATAGGGAATGGAATTCTCATGCCTAGTGTTAGGAACGGCGGAACGCACTAAATAAAAATAATAATAAAGTGCGTTCGCCGCTCGGGGTCCACCGTGCAGTAGGTGATATAACCGCTGCTAAGTGGTGGCGGGAGCAATATGGTGGTATTGCACACAGGGTTAAACTTCACTCAGGTGCGCAGAGCAATCTCTGTTAAGTCACAGAGATGGCAAAAAAAACACAAATACAGACTGAGCCTGTTGAGGTCACAGTACTCAGTATAAATACACACACGGTATCAAGTCACAGGAGTAGCCCAAGGCGGCGGCACTACATCCGTCTAGACCTACCGTGTGTACGGCGTCGCAGCTGCGGATGCTAAGGAGAGCTGCTACTGCAGCGCGGCGTGGACACTGCCGCTAAACGACAAAGCTATGACGCAAGTGCAATGTCGGACGCTAACAGCTGTGGATGTTGCAGCAGAGGAGCGCTGGCGCTGATTCTAACTCAGTCCCTAACCACATACGTAATATCAGAGGGAAGGGGTTTTATAATGAGTCATTCACCAGAATCATACATCCGTCCTCATACACACAGCAGCAAGTAAGTCTATACTAGCGCATGGCGGAACAGCCATGCGCACCTTTTATAGCAGCTGGGACCTTCCACAAGCTTCCAGATCTCTGAGATGGACCAATGAGATCTGGAGCGGGACCTGAGCACATGACTCACGACCTCCAATGGGAGATCGTCCCATGAGCATGCTCAGTAGGAGGACAGAAGGACTTAGACTCAGGAGAGATTTGCTGCAAGGCAATCTCCTCTGCAATCTCCTCTGCAGTAGATAAACAGCAGGAGACTGCAGAATGTGAGAGTTTGGATCCCTGTGGAGTAAACGCAGAAATCCGACTCCTAACACCTAGTCACTGGGGCTTCAGAAATCCCACTTTTAACATAAAAAGATACCAGTAATATTCAAGAAGCATCTGTCAAGTGAGCCTGAATATAGAACCAAGCAATCCGAACAAAACAATGTGCAGTGTGTTTCTCAGAATATGGAGATTCTTACAAGCCAGGATGTACCTGCGTCAACGCGATGAAGAAGGCCTCAGCCAGCTAATGCGACTCTATTTGAGACTTTTGGATACACCGAACCCCATCACTCAGTCACTTGACTTCTCAACAGGATGGTTATGTACAGTATTTAGAAGCTGGATCTGACACCACCAGACTTTCTTTGGGGTATGCTCAAAGGAAACATTTCAAAACAAGCCTTGTACTGGGGAAGATTTGAAAGGAAACATGAAATGTGAATAGCTGCTTTAAACTCCCCCCCCCTCAATATTCTTGCCAATACATTAAGAAAGATCAAGCATCACATAGAAATTTGTGTGGCAGAAATCAGAGATCATTTCCAACATCACATGTAATGCAATTGATTACAAATGCGTCAATATATTTGGCATATTTTTTTTTTTTAGTTTCAGATTACTTCAACTTAATGCGAGTTACAAAAGAATATTCAGGGCTTCTCTAAGACAAATTTCCCTGCATATGACACATAAACATTGACCGAATACTCAGGTTAGGCCTTTACTCATGTTAGATTACCTTTTTCCAATCACCATTGATGGCACCAGAGAGAGAAGTCCCAGCCCTACAGCTTGGCCGGAACTTTGAGCTAAATACCTCCTTCATTTATTTTCATCTCTTTGGACAAAGAAGCTTGGAGTATGCAGGTTTAGAAGCCGTGAATAGTGAACACCTTGATAGACTGAGTGGTCGCCAGCAAAGAATACAATGATTATGTCAGTTGTGTTAGCCCCAAGTTGTAACTTTCAATTAAGCTGGGGCCACACAAGCATATGAAATATCTGTCCCATTCTCATCCAGAAAAGTAGATTGTTTTCTCACTTGTCCTCAATGGGCTGTGTGCAGTCTTTGTACAATCCGTTTTTTTTTTTTTCACTTGTGGGGAAGGTGACCTGACGGACGGACGGACTAGTCAGAAAGAAGAAGGAAAGGTTTGCACAGTGTGGGTAGGTGTCAGGTATTACAGTGGGAAACAGCTAGGAAAGTGTAGTGGACGGGCAATACCGGGGTTGACCATTAGATGGCAGGGAGGAGTGTGAGCAAAGGACTTGACAGCAGCTTAGGGCTTTAGAAACCGTTGGTCATGGGGGGCGTGGTTACAGTGACAGTTTCAAGGAACCGGGTGAGCTATGAATACTGAGGGAGGGTTCCAGAAAGTTCCAGTCCCCAGGGGGAGCTCCAGTGACAGGAGTGCGACAGTCTGTGCGCTGTGAGGAGAATCTAAACCAGGGGGACTGAGGAGAGAGAACGTCAGGGGGGTGGTCCTGACAGGAAGAACCGCAGAAGGGACCAGGCACTGGGTGTGAGACACCGTATTTGACACGACGACTGATCAGTGGAAGCGCTGTTGGTTTACAGGCCTAAGGCGGCCACAGTGACGGACCTGTCAGGAGCGTCGACGAGTGAGGAGGGGACGGTGTGTGCAGACATGTCCCTAGTATAAAGTATGGTGTGAGAAGCGGCTCTGGAAACGGAGGGCCGACAAGGGCCGTGAGGTAAAGGAAGTGCAGTGTGCTTCTGAGGCCGTCAGGCGGACGGCAAGTGAGAAATAAACTTGGACCTGATGCACCCAGAATCTGCCTCCATCGTGTCTCTGTTTTTATCTCTGCGCGGTAAGAAGAGGGACCACCCCCCCCAGCTCGGCCCCCACACCACTACACACTCAGCAGCTATTAATCTTTTACAAGACTATTTACAGTTTCCCATGTTACAGAATTTCAATGGATTCGTAAAAATCAGATGCCACTCTAATGGTTCATATGCAATCTTTTTTTTTGTTGTTTCACACTGAATCAATTTCGGAGTTAAAAAAAGCAGACCTGCACTGCCTTATTAATAACATTGGTCCGAATGGAATCCCTTTTTTTTTTTATCAGATTTCACTCGTCTAAATTATACGCTTGTATGAGTGAGCCCTTAGGAGTAGTTCAGTATTCTGACTATCCTTCCTCTTCTGGTGTCTCATGGCTTGGCTTGGCCCACTGCCTCATGTTACGGGTTAACTTGGCCCGCTGCCTCTTTCCTCATGGCTTCACCCACTGCCTCGTGGCTGGGCTCCATGTCTTCGCTCTGGACATTAGGTTTTGTCCCTGGTTTGTAAAGTAGTCTAACATGGGGTAATCAGATACGGAGGAGGGAACTAGCCACTTTTTTCACCATGAAAGTAGTTTGAAAAATACACTGAAATCAGGCAAAGCCAGCAAACGCCCAGTCAATGCCTCTTAAGGGCCTGTCACACTAAGAGATATCGCTAGCAATATCGCTATAACTAGTGACGTTATAGCGATATTGCTAGCGATATCTCTGTGTCTGATACTTACCAGCGACCGGCTCCCCCGCTGCTTATCGCTGATCGCGCGAGAACGTTCAGGACTGTTTCTCGTCGTCAGCTTCCTGTGGCGCTTCCTGCTGTGAGGACGAGCGACGCGTGGAGCCGGGCGGGAGGACGCAGGATCGCCTGGTGTGACAGGTAAGTAGCGATCCCCGTCCCCAGCGATGTCGCTAGTGAGATCTGCCTATGTGGCAGCTCACTAGCGACCACTTAGCGATGTACCAGCGATCCTGACCGCGTCATATCGCTGGTCGGGATCGCTGGTACATCGCTAAGTGTGACAGTACCTTTAGTTTACATGAGAAATCTGCCACAAAGTCTGAAGAGACCAGGTAAAGACAAGGTTATTCTCCCAGTTTGAAGACTGTAAATTGACTAGTTGGCTCTAATACTGGAAAGTGGAGGAATTAATGGACATATTAAAGTTGCTTACTCCCAATAATTCACTTTCCATGCAGGTCGTTATTAAAATGAAGGACTTTTTTAAAGATTGAGGTGAGACTGTTCTAATTGTTGCCTAACAACAACATGAGAAATCCATGAGATACTTTTCAGGCATATAGTTTTATGATGTTTGGATTAGAAAAATTTGAATCTCATCATTTTGTAGAGGTTTTCTACAAGAGGATGGTCTTCCCGTGTCACATCCTTGAGTAAGAAGTATACTAAGGCTATGTGCACACGCTGCTTATTCACCTGCAGTTTTTTCCGCGCGGAACTGCAGGTAAAGTGACCTGCGGTTTTCCTGTGGATTAGCCTGCGATTTTGCCCTGCGGTTTCACACCTCTACTATGTTAAAGGTGTGAAACCGCTGCGTAAACCGCCCAAACAATTGACATGCTGCGGTTTGTAAACTGCAGCAAAACCGAGCGGAAAAAAACGCACCATCAGCACAGCGTTTTTGAAAACCCATAGGCTAACATGGTACTGTACTTGGTCTGCGGAACTGCTGCGTTTCCGCAGGGCCAAAACCGCTGCGGAAACGCAGCAGAATCCGCACCGTGTGCACATAGCCTAAGGGTATTTGTGTATTTAAAAATGTATCCAGTTTCTTTATTCTCATTGGTATAGTTGTCATTTAATGGAGGTAGTTGTCATCCAAGATAAATATGCATTTTAAGCCAACACGCGTTTCACCAAATGGCGTCTTCAGAAAGGGTATGAGTGATCAGATCCTGTGTACAATTTCTATCGATCTATGGTATGCCGTGTTCTGATCGCACATGAGCGCTTAAGTCTGCGCATCCTCCTCCATTCCCCATGGAAGCCGTGTGCAGCGCTCACATGGGACGCCACCGCCACGCAAGCACAGATCTTGGTGTAATACATAATTCCGGCGCGTCCCCCGTGCCCATGAATAAAGATTTGTCAATTTCTTAAGAAAATTTCTCTACTTGGGAAGTTTTTTCCTCTTTGATTTCTCATCCACGATAAAGTAGAATGTTTGTCTGCTCACCAAACAACTGTTCTTCATAGGAATCCAAGGAAGTGTGCACCGAAGACAAAAGTTCTTTCAGTTACAAATGGCAAAGGGAGGATATGCTTCCACTTGGGTAAAAACAAATTTTTACTGAATGTAAAATCATAAATACACATTATTAATAAAAGCCGCAGGCATATTTAGATGTCTGTCCTTAATCGTTGTATAATAATATTGTTTGCAATACTACATGATAGCATTCTTTTAAAGTTACTATAAGAGATCTATTTTACCATAACCTCTATGCTGTATTAGTTACTTCTGAATATTCATTTTTCTCTTACTATTTTGTACCCTGTTTGATAAACATATTGATCATTCTGGGGTCATTGGTTGGCCTTTTGCAACAACTACTTGAATTCCGGAGCAGCATCTTATGCATCTCCTGAGTTTTATTCTGACCTTGGTTAGGCTAATGTGTTATAGAGTATTATATATACAGTGTCTGTGTGTATATATCTATATATATATTTATATATATATATATATATATATATATTCCACTGCTCAAAAAATAAAGAGAAAAATATCACTAGATATCAGTGAATTAAATATTCCAGCTGCACATCTTATATTCATTACATAGTGGAATGTGTTGAGAACAATAAAACATAAAAATGATCACTGTAAATCAAAATTAATATCCTATGGAGGTCTAGATTTGGAATGATACTTAAAATGAAAGTGACAATTAAATTGCGGGCTGATCCAACGTCAGTGGAAATTCATCAAGACAAGGAAATTATGCTCAGTAGTGTGTGTGGCCTCCATGTGCATGCATGACCTCCCTACAATGCCTGGGCATAGACCAGATGAGGCGGAGGATGTTCCCCTGAGGGATCGCCTCACAGACCTGGATTAAAGTATTAGTCAATTCCTAGACATTCTGTGTTGCATGGAGTATTGGTGGATGGAGCAAGACATGATGTCCCAGATGTGCTCGATTGTATTAAGGTCTGGGGAACAGTCAGTTCAGTCCATAGTATCAATGCCTTCATCATGCAGGAACTGCTGAAACACTTCAGCCACATGAGGCCTAGCATTGCCATGCATCAGAAGGAACCCAGGGCCCAGTACACCTGTAAATTGTCTCACAATGGGTCTCAGGATCTCATCCCGGTACCTAATGGCCACCAGGGTACCTCTGGCTAGCACATGGAAGGCTTTGCGGCCCTCCAAAGCAATACCTCCCCACACCATTACTGACCCACTGCCAAACCGGTCATGCTGGAGGGTGTTGCAGGCAGAAGAACGTTCTCCATACCGACTACAGACTCTGTCACATCTGTCACATACTCAGTGTGAACCTTTTCTCATCTGTGAAGAGCACAGGGCGCCAATGTCTAATCTGTCAATCTTGGTGTTCTTTGGCAAAAGCCAATCGTTCTGCACGGTACTGGGCTATAAACACAACACACACTTGTGGATGTCACGCCCTCATACCACCCTCAAGGAGTCTCTGACAGTTTGAGCAGACACATGGATGTAAGTGGCCTGCTAGAGGTAATTTTGCAGGACTCTTGCACTGCTCCTTCTATTCCTCCTTGCACAAAGGGGAGGTAGTAGTTCTGCTGCTGGGTTGTTGTCGTCCTATGGCCCCCTCCATTTCTGCTGGTGCACTGGCCTGTCTCCATGTATCTGCTCCATGCTCTGGACACTGCTGACAGACACAGCTACCCTTCTTGCCACAGCTCGCACTGATGTGCCATCCTGGATGAGCTCCACTACCTGAGCAACTTCTGTGGGTTGTAAACTCATGCTACTGTACTACTAGGATTGAGAGCAATGACAAAATGCAAAAATGGCCAAAACACTGCCAAAAAAGATGAGAATAGAGAAATGGTCTGTGGTCACCCCTTGCAGAACCACTTCTTTGTAGGGGTTGTCTTGCTAATTACCTATCATTTGTACCTGTTGTCTGTTCAATTTGCACAACAGCAGTAGAAATTGTTTCACAATCAATGTTGCTTCATAACTGGACAGGATGAGTTCACAGATGTGTGATTGACTTGGAGTTGCATTGTGTTGTTTAAGTGTTCCCTTTATTTTTTTGAGCAGTGTGTATATATACAGTTGTGCTCAAAAGTTTACATACCCCAGCAGAATTTTTGCTTTCTTGGCCATTTTTCAGAGAATATGAATGATAACACCAAAATGCTTTCTCCACTCATGGTTAGTGGTTGGGTGAAGCCATTAATGGTCAAACTACTGTATTTTTCATTTTTAAATCATAATGACAACCAAAAACATCCAAATGACCCTGATCAAAAGTTCACATAACCCATTTCTTAATACCGTGTATTGCCCCCTCTAACATCAATGACAGCTTGAAGTCTTTTGTGGTAGTTGTGGATGATGTTTTTTATTTTCTCAGATGGTAAAGCTTCCCACTCTTCTTGGCGAAAAGCCTCCAGCTCCTGTAAATTCTGATCTTCCCAGAGTGGCTCAATGATATTGAGGACAGAAGACTGAGATGGCCACTCCAGAACCTTCACTTGGTTCTGCTGTAGTTAATGACAGGTTGACTCTTGGCCTTGTGTTTTGGATCGTTGTCATGTTGGAACGTCCAAGTACATCTCATGCGCAGCTTCCTGGCTGATGATTGCAAATTTGCCTCTAGTATTTGCTGATAACATGTTGCATTCATCTTTCCTTCCACTTTAACCAAGTTTCCTGTGCTTTTGTAGCTCACACATCCCTAAAACATCAGCGATCTACCTACGTGCTTTACAGTGGGTATGGAGTTCCTTTCATCATAAGCCTTATTGACTTCTCTCAAAATGTATCGTTTATGGTTGTGGCCAAAAACTTCAATTTTGGTCTCATCACTCCAAATTACTTTGTTCCAGAAGTTTTGAGGCTTGTCTCTGTGCTGTTTTGCATATTGTAGGCGAGATACTTTGTGGCAAAATCCAAAAAAAGACTACTTGAGAAAAAAGAAACTCTTTAGAATGATAATTATTAACCCCTTTCTGCCATTAGATGTACTATCCCGTCCATGTGCCCTGGGACTTAATCCTCAAGGATGGGATAGTACGTCTAACGCGATCAGCGGCGACCGCGTGGTGAGCACCGCTGATCGCGTCCGGGTGTCAGCTGATTATCACAGCTGACACCCGGCACAATGTGTCAGGGGCGGTCACGGACCGCCCCCGACACGTTAACCTCTTGTACACCGCGATCAAACACGATCGCGGTGTACCGGGGGTTAAAGGGAAGCATCGGCAGGGAGGGGGCTCCCTCCGTGCTTCCCTGAGCCCCCCCCGGCAGCGCAATGTGCAGCGCTGCTGCGGGGGACTCCTTCCCTACAGGCCCCCGGATCCAAGATGGCGACGGGGGCCTTCGGGGGCCTGTAGGGAGCTGACTTCCTCACTGCCTGCAAAGCGCAGGCATGAGGAAGTCTGAAGAACTGCCTGTGACAGATTGCTGATCTGTCACAGTGATCTGTGATGTGACAGATCAGCGATCTGTCACAGGACAGTGATGACCCACCTGGGACTATGTAATAAAGTAAAAAAAAAAGAAAAAGTGTAAAAATAATTTTAAAAAATCGCTAAATAAATTAGTGAAAAAAAAAAATATTTCCCAATAAATTCATTTTTTGAAAATAAAAAAAAACAATAAAAGTACACATATTTGATATCGCCGCGTCCGTAGCGACCCGCCCTATAAAACTGTCCAATTAGTTAACCCCTTTAGCAAACCCCTTAAAAAATAAAAATAAAAAACGAAGCAAAAAATAATGATTTATTATCATACCATCGAACAAAAAGTGCAATAACGCGCGATCAAAAAGACACATATAAATATCCATGGTACCGCTGAAAACGTCATCTTGTCCTGCAAAAAACGAGCCACCATACAGCATCATCCGCAAAAAAATAAAAAGTTATAGCTCGCAGAATGAAGCGATGTAAAAATAATTATTTTTTATATAAAATTGTTTTCATTGCAAAAAACTGACAAAACATAAAAAAATGACCTAAATTAGGTATCGCTGTAACCATACCAAACCGAAGATTAAAACCGCTTTATCAATTTTACCGCACGCGGAATGGTGTAAACGCACCCCCCCAAAAGAAATTCATGAAACGCTGGTTTTTGTTCATTCTGCGTCCCAAAAATCGGAATAAAAAGCGATCAAAAAATATCACGTGCCCGAAAATGGTTTCAATAAAAACGGCAACTCGTCCCGCAAAGAATTAGACCTCACATGACTCGGTGGGTCAAAATACGGAAAAATTATAGCTCTCAATATGTGGTGATGCAAAAACTATTTTTACAATAAAAAGCGTCTTTTAGCGTGCGACAGCCGCCAAACATTAAAACCGCCATAAATAGTAAATCAAGCCCCTTGTTATCACCCCCTTAGTTAGGGAAAAATAATAAAATTATAAAAAGTGTTTATTTCCATTTTCCCATTAGGGTTATGGTTAGGGCTAGGGTTAGGGTTAGGGCTAGGGTTAGGGCTACGGTTAGGGTTAGGGCTAGGGTTAGGGCTAGGGTTAGGGCTAGGGCTAGGGTTAGGGCTCAGATAAGGGTTAGGGGTGTGTTGGGGTTAGGGTTGGAGTTATAATTGGGGGGTTTCCACTGTTTGGGTACATCAGGTGCTCTCCAAATGCAACATGGCGTCTGATCTCAATTCCAGCCAATTCTGCGTTGAAAAAGTCAAATGGTGCTCCTTCCCTTCCAAGCTCTGCCATGCGCCCAAACAGTGATTTACCCCCACATATAGGGTATCAGCATACTCAGGACAAATTGCAAAAGAACTTTTGGGGTCCAATTTCTCCTGTTACCCTTAGGAAAATAAAAAATTGGGGGCAAAAATATAATTTTTGTGGAAAAAAATGATTTTTTTATTTTCACGCCCAGGCGTTATAAACTTCTGTGAAGCACTTGGGGGATCAAAGTACTCACCACACATCTAGATAAGTTCCTTAGGGGGTCTAGTTTCCAAAATGGGGTCACTTGTGGGGAGTTTCAATAGTTTAGGTACATCAGGGGCTCTCCAAACACACATGACACCCGCAGACCAATCCATCAAAGTCTGCATTCCTGTTATGATTGAGTCACAGTAGGAGGCAAAAATAGAAATGCTAGCTAAGTCCAGAAAACCAGAGAAGTTGGCAGCTATCGGATTGCAGACCCCTGAACCTATCAACACAACTAGCAGTAGCTGTGGGGGACTCCTACGATGCCCTAGGCCCCTCGATCACAGCCGGAGGACTACATAGCCTAAAGACAGAAAGGGAAATCTAAACTGCCCCAGAGCAGACCCCAAAGCAAAAGGCAGCCCCCCACACATAATGACGGTGAAGCAAGAAGAAAGAACAAAACACAGACAGAAAGATAGACTGAGCAAAGATGGGGCCCAAGCTAGCTTAGATAGGAAAGGACAGGAAGGCTGCTGTCTGCAATCCGTAAAAAACCCTATGAAAATAAGAGCCAACAAACTGACAGTAAAAAAGGCCCTGAAGACGCTAGGCTTCAAAAAAGGCTATGTCAGTACTCAGGAATATTCTGAAGACAGAGCAACAGGCAAAAGGAGATTCAGCTCACCCCAGCAGGGAATGGCAAAATCCAGAAAAGCAAGGAAAGCAAAATACTAATGCAAAAAGGCAAATCAGAAATCTTAGCTTTAGATGAGCAGGAATCAGACTGGTTTCCTAGAAGTCCACAGAGAAATCACGCGCAGGCCAGAAGGGCGTCGGCAGCCTTATATCCAGTCATTAACTCCACTCAGCCAGTCATCATCACCAGCCCCAGGTGTTTGACAATCAGGCTCACTACCTTTCTTCACCAGAAGAGGGAGTTCCTCGGGCCTCAGTAGTGAAGGGGAAAATGAACTCACAACACATTCCAAAACGTCACTACTTCCCTTCCGAGCCCCGACATGTGCCCATACAGTAGTTTTCTCCCACATATGAGGTATCAGCGTACTCAGGACAAATTTGACAACAACTTTTGGGGTCCAATTTCTCCTGTTACCCTTGGGAAAATAAAAAAATTGGAGACTAATTGATCATATTTGTGGAAAAAATACGATTTTTTTATTTTCATGCCTGGGCATTATAAACTTCTGTGAAGCCCTTGGGGGTTCAAAGTGCTCACCACACATCTAGATAAGTTCCTTAGGGGGTCTAGTTTCCAAAATGGGGTCATTTTTGGGGGGTTTCCACTGTTTAGGTACATTAGGGGCTCTCCAAAGGCAACATGACACCCGCAGACCATTCCATCAAAGTCTGCATTCCAAAACGTCACTACTTCCATTCCGAGCCCCGATGTGTGCCCATACAGTAGTTTTCTCCCACATATGAGGTATAAGCGTACTCAGGACAAATTGAACAACAACTTTTGGGGTCCAATTTCTCCTTGTACCCTTGGGAAAATGAAAAAATTGGTGACTAAAAGATCATGTTTGTGGAAAAAGTACGATTTTTTTATTTTCACGCCCGGGCGTTATAAACTTCTGTGAAGCACTGGGGGATTCAAAGTGCTCACCACACATCTAGATAAGTTCCTTGGGGGGTCTAGTTTCCAAAATGGTGTCATTTGTGGGGGGTTTCTACTGTTTTGGTACATCAGGGGGTTTCCAAACGCGACATGGTGTCCGATCTCAATTCCAGCCAAAAACGTCAAATGTCACTGCTTCCCTTCCGATCTCTGCCATGCGCCCAAATAGTGGTTTACCCCCACATGTTGGGTATCAGCGCACTCAGGACAAATTGCACAATATCTTTTAGGGTCCTGTTATCCTTGGAAAAATAACAATTGAGGGTGAAAAGATCATTTTTGTGGAAAAAATATGATTTTTTAATTGTACCGCTGTATGTTATAAACTTCTGTGAAGCCCTTGGGGCTTCAAAGTTCTCACCACACATCTAGATAAGTTGCTTGGGGGGTCTAGTTTCCAAAATGGTGTCATTTGTAGGGGGTTTCCACTGTTTTGGCACATCAGGGGTTTTCCAATCGCAACATGGTGTCCGATCTCAATTCCAGCCAAAAACGTCAAATGGTGCTGCTTCCCTTCCGAGCACTGCCATGCGCCCAGATAGTCATTTACACCCACATATGGGGTATCAGCGTACTCAGGACAAATTGCACAATAACTTTTAGGGACCTGTTACCCTTGGAAAAATAAAAATTGGGGGTGAAAAGATCATTTTTGTGGAAAAAATATGATTTTTTAATTGTACCGCTGTACGTTATAAACTTCTGTAAAGCCCTTGTGGGTTCAAAGTTCTCACCACACATCTAGATAAGTTGCTTGGGGGGTCTAGTTTCCAAAATGGTGTCATTTGTGGGGGGTTTCCACTGTTTTGGCACATCAGGGGTTTTCCAATCGCAACATGGTGTCCGATCTCAATTCCAGCCAAAAACGTCAAATGGTGCTGCTTCCCTTCCGAGCACTGCCATGTGCCCAGATAGTCATTTACACCCACATATGGGGTATCAGCGTACTCAGGACAAATTGCACAATAACTTTTAGGGACCTGTTACCCTTGGAAAAATAAAAATTGGGGGTGAAAAGATCATTTTTGTGGAAAAAATATGATTTTTTAATTGTACCGCTGTACGTTATAAACTTCTGTGAAGCCCTTGTGGGTTCAAAGTTCTCACAACATATCTAGATAAGTTCCTTGGGGGGTCTAGTTTCCAAAATGCGGCCACTTTGGGGGTTTCCACTGTTTAGGTACATCAGGGGCTCTCCAAACGTGACATGGCGTCCGATCTGAATTCCAGCCAATTTTGCATTGAAAAAGTCAAACGGCGCTCCTTCCCTGCTGAGGTCTGCCATGTGCCGAAGCAGTGGTCCCCCCCCACATATCAGGTATCAGCATACTCAGGACAAATTGCACAATAACTTTTGCAGTCCAATTTCTCCTGTTACCCTTGGTAAAATAAAAAATATTGAACCTGAAGTATTTTTTTTGTGAAAAAAAGTTAAATGTTCATTTTTTTAAAAATATTCAAAAAATTCCTGTGACGCACCTAAAGGGTTAATAAACTTCTTGAATGTGGTTTTGAGCACCTTAAGGGGTGCAGTTTTTAGAATGGTGTCACTTTTGGGTATTTTCTATCATATAGACCCCTCAAAGTGGCTTCATATGTGATGTGGTCCGTAAAAATAAAATGGTGTTGCAAAAATGAGAAATCGCTGGTCAATTTTTAACCCTTATAACTTCCTAACAAAAAAAAATTTTGGTTTCAAAATTGTGCTGATGTAAAGTAAACATGTGGGAAATGTTACTTATCAAGTTTTTGTGTGCCGTATCTCTGTGATTTAAGGGCATAAAAACTCAAAGTTGGAAAATTGCGAAATTTTCAAAATTTTTGCCAAATTTCTGTTTTTTTCACAAATAAACGCAAGTTATTTGCATGAAATTTTACCACTAACATGAAGTACAATATGTCACGAGAAAACAATGTCAGAATCACCGGGATCCATGGAAGCGTTTCAGAGTTATTACCTCATAAATGGACAGTGGTCAGAATTGTAAAAATTGGCCTGGTCATTAACGTGCAAACCACCCTTGGGGCTTAAGGGGTTAAATATATAATTTTATTTAATTATATAGACACCAACAAGGATTTTTAAAAAAAATAGCAATAAAAATTCCTATAGAGGGAGCAGGTCAAAATCCACTGCAGACAATATAAAGGGTTAACATCCCAAAAATATGAAATTACAGAGATGTGGGAAGGCGGAAAAAATATAATAATTATCCTATTCAATATAAAGTGCAGTTCACATGTGCATATTATTAATTATAAATCCGCTTTCACCATCACCATGATCACTCCCTGACGATGCAACGTGTGAAACGCGCGTTGGAGTGGGAGGTGGCAGCGTTTGCATACACAGCATGAATCCAGGTTGGTAGTTTTTTTAACCCTTTACTTTCATGGCTTAGTTACTTTGATTATCAAAATTGCACTATGCACTTTATAGTTTTGTACTAATTATGATGGTTTTGCCTTGGAACATAATGATTGATTGTTCATAATGTGAATTCCTGATATGATGATGAAAGCGGATTTATAATTAATAATATGCACATGTGCACTGCACTTTTTATTGAATAGGATAATTAATATATTTTTTCCGCCTTCCCACATCTCTGTAATTTCATATTTTTGGGATGTTAAACGTTTATATTGTCTGCAGTGTATGCTGACCTACTCCCTCTATAGGAATTTTTATTGCTATTTTTTTTAAATCCTTGTTGGTGTCTATATACTGTAATTAAATTAAATATTATATTTAATAATTATCATTCTAAAGAGTTTCTTTTTTCTTAAGTAGTCTTTTTTTTGTTTTGATTCTAATGTGTCTACTTAAATCAATATATAAGAATTTAGAGTAAATATTTTGTTTTCTCCTTTTGTTGGAATAAGAGATACTTTGTGGCATTTGCACAGTAATAGCTTTCTTCTGGCGACTCTACCATGCAGCCCATTTTTCTTCAAATGCCTCCTTATTGTGCATCTTGAAACAGCCACACCGCTAGTTTTTAGAGAGCCCAGCATTTCAACTGATGTTATTTGTGGGTTTCTCTTTGTGTCCTATTGGCCAGCTCCCAGTCATATGGTCAATAGGAGGAGCTGTTTTCCAGGCAAGTCTAGAATGTTCTGTAGTCTGAGGGAGGTCTTCAAGGAGAGCAGAACACACGTCGAGGCTGTTTTCACTACAAGATCTCCTGCAGGCCTAAGATCCTGAGTTCCCGCTCTTACCTGTATGGACATCATTCTAAATATTTTCTGACTGAATTCACCACATCTAAAGTCTTTCTGACTGGATTCATCACATCTAAAGTCTTTCTGACTGGATTCATCACATCTAAAGTCTTTCTGACTGGATTCACCACAGTTTCTACATTCTATAAGTACTTGTGCACGTGTCGTGACACACTGTGGAGTTAACCTTGAGTACAGGTCTGTAACCTTTAATTGCTGTGTCTACCTCATGTAAAATACCAAAAGACACTGTCCAGTGCTCTTAAAGCTCCAGATCCCAATCACATCTCAGTATCTAAGTGCGAACTGTAATTGTCGTGGACTACCTATGCGAAACTGTTTCTTATTTGTTCCAAGTTATAATTCCCATTACTGATGAAGTAAAAGCAACTGTTATCCCCGAGACCGGTGTGTGTCATAATTGCTTCAGCTGCGGATACCGTGTGGGGGTGGATAGCAGGGAGCATTTGGCCTGGTCATACATCTGTACTTGGTTTAAACAGTCATTTTGTGCTGACAATGTCACTTTAAATAGGCCGTTCAAAGACTCGGAAGTGGAGATATGGGAATGTCCTGTCACACCCAGCTCTAGTGGCCATTCCAAAAACCTGGAACTAAAATTCTGGTCCATTAAAAAGGCCTTTCAATAGAGTTGAGCGACTTTGGTCGGATCGGGTTTCATGAAACAAAATTTGTTTCAGATGAAACTGGTCCGACTAGGGCAAAAAAAGTCGGAGTTTCGTCCGAAACCCGACCCCAATGCAAGTCAATGGGAAATAAAAGTCGGCATTGAGCGGATGACATTCATCCACTCAATGCTGACTTTTATTCCCAATTGACTTGCATTGGGGTCGGGTTTCGGACGAAACTCCGACTTTTTTTGCCCTAGTCGGACCAGTTTTATCTGAAACAAATTTTGTTTCATGAAACTCGATCCGACCAAAGTCGCTCAACTCTACCTTTCAATACCAACTGTTCTGGATCTTGCTTTTCTGGGTTGGTATCACTAAGACTAACCACCCTGGTGATACACATCTCCCATCCAGTACCTGTTCAGCTTTCCAATATATATAAATATATATTTATATATATATATATATTTACAGGGTAAATCAAAAGTAGGCGGACATTGTTATTGGTTGTCTGAAGGATATTCAGCCACACTAAATGCACTTGGGCAAGAAAATTGCTGTTGGAAGCTCCTTTTGCATTTGTCATCCAATGGTATCCAAGATGCTCTCGATCGGAGACAAGTGTGGCGCCCTGTGACTTTACCGCCACAAAAGGGTTAAATATGTACTGTTTTGTATGTGTTTTGTGAGCAATGGGAGTTATGCTTTCTCTGCTAGAGACCACAACACACACACAATTTACCTCACTCCCCTACTTGTCTGAAGCTTAGAGCTTTGCAGAGATACCCTAACTGGGAGGGGGAGGAGTCGAGTTGTTGTTTTCAGTAAAGAAGAAGGAGAGAATGGAGAATGCTCTTGGAAGCCATGACATGCGCTTTCTCCAGGAGCAAAGCTAAGAAGAATCAGGGAGTCAGCCCCTAGGCCATTCATGCTTTCAGAGCAGGGTGGTAAGCTGAGAGACTGTGTGGGTTTATACAACCAACAGCAGAGTGTTTTCCCCGGGAAGACTGTGGCAAACTAGGATTAGTGAAGGATTGTGCAAGAAGAAACTTGAGTTTCACCCAGGATCCAAGCTGCAAGTTGCCAGAGGAGGAATACACAGTGAGTAGTCGCTATACTGTAAGTTCAAGACTTCGGGAAGCCTTGGTCCCAGAAGGGATTAGAATAGCAGGAAGCTTACACTGACTCACAGCAGAGAGAAGGATAACTCCCATTTTGCAAAGCAAACTGTAACAAGGTCAGAGTTGTAATATCTCCTCTGAACTGCACCTGAACTACAGTAAATGATAAAGTGACTTTCCTTGTCTCCTGCCTTATTACTCCATGCCTTCTACTTCCATCACAATCTCTGGGGGTCAGCCCTGGTTGGAGAGGGTTAAAAATCTGCACTGTCATCACCATCTACTCCCCCAGGGATCATCTGCAGTGCCAGCTATACTACAGTCGAACACTCCAACTGGCATCACGAATCACTACATAAACTTTATCCCTAATCTATATGTGGTGCCCCCAGGAGTATGGTCGCCACAGTGGCATTACCTTCTTCCTAGGGAGTGTGATGTCATGCTTGGAAGCAATAAAGGGTCTCTCTGCCAGGTAAATTCAACACACAGCAAGGTTCCCACTCCAGGCCAGCAGAAGGAGCTCTGAATCAAACTGGGGGAGGAGCTGCTCTCTGGGGGCCAGGAGGGGGAAGTTAGTTAGTTCGTGTGAGGAGGGCGAAGTGTGTGGACGAGAGGAGAAGAGCTGGAGGATTGAGCAGAGTTCAGTCTCACTTCTAGCGTAGCGCATGGTCCGGAGTCCGATCTCCGAGGTTGTATGGATACTGATGCTCCTGCAGCAGAAACCAGAGGAATAGGAAGTTGTAAATGCTCTGTTCCCACATAAGACTCGGAGGCACAACAGCAACGTGTGAGCCAGAAGAAGGAGGCTACTGCTGTCTGCCATACAAGGGGGTTCTAAAAGAGAGCAAGCAAGAGGAACTTCAGTGTAACTGTACTGCATGTACCTCAGATAAGCACTAGCAAGGAGACTACACAACCCATCTGCATAGAGAGATTCCTGAGCTGCTTCCAGGCTGGCCAACTCTTGTTCCATCTGTAATCTGGATCCTGGACTGCATTTGCAAAGCAAAGTAAAGGTAAAGGAAACTGCACCCTGTTGTGTCATTGCCTTCTTCCTGCAACCCCTTCAGCACTGCTACATCTCTGTGCCTAACACTGCACCCTCTTCTTCAACACCTATTACTACTGCCCTGGGACTACAGCTCTACCTGTGGGGAGCTTTTACATCTTGCTGCCTTATACCATCTGTCCCAGAGGATCTACCTGCAGCGTCGGCTTAACCCCTTCATTGCCGAGCACCACAGGTGGCGTCACGTATCATCCACTTATAAACTTTAATCAGCCACGCTTAACCCCTTTTACATGGATGCCCAGGGCCATGGAAAGGGTCACAGCTACTGGACACTTCCCTCTGAGATACCGGCCCGGTACCGAGTACCCCACGGCCCTGGCGGGCGACCCATTTACTCCCTTCTACATGACCGCCTGGGGCCATGGACCGGGTCACTGCCACTGTGACACATCCCTTTAAGATGACCAGCCCGGTACAGAGTATCCCACGGTCTCTGGGGCGGGTCACAAGTCTGGAGACACTAAGGCTATGTGCACACGCTGCGGATTCACCTGTGGATTTTTCCGTGCGGATCCGCAGGTAAAACCACAGGTAAAGTGACCTGTGGTTTTCCTGTGGATTTGCCAGCGGTTTTCCCCTGTGGTTTGACATCTGGACAATGGAACAGGTGGCAAACTGCTGCGGAATCCACAGAAAGAATTGATATGCTGCGGATTTAAAACTGCAGCAAATTCGTGTGGAAAAATCCGCAGCATGTGCACTGCGGATTTTAAATCCCATTGGCTAACATTGTACTGTACAATGTCTGCGGAACTGCTGCGGATCCGCAGGGCCAAATCCGCTGCGGATCCGCAGCAGAATCTGCAGCGTGTGCACACACCCTTAAGTCCATGGTAGCATGTTTATGCCATAGAGACTGCTCACAGTAGCAGTTGCAACATGCAGCCTGACTTTGTCATGTTAAAAAACAGTCTTCTGGGAATCTTTTGGAGAAGGAGCCATACCACTGGTTCCATGATTGATTCATTCTGTACTGCAAGTGAAATTAGATGTCAAATACCAAGCCTAAGCATACTCAATACTGCATAAATTGAGATGTTTTGAATATGTTTGTTTTCATTTTTTTCATTATCATTAAAATGAATCTGTTACAAGGATTTTGTCTCCCAGTCTGAGAGCAGCATAATATAGAGACACAGAAGCTGGTTTTAGTGATGTCACTTACTGGGCTTCTTGCTGTAGATTTAATACAATCACTACTTTATCAGCAAGAGATTTTTACTACAGGACTAGTAAACCTGCTGCCATATAGTCCTCCATATTCATGAGCACTGAATAACCCCACCCCAACTACTGATTGGCAGCTTTCAGTGTGCATAGGCAAAAAGCTGCCAATCAGGGGTGTAGGTGGGGCTATACAGATCAGCATTTCAACAGCAGATAAAATAGGGGCACATTTACTGCTTACGTGCCACAAAACATGTATCTCTCCATGTTCATGAAAGTTGAGAAATATGACCTCATTTACTCTGTCGAATATCGCTTTTCTTTTTTTTTTGAGGGGGGGACCCAATTAAAACCTTTGCTATGGAGCCCCATAAATTTTATGTACTAACCTGAACTTGGCATAAAATAAAGTTTTTATCTATTGCTTTTTTCAATGAAGCACAGTACAATTATCTTGTGTAACACTGATGAGATTTTCTGTACTTGTTATTATCCTAATTACCATGTCAGATTGCACTTTAGGCATGCTGTGCCTTGTCAATGTCTAGACTACTTGAGCCTGCATTGTCCAGCAAGCAATGCTTCTTCCTAGAAAAAAAGCCTGCATCTAGCCAAGCAATGTGATAGACTTGGCTGAACAGCAACCGCACCCCACTGTCCTCACCCAACAGCATAACAATTTATTTTCAAGGTTCTGGAAATGAGGTTTTTGAGTTGAAGATTGCTTCGATTCATTTAATTCCAGTGTCCCTGACTTCATTATTTATGTGACTGACCTCTGTAAAACACTATCCAAGTAATGCAGCATACGTCTTTATAGTACAACCCCTGGCAAAAATTATGGAATCACCAGCCTTGGAGGATGTTCATTCAGTTTAATTTTGTAGAAAAAAAAGCAGATCACAGGCATGGCACAAAACTAAAGTAAATTCAAATGGCAACATTCTGGCTTTAAGAAACACTAAAAGAAATCAAGAACAAAAAATGTGGTAGTCAGTAATGGTTACTTTTTTAAACCAAGCATAGGGGAAAAATTATGGAATCACTCAAATCTGAGGAAAAAATTATGGAATCATGAAAAACAAACCAACAAAAAAACACTCCAACACATCATTAGGATTTTGTTGCACCACCTCTGGCTTTTCTAACAGCTTGCAGTCTCTGAGGCATGGACTTAATGAGTGTCAAACAGCACTCTTCATCAATCTGGCTCCAACCTTCACTTGATTAGTGTTGCCAGATCAGCTTTGCAGGTTGGAGCCTTGTCATGGACTATTTTCTTCAACTTCCACCAAAGATTTTCAATTGGATTGAGATCCAGACAATTTGCAGGCCATGACATTGACCTTATGTGTCCTTTTTCAAGGAATGTTTTCACAGTTTTTGCTCTATGGCAGGATGCAGTATCATCTTGAAAAATTATTTCATCATCCCCACACATCCTTTCAATTGATGGGATAAGAAAAGTGTCCAAAATATCAACATAAACTTGTGCATTTATTGAAGATGTAATGAGAGCCATCTCCCCAGTGCCTTTACCTGACATGCAGCCCCATATTATTATTTATTATTATTATTATTATTTATTGTTATAGCGCCATTTATTCCATGGCGCTTTACATGTGAGGGGGGTATACATAAAAACAAGTACAATAATCTTAAACAATACAAGTCATAACTGGTACAGGAGGAGAGAGGACCCTGCCCGCGAGGGCTCACAATCTTCAAGGGATGGGTGATAATACAGTAGGCGAGGGTAGAGCTGGTCGTGCAGCGGTTTGGTCGATCGGTGGTTACTGCAGGTTATAGGCTTGTCGGAAGAGGTGGGTCTTCAGGCTCTTTTTGAAGGTTTCGATGGTAGGTGAGAGTCTGATATGTTGTGGTAGAGAGTTCCAGAGTAGGGGTGATGCGCGAGAGAAATCTTGTATGCGATTGTGGGAAGAGGAGATAAGAGGGGAGTAGAGAAGGAGATCTTGTGAGGATCGGAGGTTGCGTGCAGGAAAGTACCGGGAGACGAGGTCACAGATGTATGGAGGAGACAAGTTGTGGATGGCTTTGTATGTCATGGTTAGGGTTTTGTAATGGAGTCTCTGGGCAATTGGGAGCCAGTGAAGGGATTGACAGAGGGGAGAAGCTGGGGAATAGCGGGGGGACAGGTGGATTAGTCGGGCAGCAGAGTTTAGAATAGATTGGAGGGGTGCGAGAGTGTTTGAGGGGAGGCCGCAGAGCATGAGGTTGCAGTAGTCAAGGCGAGAGATGATGAGGGCATGGACTAGGGTTTTTGCAGATTCTTGGGTGAGGAATGAACGGATGCGTGAAATATTTTTGAGTTGAAGTCGGCAGGAAGTGGAAAGGGTTTGGATATGTGGTTTGAAGGAGAGATCAGCATCAAGGATTACTCCGAGGCAGCGAGCTTGTGGGACTGGGGAGAGTGGGCAGTCATTTACTGTAATTGATAGGTTCGTAGGCGGGGTCACGTGAGATGGGGGAAAGATGATGAATTCTGTTTTGTCCATGTTGAGTTTCAGATATCTAGTGGAGAAGAAGGATGAAATAGTGGACAGACATTGAGGGATTCTGGTTAGTAGGGAGGTGATATCTGGTCCAGAGATGTAGATCTGTGTGTCATCAGCATAAAGATGATACTGAAAGCCATGAGATTCTATGAGCTGTCCCAGGCCAAAGGTGTAAATAGAGAACAGCAGGGGCCCTAGGACTGAACCTTGTGGGACTCCGACAGATAGGGGGCGAGGTGAGGAGGTGGTGTGTGAGTGGGAGACGCTGAATGTCCGGTCTGTTAGGTATGATGAGATCCAGGAGAGGGCCAAGTCTGTGATGCCGAGGGATGAGAGGGTCTGTAATAATAGGGAATGGTCCACTGTGTCAAAGGCAGCCGACAGGTCCAGGAGGAGGAGGACAGAGTAGTGCCGCTTGCTCTTGGCAGTTAAGAGGTCATTGGTGACCTTAGTAAGGGCAGTTTCAGTGGAGTGGTGTGACCGGAAGCCAGATTGTAAGCGGTCGAAGAGGGAGCAAGAAGAGAGATGGGAGGACAGTTCAAGGTAGACGTGTTGTTCCAGTAGCTTGGAGGCGTATGGGAGAAGTGATATAGGGCGATAGCTAGATGCAGAGGATGGGTCAAGAGAGGGCTTTTTGAGGATAGGTGTGATGGAGGCA
This sequence comes from Dendrobates tinctorius, assembly GCF_039654945.1. Lineage (NCBI taxonomy): Eukaryota > Metazoa > Chordata > Amphibia > Anura > Dendrobatidae > Dendrobates > Dendrobates tinctorius. The sequence continues at coordinate 93,701,991 of NW_027361671.1, forward strand.
TGTTTAAAGCTTGAGGGGAAAACACCAGTTGTTAGTGATAGGTTGAAGAGATGGGTTAGGGTTGGGATGAAGACTGTGGTGAGGTTTGGGATGAAGTGGGATGGGATCGGGTCGAGTGCACAGGTGGTGAGATGTGATCTTGAGAGTAGAGTGGAGAGTCGATCTTCTGTAATGGTGGAGAAGTTGGTTTTGAAGGTGGAGGGCTGGGAAGTCGGGAGGAAGGGCTCTGGGGGTTGTTGACCAAAACTGTCCCTGATGTTATCAATTTTCTGCTTGAAAAATGAGGCAAAGTCTTCAGCTGAGATGAGTGGGGAGGGAGGAGGTGCTGGGGGGCGGAGGAGAGAATTGAAGGTGTTGAATAACTGTTTAGGGTTGATGACTGTGGAAATTTGCATGTTCTCTTCAGGCAGTCATCTTTATAAATCTCATTGGAATGGCACCAAAGAAAAGTTCCAGCATCATCACCTTGCCCAATGCAGATACGCGATTCATCACTGAATATGACTGTCATCCACAGTCCACGATTGCTTTTCCTTAGCCCATTGTAACCTTGTTTTTTTTCTGTTTAGGTGTTAATGATAGCTTTCATTTAGATTTTCTGTCAGTAAATCCCATTTCCTTTAAGTGGTTTCCTACAATTCGGTCACAAATGTTGACTCCAGTTTCCTCCCATTCATTCCTCATTTATTTTGTTGTGCATTTCCTGTTTGGGAGACATATTGCTTTAATTTTCCAATCTTGATGCTTTGATGTCTTCCTTGGTCTACCAGTATGTTTGCCTTTAACAACCTTCCCATGTTGTTTGTATTTGGTCTTGATTTTAGACACAGCTGACTGTGAACAACCAACATCTTTTGCAACATTGCGTGATGATTTACCCTCTTTTAAGAGTTTGATAATCCTCTCCTTTGTTTCAATTGACATCTCTCATGTTGGAGCCATGATTCATGTCAGTCCACTTGGTGCAACAGCTCTTCAAGGTGTGCTCACTCCTTTTTAGATACAGACTAACGAGCAGATCTAATTTGATGCAGGTGGTAGTTTTGTGAATGAAAATTTACAGGGTGATTGCATAATTTTTTCCTCAGAATTGAGCGATTCCATAATTTTTTCCTTATGCTTGGTTTAAAAAAGTAACCATTACTGACTACTACATTTTTTGTTCTTGATTTCTTTTAGTGTTTCTTAAAGCCAGAAAGTTGCCAATAGAATTGACTTTAGTTTTGTGCCATGTCTGTGATCTGCTTTTTTTCTACAAAATTAAACAACTGAATGAACATCCTCCAAGGCTGGTGATTCCAGAATTTTTGCCTGGGGTTGTATTTGGTCTTGACTAGAGTTGAGCGATACCGTCCGATACTTCAAAGTATCGTATCGGATGGTATCGGCCGATCTTTAAAAAAAGTATTGGTATCGCCGATTCCGATACCGGAAGTCCCATTCAAGTCTATGGGACTTCCGGTATCGGAATAAGAAAAACCCTTTCCTGCCCTTGTACAGCCTCTCTGGGGTCTGTACGGGCCTTTCGGGGGGCTGTGCCGGCCTGCCAGGGGGTCTGTGCAGGCTCCGGTGGTCTGTGCCGGCCTGCCGGTGGTCTGTGCAGGCTCCGGGGGGCTGTGCCGGCCTGCCGGGGGGCTGTGCCGGCCTGCCGGGGGGCTGTGCCGGCTCCGGGGGGCTGTGCCGGCCTGCCGGGGGGCTGTGCCGGCTCCGGGGGGCTGTGCCGGCCTGCCGGGGGGCTGTGCCGGCTCCGGGGGGCTGTGCCGGCCTGCCGGGGGGCTGTGCAGGCTCCGGGGGTCTGTGCAGGCATCGTCCGATGGGACTACAAGTCCCATCGGGCGATGCCTGCTACCATGACAGTGATTGACACATTAGCCAATGATGGGACAGTAGTAGTCCCATCATCCGGCTAATGTGTTAAATGTAAAAAAAAAAAAAAAAAAAAAAAAAAAAATTACATGCTACATACATACAACATGCATACTACATACATGCTACATTCATACTACATACTACATACATGCTACATACATACTACATATATACTACATGCATGCTACATACATACTGCATGCTACATACATACCACATACATACTACATACATACTACATATATACTACATGCATGCTACATACATACTACATGCTACATACATACCACATACATACTACATATATACTACATGCATGCTACATACATACTACATGCTACATACATACCACATATATACTACATACATACTACATATATACTGCATGCTACATACATACTACATATATACTACATGCATGCTACATACATACTACATGCTACATACATACCACATACATACTACATACATACTACATGCTACATACATACTACATGCTACATACATACTACATATATACTACATGCATGCTACATACATACTACATATATACTACATGCATGCTACATACATACTACATATATACTACATGCATGCTACATACATACTACATACATACTACATGCTACATACATACCACATATATACTACATACATACAATACATTCATACAATACATACATAGACATACAGTACATATAACATAGAGTAACATACTTACCAATACTTGTCACATTGTTCCCCGAAGCCATTGTCGTCTACGGAATAAATATTAACATAACAAACCACAAAAATACTCACCCACGATCCGAAGCAGTCCACGAGTGTGTCCCACGACGATCTTGGGTAGAGAACTGCAGCATCAGATGATGCTGCCGTTCTCTACGGGCTGCAGGAATCCAATGACGGAAGGTAGGTATCCTTCCGCACTGTATTCCTCCGCCACTTAAAAAAAAAAAGTCCCTAGTCTCACTTTATGCCATTGCTGTGTGGGAATTTCCCACACAGCAATGGCATAAAGTGAGACTAGGGACTTTTTTTTTTTAAGTGGCGGAGGAATACAGTGCGGAAGGATACCTACCTTCCGTCATTGGATTCCTGCAGCCCGTAGAGAACGGCAGCATCATCTGATGCTGCCGTTCTCTACCCAAGATCGTCGTGGGACACACTCGTGGACTGCTTCGGATCGTGGGTGAGTATTTTTGTGGTTTGTTATGTTAATATTTATTCCGTAGACGACAATGGCTTCGGGGAACAATGTGACAAGTATTGGTAAGTATGTTACTCTATGTTATATGTACTGTATGTCTATGTATGTATTGTATGAATGTATTGTATGTATGTAGTATATATGTGGTATGTATGTAGCATGTAGTATGTATGTAGTATGTATGTAGCCTGCATGTAGCATGTAGTATGTATGTAGCATGCATGTAGTATATATGTAGTATGTATGTAGCATGCATGTAGTATATATGTAGTATGTATGTAGCATGTAGTATGTATGTAGCATGTAGTATGTATGTAGTATGTATGTAGTATATATGTGTTATGTATGTAGCATGCATGTAGTATATATGTAGTATGTATGTAGCATGCAGTATATATGTAGTATGTATGTAGTATATATGTGGTATGTATGTAGCATGTAGTATGTATGTAGCATGCATGTAGTATATATGTAGTATGTATGTGGTATGTATGTAGCATGTAGTATGTATGTAGCATGCATGTAGTATATATGTAGTATGTATGTAGCATGCAGTATGTATGTAGTATGTATGTAGCATGCATGTAGTATGTATGTAGCATGCATGTAGTATGTATGTAGCATGTATGTAGTATGTATGTAGTATATATGTGGTATGTATGTAGCATGTAGTATATATGTAGCATGCATGTAGTATATATGTAGTATGTATGTGGTATGTATGTAGCATGTAGTATGTATGTAGCATGCATGTAGTATATATGTAGTATGTATGTAGTATGTATGTAGCATGCAGTATGTATGTAGTATGTATGTAGCATGCATGTAGTATGTATGTAGCATGCATGTAGTATGTATGTAGCATGTATGTAGTATGTATGTAGCATGTAGTATGTATGTAGCATGCATGTAGTATGTATGTAGTATTTTTTTTTTTTTTTTTTTTTTAACATTTAACACATTAGCCGGATGATGGGACTACTACTGTCCCATCATTGGCTAATGTGTCAATCACTGTCATGGTAGCAGGCATCGCCCGATGGGACTTGTAGTCCCATCGGACGATGCTTGCACAGACCCCCGGACATCAGCACAGCCCCCCGGCAGGCCGGCACAGCCCCCCGGCAGGCCGGCACAGCCCCCCGGCAGGCCGGTACAGACCCCCACAGGGTGCACAGACCACCGGCAGGCCGGCACAGCCCCCCGGCAGGCCGGTACAGACCCCGGGCAGTCCACACAGCCCCCCGGCAGGCCGGCACAGCCCCCCGGCAGGCCGGCAGAGACCCCCGGAAGGCCCGAAATGACGGCGCATCATGATGCGCGCACACCACGCATCATGATGACGTCAGGCCGTCAATCAACTGAACTTCCGATTCCGATGCCGAATTCCGATATTGAAAAAATATCGGAAGTCGGTATCGGAATTCCGATACAGCAAGTATCGGCCGATACCCGATACTTGCGGTATCGGAATGCTCAACACTAGTCTTGACTCTCATATACAGTATAATCATTTCGATTGAATGCTTTGTGCTATTCTGCATTTCCATAATACTTATTTCATCATTTTATGAGATTTCATTTTGGTATCATTTGAATAATAAACTACTGCTCTTTTATCCTGATGCAGTTCACATAAAACCAAATGGTTCTAATATATTTTGCACATGTTGACAATTCTGGTGAATGTGCAAATCACATTACATGATGGGACATTGAAAGCTGCGGTCCAAAAACAATGACACAGTCACAGTTTGAGGGCTCCTAAGCACAGACATTTTTTCGGTAATTTTTAAACACATTTTAAAAGCGCCAGACTTTTTTATTATTATTAAGATGTCTAGATTTTTTGATGTTGTGCTTTATTGCTAGAGACAGACTAGAAAACATCATATGTGGAGCATGATGCCTTTTGAAAAAAAAGACCATTGACCTTTAAAATGTCATAAGCCAAAATACTTTTTACGTACTTTTTACGCATGGTGTTTTAGCTTTTACTAATGCCGGCTTCATTAAAATCCTTCCAAAACCCGACATGAAATGACACATGGTTTATATACAGTAAACCATTTCATTTCATGTCTTTTTATATGTCTTTCACTAGTAATTAGATGAGGGTTTGTGTGTAAAATTTGGGAGGTGTAGGTGTTAATTTAAGGGGTTAATTCGTTGTCAAAAATTATGTGGGCTCCCGTGGTAATTTGTCAACCAGAGAGGTAAAGCAGGTGAGTGAGGGCAGATTTTAATAGCCTTAAGGGGACCATTGTTTTTGGCCCCTCCCCCGGCTACAAAAATCTGCCCCCCAGACACCCCAGAAAAGGCGCATCTATAAGAAAATGGCACTTATCCTCTCCATTCCCATTGCCCTGTAGTGGTGGCAAATGGATTAATAACAAAGGGTTAATGTTACCTTGCGACTGGAAGGTGACATTAAGCCGATTAATAATGGAGAGGTGTCAATAAGACACTGATCCATTATTAACCCTAGACTATGAAATGGTTAAAAACCACACACAGACATTAATTAAAAAATCTTTTAATGAAATAAAGACACCAAGATTTTGACAAATTTTTATTACTCTGTGTATTGTAAGGGTTTCCAATGGATTGTAATGAATAAGAAAATGTTCACACAAGAATTGAATTACTAAATTGATTTGCTTAAGTAATAAGATCAAATAATAAACAGTATAAAATTATAAATACATATGCATTAATCAGAAACAAGCATTATTCATACGTTACATTATTCAGATAGACGTCGACCACTCATCCTCTAGGAGACAAGAGAGAAAGTGCACATGTGTCCTGGTTCTTTTAAATGTCCAGCTAAAAGGTGTGTCCAGCCCCACCATGTGGAAAATGATGTCACAAGTCTATTGTCCATTGGCTATAAACACATCCCCTCAATACCTGTTTTAACCAGTATATAATACAGGAAGCTAGAGGAGGGGGCCTCATGTGTACCACATGGCAGAAATACAGCAAGCTGGAGGAGGGGCTTTGGAGCACATGTGGGGGAATTATATATATATATATATATATATATATATTAGCAAAATAATTAATTTGAGTGTTGAAACCATTAAAAATAACTTGTACTATACAGTCCACCCCTGGTTTTAATCACTTTAATTAATTAACCTGCCACTAAACTATACCATTTAACATTATTTACATTGCTCCTATATATATTTATTTATTTGCTACCAATAGAAAACCGTTTTGGTAAAAAACAACATCCTGGGCTTAAAACGGAAAAAATCACAAACAAAAACAACATTGGACCAGCAGGTACTGAAATATCAAATGTCTGTAGAAATCTTCTTTCTTTGGATCTTCTTGACCACAATTTTTAAATGGGTCTCTGTTGCAGGGAAGCACAGGGAGTATTATGCCCTCATCATTTTGGGGTGACTTCACTACTTTCCCTGGTTAGCAAAAGAAGAGACTTTAAAGAGCAATCTGTCCCTGCCCTTCATGACATTAACCCCTCAGTGCAGGTGTCCAATGACTGAGCATAAGAGTCCTTTCATCTTCTATTGCTGCAGCTGTTCAGGGCCTCACTTTATATGCCATTTGCATGAGCTGGCAATCATGAGGATTCACCCTTGTGACGGTTCAGCATCATCTGGGCTCAGTCTCAGCGCTCAATTGGACATCTTCAGTCTACACACAAGACACAGCCTGCACTGAGGGAAAGTGAAATTCACAATCATACTCAAAAGTTCCAAAGTCTTGGCAGAGCTAACTCAGTCCAAAGCAACAGTCCAAAATAACTCAGTCCATGAAATATTCACAGTCCAAGATAGAATAACTTGTTCAGTATAACTCAGTCCTGGTGGCTTGTTTTCCACCCCTTGATCAAATGAATCAAACAAAATTACCGTAGGTTTGTTGGTCCAAATTAATTGTGCCCAGAATGACCTTTGAAATTTTCTACTGTAGCAAATATTTCTACTCTAGATAATAACTACTACATAAAATATATCATATGTGTATGGACTTATACACTGAAATAAATCATAATCTAAAAATATCAGACACCAGTTATCAAACACTGCAAATTCATGTCAATCACATTTGCATAATAACGATGATCATAATTACCAGTACAATCATGTTCATGGAGATCACAAAATAATGTTACTACTAATCAGAATCAGTACAATTACATGTTAATTAAATGGCCAAGGTTTCTTCTTTTACTCCTGCAAACAAAAGGTTAATTACACCCCCCACCCCCCAATCCAACATGTAGTGGACTGAAAAGAGAAAAAAAAACAATTCCTTTAAAAACCAAGAATGCTAAACACAGTACAATTAAAATTCAGAAAATGAGCTCATAAAAAATAAAAATATACCAAATAAAAAGTAAAAATAAAAATACCACATGGATTTTTTTCTTTGGCTGTGAACCAATTTTATCAAGGGATATCCATGACAAATACACAAAGCACATACAGTGACAAAGACAAACACTTAGTACAAATAAGTCATCTATTTATCTTGTCAACCCCTCAGTATATTATCAGTCATCTAACTTTAGGTCAGTCTTAAATTCATTGTCTGTACTGTCACTCCCTCTTTTCCTTGTATGTTTCTCTCATGGCTCCCACATACAGAGTCATCTTATATCTGCTGTGGTCTTTTGCCTTTTAAAACATCAAGGTCTATTACAAACCCTCAGGTGAGGAATGCACATTTATGCATCACCAAGACCAAACCCGTGGCATTTTTTGCCACGATCATTAGTTCACCTCAGGTCAGCCAGGGGACTCCCCGCAGCCTCAGTGACTTCAGCGGGAGTCCCTGGCTGACCTGAGATGAACTGATGAGCGTGGGAAAAAGTCAGAAACTTTCCCACGCTAATTAGTTAATCTCCGGGCAGCCAGGGAGGCTGCGCAGAGCTGAATTAATTCATTCTGTAGTAGTTTACAGTGGGGCTGGTCGTATTAGCATCGGTCCTCATTGAAAACTATTTAACCCCTTGTGGGGGTTTTTTGCAGGTCATGGTTTAATTTTGGAATAGCAGAGTAATAAAAATGTGTCAAAATCTTGGTGTCTTTATTTCATTAAAAGACTTTTTAATTAATGTCTGTGTGTGGTTTTTAACCATTTCATAGTCTAGGGTTAATAATGGATCGGTGTCTTATTGACACCTCTCCATTATTAATTGGCTTAAAGTCACCTTACAATCTAATGGTGACATTAACCCTTTGTTATTAACCCATTCGCCACCGCTACAGGGCAATGGGAATAGAGAGGATAAGTGCCAGAAAAGGCACATCTTATAGATGGGGTGTCTGGGGGCAGATTTTTGTAGCCGGGGGGGGGGGCAAAAATCATGGTCCTTCTCATGACTAATAAAATCTGCCCGCATTGACCTGCTTTACCTCTCTGGTTAACAAATTACCGCAGAAGCACACGCAATTTTTGACAACTAATTAACCCTTTCGATTAACACCTATACCTCCCAAATTTTACACACAAGCCCTCATCTAATTACTAGTGAAAGACATATAAAAAAACATGAAATGAAATGGTTTACTGTAAGTAAACCATGTGTCATTTCATGTCAGGTTGGGGAATGATTTTACAAAAGCCAGCAATTGATTTTGCGGCTATTCTACTATGTAGAACTCTATGAAATATAAATAAATATATATGTGTCTCAATGACATGTATATATATATATATATAAATATATGTATTCTATGTGTATATATCTATTCTTTCGTTTCTTTATTAAACCGGTCAGTGTGATTTTACTGTATCGCGCACTGAGTTGCCGGCTTTTCTAAAGGACACCGGGTGCATATTTCTTGCAAGTCACACATATGGTCCGCATGTAATTCGTTTTTTTGCGCACCCATAGACTTGCATTGGCGTATTTCGTCCGGAATAGGCTGACAATCGCAGCATGCTGTGATTGGCATGGACCGTAAAATATACGCGAGAAATATACGGCTGATGGGAGCTACCCCATAGAGAAACATTGGTCCGTGTGCAATGCGTGTTTTTAACGCCTCTCACTCGTCCGTATTTCTCTCTAGTGTGACGCCGGCCTTACTCTTGATTTCATTGAGGTGGCCGGGCAGCTTTAGAACGCTATTAACCTGTAGATTAACCCTATATCTGCAAGTTAATAGCATTTATACCATTTATTTTAATGCAGAGTTCACATAAAAAGAATAAAAGAATGCTACCCCCTAGATCCAGATTCTATATCGGCATTTACAGTGCTGTGTAAATTAATTGGGACAAAGCATTTTTTTAAGTAAAATCGTAATTTGGTTATCAGTCAATGATTCAAACCAGTTTTAACTGCTTTGAACACGCACTCACACTTGTTCAAAGCAGTTAAAACTGGTTTGAATCACTGACTAGTAACCAACTTACGATTTTACTTAAAAAAAATGCTTTGTTCCAATTAATTTGCACAGCACTGTATTACATTGTTTCTTTGGATAAACTTGGTCTGTGAATCTATTATTATTTAACTGTGATCTCATGTTTTATTCCTGAGAAATCCATGTTTTTTTTTAAATACGTTAATTAGTTGTTACAATCTAGGGGCCAGACAAAGATCTGTATGAAAATTGGCCTCCAGAGATTATTATAAATAGAAGGGAGTTTTACTAATGTGAGACGTGTAATGATTGACAGCCTGCTCTCTTAATCTACATGTCTCACACTCATAACACCCCCTTTCATTTAAAATAAGCTCTGGAGGAAATTTCTTGGGGAGACCTGTGTCTGGCCCATAAATCTTAACATATCATTTACATATTAAGAAAACCAACAATTTCTTTGGAATAAGACATCAGAACACAGATATCAAGGTATCTGTTATTCAGCTTCCTATGGCCTGTTGTTGCGATGTTACTTGTGCAAAAGAGGAAAGTCAGATTTACCCGAGAGTGGACCCTCTGGGTCACGGCTCCAGAGCCCGCGAGGGCACGTGCCCAGGTGAGGACCGCCCCCTATACAGGGAGCGATAGGGACAGACCCCCAGGGGGTAGAACCGCGACAGCCGGAACCAAAGGGGCGACAGGGGTAGTAGACAGGTGAGGAAGCACAGGCGTGTCCGAATAGTTGGACACTGAGACACACGGAGACCTAACAAGACACCGGACTGGAGAGCTAGGGGGAAGACAAGGACTGGAGGCTGCAATAAAGAGCAGTACAATGAAGTACACGGCACAAAGGGATGACAAACGGCAGGAAGGGAATGGAGTGGGAAAGAAGGCGGCAGGGACAGGGTAGCGAGGCAGGAAGACTCAGGGAAGCACCGAGGACAGAGTACAGAGGCAGAAGACAGAGGACCAGGGCGAGGAGCACGGAGGCAACAAGGACAGCGCAGACAGAGATAATGAGAAGGGGCCTGAGGACACAGTGATCGCTGCACAAGACAAGCGTCACCGCATACAATAACCAGGCGTCTTACCTGAGCAGACGCTGAGCATAAGTAGCGGTGGGCGCCGCCATGTCGGGGGCGGGGCCAGTGCGTCAGACTACCCAGGAGGCTGCGCGCTGGGTGCCTGACGCCGAGGGAGCCGGAGACCGGGCGCAGGGACGCGCCGATAAGCAGGAGCGCGCCGGGCAGAGCGCGCAGGGGGATAAGCAGAGCCTGGAGCCATGCAAGTAGGAGCGCGCTAGGCAGAGCGCGCAGAGCCTGGAGCCATGACACCTGTATTACTATATGGATGATTTAGGAGGGTTGATACTACTGACAGATTCCCTTTAATGTTTTGATAGTGGGGTTATTAGTAGCTCCTGTATTCTTCTAAGGGCACTGAATAGACTGCACCATGCTTGGTAAAAATATTTATTCATTATACAGTTATATCCAATATTTGGTTTAATTGTATTGTGAAAATGGCGTTTAACACAAATCGGTGGAGATCCTCTCTATTTAATCTGCAACAAATGGATCGTATGGTCACAACTGCTGTGATGTGACTAAAAAGCTATATCATAAAGCACCAAGATAAACGAAATTATATTTGTAAATTAGATTATAATTATAAACTATAGTCCAAATTGACGCAATAAAAAAACCTTTTCAGCTTCATCGTACAATATCTACTATGCCTATACTAAGTATATTATACTATAGCTAAGTGGTCCCCAACCTTTCTGACATTGAGAGCCACATTCAGCTTATAGAGAGGGTCGCGAGCCACATCCAGCTCTCACCCTCTTCAAAGTAGTGTCAACCAAAGCCCCTGTTACAGATATAATGATAACCAAAGCTTTTCCACAGAAATCACATCAAAGCAGTACACTGAGAACCAGGGGTTCCCACAATATCCCCATTCAGCATTCTCCCATCAAGGACTCCCAACACACTGTCTCATCCAGCTTTGAGCACCTCCTCTAACAGGTAGTACCATCCTCCAGCGTACCATACCTAAAACATCTCTAAACCCCTAAGACCAGTAAAATACATCCAGATCTGCACTTCTGTGCAGGGCTACTCAGAAATTCACCATTTTGAGATGTACTCTTCATACCTATTTGCTTTGCTAAACCTGGACCTAATGCATCAAGCTGGCAGACAGTCGCGAGCCACAATTCATGGGATCGCGAGCCACATGTGGCTCCCGAGCTACAGGTTGGGGACCCCTGCTATAGCTAATAGAACTATTTGGGTTTTTTCCTGGATGCTTCACAATGGAAAGCACCACACTTAGACACATTCGTGTTGGTGCTGCTGAGACTTCTGGCTTGGGAGTGGCTGGTGCAGAGAATATGCTTAAGGGGCTGCAGACCCTTTGTACTAGCGACAAGTGTGAGTACCAATGATCATGCCCTCAATGATCAGCATAGCTTCATAAGTCTTGTTCTATGGGCCATTTTTGGCTGCATCCCTAAAAGTTTTTTGTACTGTGTTAGCTAGTAGATAGTAAAATATTAAGGTTTGAGAATCCTCAGTGGCTGATACCTTTTAATGGCTAACTGAAAAGATGGTAACAATTTGCAAGCTTTCAAGACTACTCAGGTCTCTTCATCTGTGTCACGGGTGCGTCAGAGGCTACAGACAGTTACACTGCATCTAACTGCAGAAGGTCTCTCCGTTTGTGCTTGCAGACACCTTTTTAACCCTTCTGATTCTTTGACCCAGTGGCAACCTTTCTTCAGCTCTAATTGACACACCTGGACCTGAGTGTTTATAGACTCCCAGCCTGCTGCTGGGAGTTGCCGGTGATATTTCCATTTCCCCCATTCAGGGTGGGAGCTATAGCAGACATCTATCTTCCTATTTGGTGTGCCTGGAGGACATCTGTGTTACATCTCTGAGTCTACTCAAAATAAGTGTTCTCCTTTTCGTCTATTCCAGCTGTCATTAGTTGTAGTGGGGATCGACTAGTGTCAACCCGTCATTTCCTAAGTAGAGTTTAACACCAGGGTAAGTCAGGGATTAGGTTCCTGCTCAGCGATAGGTGCAGAACATATATACAGTTGTGGCCAAAAGTATTGACACCCCTGCAATTCTGTCAGATAATACTCAGTTTCTTCCTGAAAATGATTGCAAACACAAATTCTTTGGTATTATTATCTTCATTTAATTTGTCTTAAATGAAAAAACACAAAAGAGAATGAAGCAAAAAGCAAAACATTGATCATTTCACACAAAACTCCAAAAATGGGCCAGACAAAAGTATTGGCACCCTCAGCCTAATACTTGGTTGCATAACCTTTAGCCAAAATAACTGCGACCAACCGCTTCCGGTAACCATCAATGAGTTTCTTACAATGCTCTGCTGGAATTTTAGACCATTCTTCTTTGGCAAACTGCTCCAGGTCCCTGATATTTGAAGGGTGCCTTCTCCAAACTGCCATTTTTAGATCTTTCCACAGGTGTTCTATGGGATTCAGGTCTGGACTCATTGCTGGCCACCTTAGAAGTCTCCAGTGCTTTCTCTCAAACCATTTTCTAGTGCTTTTTGAAGTGTGTTTTGGGTCATTGTCCTGCTGGAAGACCCATGACCTCTGAGGGAGACCCAGCTTTCTCACACTGGGCCCTACATTATGCTGCAAAATTTGTTGGTAGTCTTCAGACTTCATAATGCCATGCACACGGTCAAGCAGTCCAGTGCCAGAGGCAGCAAAGCAACCCCAAAACAGGGAACCTCCGCCATGTTTGACTGTAGGGACCGTGTTCTTTTCTTTGAATGCCTCTTTTTTTCTCCTGTAAGCTATATGTTGATGCCTTTGCTCAAAAAGCTCTACTTTTGTCTCATCTGACCAGAGAACTTACTTCCAAAACGTTTTAGGCTTTTTCAGGTAAGTTTTGGCAAACTCCAGCCTGGCTTTTTTATGTCTCGAGGTAAGAAGTGGGGTCTTCCTGGGTCTCCTACCATACAGTCCCTTTTCATTCAGACGCCGACGGATAGTACGGGTTGACACTAGTGTTGAGCATTCCGATACCGCAAGTATCGGGTATCGGCCGATACTTGCTGTATCGGAATTCCGATACCGACTTCCGATATTTTTTCAATATCGGAATTCGGCATCGGAATCGGAAGTTCAGTTGATTGACGGCCTGACGTCATCATGATGCGCGGTGTGTGCGCATCATGATGCGCCGTCATTTCGGGCCTTCCGGGGGTCTCTGCCGGCCTGCCGGGGGGCTGTGCCGGCCTGCCGGGGGGCTGTGTGGACTGCCCGGGGTCTGTACCGGCCTGCCGGGGGGCTGTGCCGGCCTGCCGGTGGTCTGTGCACCCTGTGGGGGTCTGTACCGGCCTGCCGGGGGGCTGTGCCGGCCTGCCGGGGGGCTGTGCCGGCCTGCCGGGGGGCTGTGCTGATGTCCGGGGGTCTGTGCAAGCATCGTCCGATGGGACTACAAGTCCCATCGGGCGATGCCTGCTACCATGACAGTGATTGACACATTAGCCAATGATGGGACAGTAGTAGTCCCATCATCCGGCTAATGTGTTAAATGTTAAAAAAAAAAAAAAAAAATACTACATACATACTACATACATGCTACATACATACTACATGCATGCTACATACATACTACATGCTACATACATACTACATGCATGCTACATACATACTACATATATACTACATACATACTACATACATGCTACATACATACTGCATGCTACATACATACTACATACATACTACATGCTACATACATACTACATGCATGCTACATACATACTACATATATACTACATACATACTACATACATGCTACATGCTACATACATACTACATACATACTACATACATACTACATGCATGCTACATACATACTACATATATACTACATGCATGCTACATACATACTACATGCTACATACATACTACATATATACTACATGCATGCTACATACATACTACATGCTACATACATACTACATATATACTACATACATACTACATACATGTTACATACATACTGCATGCTACATACATACTACATACATACTACATACATACTACATGAATGCTACATACATACTACATGCATGCTACATACATACTACATGCATGCTACATGCATGCTACATACATACTACATGCTACATACATACCACATACATACTACATACATACTACATACTACATATATACTACATGCATGCTACATACATACTACATGCTACATACATACCACATACATACTACATACATACTACATACATACTACATGCTACATACATACTACATATATACTACATGCATGCTACATACATACTACATGCATGCTACATGCATGCTACATACATACTACATGCTACATACATACCACATACATACTACATACATACTACATACTACATATATACTACATGCATGCTACATACATACTACATGCTACATACATACCACATACATACTACATACATACTACATACATACTACATGCTACATACATACTACATATATACTACATGCATGCTACATACATACTACATGCTACATACATACCACATACATACTACATACATACTACATACATACTACATGCTACATACATACTACATATATACTACATGCATGCTACATACATACTACATGCTACATACATACCACATACATACTACATACATGCTACATATATACTACATACATACTACATACATACTACATGCATGCTACATGCATGCTACATACATACCACATACATAACACATATATACTACATGCATGCTACATACATACTACATGCTACATACATACCATATACATACTACATGCATGCTACATACATACTACATGCATGCTACATACATACTACATGCTACATACATACTACATATATACTACATGCATGCTACATACATACTACATGCTACATACATACTACATATATACTACATGCATGCTACATACATACTACATGCTACATACATACTACATATATACTACATGCATGCTACATACTACATGCTACATACATACTACATATATACTACATGCATGCTACATACATACTACATGCATGCTACATACATACTACATGCTACATACATACCACATACATACTACATATATACTACATGCATGCTACATACATACTGCATGCTACATGCATGCTACATACATACTACATACATACTACATGCTACATACATACCACATATATACTACATACATACAATACATTCATACAATACATACATAGACATACAGTACATATAACATAGAGTAACATACTTACCAATACTTGTCACATTGTTCCCCGAAGCCATTGTCTTTTCCGGAATAAATATTAACATAACAAACCACAAAAATACTCACCCACGATCCGAAGCAGTCCACGAGTGTGTCCCACGACGATCTTGGGTAGAGAACTGCAGCATCAGATGATGCTGCCGTTCTCTACGGGCTGCAGGAATCCAATGACGGAAGGTAGGTATCCTTCCGCACTGTATTCCTCCGCCACTTAAAAAAAAAAAGTCCCTAGTCTCACTTTATGCCATTGCTGTGTGGGAATTTCCCACACAGCAATGGCATAAAGTGAGACTAGGGACTTTTTTTTTTTAAGTGGCGGAGGAATACAGTGCGGAAGGATACCTACCTTCCGTCATTGGATTCCTGCAGCCCGTAGAGAACGGCAGCAACAGCTGATGCTGCAGTTCTCTACCCAAGATCGTCGTGGGACACACTCGTGGACTGCTTCGGATCGTGGGTGAGTATTTTTGTGGTTTGTTATGTTAATATTTATTCCGGAAAAGACAATGGCTTCGGGGAACAATGTGACAAGTATTGGTAAGTATGTTACTCTATGTTATATGTACTGTATGTCTATGTATGTATTGTATGAATGTATTGTATGTATGTAGTATATATGTGGTATGTATGTAGCATGTAGTATGTATGTAGTATGTATGTAGCATGCATGTAGCATGCAGTATGTATGTAGCATGCATGTAGTATATATGTAGTATGTATGTGGTATGTATGTAGCATGTAGTATGTATGTAGCATGCATGTAGTATGTATGTAGCATGCATGTAGTATATATGTAGTATGTATGTAGCATGTAGTATGTAGCATGCATGTAGTATATATGTAGTATGTATGTAGCATGTAGTATGTATGTAGCATGCATGTAGTATATATGTAGTATGTATGTAGCATGTAGTATGTATGTAGCATGCATGTAGTATATATGTAGTATGTATGTAGCATGTAGTATGTATGTAGCATGCATGTAGTATGTATGTAGCATGCATGTAGTATGTATATGGTATGTATGTAGCATGTAGTATGTATGTAGCATGCATGTAGTATATATGTGTTATGTATGTGGTATGTATGTAGCATGCATGTAGCATGCATGTAGTATGTATGTAGTATGTATGTAGTATATATGTAGTATGTATGTAGCATGTAGTATGTATGTAGTATGTATGTAGCATGCATGTAGCATGCAGTATGTATGTAGCATGCATGTAGTATATATGTAGTATGTATGTAGCATGTAGTATGTAGCATGCATGTAGTATATATGTAGTATGTAGCATGTAGTATGTATGTAGCATGCATGTAGTATATATGTGTTATGTATGTAGCATGTAGCATGCATGTAGCATGCATGTAGTATGTATGTAGTATATATGTGGTATGTATGTAGCATGCAGTATGTATGTAGCATGCATGTAGTATATATGTAGTATGTATGTTGCATGTAGTATTTATGTAGTATGAATGTAGCATGTATGTAGTATGTAGTATGAATGTAGCATGTATGTAGTATGCATGTTGTATGTATGTAGCATGTAATTTTTTTTTTTTTTTTTTTACATTTAACACATTAGCCGGATGATGGGACTACTACTGTCCCATCATTGGCTAATGTGTCAATCACTGTCATGGTAGCAGGCATCGCCCGATGGGACTTGTAGTCCCATCGGACGATGCCTGCACAGACCCCCGGAGCCTGCACAGACCACCGGCAGGCCGGCACAGCCCCCCGGCAGGCCGGCACAGCCCCCCGGCAGGCCGGCACAGCCCCCCGGCAGGCCGGCACAGCCCCCCGGAGCCTGCACAGACCACCGGCAGGCCGGCACAGACCACCGGAGCCTGCACAGACCCCCTGGCAGGCCGGCACAGCCCCCCGAAAGGCCCGTACAGACCCCAGAGAGGCTGTACAAGGGCAGGAAAGGGTTTTTCTTATTCCGATACCGGAAGTCCCATAGACTTGAATGGGACTTCCGGTATCGGAATCGGCGATACCGATACTTTTTTTAAAGATCGGCCGATACCATCCGATACGATACTTTGAAGTATCGGACGGTATCGCTCAACTCTAGTTGACACTGTTGTACCCTCGGACTGCAGGGCAGCTTGAACTTGTTTGGATGTTAGTCGAGGTTCTTTATCAAACATCCGCACAATCTTGCGTTGAAATTTCTTGTCAATTTTTCTTTTCCGTCCACATCTAGGGAGGTTAGCCACAGTGCCATGGGCTTTAAACTTCTTGGTGACACTGCGCACGGTAGACACAGGAATATTCAGGTCTTTGGAGATGGACTTGTAGCCTTGAGATTGCTCATGCTTCCTCACAATTTGGTTTCTCAAGTCCTCAGACAGTTCTTTGGTCTTCTTTCTTTTCTCCATGCTCAATGTGGTACACACAAGGACACAGGACAGAGGTTGAGTCAACTTTAATCCATGTCAACTGGCTGCAAGTGTGATTTAGTTATTGCCAACACCTGTTAGGGGCCACAAGTAAGTTACAGGTGCTGTTAATTACACAAATTAGAGAAGCATCACATGATTTTTCGAACAGTGCCAATACTTTTGTCCACCCTCTATTTTATGTTTGGTGTGGAATTATATCCAATTTGGCTTTAGGACAATTCTTTCTGTGTTTTTTCATTTAAGACAAATTAAATGAAGATAATAATACCAAAGAATTTGTGTTTGCAATCATTTTCAGGAAGAAACTGAGTATTATCTGACAGAATTGCAGGGGTGTCAATACTTTTGGCCACAAGTGTAAGGACGTTTAGGGCAGACAGGGTGACCTTAGATCTGCCTAGGGGTCTCCACTCCCCTCACTTCCCTAGTGTTTGGCTCCCTTCCCCTCATTCCTTCATGTTGCACTTAGTCTTTTCTACACTGTGCGTGACAATCAGTCATAGAAGAACACAGTTTTATTGTATTGTACTATTCCTATTTATGTATGATGAAGATACCCGTATAGTCTCAAAAACGTGCAATTTGTTATCAACTTTTCAGTTAGCCATTAATTTAACCACTGAATTTTAATATTTCTCTAAAACTTTTTTTTGCAGTTCATAACATGTACATTACATCTTACTTCATCACTAGTTGATGGTCTTTAAGATTTACATTAATCTGATTTTAGCCCATGCCCCCAGTATAATAAATAATATTTTAGATCATTAGAAATAAAGTTTAAAAGCCAAACTATGATAGTGGAAATAAGCAACCACCCTGGAGATAATGCAGCCGAGCTGTCTGGAAGGAGGACAGGGTGTAATTAGTCTTTGTTGGCAGAGGCGCAGATCTGCTGACTCAGCCTTGTTCTTTCTGTCTCAATGTTCTGAGGCTGCTCGATTTATACAGAGAGATTTCTCTTCCGATATCCATAACAGAGCGAGCTTATAGAGCTGTCACCGAGACGTATTAACCAGCACTGGGCTTCATTCAGCTCAACACTTGTTTGTTGCAAATAGGACTTTCCCAGGTTTTCTGCTTTAGAGCACAGAAGAGCTATTAAAGTGATGTGATGTGTATTGCAGGAATACACACACTAGTGTTGTACACGACTGATGTTTTGTTGTTATTTTTTAATGAAAAATGTTACGTTTTACCTAATTTCTCAGCACACTGCATATAGAAGCTAGAACCACAAAAATGTAGAGTCACCTTATCGGAAAACTGATGGTTTCCATTACTTGGAGCACATGCTCATAATGTATATTTCTAGAAAATTCCTCAGGGTCAGTGGCTTACCTTATGTTTCAACAATGAGCTACATATCTAAATATTTTATATTTTACAAAATAAAAATATTAAATTATTATATAGGGTGTGTTACTAGGTCAAAAGTGGCCAGTATTGAGTATTCCATGTTTTTCTTTAAATCTACCATATGGCTCTGGAGATATGGACCTATTTATTTAGTGTTAAATTGTATGGTCTTTATGAAGAGGGCATTGCTCAGAGGGTTCTCTGGGGCTTGTCTTTAGGCTGTTCTTTATCACTTTCTTGTGAGCATCATCCACTTGTAAAGACCACAAACCCCTTCATGACCTTAGATGTATCTATACTTCAAGGTTGGCTGGTACTTACTAACCTTGGACATCTGGATACGCCCTGGCGATCCTCATTGCCAGGAGCAGTGCCCTTTAAACCCCTAAATGTTGCCATTGGAGCATTTAGTGAGCAGGCAGAGGGAAGAAAGTTAGACGCAGTGCATGATCTAACTAACTTGTATCTGCAGGGCTCCTGCATAGCTATACTTTATAACCTGGATTCTTTAAGATGTTTCAGGGGTTTTAGTGATGGTAAATGAAGCAGTCCTGTGTTCTTCCGTAGTCCCCTAAGCTGATCTCCGTGTAGAATGACACAGACCAGAAGAAAAAGTCTCTTTATATAGTTCACAACTGGCCTTCAAACAGCATTCAGACGTCAGAGAGAGATGTGAATAAAGGGCCTGTCACACTAAGGCCTCTTTCACACATCAGTTTTTTGCCTTCAGGCGCGATCCGGCTTTTTTTTGTAAAACCGGATCCGGCAAAATGCAATGCCGGATCCAGTTTTTCCCCATTGACTTGCATTAGCGCCGGATCGTGCCGGATGGCATTGCGTTTCATCCGTTTTTTGCCAGATCCGGCAACTTGTCTCATTCCGGCGTCTGGAAAAAACGTCTACTGTAACGTTTTTTGTCTCCGGCGAAAAAGCCGGAAGCGCCGGATCCGGCGCTTCCAGCTTTTTGCTACAATGAAAGTCTATGGGCGCCGGAATGCGCCGGATCCAGAAAAAGACGGATTCAGCCACCGGATCCGTTTTTTTTATGTCTGCGCATGCTCAGATCCAATTGGCCAGCCTCCAGGAACAGAGACGGATCCAGCAAAAAAACGGATCCGTTTCTACAGTTCTCCAAAATTTATGCCGGATCCGTTTTTTCTAAAAAAAGCCGGATCCTGCCTGACGGCAAAAAACTGATGTGTGAAAGTAGCCTTAGCGATATCGCTATCAATATATCGCTATAACTTGTGACGTTATAGCGATATTGCTAGCGATATCACTGTGTCTGATACTTACCTCCGACCGCTCCCCCGCTGGTTATCGCTGATCGTGCGAGAACGTCCTGGACCGTTTCTTGTCATCAGCTTCCTGCGGTGCTTCCTGTGGAGAGACGAGCGACGAGCGTGGAGCCAGGCGGGAGGACGCAGGATCGCCTAGTGTGACAGGTAAGTAGCGACCCCCGTCCCCAGCGATGTCGCTGGTGAGATCTGCCTGTGTGGCAGCTCACTAGCGACCACTTAGCGATGTACCAGCGATCCTGACCGCGTCATATCGCTGATCGGGATCGCTGGTACATCGCTAAGTGTGACAGTACCTTTAGGCCAACCTGCATTGTTTGATTATGTAATCCATTTGCATAGTTTTTGTTCCTCTGTTTGTCCATGCTAGACAGTTTGCTGGCATTCGCAATGTATGTAATCAACACATCGGCAAACATCATTGTTCAGTGACCATGCATTAGGGTACCGTTACACCTAGCGACTCACCAGCGATCCCGACCAGCGATATGACGCGGTCAGGATCGCTGGTGCATCGCTAGGTGGTCGCTAGTGAGCTGCCACACAGGCAAATCTCACTAGCGACATCGCTGGGGACGGGGATCTCTACTTACCTGTCAGACGAGGCGATCCTGACGTCCTCCCGCCCGGCTCCACACGTCGCTTGTCGTCACAGCAGGAAGCGCCGCAGGAAGTGGCCGACGAGAAAGGATCCAGGAGCTTCTCGCGCGATCAGCGATAATCAGCGGGGGAGCCGGTCGGAGGTAAGTATCACATGCAGCGATATCGCTAGCAATATCGCTGCAACGTCACAAAATCGGTGACTTTACAGCGACATTGCTAGCAATATTGCAGTGTGTAACGGGGGCTTTACTGTTTTGCAAAGATAACAGAAAATAAACTGTAGGAGATAATATTAGAGGTAAATATTTCCTCTGCAAGAAGAGGCAATACTTCAGACAACAGTTTATGATTCTGGGCCTACACAGTTTACTTCTGGCATAATTAAGAAGAAATGCTGTGTCGTCACAGTCTGGCTTGTATATTCATATACACAACTCCCCACTTCCCTGGGTGGGAAAGGGGACAGATAAGGGCTGATTCAAGAGATCAGCAAGGTACATGGCCAGATATCTTCACCATTAGGGCTCATACTAACTGGCGAGAAAAAAACGGTCCGATTTCTGGACCAAAAAAATGGACGAGTGCTGTGTGTCATGCGAGTGTCATGCAAATGTCATGCGAGTGTCATGTGATTTCCATGCGATTTTTCCACGGAACATCCATATGACATGCGTATAACATGCGTATGCAATCGGTATGCAATGCGATTTTAACATAAGCTTTTACATACAGCAGTTCTCTCTATGATAAATCTCATGTTAAAATAGCATTGTAAAAAAAAAATCTGTACACATCGTTTTAAAACAAAATAAACTTCAAAACACACACACATATACAGTATATATGTGTTTATATACAAAGACAGGTATAGTAAAAGCCGGCAGATGCCGTGTACAGTAAAGCGTAGAATAGGTTTGAATAGAATAGATAGAATAAATATATACACATAGTTTAGGTGTATATCTATATATATAAAATTAAATGTATGTGTGTATGTGTTTATCACCAACCAATCACGAAGCATCTTTCATTTCACCAGAGCTGGTTTAAAGAAGCTGAGCTGTGATGGGTTGCTATGAGCAACAGTTTTCCCACTCCACAACACCTCTGAAGACACTGACATGTTGGGAGAAATCTAGCATCCCCGGAAACATAAGCTCCCAGCCATTGTCTGGCCCCCAGAAAGGAGCAGAGAGCACATGACAGAAATGAATCCACCCTCCCTGCCCATATGCCCATCACACATCCTCCATCCCATAGGTACATCTTTCCTCTTAAAGGGATCTCCAGTATGTAAGTTAGGGCAATTCCACTAAGCGCTCTGGTTGTGACCCCAAGCCTCTCTTAAAGGGATCCCCAGTATGGAAGTTAGGACCGTTCCACTCAGCTCTGTGGTTCTGACCCCAGGGTCTCTTAAAGGGATCATTGGTATGGAAGTTAGGGCAATTCCACTAAGCGCTCTGGTTCTGACCCCAGACCCCTCTTAAAGGGATCCCCAGTACGGAAGTGAGGGCAAATCCACTCTGCACTTTGGTACTGACCCCAGGCCTCTCTTAAAGGGATCTCCGGTATGGAAGTTAGGGCAAATCCCTCAGCGCTCTGATTCTGACCCCAGGCTTCTTTTAAAGGGGTCATTGGTATGGATGTCAGGGCAATTCCATCCAGCGCTTTGGTTCTGACCCCAGGCCTCTCATAAAGGGATCCCTGGTATAGGAGTTAGGGCAATTCCACTCAGCGTTCTAGTTCTGACCCCAGGCTCTCGTAATGGGATCCCTGGTATGGAAGTCAGGGAAATTGCCTTCAAATGCTCTGGTACTGACCCCAGGCTCTCTTAAAGGGATCTCCTGTATGGAAGTTAGGGAAAATCCCTCAGCGCTCTGATTCTGACCCTAGGATTCTACTAAAGGAATCATTGGTATGAAAGTCAGGGCAAATTCACTCAGCGCTCTGGTTCTGATCCCAGGCTCTCTTAAAGGGATCCCCGGTATGGAAGTTAGGACAATTCCACTCAGCACTTTGGTTCTGACCCCAGTCTCTCTTAAAGGGATCATTGGTATGGAAGTTAGGGCAATTCCACTCTGCAGCTTTTCATTCATTCCTCCGCTGTTTACAGCCGGGCCAGTCGCATTAGCACTGCTCCCGGTTGTAAACTATTTTACCCCTTGAGATGAATTGCAGCTTGGGTCATCACTGTACGGCGGATGGGTATGGGATATTGTTGCTTTTTTATTTTTTATTTTTTACAGGAGAATGATGGCTTCCATTGCATTAGAAGTGTAAAAAAGATGGGAAACTGGTGTGATTATTTCATTAAAAGACTTTATTCTCCATGTATGTGTGTTTTTTTAACCCTTTCAGAAGTGGATTAATAATGGATCAGTGTCTTATTGACACCTCTCCATTATTAACCAGGCTTAATGTCACCTTACAATAGCAAGGTGACATTGACCCCTTATTACCCCATATCCCACCGCTGCACGGCAGTGGGATGTGAGAGGCTAAGTGCCAGAATTGGCCCATTTTACAGATGAACATTTTCTGGGGTGGCTGGGGGCAGATGTTTTTAGCCAGGGGGGCCAATTACAATGGTCCCTTTCTAGGCTATTAATATCTGCCCTCAGTCACTGGCTTTCCCTCTCTGGCGGAGAAAATTGCGCCGGAGCCCATGCAATTTTTTTCTGTGAATTCTTTCATTTAACATCTGCAGCTCCAATATTTTACACACACACACACTACTAACATTATTATTTAGGGGCAAATAAAAATCTAATGGCTATGCAATGGTTTACTGTATGTAAACCATGTCTCATATCCTGTTGGGTTCTGAAATGATTTTACAGAAGCCGACAATTGAATTATCACCTATTCTGCTCTCTAGCTCTGTATGAAATATAAACATATATATGTGTGTCTCACTGACATATATATACAGTATATACAC
Source organism: Dendrobates tinctorius (assembly GCF_039654945.1). NCBI lineage: Eukaryota > Metazoa > Chordata > Amphibia > Anura > Dendrobatidae > Dendrobates > Dendrobates tinctorius. Next base: position 93,726,388 of record NW_027361671.1, read on the forward strand.
CTATTCTATGTGTATACAGTTAGGTATACAGTTAAATTTCATTGTGGTAATGTCTAGAACCAAAACTAGAAAAATGTTGTCTCTGTCCAAATATATATGGACCTAACTGTACATGTATTCTATCTTTTGTATTAGAACATGTTAGTGTGATTTCACAGTAGCCGGACATGAATTACCAGCTTTTCAAAGGACACTGGTGCATAAAAATTGGACAGCATTCGCATGGTTCGAGCGCTGTCCGATTTTTTTCTCGCACCGATTGACTTACATTGGCGAGTCTCATCCGAGAATCGCAGCAATATGCAACATGCTGCGATTTTTTCTCAGCCCGATTTCGGCTGAGAAAAACTCGCAATTGAGATGTCACCTATTGAATAACATTGGTCCGAGTGCAAGCTGTTTTTTTATCGGATTGCACTAGTCAGTATTTCTCGCAAGTAAGTATGAGCCCTTAGAAGTAATGCGGAGAGCAGGAATAGCTAAGGCACCCCTAACTTTAGAGATAGGGAAGAGCCCATAGCCCCGAGATATCAAAATACAGTCACGTGACACTAACAGTCTCTGTCAGTGAAACACTGACAGGACCAAGGCACGGCAGTACACGCGTACTGTATTGCATGAGACCACAAATCAAAGTAAAAAATATATGTGTCACACATCACAAGGGTCTAAGTAAAAAAAATTACATAAAATGTATAAATAGGTTTTTTTTTAAAAAGCCACACAAAAAAGCACACACAAATAACAAAAAGCAGTTTTGCCACTAAAAATGCAAAACAAGAAGATGTAGGCATAATTACAGGTAGTATCGCCACATCCGTAACGACTAGAGTTGAGCGATACCATCCGATACTTCAAAGTATCGTATCGGATGGTATCGGCCGATCTTTAAAAAAAGTATCGGTATCGCCGATTCCGATACCGGAAGTCCCATTCAAGTCTATGGGACTTCCGGTATCGGAATAAGAAAAACCCTTTCCTGCCCTTGTACAGCCTCTCTGGGGTCTGTACGGGCCTTTCGGGGGGCTGTGCCGGCCTGCCAGGGGGTCTGTGCAGGCTCCGGTGGTCTGTGCCGGCCTGCCGGTGGTCTGTGCAGGCTCCGGGGGGCTGTGCCGGCCTGCCGGGGGGCTGTGCCGGCCTGCCGGGGGGCTGTGCCGGCCTGCCAGGGGGTCTGTGCAGGCTCCGGTGGTCTGTGCCGGCCTGCCGGTGGTCTGTGCAGGCTCCGGGGGGCTGTGCCGGCCTGCCGGGGGGCTGTGCCGGCCTGCCGGTGGTCTGTGCAGGCTCCGGGGGTCTGTGCAGGCATCGTCCGATGGGACTACAAGTCCCATCGGGCGATGCCTGCTACCATGACAGTGATTGACACATTAGCCAATGATGGGACAGTAGTAGTCCCATCATCCGGCTAATGTGTTAAATGTAAAAAAAAAAAAAAAAAAATTACATGCTACATTCATACTACATACTACATACATGCTACATTCATACTACATGCAACATACATACTACATATATACTACATGCATGCTACATATATACTACATGCATGCTACATACATACTACATATATACTACATGCATGCTACATACATACTACATGCTACATGCATGCTACATACATACTACATACATGCTACATTCATACTACATGCAACATACATACTACATATATACTACATACATACTACATATATACTACATGCATGCTACATACATACTACATATATACTACATGCATGCTACATACATACTACATGCTACATGCATGCTACATACATACTACATACATGCTACATATATACTACATACATACTACATATATACTACATGCATGCTACATACATACTACATATATACTACATGCATGCTACATACATACTACATGCTACATGCATGCTACATACATACTACATACATGCTACATATATACTACATACATACTACATATATACTACATGCATGCTACATATATACTACATGCATGCTACATACATACTACATATATACTACATGCATGCTACATACATACTACATGCTACATGCATGCTACATACATACTACATACATGCTACATATATACTACATACATACTACATATATACTACATACATACCACATACATACTACATGCATGCTACATATATACTACATGCATGCTACATACATACTACATATATACTACATGCATGCTACATACATACTACATGCTACATGCATGCTACATACATACTACATACATGCTACATATATACTACATACATACTACATATATACTACATGCATGCTACATATATACTACATACATACTACATATATACTACATGCATGCTACATATATACTACATACATACTACATATATACTACATACATGCTACATACATACTACATATATACTACATGCATGCTACATATATACTACATGCTACATACATACCACATACATACTACATACATGCTACATATATACTACATGCATGCTACATACATACTACATATATACTACATGCATGCTACATACATACTACATGCTACATGCATGCTACATACATACTACATACATACTACATGCTACATACATACCACATATATACTACATACATACAATACATTCATACAATACATACATAGACATACAGTACATATAACATAGAGTAACATACTTACCAATACTTGTCACATTGTTCCCCGAAGCCATTGTCGTCTACGGAATAAATATTAACATAACAAACCACAAAAATACTCACCCACGATCCGAAGCAGTCCACGAGTGTGTCCCACGACGATCTTGGGTAGAGAACTGCAGCATCAGCTGATGCTGCCGTTCTCTACGGGCTGCAGGAATCCAATGACGGAAGGTAGGTATCCTTCCGCACTGTATTCCTCCGCCACTTAAAAAAAAAAAAAGTCCCTAGTCTCACTTTATGCCATTGCTGTGTGGGAATTTCCCACACAGCAATGGCATAAAGTGAGACTAGGGACTTTTTTTTTTTTAAGTGGCGGAGGAATACAGTGCGGAAGGATACCTACCTTCCGTCATTGGATTCCTGCAGCCCGTAGAGAACGGCAGCATCATCTGATGCTGCCGTTCTCTACCCAAGATCGTCGTGGGACACACTCGTGGACTGCTTCGGATCGTGGGTGAGTATTTTTGTGGTTTGTTATGTTAATATTTATTCCGGAAAGACAATGGCTTCGGGGAACAATGTGACAAGTATTGGTAAGTATGTTACTCTATGTTATATGTACTGTATGTCTATGTATGTATTGTATGAATGTATTGTATGTATGTAGTATATATGTGGTATGTATGTAGCATGTAGTATGTATGTAGTATGTATGTAGCATGCATGTAGCATGTAGTATGTATGTAGCATGCATGTAGTATATATGTAGTATGTATGTAGCATGCATGTAGTATATATGTAGCATGTATGTAGTATGTATGTGGTATGTATGTAGCATGTAGTATATATGTAGCATGCATGTAGTATATATGTAGTATGTATGTAGTATGTATGTAGCATGTATGTAGTATATACAGTGCCTACAAGTAGTATTCAACCCCCTGCAGATTTAGCAGGTTTACACATTCGGAATTAACTTGGCATTGTGACATTTGGACTGTAGATCAGCCTGGAAGTGTGAAATGCACTGCAGCAAAAAAGAATGTTATTTCTTTGTTTAATTTTTTTTTAAATTGTGAAAAGTTTATTCAGAGGGTCATTTATTATTCAACCCCTCAAACCACCAGAATTCTGTTTGGTTCCCCTAAAGTATTAAGAAGTATTTCAGGCACAAAGAACAATGAGCTTCACATGTTTGGATTAATTATCTCTTTTTCCAGCCTTTTCTGACTATTTAAGACCCTCCCCAAACTTGTGAACAGCACTCATACATGGTCAACATGGGAAAGACAAAGGAGCATTCCAAGGCCATCAGAGACAAGATCGTGGAGGGTCACAAGGCTGGCAAGGGGTACAAAACCCTTTCCAAGGAGTTGGGCCTACCTGTCTCCACTGTTGGGAGCATCATCCGGGAGTGGAAGGCTTATGGAACTACTGTTAGCCTTCCACGGCCTGGACAGGCTTTGAAAGTTTCCTCCCGTGCCGAGGCCAGGCTTGTCCGAAGAGTCAAGGCTAACCCAAGGACAACAAGGAAGGAGCTCCGGGAAGATCTCATGGCAGTGGGGACATTGGTTTCAGTCAATACCATAAGTAACGTACTCCACCGCAATGGTCTCCGTTCCAGACGAGCCCGTAAGGTACCTTTACTTTCAAAGTGTCATGTCAAGGCTCGTCTACAGTTTGCTCATGATCACTTGGAGGACTCTGAGACAGACTGGTTCAAGGTTCTCTCGTCTGATGAGACCAAGATCGAGATCTTTGGTGCCAACCACACACGTGACGTTTGGAGACTGGATGGCACTGCATACGACCCCAAGAATACCATCCCTACAGTCAAGCATGGTGGTGGCAGCATCATGCTGTGGGGCTGTTTCTCAGCCAAGGGGCCTGGCCATCTGGTCCACATCCATGGGAAGATGGATAGCACGGCCTACCTGGAGATTTTGGCCAAGAACCTCCGCTCCTCCATCAAGGATCTTAAGATGGGTCGTCATTTCATCTTCCAACAAGACAACGACCCAAAGCACACAGCCAACAAAACCAAGGCCTGGTTCAAGAGGCAAAAAATCAAGGTGTTGGAGTGGCCTAGTCAGTCTCCTGACCTTAACCCAATTGAAAACTTGTGGAAGGAGCTCAAGATTAAAGTCCACATGAGACACCCAAAGAACCTAGATAACTTGGAGAAGATCTGCATGGAGGAGTGGGCCAAGATAACTCCAGAGGCCTGTGCCGGCCTGATCAGGTCTTATAAAAGACGATTATTAGCTGTAATTGCAAACAAGGGTTATTCCACAAAATATTAAACCTAGGGGTTGAATAATAATTGACCCACACTTTTATGTTTAAAATTTATTAAAATTTAACTGAGCAACATAACTTTTTGGTTTGTAAGATTTATGCATCTGTTAATAAATCCTGCTCTTGTGTGAAGTTTGAAGGCTCTAACTTATTTGCATCTTATCAAACCTGCTAAATCTGCAGGGGGTTGAATACTACTTGTAGGCACTGTATGTAGTATGTATGTAGTATATATGTAGCATGCATGTAGTATATATGTAGCATGCATGTAGTATATATGTAGCATGCATGTAGTATATATGTAGTATGTATGTAGTATATATGTAGCATGTATGTAGTATGTATGTAGCATGCATGTAGCATGTAGTATGTATGTAGCATGCATGTAGTATATATGTAGTATGTATGTAGCATGCATGTAGTATATATGTAGCATGCATGTAGTATGTATGTGGTATGTATGTAGCATGTAGTATATATGTAGCATGCATGTAGTATGTATGTAGTATGTATGTAGTATGTATGTAGCATGCAGTATGTATGTAGTATATATGTAGTATGTATGTAGCATGCATGTAGTATGTATGTAGCATGTATGTAGTATGTATGTAGTATATATGTAGTATGTATGTAGCATGTAGTATGTATGTAGTATTTTTTTTTTTTTTTTTTTTTAACATTTAACACATTAGCCGGATGATGGGACTACTACTGTCCCATCATTGGCTAATGTGTCAATCACTGTCATGGTAGCAGGCATCGCCCGATGGGACTTGTAGTCCCATCGGACGATGCTTGCACAGACCCCCGGACATCAGCACAGCCCCCCGGCAGGCCGGCACAGCCCCCCGGCAGGCCGGTACAGACCCCCACAGGGTGCACAGCCCCCCGGCAGGCCGGCACAGCCCCCCGGCAGGCCGGCAGAGACCCCGGGCAGTCCACACAGCCCCCCGGCAGGCCGGCACAGCCCCCCGGCAGGCCGGCAGAGACCCCCGGAAGGCCCGAAATGACGGCGCATCATGATGCGCACACACCGCGCATCATGATGACGTCAGGCCGTCAATCAACTGAACTTCCGATTCCGATGCCGAATTCCGATATTGAAAAAATATCGGAAGTCGGTATCGGAATTCCGATACAGCAAGTATCGGCCGATACCCGATACTTGCGGTATCGGAATGCTCAACACTAGTAACGACCCAATCTATAAAACTGGCATGTTATTTATTCAGCACGGCGAACAATGTAAAAATAAAAAACATGACAAAAATGTTGCTTTTTCGTCATACTGACTGAATAAAAAACCAATAAAAAAGACATATGTAAAAAAAATGGTATCAATGAATACACCAAAACCGTACCACAAAAAACAAGTCCTAATATATACAGTATGGCTCATTCGGCAAACAATTGAAAAAATACAACTCTCTGATTATGATGATGCATCAACAAATCAATTTTTGTAAAATATTGTTTTTAGTCTGTAAGAGTAGCCAAGCATAACAAATATATAAATCTGGTATCACTGTAATCGTACAGACCAGAAGAATAAACTTGTCTTATCACTTTTACCACATGGTGAACCGAGCAAAAAATAAAAACAATTGAAGTGCTAGTTTTTGTTCATTCATTGTTCTAAAAAATCAGAATAAAAAGTGATTATAAAAACATTATATACCGCAAAATAGTACCAAAAAATACAGCTCTGTTTGCCAAAAAATAAAAAAAAAGTTACAGCTATCATAATATGGAGACAAAAAAATATTTTTTACAAAAAAAGCATTTTTTGTGATTTTAGCAAAACATAAAAAAAATAAATCTGGTATTGCTGTAATCACATCGACCGCAAGAATAAATCCATCATATCACTTATACTCCACAGTGCACTGTGCAAAAATAAAAATAAGAACTCTTCTTGTACTACTATCTGTTTGTTCATTCTGCATCCCAAAAATTAGAATAAAGCTCGGGTCACATTTATTCTGAGCGCTGATGACGGGGTTTCTGTGCATATTCCAAAAAAGATAATTAAGAAAAACACTCACTTTGGAGGCAGATTAAGTCACTTTGGACTCAGTCTGATCTCCTTTGCAGCGGTCTCCCATCATTCTAGACGTCTTTTTAGTGCACAAGAATGGTCGACCACAGGTTTGTGAACGCCTTAAAAGATGGATACCACCGGAACAGACGGCAAATGGAGTCCAAAGTGTCTCCATACGCTTCATTATAGTGAGTGGTGAGATTTACACGGAAACCCCGACAATCAGCGTAGAACACAAGAATGTGATCCCAGCCTTATTCTGAAAGCGAGCAAAAAATATTATGTACCTCAAAATGTTACCAATAAAACATCCTAACTTATCCCACACAAAACTATACCCCACTCAGGTCTGTCAGCTGTCACTGCAAATATAGGGGTCCCACATTACTGGTAGAACAAAGACTCTGGATAAGCGACACGGCTCCCACCCCCTCAAATAAAATTCAGTGGAATCTTAGCTCCCAAATCCAAATACCCCATCCTTCTGAGCCCTACCCTGCCTAAACCGCAGTAAGTGGCCACATGTTTGGTATTATTGTAGCAGGGAGAGCCCAATTAACAATTTAAGCGTTGCATGACTTCAGAAGCACAAGCTGGGAACAATGTATGGGGGTGCTACAATATATGGGGGCACAATGTATGAGCACTAAACTGACATATTTGAAATTTCCCAGAAAAAAAACCTGGCATGAATATTGCAAAATATTTGCTGCAGCCTTAGATTAATTCATTAAAAGATACAATTTCTACAATATGGTCACTTTTGTTTTGTTTCTGCTATTGATACAATTTCTGGGCTCCATGTCGCCCGCAAACTATTTTAGCGCTCCAAAAGCCAAATAATGCTGCTGCCTTTTCAGCCCCCATGTGGGACAATACAATAGTTTCTGATGGTATATGGGGCATCACCGCATTGGGCAGAAATTGCGCAATAAATTCTGAGGTCCAGTTTCACTTACTAACCCTTATGTAAGTGACAAATTTGCAACAAATAAAAAACTTACATTTTTACCACTAAAATGTTACATTTCCTGGTCCCAATGTTAAAAAAATTCTGTGAGGCGCCTATGCATTCAAAATACTCACTACACCCCTAGATGAATTTTATAAGCACCTCAGGGGCTCAGCTAATTGAGCCTAGATTCTATTCAAACGGAATCTGCATTCTAAAAGCCAATTAGCCCTCCTTCCCATCCAATCCCTGCCATGTGCCCAAACAGTAGTGTACAGACACATATGACATACTCCCACGTTCAATAAAAATTGTATAACAAATGATATGGTTAATTTTCTCCTATTAACCCTTGTGCAAATTATAAATTTGGTGCTAAAATAGTAGTTTAGTATAAAAAATGTAATTTTTTCTTTTCACATCTAAATGTTATAACGTTTTGTGAATCAACAGAAGGTTAAAATGCTTAGCACAGCCCCAGATGAATCCCTTGAAGGGTCTAAATTCCAAAATGGGATCACTTGTGGGGAGGTTTCTCTTGTTTTGGCACCTCATTTGCTCAGCAAATGCAACATGGAATTCACACTTTATTCCAGACAAATTTATGCTCCAAAAATCAAATCCCTTTCTTTCCTGTCCAATCCCTGCCATGTGCCCAAATAGCAGTTTTAGACATATAGAGTATCTTGAGTTCGGAAAAAATTTTGGGGTCTGTTTTTTTCATACTGCTTGTCATAAAGGCACCATTTTAACAGAAAAAAAGGAATTTTCATTTTCACATACTACACATTTTAAAAATTTCTGTGAAGCTCAAACGGTGTAACTCCCAAATTGGAGTCACTGGTGGGTGTTTTCTGCTTTTTGGGCACCTTAGAGGCTGTGTAAATATGACATGGTGCCCACAATCTTTTTCAGTCAAATTTGTGTACCAAAATTCAGTTGGTGCTCATTCCATTCCGAGCCCTTCCATTTGCCCAAACAGAGCTTTCTGATCACATGTGGAATATCGGCACTCTCAGAATAAACTAAGTAGCAAATTGTAGGGTCCATTTTCTTGTGGTATTCCTTGTTAAAGTGAGAAGATTAGGGCTAAAGCAACATTTTATAGCAAAAATTGCAATTTATATTTTTTTAATTCGACATTGCATTAATTCCTGTGTAGCACCTTAAAGGTTAAAAAATGTACTGACAGCAGTTTTGAAGTATTTGAGGGGTGTGATTTTTAAAAATGATATCACTTTTGGGGAGTTTCTAAAAAATAGACCCCACAAAGTTTGTTTAAATCTGAATAGGGGGTCTAAAGAAACAGGTATTGTAAATTTCTTGAAAAAAAATTGAAATTGTTACTAAACTTTTAACCCATCTAACATCCTAAAAAAATAAAATGATGCAGATGGAAAGTAGATATCTGGGAAATGTTATTAATTATTTTGTACAGCATGACTAACTGATTTAAACATATAAAGAATGAAATTTTTTTTTCAAAATTTTCACCAGAATTTCGATATTCTCACAACTAAATGTAAAACATACTGACCTAAATATACCACTAACATAAAGTACAATGTTTCACAAAAAAAATCAGAATCATTGGGATATATTGAAGAGTTCCAGAGTTATTACCACATAAAGTGACACTGCTCAAATTTAAAAAAATTGGCCTGGTAATTAAAGTTAAAATTGTCTCAGTCAGTAAGGGGTTTATAGCGCAAGAAATGCTGTATAATAAGTTAGTAAATACTACTATTTTTTATAAAGCATTTTTTTTAAATAAATTGATTGCCATGACAAAACTTGAAAAGCGTAACTCAGGACTGTAGCCTTGTTTAGTGTGACGTTGAGTCACTTCTCACAAGCAAACTGTGAGTCAGGATAGTCAACAAGTCCGAGGTTAAGAGCCAAGAGGGTACGTCATAAACAGAGGGAAGAGACAAAGGCCTAGTTAGGTCACGGTCCGAGGTCAGAATACCAGTAAGATCAGAGCAAAAGGGTAAATACAAACAGGTAGTCAATATGACAGTCTATAGTCTGGCAACAAAGTATCAGAAAGTAAGAATGCTGAGATCAAGGCACAGAGGAACATGCCACTTAGAGCTGAATGCTCCCAGGTGCTTCACAGAAGTTTATAACGTTAAGCCGTGAAAATAAAAAAAATCAAATTTTTCACACAAAAATCTTTTTTAGCTACAAATTTTTTATTTTCATAAGGGCAAAAGGAGAAAATGGACACCAGAGTTTGTTGTGAAATTTCTCCTGAGTTCACCAATACCCCATATGTGGTCAAAAACTACTTTTGAGGCACAGTGCAAAGCTCAGAAGGGAAGTAGCGCCATATTACAGTGCAGCTTTTGCTGCACTGGTTTGAGGGTGTCATGTTATATTGACAGAGCCCTTGATGTGCCAGAAGAGCAGAACCCCCCAATAAGTGACCCCATTTTACCAATTAAATCTCCCAATGAATTCATCTAGGGGTGTAGTGATTATATTGATACCACAGGTGTGTCACAAACTATTATACCATTGGGCAGTGAAGAAAAAATAATTTACATTTTTAACACCAAGATTGTGTGTTAGCCCCAGGTTTTGCATTTTCACACTGGGAATTGGTTAAAAATGGCAACAGAATTTGTCCCACAATTTCTGCTGAATGTAGAAATACCCCATAAGTGGCTGTACGGTATTACTTTGCCATACACACAGTGATTTGGAAGGGACAGAGCGCTATTTGCTTCCTGGAGCACAGATTTTCCTAGACTAGTTTGTGGATTCCATATAAAGAGCCACCAAAGTGCTAGAAAAGCAGAATCCCCACTCAAGTGACCACATTTTGAAAATTATAACCCTTTGGGAATTTATGTACAAATATAGTTAAGATTTTGACTCCATGGGTATTTTCCAGAAACAGACAGTAGTGGATGTTGCAGAGTGAAAATTGCAAACTGTCGTTGTAGTAACCAGTAGTGATGAGTGTGCTCATTACTCGAGTTTTTCCAAGCCTGCTCTGGTGTTCTCTGAGTAGTTTGGGAATGCTCGGAGATCTAGTTTGTGTCGCCGCAGCTGCATGATTTGCGGCTGCTAGACATCCTGAATACATATGGAGATTGCCTGTTTGTTAGGAAATCCCAACATGTATTCAGGCTGTCTAGCAGCCGTAAATAATACAGCTGCTGCGACACAAACTAAATCTCCGGGCACGCCCAAATACTCGGAGAACACCTGAGCATGCACAGGAAAACTCGAGTAACGAGCACACTCATCACTACTGGTTACTACAACGACAGTTTGCAATTCAATATCTCGGGATAATCAGTTTACAACCGGAGTGGTGCTAATGTGACCGCTCGGGCTGTAAACTACTGGGGAATGAATGGGGAGCAGCAAACACAGGCTCAGTGACTAGCGGTGACATCACTGAGTCTGTGTTCGCTGCCTGCATGAACTCCTGTAACCTCAGCACCGTGGGAAAATGGCTTGTTTTTTGTGGGACAAGATGATGTTTTCAGCGGTACCATTTTTATTTACGTCCATCTTTTTTATTGCATTTTATTGCACTTTTTGTTCGGCACATTTTTGCCTATTTTTTTATTATTTTAATGGTGTTCACTGAAGTAGTTATCAAGTTTTATTGAGCGGGTCGTTACGGATGCGGCGATACCAAATATGTGTACTTTTATTTTTTTTTTTAATTTGCATAAATAAATGTATTTTTTGGTAAAAAAAAAAATTTTCTTTATTTGGGGATTTATAAAAAATTTTTTTACACATTATAATCTTTTTTTAACTTTTTTACATTGTCCAAGGATGGGACATCACTATATAGTGTCAGATCATTGCACTTCAGAGTTTCTGATCAGGATCTGACAGGCAGAGGAGGCATGTCGGCACCTGCTCTCAGCAGGAGCTCACAAGCAACCTTCCCTGCAGAAACTGTAAGGAACCCACGGCCATCATGGTGCCAGGGGTCTCCATGGAGACCATCAGGACATCGTGATCGCATCGCAATGTCCTGATGTCCCCTCCCTGCGTAATGCTTCTCTGTGCTGCTGTAACTACTGACAACGGCATCAGAGGGGTTAAATGCCCACCATCGGTGCTAAATGCCCACCATCGGTGCTAGCACCAATCATGGGCGTTGCTGCAGGGTGTCAGGTGTCACATACAGCTGACACCCGCACACGATCGCTGCGGCACTCAGCATGAGGCCGCGCAATCGTGGCACCGAACTAGTACTGTGGCTGGCACGAACACACCTCCCACAGGAGCAAGTACCTTTCAAATATATGACCCCTGGAGCAGTTTGCAAAAGAAGAGTGGTCCAAAATTCTTGTCAATAGGTGTAAGAATCTTGATATTATAGGAAGCAATTTATTGCAGTTATTTATTCTAAAGGATGTGCAACTAAATATTAAGTTGAAGGTACCAACAATTTTATCCAGCCCATTTTTAGAATTTTATGTGAAAATGTCCAATTTGCATATTTCTCTGTTTAACCCCTTAGTCACCGAGCAAATTATGACCTTAACGACCAACCCAAATTTTACAATTCTGACCACTGTCACTTTATGAGGTTATAACTCTGGAATGCTTCAATGGAACTAGCTGATTCTGAGATTGTTTTTTCATGACATATTGTACTTCATGATAGTGGTAACATTTCTTTGATATGACTTGCGTTTATTTGTAAAAAAAAAATGGTAATTTGGTGAAAATTGCGCAATCTCCAAACTTTGAATTCTTATGCCCTTAAATCAGAGAGTCATGTCACACAAAATAATTAATAAATAACATTTCCCACATGTCTACTTTACATCAGCAAAATTTTTGAAACATACTTTTTTTTTTGTTAGGAAGTTATAAGGGTTAAAAGTTGATTAGCGATTTCTCATTTTTCAGACAAAATTTACAAAACCATTTTTTTAGGGACCACATCACTTTCAGGGATCTATATGACAGAAAATACCCAAAAGCGTCACCATTCAAAAAACTGCACCCCTCAGTTTACAGAAACTAAAGCAATGTGGAATGAAAAAATTAACATTTAACTTTTTTCACAATATCTTTTGGCATTTCCCTCTCTGTGGGTGGCACCATAATAACACCCCGACAGCAGGTGTGTTGTTTGGGTGTTATGTTTGACACCAATCTCTCCTTCATATCCCATATACAATCTCATGCCCGCTCTTGCCGCTTACACCTAAAGAACATCTCTAGAATGGGCTCTCTTCTCACCATGGAAACAACAAAAACCTTCACTGTCGCATTGATCCACTCCCACCTGGACTACTGCAACGCTCTATTAATTGGCCTCCCCGTCTCAACTTTCCCCTCTCCAGTCCATAGTTAATGCAGCAACCAGGGTCATCCACCTGGCTAATCGGTACTCGTCCGCTCTTCGCCAGTCCTTACATTGGCTGGCCATTCATTATACAAGGATCCAATTCAAAGTACTTGTTCTCACCCACATAGCTCTCCACAGTGCAGCACCCCCCTACATCTCCTCCCTCATTTCTGTCTATCGGCCTAACAGACCGCTGCGCTCTGCAAATAACTTTCGACTAACCTCGGCACTAAACCATACCTCCCACTCCCAACTCCTAGACTTCTCCCGTGCTGCACCAATCATCTGGAATGCTCTAACCCAAGAAATTAGGACTAACCACAATTTTCATAGTTTTTGGCGCTCCCTCAAAACGCATTTGTTCAGAGCGGCCTATCTTGTTCACTAATCTAAGTCATTTTATGTGTAAGTGTTCGTGTGTAGCCCATTGACCAGCTCCATCTATTCCTCAAGATGGCTGGACCATCATTGTACATACATCATTGTAAATAGTATACACACCTGTACTTTGTATCTCCCCCACCTCATTGTAGATTGCAAGCTCTCTCGAGCAGGGTTGTCTTATTTTGCTTTAATGATTGTATTGTTAGCGTTGTTACTTGTTATGACTTGTGTTTTGAAACTGTTATACTGTAAAGTGCTGCGGAATATGTTGGTGCTATATAAATAACGATTATTATTACTATTCTTTAGAACCAAATTTTTTTTATTGTCACAAGTTTAAAAAGGGAAAATGAACCATAAAATTTGTTGTGCAATTACTCCTAAGCATGGCAATACCCCATATGTGGGGGAAAACCACTATTTGAGCACATGGCAGAGCTCGGAATGGAAGGAGCACCATTTAACTTTTTGATCTCAAAATTAACTGGAATTGAGAACGGGTTTGGAGAGCTCCTGAAACAGCAGAATCCCCTAACTAACCCAATTTTAGAAACTACACTTCTCAAGGATGTTATCCAGGAGTATATTGAGGTTATCATATTAAAAAAGTTCATTTTTTCACAAAAATCTTATTTTAGCCCCAAATTTCTTACTTTTGCTAGAGAGTACACCAAAAAGTGGACCCCACAGTTTGTTACCCACTTTCTTATGCAATATCCCACATGTAGTCAAAAAGTTCTGTTTGGACAAACAGCAGAGCTTGGAGTGGAAGGAGCAATATTTGAATTTTGGAAGAAAAATTTTTCTGAAAGAGACGGCGGACACCATGTCGCATTTACAGGGCCCCTAAGGTGCCTAAACAGCAGTGCCCATATCACCAACATAAATGTATAAGTAATTTAAATGGAAACAAAAGTTTTGGGTAGCAAGACATAGTTGTAAAAGCAGTCAAACTAAGATAACTGGTCAAAAATGCTTGTGAGTAATCAAGTCCTAGAGATAATTTAATTTTCAGATGAACTGGCCTTTCAAGAACATTTATGGGGTCCACACTGTTGAGTATGCATACATGGGTATATGGAAGAGGATTTGTCTGAATAGTAGTTTGGTATGTGATAGATAAAGTCCTAGAATTTATTGTGAAATGGGGTAAAATGGGATTTAGTGATGGAAACATTATCTTCATTACTTGTCCAATAAAAAATACTCTACTGGGGCCCACTAAGCAGAAAATATAAATTATTTGAAAAAAAAACAACTAATAATTGTAAGATGTGTGGTAGGTCTCAAAACAGGGAGAGATACAAAGGCCTGGTTAGGATGGGCACATGATGCAATAGTACCAGGAATCACTCCTTCTACCTTGCTTTCTACAAACCTGGCATCTTTTTTGGGTGGGAGTGGCAGGAACAGGGCAAGGAAAATGGCGCTCTGCAAATCTCCGGACATCCTCAGACTCGAAAGCTTCCTCCTGTGATATCGACTCAAATATGAGATACTCAATAATTTTCTCCTGGAACTGGGGGAAAGTGAGCAGTCCTTGGGGTTTTTTGTATAATACAAAACTATTGTAGGTAGCAATCTGGGTGCTACTTTTTGTACCAGGCCCTGGTCTTCCGATTCACCAGGTATGGTTGCAGCACCTGGTCTGACAGGTCAAAGCCACCTATGAATTTATTGTAATCTGTGATGCAGATTGGTTTTTGCTTGTCCTTGGTGGTGCGCCTGTTCCTGACCGTCACAGTGGTGTCCGCATGCATAGTGGTTAGCATGTAGACGTCCTTCTTGTCATTCCACTTCACTGCAAGAAGTTGGTCCCTTGAGAGTGAGAATGACACCCCCTTCTCCAAATGTCTGGACACCGACTGTAACAGAAAACACACTAGTTTTTCCTGACTTTCACACAGGTCCCTGTACTTGCAGCGTGGAGTGATAGGGGGATGCTCTTGTAGTAATTGTCTGTGTAGACATAGTACCCTTGATGGAGAAAGGGTGTCATTAGCTTCCAGATAATATTGCCTGGGATGCTAATTGTCTGGGGGCAGTTTGGGGACCTGATTTGGCGGACTACTTTCATATATATTAGGAAAGTGGATGTGTAGCCTGTCATCCTCTCTCACATTTTTTTTACAGATGGACGCCATACTTGGCTCACTTGGAGGGAATGAATTGGCAGAATGACAGACGGCCCTTGAAACTCATCAAGGACTCGTCGACTGCCACATTGCTCTTGGGTATAGGAATTAAGAAATGAATGTTGTAGGAGGGAAATTAGGGGTCTCAATTTGCTGAGCCGATCATAGTTGGGGTCAGTTCTTGTGGGGGCTTGGGAATTATCACTAAAGAGGAGAAATCTCATCAGAGCTTCATAACGGGCTCAGGACATGATGGCTGCAGGGGTGCTGTGGACATATTTTGTTGCCCAGTAGTAGCAGAGTGTGTTGTTTTATTTTACCAATCCCATATTTAGGGTAAGGCCCAAACATTTTTTTATTTCAGCGAAATTTGTGAGGATCCAGGAACAGGAATGAAAGGCAGTGGGTTCTTCTGGAACAATTTCAAGGGTGCTAACATTTTCAGCCATGACTGTATATAGGATATAAGAACCTAAGAGTTATAATGATGAAAGGAGAGAAAAAAGAGCTCACCATGCTGCTTGTTATTCAAATTCAGTGAATCTGTACACAGTGTAAGTACATTGTAAGCTATAATTTTTGCTCAATGTGATGGGAAAAACCTTATCATTATTTTCATCTTTTGAAATATTATTAAGTGTTACCTTTCTTGGTTTAGCCTGAGCTTTTTTGCAAGCAGAGTGAATCAATTTTTTATTATAACTACAGGAAATAAGTCTTTTTATGGACATCCCACCCCCTTGTAGGAAGGTTTGGTCATCAAAGGTTGGCAAAAATTACTTTTGCTTTGAGATGCAATCTGGATATTGACACTTGACTCAAGGGCACAAAAAGGTATAAATCGTAAAAATTATTTTCATCTACATGTATTAAAATGGATATTGGTAAACCCAAAATAAATGTATGATGTCTTTCAGTATTTTCCAGGTTTGGTTGAATGCTTTAATATAAGCTTGAGTTTGATTTGTTCTTATTCTTAAACTATAAGAGGATGGGTTTTCATGGATTTAAAACGAGGCTTTGTCAATTTTTCTTTTTAATATGATTAAGAGCATTTATTGCCATAAACGGCTCAGTTTTGTTATTATTGATAGATCCACTTGATTTTGAACTTTTTTTTGTTTTATTACCGGATAGTCATTCGATGAGTAATCATACTATATCTGCAATGCTCAGCTCCATTTATATTGCAGCAGAAAAGCTAAATTAGTATTTTAAGTATCTGAGCACTTATAGTTTTGGCAACAGTTCCCGATGCTATATATTTTTAATACCATTACTGAGTTGTATTAATCTTAAATCACATTATATGCCTTTTAACATTGAATCTTATACATTTCAACTTTTGGGGATAATGTACAGTAGAAAAACGTAGCTGCTTTCTTCTAAATGTTGCACCACTTATTTCCATGGTTTGGGTTTCGTAAATATGTGGCACACGTTCCGGGTGCTGTTCTGAGTTTTGACCACAATTGGGGTTAAACCTGTAGCGTTTGAGAGCGCAACCTAATATTGCCTCCTGCCTGTCCCTGAACAATTCATTTTATACAATTCTTCAGCTCGTCCATTTTAATCTGATTCAAATAACATTGATGTTTTATATTACCAGACATAATACAAGTTATTCAGATTTTTTGTATAGAATCTAACAGTATCGGACTGGAGCACCTTGGGCCCACCAGAGAAAATCATTCTTGGGGCCCCCTATGTAGCTACATAGAAATAAATACAAGACTACCAACTGTGCGATATAACACGCTAATATCAGGGCATAACATAAGGTAGTACACGTGTTAATGATATAGCAGGGGTTGGCGCCCACATTTTGGTTCAGACGCAATGATAAATGTTCTCTGGTGTTTATTAACCATTAGGCCAATGTGTTATAGAACCAGTGCAGTGGAGGGGATTTTATGACATCTCATCTATACTCTGAGAAAATCCACGGCGGGAATTGACCGATGCAGATTTAAAATATTCACCACCGATTTCATCCTTTGCAATACAAAGAATCAGGTCAGTGGTAAAGGTGCGACATTACATATTAGTAAACGCAGCAATATCTGCACAATATCTGTGTGGATATTTCCGCTGTTAGGCCAGGGTCACACTAGCGAAAAAATCGGACGAATGCAATGCGATAAAAAATCGCATTTCAATCGTCCCAATGTTATTTTATGGTGTCGCTTCCATCATCCAATTTTTTGTCGGATCTTTTCCTCGGACCGAGACAAGATTGTCACTGATTTTCGGATCGGACTCGCCAATGCAAGTCTATGGGTGCGATAAAAAATCGGATTACAAACGGACAACAAGTGTGACTTGCGATAAAATCGCAAGAATTCTCCAGTTCAACAGGAAATAGCATCAGGCATTGGCAGGAAGCTTTGGCATGCAAATTTCACTGGCACCATAAAAAAAACCAGGAAGAACGCCTCCACAGATTCCTCTAGCATGTCCACGCAAGTGAATGTAGAAATGCTGATAGTTCTGGTCCAGGAGAGGCCAGAACTATGGGACCAGAGAGATCCCCACTATGCTGACCAAGCACGCAAGGAGGCAGTGTGGAGAAGAATCTGTTCCCAGATGTTCTCTGGTTATGCGGGCAGACCTCGGGAGGAGCAGGAGCAAATTAGTAAGTTCAATCATCTCCAAAAATTTAAATTGCACTGTAAAAATGTGGACCCATAATTCAAAAGACAAATGTGATATGCTCAATGTAAGTTCCAATATGTGGCCTCCTTGGCCAAATATCTTTATGAAAGTCCTACGCCATTAATGTCTGCATATTCTCCCAATATAAATTACCCATCCCTGACTGGTGGCCCCATTAATATTTTCGGAGAAATATTGCAATCCTTAGCTAAATGTTCTCACAACAAATGCAGTGCTCTTCTTCTTGTTTTTTGGTCCCTATGTTAGCCAGTATTTTTTTTTTTTTTAAATAATAGATGTTCGCATCCATACATCATTAAGTATGTTGGTTAGAAGGTCCTTTGTAGTAGGCCTGAAACCGTTACTCCTTTTTGTAGTATTGGTGTAGAGCCATCAGAAATAGAATTCCTAGAATTTTAAATATGTTTGCATAAGCACATTTAATCTGTTGATAATATAGCCATATGTGTGGTCTGAACACTTGTGTTTTGGTTTACATTGCAGTGACTGATGTGATGAGGCATTGGCGCAGCTGTCGGGACACGTATAGGAGCGAGAGACAGCTGAGGGCCCGTAGTAGAGCGACCGCAACCACCAAGAGGAAATACCTCTACTTCGACCGCCTAGATTTCCTTGTTCCTGTGATGGATCTGAGACCGTAAGTGCAGGGCTTAATTTTTTTTTTTTTTTTGTAAAAGCAAAAATATTAAGTATATATATATTTTTTTACATTGTAGTACCGAGTCAAACCTTACAGAGAGGGAGATGGGTTCCGACTCTGAGGTGGTGATAGATCCAGTGTCTGATGTTGCTGCAGGGTCTGGCCCATCTGCAGAACTTTCAAGAGCCACACCCCCACCACCAAGATCACCACCACTACCACCACCAGAATCTGCTAGCCAGCCAGCACAACATAAGGACCAGGGCAACAGTAGCAGCCCAACCATGCCACTGGATACCTCACCACAGCCTTCTGCCCTACCACGACGAGGCCGGCGCAGGAGAGGAGCAGCTTTGGCAATAAGGAGGCAGGTGGACCGAGGTGCCTTGGACTACTTGTCTACAGCTGCTCATGATGATGGGGAGGAGGCTTATGGGCGCAGTCTGGCACAGTACTTCAGGGCAATTCCCCGTGGGTACAGGCTGCGTACCAGAGGGGCTCTGCAAATAGTTCTTGATGCTAGCACACCACCCAATAATCCCAGCACTGTCTTTCAATTTTTGGAAAGGTGGCAGTTGTCAGCGGAAAATCAAATACACAGGCTGGTTGGACATGAAGTGTCAACTGAAGCATCCTTGGAACCTCTTCCTCCTCCTCCACCACAGGTGCCAACACCTCCGCCTCAGCCAGCACACATACAGAATGTGGCTCCACAGGTCCAATATATGGGCGCACATGCACAATATGGCCACTTTAACTTACCCAATGTTGGAGAGTGGCCCCAACATGGGTATGTTAGACATAGCCATATTGGGGGATATGGGCAATTTGGGCAGCCCTACCATCAGGACTACCCCCAACAATTTCCTAATTACCCCTACCCAAACCCACAAATTGATCCTGCCAGGATGCAACAGATGCCAGAGCCAACTGGCAGCGAACAGGGGGACAGTGATTTGCCCCAGCAACCAAGGCCAAATGTCCAAGCAGGACCCCCACCTTCACCACCCCCAACCTACCATAACTTGTAGGTTTGGCTTTGTTACAGTTTTTTTTGTTTCGGTTTTATACAGTATGTATATTTTTGGGGTCAGATTTTTGCATAATAATGTGCTGCTAACATTATGCCATATGTTACTAATATGCTTATTTTCTTTTGGCATTAAAAAAAATACAAACAAGTAATAAACTTGTTAAAATTCACAATGTGTGCTTGTTCATGTTCGGACATGTTCTGTAATGTGTTAGATACATCTTAAACACTAAAGTAGTCACAAAAAACACACGAAAGGTCAAGCCAAAAATCACAACCAAACCACTACATAGATAAGGCATCATCTTGCCAGGGAGTAGCACCCTGAGGTGTAAGAAAATAAGTAGTGAATACATCATGTACCTTGAGTCCCGAGATTGGATGACGGGGTGGGTTCACAAGTGGCCTAGGCCTACACACATTGCCAGACTCAACTTCAGCATCATCATGTGAGGGGCAATCATGAATTCGTGTGAAGTTATGTAAGACCACACAGGCTTTACTAACTTCATTTACATTAGCTTCACTCAGCTGAATGGCGGACTGTAGGACCCTCCATTTGGCCGAAAGAATACCAAAGGCGCACTCCACCAGTCTCCGAGCACGTGATAGGCGCAAGTTAAATATTCGACGCTGGTGGTCAAGGTTTCGTCGTGGATATGGCCTCATGATATGTCGGCTCAATTGAAACGCCTCAGCTGCTACAAGAACATAAGGCACCGGTTCCAGACTTGAGTCTGGAAGCTGACGTGGTGGTGGTAGGTCCAGCTGATTATTACGCAGCCACTGACCCATAATGGAAGAATTGAAGACTCTGGAGTCTCCAGTTCTTCCATAGGCCCCAATATCTACAATTATAAACCTGTAGTGGGTGTCGACCAGGGCCAACAATACTACAGAAAAATATTGTTTATAATTATAGAATTGGGACCCTGAGTTCGGCGGCTTACGCACACGGATGTGCTTCCCATCCAGGGCTCCAATACATTGTGGAAAATGGCATGTGGCCTCAAATCAACGGGAGATACGCAACCAGTCTGCCATTTTGTGCTCCGGCATTACCACATGATGGAGTCTGGACCAGATTTCTGAGCAGGTAGATCGGAAAATGCCAGATATTATGGATTTCCCGATTAAAAATTCTAAATGCAGATCAGCATATGAAAGGCCAGTTGAAAGGAAGCTAAAAAGCAAAGAAAAAAACCATGACAAACAGCAGATAAAGCTTTAATCAAAGTTATAGTGTATCAATTCTAAAGTATGCATGGTCAACATTAAAATACATGCCATAGCTTGGTTTAGTAATACACAAGCATATTATGTATCTTGGGAAATGTGCTTGTAAATATATAATATTAAAGGACAAAAATCTATAAGAATCAAGGTCTGGAAATGAAATATCCTACTTCACACATCATCAACATATTGCTTTAAGACATACCATAAGGTGAGGAGAAGTCGCTCCTCTGCAGAAATTGCTTTGCGCATCCTCGTGTCCTGAAACGTGATCCCAGGGCGCACAATCTCCAGCAAAAGATCAAATGTAGCAATATTGAAAGAACTTCTCCAGATGGCTAAGCAGAGATGTATAGAGACGGTGGAAATGGCCTTTAGATATCCTGCGCAACAAAAGCGAATGGACCCACATTCGTCTACGCCTCCTCGGATCGACAATCACAGGGTATGGCTCACCGAAATGTCAGGATATAACCCAATAGAAAATTACACTCTCAGTGGTGTTAAAAGTCAGCCTGTCTGTCATGTTTAGCATAAAGCAGAGATAGCCAAATCCAAGCACTGACTCTACGGCAAAGGTAGCAGGCTTCCACCTGTTGGAGAGCCCATAAATATAGGGCGGGTTGATGACTTAAATTAGATTCAGGCCTAAAAACCGTTATTTGTCCATTTTGCAAGCAATATCGCCAGACGGAGGTCAAACGGATGCTTAGATGCGAATAAAATCAGATCACCGCAGGAAATTCAGATGACAGCCGGATCACTGTTCAAGAAACATTTGTCCGATGTTGGTCCTTAAAAAGCGGACCAATTTTTTTATTGTTGTGTGTGACTCCGGCCTTAATTTGCTATTTGATTTCTGCAGCAAATACATTATGTGAATGCCCCCTCTTCTAGTGGTGGGGGTCCTAGAACACTTATATATGACATTGTAGTAATAGCGAAAGAGTTTTCCCTCACATACCCCCATGCACTTTTTACAGAAATCTCTCTGCCACCTATAAGGCCATAAGTTTTTATGAAGGGCCTCAGTTTGTTAGTAGTAGGGAAAGAATACTTTTAGTCAGGGGTGATAAAGGGGAAGAGAGGCTCAATCAGGGTGATACAGGGGGAGGTGGCGCAGTCAGGGGTGATACAGGGGAAGGTGGCTCAGTCAGTCAGAGGTGATACAGGGGGAGAGGGACTCAGTCAGTGTGATACAGAGGGAGTTGACGCAATCAGGGGTGATAAAGGTAGAGGGGGCTCAGTCAGGGTGATACAGGGGGAGGTGGTGCAGTCAAGGGTAATACAGGGGGAGGATACACAGTCAGTCAGAGGTGATACAGGGGGAGGTGGCACTGCCAGGGGTGATACAGGGGGAGAGGGGCTCAATCAGAGTAATACAGAGGTAGGTGACACAGTCAGTCAGGGGTAATACAGCGGGAGAGGGGCTCAGTCGGGGTGATACAGAGGGAGGTGACGCAGTCAGTCAGGGGTGATACAGGGGGAGGTGGTGCAGTCAAGGTGATACAGGGGAGGTGGTGCAATCAGGGTGATACAGGGGGAGGTGGCACAGTCAGGGTTATACAGGGGGAGGTTGCACAGTCAGGGTGATACAGGGGTGGTGGTGCAGCCAGGGGTGATACAGGGGGAGGGGACAGAGTCAGTCAGGGGTGATACAGGGGGAGGTGGTGCAGTCGAAGGTAATACAGGGGAAAGAGGCTCAATCAAGATGATACAGGGGAAGGTGGTACAGTCAGGGGTGATACAGGGGTAGAGGGGCACAGTCAGGGTCATTCTGGGGTGAAGGGGTCCAGCAGGGGTGATACTGGGGAGGTGGTGCAGTCAGGGGTGACACAGGAAGAGGGAGGGGGTGCAGTCAGGGGAAATACAGGGGTAAAGGAGCTCAGTCAGGGTGATTCCGAGGCAAGGGGATGCAGCAGGGGTGATACAGGGGAGGGGGTGCAGTCAGGGGTGATACAAGAGAGGGGGCTCAGTCAGGGATCATATAGAGGGAGGTGGTACAGTCAGGCATAATGCAGGGGCTCAGTCAGGGTGATTCCGGGGCGAAGGGATTCAGTCAGGGGTGATACAGGAGGAGGGGGTGCAGTCAGAGGTAATACAGGAGTAGAGCTCAGTCAGGGTGATTCCGGGGCAAGGGGATTCAGCAGGGGTGATACAGGGGAGGGGGGCAGTCAGGGGTGAAACAAGGGAGGGGCTCAGTCAGGGTGATTTTGGGCGAGGGGATTCAGCAGGGGTGACACGGGAGAGGGGGTGCAGTCAGGGGTGATACAAGGAAGGGGGCTCAGTTAGAGGTCATATAATGGGGAGAGGGCTCAGTCAGGGGTGATACGAGGGAGGGGGTGCAGTCAGGGTGATTCAGGGGTGAGGGGGTGCAGTCAGTGGTGATATAGAGGGAGGGAGTGCAGTCAGTCATAAGTGAAAGGAGAGTTGAGGTAATGGGGCCCTCATTTATCCCTAAGTAATTTAGCCCCTCCCCCTCTATCACCCCAGACTTAAGACACCCCATTTACATTTACACTTACTTTTAGGCTGGCAGGGGGGAGCCTTTGCAGAACCTTTGCAGCTGTAGCAGGGAGTCCTCTATCTCCCTCTTCTGCTTACACTGTGGGGGAGGGGAGCACACATTATGGATGACAGCAGCTCATTACCTCCGCTGTGCTGTACAGCCGGGGAGATGAGGACACAAACAAAGCTCACTGATTGGCCACAGTGCAGCCAATCAGTGTTATCCTTATCAAGAGATGCTCCACTCTCTCTGCTTGTTCATCGCCGGGAAGAGCGGTGACATAAAAAGTCATCAGAACACAAGAGCGCTCTGTTACTTACAAATAGTGCTCGCAGTCTGCAGCAGCTGAACATGTCAGCCGTGTTATCAGCCGTGTTATCAGTGACGCTCAATGCCGACTTTTATTTCCCATTGACTTGCATTGGGGTCGGGTTTTGGATGAAACTCCGCCTTTTTTTGCCCTAGTCGGACCAGTTTCATCTGAAACAAATTTTGTTTCATGAAACACGTTCCAACCAAAGTCGCTCAACTCTAGTGGTGATGTCACATTGGGAGGACATCCTGTTCGCGGCTCCTCCCACAGTTAGTCAAAGAGCAGTGCGGGCGGCACTGATAACACAGCTGACATGATCGCCTGCTGTAGACTGCGGCACATTGTTTGCAAGCAACAGAGCGCTCTTGTGTCCTGATGACTTTTTCTGTCACTGCTTTGCCCAGTAAGCTAAAGTGAAATTAGTATTCACCCCTCTCCATGCCCATGGGGGCCTGGGGAGCAGTGAATGTTCATTTCTCTTTAGCAGCGGGGACAGGCTTTAGCCGCAGCAGCCGGCTTCTGCTTTCTGTTTTCCGGTGGGCCAGTCCGACCCTGGAAGCTAATCGTATTTGAGGAGTACAGGTTTGTGTGGGAATATCTGTAAAGTAATATAGAATCATAGAATCGTAGAGTTGGAAGGGACCTCCTGGGCCATCTGGTCCAACCCCCTGCTCATGTGTATCTGACATGAGAGAATACACTGCTCCAGGAAAACATACAATGGGTACCGAAAGTATTCAGACCTCTTCAAATTTTTCACTCTTTGCTTCATTGCTGCCATTTGGTAAATTCAAAGAAGTAAATTTTTTTCTCAATAATGTACACTTTGCACCCTATCTTGACTGGAAAAGAAACAGAAATGTAGAAATTTTTGCAAATTTATTGAAAAAGAAAAACTGAAATATCACAGTATTCAGAACCTTTGCTCAGATACTCATATTTAAGCCACATGCTGTCCATTTCCTTGTGATCCTCCTTGAGATGGTTCTACTTCTTCATTGGAGTCCAGCAGTGTTTTATTAAACTGATAGAACTTGATTTGTAAAGGCACACACCTGCCTATATAAGACCTCACAGCTCACAGTGCATGTCAGACCAAATGAGAATCATGAGGTCAAAGGAACTAGCAAAGGAGCTCAGAGACAGAATTGTGGCAAGGCACAGATCTAGCCAAGGTTACAAAAGAATTTCTCCAGTACTCAAGGTTCCTAAGAGCACAGTGGCCTCCATAATAAATGGAAGAAGTTTAGAACCACCAGAAGTCTTCCTAGACCTGGCTGCCCAGCCAAACTGAGCCCTGACCTAAACCCAATTGAGCATCTCTGGAGAGATCTGAAAATGGCTGTCCACACGTTCACCATCCAACCTGAAGTAACTGGAGAGGATCTGCAAGGAAGAATGGCAGAGGATCCCCAAATCCAGGTGTGAAAAACTTGTTGCATCATTCCCAAGAAGACTCATGGCTGTACTAGCTCAAAAGGGTGCTTCTACTCAATACTGAGCAATGGGTCTGAATACTTATGACCATGTGATATTTCATTTTTTTTTTATAAATTTCTACAGTTCTGTTGTTTTTAGTTAAATGCGGTGCAGAGTGTACATTAATGAGAAAAAAAGAACTATTTTGAAGGCTGCAATGAGTGAAAAATTTAAAGGGGTCTGAATACTTTGCGTACCCACTGAACATGAGGGCAGGATGGTGGCTCATTGGTTAGCTCTGTTACTTTGCAGCGCTCGTGTCCTGTGTTCAAATGTCACCTAGGACAACATTGCAAAGAGTTTGTATATTCTTCCCGTGTTTGCAAGGGTTTCCTCCGGGGAATCCAGTTTCCTCCCACACTCCCGAGACATACTGATAGGTTATTTAGATTGTGACCCCCAACAGTGATGATGATGTCTGTAAAGTGCTATAAAATTGCTATATAAGTGTTTAAGATAAATAAAAATATACACACTCATGAAAGTGACCAAAAAATTAAAGTATAGTAATACTTTCAAGACATTTTAAGAAATATGAGACAATAAGTACACCATATATACATCAATGCTTGCTATAAAATTTAGTACTTTCTAATCTGGAGATCATTTTACAGGAGATATAAATCACTGAATATCTGGTGCCTTGGCCAGGGCACAGAGGTCATTACTCAAAACCTTTTCAATCTGCACTTCTTTCTTCTGATTATATTTCTTACTTTTCACTATTTCTGACCCCTGTCTGCTCCAAGTAATAAATCTGCCATATTCCTATCAATAATTGAAAGCTTGAGAGCCTTATGCTTAGCCTGAGTCTGAGAGACATGCGTCAGATGCCATTACCTAACTGTCCAGTAATGGAAAAAGACACACTGACATTAAGTCAATTTTTGATGAACTATCTGTAGAAATTCTGTTTTTTATAAAGATTTGAAGGTTTATTAATCTGTTCTTTTTTTTAGCTTTTAGCCTCCTAATGATGCAATTTCTTTTGGACCGTTAGCAAGGGTTAGAAATGTTAGTCTACGGGGGCAAGCACAATCACTGGCCCTTGAGTGGTACCTCACATTCTTAGTCTTGGGTGTCATGTCATAGCACATGTCCGAGATGTGGCTGCTAACAACTTATTTCATAAGACTCACAGCCTCTTTGTCCTGCATCAGTAGAAACTAGTCACAAAGGGATTACTAATTGTTAATGGATGCAAACCATGCTGCCATAAACAACAAGCAGGCAATTGTAACATTTGTGCCTACTTATGTCTCCTCTGTATCCCCTCTGGCTGCAGTGGTGCGCCTTTTTTCTTTTTTTCTTGAGACTTTTGGTGCCTCTTAGGGAGCAATGTGGTTAATTCTGGATTGGTTTGGATCACTCCTTCTTGAGAGCCTTGGGGGGAGGTGTTAGTTATTTAAACCCATGAAGTTCTGACTGTAAATTTAGCTCTGCTTTTTTGGTCTATAGCTCTATTCTGAGTTCCTTTTTTTTTTTTTACTTATTTATCTCGTTCTTTGAACTCGGCTGGAAATTTGACTATCCACTTGCTTTATGATTTTGTCCCTGCACTGACCGATTTTCTTGCCAGCTTCCACCACTGAACAGCAGCTAACTCCATTGCCGCAACTTAGGGGGCCCATGTTAAGTCCAGATCCCTATCAGAGCTGGGCAGACTTAGGCCCCCGGGCGACATCCAGTGCTCTGGCTGGTCCAGTCCGGCTCGCAAATCAAGACAGTCGAAGGACTGAAACAGTGGCCATGCCGACACCCGCTCTCACCACTATCCGCATCCTCAGAATGCAGACAACAGTGAATACTTCATCAGGTCAGCTGTGTGGAGATTCAGTGCACCAGAGACAGGAGCAGAGCCATGTGGAGGCTCATACTGTATATACGAGGTTTTGTGGTGGCTTATACTATATTTAGGGAGTTATGTGGGGGCTCATACTATATATAGGGGCTCATATCGTATTTAGGAGGCTATGTGGGGGCTCATACTGTATATAGGGGGCTCATACTGTATTTAGGTGGCTATGTGTGAGCTCATACTGTATTTAGGAGGCAATGTGGGGCTTATACTGTATATAGAAGGCT
The DNA here is from genome assembly GCF_039654945.1 of Dendrobates tinctorius. Taxonomy (NCBI): domain Eukaryota; kingdom Metazoa; phylum Chordata; class Amphibia; order Anura; family Dendrobatidae; genus Dendrobates; species Dendrobates tinctorius. The sequence continues at coordinate 93,754,129 of NW_027361671.1, forward strand.
GTGTTGAGGTTTATAGTGTATATAGAAGGCTATGTGGGAGCTCATACTGTATATAGGAAGCTATAATAATTGTATTGAGATTCTCAATCTTTTTTTCTTTCCTTGTCAGTATATTGAATAGTAATTAGAATTACATTGAAAGAATTATTAAGGTAATGTGTTTGTAGCTTACCAGTTTTACCTATATTTATAATAATTAACCCCTCTCTGACATAAGATGTACTATCCCGTCCACGGTACCCAGGGGATAGTACGGGATCGCGGCCGGGTGTCAGCTGATTATCACAGCTGACACCCGGCACTATGTGTCAGGGGCGGTCACGGACCACCCCTAGCATGTTAACCCCTGGCACACTGCGATCAAACATGATCGCAGTGTACCAGGGGATTGGGGAAGCATCGGCAGGGAGGGGGCTCCCTCCGTGCTTCCCTGAGACCCCCGGAGCAGCGCGATGTGCTGTGCTGCTCTTGGGGCCTCCTTCCCTGCTGGCTCCCGTATCCAAGACGGTCAGGGGGACCTGCAGGGAGGCGGCTTCCTCAGTGCCTGCAGAGAGCAGGCACGGATGAAGCCTGTGCAGCGCCTGTCAGATCGATGTTTTTTTGTTCATTCTGCGTCCCAAAAATCAGAATAAAAAGTGATCAAAAAATGTCACATGCCTGAAAATGGTACCAATAAAAACAACTCATCCCCCAAAAAATAAGACCTCACATGACTCGGTGGGTCAAAATATGGAAAAATTATAGCTCTCAAAATGTGGTGATGCAAAAACTATTTTTACAATAAAAAGCGTCTTTTAGCATATGACAGCTGCAAAACATAAAAACCCGCCATAAATAGTAAATCACCCCCCCTTTATCACCCTCTTTGTTAGGGAAAAATAATAAAATTAAAAAAAAATGTATTTATTTCCATTTTCCCATTAGGGTTAGGGTTAGAGCTAGAGTTAGGGCTGAGATTAGGGTTAGGGGTGTGTTGGTGTTAGGGTTGGAGTTAGAATTGGGGGTTTCCACTTTTTAGGCACATCAGGTGCTCTCCAAATGCAACATGTTGTCTGATCTCAATTCCAGCCAATTCTGCGCTGAAAAAGTGAAACGGTGCTCCTTCCCTTCCAAGCTCTGCCATGCACCCAAACAGTGGTTTACCTCCACATATGGGGGATTTCAACAGTTTAGGCACATCAGAGGCTCTCCAAATGCGACATGACATCCGCAGACCGTCACTACTTCCCTTCCAAGACCCTACCTGTGCCCATACAGTAGTTTTCTCCCACATATAGGGTATCAGCGTACTCAGGACAAACTGGACAACAACTTTTGGGGTCCAATTTCTCCTGTTACCCTTGGGAAAAGAAAAAATTTGGGGACTAAAAGATCATGTTTGTGGAAAAAATATGATTTTTTTATTTTCACGCCCGGGCGTTATAAACCTCTGTAAAGCACTTGGGGGTCAAAGTGCTCACCACACATCTAGATAAGTTCCTTGAGGGGTCTAGTTTCCAAAATGGGGTCACTTGTGGGGGTTTCCACAGTTTAGGTACATCAGGGGCTCTCCAAAGGCAACATGACACCCACAGACCATTCTATCAAAGTCTGCATTCCAAAACGTCACTACTTCCCTTCCGAGCCCCGAAGAGTGCCCATACAGTAGTTTTCTCCCACATATGGGATATCAGCGTACTCAGGACAAATTGGACAACAACTTTTGGGGTCTAATTTCTCCTCTTCCCCTTGGGAAAATAAAAAATTTGGGGATTAAAAGATCATGTTTGTGGAAAAAATATGATTTTTTTTATTTTCACACCCGGGCCTTATAAACTTCTGTGAAGCACTTGGGGGTTCAAAGTGCTCACCACACATCTAGATAAGTTCCTTGGGGGGTCTAGTTTCTAAAATGGGGTCACTTGTGGGGGGTTTCCACAGTTTAGGCACTTCAGGGGCTCTCCAAAGGCAACATGACACCCGCAGACCATTCCATCAAAGTCTATTCCATTGTCCAGGTGTCAAACTGCAGGGGAAAACCGCAAGCCAATCCACAGGTAAAACCGCAAGTCATTTTACCTGCGGTTTTACCTGCGGATCCGCAGATACAAATTCGCCGGTGAATCCGCAGTGTGTGCACATAGCCTAAGTGTTCCCGTTATTTTTTTTGAGCTATATATATATATATATATATATTCCATGTGTTGGAATCGGAGGTGTATAAACCATACACTCAATGTGAGTTCCCCAATAACTGGCCTAGTAGTGGAGGCAGCCATGGCCTTGTTCATCACTTGTCAGTTAATTGAGTAATTGTCCTGATGATTGGAAGTGGCGGAATTGCATCCCCTGACAAATTGGTGGCAGCAGTGAGATCTGCGTGATCTCTCCAGTTTTTCCCTGACACTCATTTTTCTTCTTTGATTAGCTTTATTGATACTACTGACAAATTGATGAGTCACTGACATTCCATGTGGTCTTTTTGGCACTTTTATTTGACTGTTCCTCTTTATGTAAGTATATTATTGTGAAACTATATCCTTTGCATGTGGTTATGTGGTTTAATCCTGATGAAGTCTGAAGACTTCAAAGCACATTGATAATAAAACTGCATCAAGTCTATTTTATATCCTGGACCATTCTTTCAGATTTCCATCAGCAGCACAGATGACCGTATTCTTGCATGTCAAAATGTTTTTAGCCCTGAGACTGCAGCAGCTGACAAATTTAAGCTTTTCTGTGTGATACACAACTATAAGAGATGAGCAAATCCCTGCACCTTTTTGTCCTTTGTCATCAGATAAGACCCCATTGCGCTTTTTGATCCTCGTTTTTTCCTACTATTGCAGATCCTGATTTTTGAGATGTGTACCTAATGAGCATTTTTCGTATATCCTTTATCAGAAAGAAAGATTGTATTTTGTTACAAAAATAGATTTCTTTTATATATACACTTTTAAATGTTTTGTTAAAGTAGTCAAATTTGAGACACCAATACTATGGGGTATTGCTGTATTAGGCTTTTTGGATGTGAAGTGCATCTATCTGCATGTTTTGTTCAGCCTTAATTGTCAAGGGTTCAATAACTGTGGTTAAACAATTTTGAAACGTTATTTGTGTAAAAAAAATGTATGGTTTAAGAAAAAGTGGCAGTGGTGTAGTTTCAAAGAAAGAAAACTACCACAGTAAAAATGTGGTAGTCGCTAGCAGAAAAACCTCCACCAAACATTTGCGCAGTAGTACTACCAAATGCAGAACACAGTTGGCCACTTTGGCCTACGGTGTAATGATCAACGTGTGACTGGACACAGCACCTCCAGCAGGGCGAATTTATGGCACATGTGACCCTGGATACACTGCCTCCAGCCAGGCGAATTTAAATAATAATGGGACATGCAGCCGGATACACCGCCTCCAGCTGGCGAATTTAAGAAGTACACGTAAAACTGGATACCCCGCCTCCAGCTGGCGAATTTAAATAATAAGGGAATGGGGACGTGGAGACCTCCTGCACTCCTCAACAGTCCCTATCCCGGTTCCGCACCGGGTGCCGATCGGGAACCTAGAAACCCTGACTCGCCCTGCACCTAGTCCCTCACTAGGGAAATGGTCAGTGCGGAAACTAATCCCACCACTGTACTAGAACACACATAAGGAAAGTCACAAACAGGGATAAAGAAACACTTAGCTCTCTCTGTGCTAATGCTCCAGCACAGAGTCCAGCAACCGAATGGTGCCTTCCACCTGAATAGCTGCCACCAAGCTCTGACAGAGCAGCAAGGAAATCCCTTGTGACTCCTTCCACAACAGTGTAAAGAACTCTCTCCAGCTCCTTCCTCCACCAAGGTTGGTTGCAAAAGCACAACTATCACGAACAATGATTAAACATACCTGAACTCTTTTATAGAGCGTCACACCTGTATTAATCATGCGCACTTTAACTAAAGTGTAATACCACTAACCACCACTGGAGTAACTTAGCCCAAATGACACCACGTGTAATGACCCTAATATCAAATATGAAATAAGTGAAATGTGAATAGCATAATGGCTTTTGTAATCTAGAAAAACATATGAGATACTTAGCACAAAATTTAGCCAAAAGATGTGAGCCCATTCACCAACGACAAGGTGATCTCAGATTGAATGGGTCCCTATAGTTTTTTCTATTACTTGTATACTAGTTTTCTGACTGAGCACTCCGCCCTTCATCAAGTGGTGATTTTAATCGCATTCAATCACATGTTTGGTTCCTATTGTCCTATATATACAGGCTTTATCATGTTACTAGCCAGATGTCAGTTCACACCAGGCAGTCAATATAGGGACCCATTCAATCTGAGATCACCTTGTCGTTGGTGAATGGGCTCACATCTTTTGGCCAAATTTTGTGCTAAGTATCTCATATGTTTTTCTAGATTACAAAAGCCATTATGCTATTCACATTTCACTTATTTCATATTTGATATGTCTTATAAAAGCCATTATGAAATGTATTACTAAAGCCATTTTGCTATTCGTATTTCACATATTTCATATTTGGTGTGCTACCATTTTCTAATTGAATATGTAAGTTGCCTTTTGGTATGCACCTATTCAGACTAGTTCTAGATGTGCCGTCAGTTTTTTCTATTACTTGTATACTAGTTTTCTGACTGAGCACTCCGCCCTTCATCAAGTGGTGATTTTAATCGCATTCAATCACATGTTTGGTTCCTATTGTCCTATATATACAGGCTTTATCATGTTACTAGCCAGAGGTCAGTTCACACCAGGCAGTCAGTATAGGGACCCATTCAATGAGATCACCTTGACGTTGGTGAATGGGCTCACATCTTTTGGCCAAATTTTGTGCTAAGTATCTCATATGTTTTTCTAGATTACAAAAGCCATTATGCTATTCATATTTCACTTATTTCATATTTGATATGTCTTATAAAAGCCATTATGAAATGTATTACTAAAGCCATTTTGCTATTCGTATTTCACATATATCATATTTGGTGTGCTACCATTTTCTAATTGAACCATGGTTTTAGGGCACTGGCAGTGACACTTTGAGTAAGGGTAAACCTAGATATGGAATCAGGCATGGGGGCAAGGAGCTCAGTACAATTCTCACACTGATGCAAAAGTAAGTTGAGTCATGGAGGATGATGATGATGATGATGACAAAGACAATGATTGTGTGGTGGACAAGACCTGGGTAGTATATTGGGGTGCAAAAATAGTGATGTCATATAGGACAAGGGTGTTTGCCTTGCTGATGAACAGCAGAGGCAATGTGAGACCAAAAGGTCAGCTGAGGCAAAATCTTTTTCTTCCGCAGTCAACTTGGTAACAGGTGCTCTGCCTTCCTACACGTATGGTGCTGTGTGGATTTCAGCACACACCTAAACCCTCATCCACTTCCCCAGTAAACATACTGTATGGATTCTTAAGTCTATATTTATTGAGGTAATGATGTGAACTTGGTAACAGTGAATGATGACAGTAGACAATCATGATGATATGGACTTTATAGTGATAATATGGACAATATAATGATGATATGGACAATATGGTGATGATATGGACTATATGGTGGTAAAAACGGAATCCGCTTGTCAGGAGCAGGGATTTGTAGGGAGAGAGAGCCAGGAACACATGTGTAAGACTCAAATGTCTGCAAGCCTTGTAGCCCGGGAATCTAAGGGGGCGGTTTTAATCAGAACACGCTGCTTAAAGAGAAATGCTCATTTATCCAGGAACAGGATAAATGGGCAACTAATGACCTCTAATGGTTATAACTGGCACTACATTATGAAAATTACTTGCTGCTCATAAATGGGCATGACACTCCCCGCTTGGCATCAATGGATGCCACTATTTGTTTTTTTGGGGGGGAAAATAATACAAGTTCAGTAACTGGCCTGAGGAACAGTTTATTCCCCCCAAGTTTGCACACTCTGACCTCTACTTTGCACACTTTTCCTTCCTTGCTGGGAAGGGGCTTGGTGACTAGGCCGAGTGGCCACTCGTTTCGATGCGACTGACTGTCTTTGGCGAGTACAACATCGCCAGGTTGGATATTTGGGTGGTATTTCTGCCACTTTGTCCTGATTTGCAGTGTGGAAAGATACTGCTTTCTCCATCTGTCCCAAAAGACACTGGACACGCTTTGTACTTGCCACCATTGTCGCCTGTAGAGGTCTTTGTCATTGAATTCTCCAGGTGGAGTTCTCAGGACACAGGTTTTCTGCGTGAGTAACATTGCAGGAGTAAGGACTGTCGAGTCTCCGGAATTACTGGAAAGTGCTGTCAGTGGCCTGGCGTTCATGATGGCTGAGACTTCGGCCAAGAACGTAGTTAAACTCTCGTGTGTGAGTCTGGTGTTCGCTTGCAAGAAGATAGTCTAGTATTTTCCCTACCATTCTTTCCCAGGCACCTCCCATGTGTGAAGAGTGTGTTAGATTGAAAGTCCAGGTACTTCCTTGCTCACCCAGGTACCTTTCAACATTAGCAATCTCTAAATTGGAAGGGATCTGGAGTTCTTTTGCCGCACCGATGAAATTCGTACCTCAGTCAGAACGAATATGCTTCACAGGGCCTCCGATTGCAATGAAGCGTCGAAGTGCATTTATAAAACTCCAAGTGACCATAGATTCGATTACTTCGATATGAAGGGCTCTGATGGACAGACAGGTAAATAGAACTGCCCAACACTTTGCTTCAGTATGGATCTTCCTAGTGCGTCGTGTAGCAACAGACCAAGGACCGAATACGTCTAGTCCAGCGTTGGTGAAGGGGGTTCAGTACTAAGTCTATCGGGTGGAAGATTGGCCATCTTTGGATTTTGGAACATGTCACTGAGTTTGCGACACGTAACACAGTTGAAGATGAGTTTGCTCATGCTTCTCTTTACTCCATCTATCCATAGTCCAGCCGCCCATAGATTCCCTTTGGTAAACAAATGGCCTTGGTGTCTCACTAAGTCGTGATGATGCTGAATGAGCAGGGTTGTGACGTGATGATGTCCAGGAACTATTACCGGGTGTTTCTCTGAAACTTCTACCTCAGCTTCTTCAAGACGGCCACCTACTCTCAGCAGCCCGTCTTGGTCGACAATTGGATCGAGCTTTTTCAGCACGCTGTCTTTAGGAATGGGTTGTCCCTTGCTGAGGTTGTCTATTTCTCTGGTGCAGGTATCCTTTTGTACAACACGAAGTATTGGAAACTTGGCTGTTTCCAGGTTGGGAGCGGTAAACGCATGCTTGCAGTGATGCCAACCTTTACAAGGTCTCTGAGCCACATGAAGTAGACAAGCGATGGCTCGAACAAGTGACTTCCAGGTTGAGAACCTGCTGAACCAATAAGATTCGAGATGCTGACTTGAAATCATTGTAAGTATAGCAGACACTGGAGGACGGAGCTCTTTGTCGGTATCTGGATCCACTAGTTCGAATGTATCAGGCGTGTTGATGTGGGGCATCAAACGGTTCAAAGAAGCAAGGCCTGTGATCCATGTAGTGTCCTTAAGATGACTTGGTGCAATGGATCTAGTCGCAAGGTCTGCAGGATTGTGGTGAGTAGGTACGTAGTGCCACTGATTAGGGTAGGTGGATCTTCTTATCCTCAGTACCCGGTTGCTGACGTAGACATAGAAGCGTCGCGTCTCGTTGCAGATGTATCCCAGTACCATCTTGCTATCGGTGTAGAACTATGCATCTTTGGTCTCCATATTCATGACCTCTGAGATAAGTTCAGCCAACTGAACTGCGAGGACGGTAGCGCAGAGTTCCAGTCTAGGTATCGTGTGTTCGTGGAGTGGTGCCAATTTTGTCCGGCTCATAACTAATGCGATATGGCATTGTTCATTCACATCTATAGTTTTGAGGTACGCTACTGCTGCGATCGCTTTGACTGATGCGTCACAGAAGATACAAAGTCTTTGCGTTTTGACTTCTGTGGATGGCACAGGAGCATACGGTTGTTTCACACGAAGGTCAGTCAAGGCTTCGAGAGACTCCCTCCACTCTACCCACAGGTCAGCTTTTTCTGCCGGAAGTGGATCGTCCCAATCAGACGTGTCTTGGGTGAAGTCTCTTAGCATCATTTTTCCTGTGATGATTACCGGAGCTACAAACCCCAGGGGGTCATATAGGCTATTCACGAAAGAAAGAACACCTATGTACGTGAAGGGTTTCTCATCTTTGCTGATATGAAAAGTGAAGGCATCCATCTTCAGATCCCAAAGCAATCAAATGCTCCACTATATGGGAAGGGAGTCGATGCCTAGGTCTAAGTCCGTTAGATTGCTGGAATAGTCTTGAGAGGGAAAGGCTACCATCAACTCTCGGCAGTTGGAGGAAATCTTGTGTAACCTTAGGTTAGACTGAGCGGGCATTTCTTGAGCCCTTTTTAGTAGACTGATTGCAGCCTCATTTGTCGGTGTTGACTTCAAACAGTCATCTACGTAGAAGTCCTTTTCTATGAAGGATCTGACTTCTGACCCGTACTCTTCTTCGCCCTCTTTGATGGAATGTCAGAGGCCGTAGATAGCGACTGCCAGGGAAGGGCTGTTCCCGAAGATGTGTACCCATATCCGATTCTCTGATATGTCTTTGTCCGGGTCTTGACGCGGTACCAGAAGAACCTCAAGTAGTTTCTATGTTCCTCTTTGATGAGAAAACAGTGGAACATCTGTTGTATGTCAGCCATAAATGCCACTGAATCTCTGCTGAAATAGAGTAGTACTTCCAGAAGTCTGTTGTTGAGATCTGGGCCCGACAGTAGGACGTCTTCGCATTTGGTGCTTGAGTCGAATACCACTCTTATTTGACCTGGCTTTTTATGATGGTAAACTCCGAAGATGGGCAAGTACCAAAGCTTTTCCACTGAAATCACACCTAGGTAGTATTCCAAGCTGCAGGGATTGCTATCTTATCTCCATTCAGGTCTTCTCTTTTGTGCAGACTCACACAAAAAAGTAATCGTCTAGAGATCTACTCTTAATAGCTGTTTGCTACACCTTGTGCTAATGCACCAAGCTGACAGTCGCAAGCCACACATCACAGGTCATCGAGCCTCATGAGGTTCTCAACCTACAAGGTGGGGGTCCCCTGCTCTAAAGATTTTGAGCGACACCTGCCTGTTTACCCTCTAAAAACTTGGAGCATAAACCATATGGTAACCATTGAAAAATTTTAGCGAGGGCCACATGAATCTAGAGTAGAAGGAGGAGAAGAAAAAGCAGAAACCATGAACCATATGCCTTTTTTTGGATGGGAAGAGGCGTGTCATGATCCAGGCTAGGTTTTGTTTTGTCTCTCCATTCCCGGTCTGATGATGTCAGATGTTAGTTTTCCCTGCCTTGTTCCTGTGTCAGGTCTACTATATATCAGTGCTGCAACCTGTGTGCAGTGCCAGTTATATTGCTTGCCTTTTGCGTGTGTAGCTGGCTCTGGTGAGTTCCTGATTTGTCCTGCTGAGTACCTCTGTAAAACGTTAATCTCTGTTTGCTACTTTGCTCTCTGACTATTCTGTTGCCACCTAGCGGATGTTTCACTAGATTACTGCTGGTCTGCTTGTGAGATGGATATTCAACTCGCTCTGATCTCTGCTGCCATCTAGAGGAGTTGGTGTACTCTGTTTAACCCTCCATAACACAGCGTGACATTAACTGGCCATACTTTTTTTTTCCTCTCTCTCATGGATCCACTTCATACCCTTGCGGATAAGATGTCAAATTTGACCCAAATGATGCAAGATTTGTCAGTGGAACAGAGAGCCCTTGCCACTTCCCATAACCAACTTACTGGGAACTTACTGAAGCTGCTAAATCTTTTCAAGGTTCCATGACACAATCAGCCTTTAGGCAATCTGACCCCATTGATATTTGTCTACACTCTCCTGAACCCCCGGTCAGGCTCCCAGATACTTTCTCCGGAGAGGAAAAGTTTCATGCATTCAGAGAGAATTGTAAGTTACTTTTCTCCCTTAGATCCAGATCCTCAGGAGATGAGAGTCAACGGGTGGGGATAATCATTACTTCAGGAGAGTCCTCAAACTTGGGCTTTTTCTTTACCTCCTACTTCCCCTGAATGTATGTCCATGGATAGGTTCTTTGAAGCTTTCGGACTGATTTTTGACAAAGCAGACCAGGTCAGGGTGGCAGAGGACATGATCATAGGTCTCTCCCAGGGTAAACTCGCTGCTGAATGGTATTGTTCTGAGTTTAGATGGTGGTCCCCCGAGGTGTCCTGGAATGACTTTGCTTTAAGATGCCAGTTCAGGACTTTCGGATCATCTCAAGGACGCTCTGGCTCTATATCCCCCACCCAGTTTTTTGGAGGAGGCCATGACCCAGGCCATTTGTATGGATCAGAGATTGCGGGAGAGAGGATTAATCCAGCGAGAGATTCCAGTATATCCTGCCAAGTCCGAGGTTATGCCATATACGGAACCTATGGTGGTTGAGGCCAATAATCTGAAGGAAAAGGAGAGGAAGAAGGGACGTGAAGGGAGTTATGCATTTATTGTGGAAATCTGGAACATTGGAAGAAGGCCTGCCCCTCTTGCCCACCGACTAGCAAGCTGCAGGGAAACGCGCAAGTCTGGGTGATTGTCGAGGAGGTCACCCAGACTCTCAGGTACCATTTTTCTTCATTTCAAAAAGTTCTGTTAAAGGTGGAACTTTATTGTGGAGATGGATACGTACCCACTTCAGCTTTTGTGGACTGGGGGGTCATCCATTAACTTTATTGACTCTAGTCTGGTGTCCAAGAATAAGTTAGGGTCAGTTAGGCTAAAGACTCCCATTCATATCATTGCCATTGATAAGACACCATTGTTTCAAAATGTGGTTAAATTTGTCTGAGGAATTCCTCCTCAAGGTGGGTTCCTTGCACCAGGAATAAATTTCATGTTACGCTCTGGATAACCTTCCAGCGGGACTGGTGTTGTGATTCACCTGGTTACAGTTGCATAATCCTGTTATTGACTGGGAATCTCGTGATATTGTTAAATGGGGTCCCAACTTTTCTAATGGTTGTCTTTCTGCTGTTCTGGTGTCTTCTGTTAATCTGGAGGGTATTCTGTAGTACCTGAAAGATTTTGGAGACGTGTTTTCCGAAAAAGAGGCTGAGGTCTTGCCACCACATCGCCCTCGCTATGGAAGAGTAAATCTCTGAAAGTTTACACAAAGGTCACATCCGTCCCTCTGTTTCACTTGTGGCTGCTGGATTCTATTTTGTTAAAAGAAAGATGGTGGTTTACGCCCTTGCCTCGATTTTCAGGAATTAAATAAAATTACGGTGAGAAATACCTACCCCCTCCTGCTTATTCCTGATCTTTACAACCAATTATCAGGGGCTAAGTGGTTTTCCAAGTTGGATCTCAGGAGAGTGTATAACCTTATCCGCTGTTACGGGCTGGTGGAATGCACCCAATACATAAAGATGAAATAATAGAAGAGGTGCGTTCGCAGCCCGGGCCCACCGTGCAGAGGTGACCAACTGCTGCTGAACAATGAGGGAAAGGCATGTAGGAGGAATGCCGGACACCAGTTGGTAACCACTGAGCCGGTGCTAGCAGGCACGAGCTCCGTTACTTGACGTAACACTTACCAGCCGGTGAACAACCGCAACCTGTTAGCGTCACAGGTCACGGTGGTGTGAACCACTGCTTGCAACGTTTGCAGTGTCCGCCCTGACGAACAACGGTGCTGGAAAGTGCACACACGGCGCACAGCGCTACTGTAGCGGACGCTGTGGTAGCAGTGGCCTAGGAGGCCTATACTGGCTGACGCCCTAGGCGCTAGTGGTAGATGAGGAGCAACACTGGGCGCTATGCAATGTTAGAGCTAATGTGCTGACTCTAATTCCTAACCCTAACTCATGCGTAATATCCAAGGAGGGGGGAATTATAATGCATCAGTCACCAGGCTCATTCATCCATCATCATACATACACTAAATACATTAGCCTCAGAGTCTATCATAGCACATGGCGGGGCGGCCATGCGAACCTTTTATAGCCGTGCCCTTCCAGGACCTTCCTGATCCTCTAGATGGACCAATCAGAACTGGAGAAGGACCTGAGCATGTGACTCCCGATCCCCAATGGGAGATCGTCTCATGAGCATGCTCAGTAGACTGAAGGAAGGACTTAGACTCTGGAGTCTTTTGCTGCTGGACAGGTTGCATTGCCATAACTGGACCAGAGGTGGCAGCAGCAACCGAAAACCACAATGCTGGTGTGGGCAGAACGCCGGGATCGTGGAGTCTGCTGAACGGGCTCCACTGCGGCCAGAGGGGAATGGGAGACCGCTCACGGCAAGGTTCGGGATTCCCGCTGTGCAGCGCCCGGCACCTGACGCCTAACATCCGCATTCAGGAAGGGGACGAGTGGAAAACGGCATTTCTCACCTCTGAGGGTCTGTTTGAAAATCTAGTCATGCCATTTGGTCTCATGAACGTGCCTGTGGTGTTTCAGAACTTCATAAATTATGTGTTTTCTGATTTCATTGGGCACTTTATGGTTGTATATCTGGATGACATTCTAATTTCATAGAATCATAGAATGGTAGAATTGGAAGGGACCGCCTGAGTCATCTGGTCCAATCCCCTGCTCAAAGCAGGATTCACTGAATCATCCCAGGCAGATGTCTGTCCAGCCACTGTTTGAAGACTTCTATTGAAGAACTCACCACCTCTCGTGGCAGCCTGTTCCACTCATTGATCACCCTAACTGTCAAAAAGTTTTTTCTAATATCTAATCTATGTCTCCTCCCATTCACTTTCATCCCATTGCTTCTACTCTTTCCTTGTGCAAATGAGAATAAAGATGATCCTTCTACAATGTGACAGCATTTGAGATATTTGTAGACAGCTATTAATTCTCCTCTCAGTTTTCTCTTTTGCAAGCTAAACATTCCCAAATCCTGCAACCGTTCCTCATAATACATGGTTTGCAGACCGGTTACCATTCTGGTCGCTCTTCTTCTCTGAACTTGTTCCAGTTTGTTGATGTCTTTTTTAAAGTGTCGTGCCCAAAACTGGACACAGTATTCCAGATGAGGTCTGACCAAAGAGGAGTAGAGGGCAATAATGACTTCATGTGATCTAGACTGTATGCTTCTGTTAATACATCCTAGAATTGTATTTGCCTTTTTTGCTCCTGCATCACACTGTTGACTCATGTTCAGTCTGTGATCTATTAGTATACCCAAGTCTTTTTCACATGTGCTGTTGCTTAGCCCTATTCCTCCCATTCTGTATATGCTTTTTTCATTTTTATTGCCCATATGTAGTACTTTGCATTTTTCCCTGTTAACAAACATTCTGTTAGTTGCTGCCCACTGCTCCAGTTTATTTATATATTTTTGAATCCTCTCTCTCTTCTCTAGTATTAGCTATCCCTCCTATCTTTGTATCATCAGCAAATTTAATCAGTTTACCTTCAATTCCTTCATCTAAATCATTGATAAAGGTGTTGAACAATACAGGGCCCAGGACAGAGCCCTGTGGTACCCCATTTGAGATATTCTTCCAACTGGATGTGCAGCCATTTACGACCACTCTTTGGGTCCGATCACTAAGCCAGTTATGAATCCACCTAACAGTTGCCTTGTCCATTCCATACTTAGACATTTTTTTCAATAAGGATTGTGTGAGATACTTTGCCAAATGCTTTGATGAAGTCAAGATATATTATATCTACAGTATGTACCTGATCCACCCAGTCAGTGATCCCGTCATAGAAGGAAATTAAGTTAGTCTGACATGACTTATTAGTTACAAACCCATGCTGACTCTGGTTAATCACTTCATTCTTATTCAGGTACTTACATACATGTTTAATATTTTGTTCAAAGATCTTTCCTGGTATAGAAATCAGACTCACCGGCCTATAGTTCCCTGGGTCCATCTTCTTTCCCTTTTTGAAGATAGGAACAACATTTGCTCCTCTCCAGTCTTCTGGGACTTCTCCTGTTCTCCAAAAATTTTAAAAGATTATGGAGATTGGTTCAAAAATTTCCTCTGCTACCTCCTTCAGTACTCTGGGGTGTAATTCATCTGGACCTGGAGACTTGAATTCATTTAGGTTAGCTAAGTGTTTCCTCACTATTTTTCTGTTTATAGATATCCTGGATTCTTCTATTCCCTTAATAGGACAGTGAAGATCAGTTGATGTTACATTTCCTTTCTGAGAGAAAACAGATGCAAAATAGGAATTTAAAAGTTCAGTTTACCATTTCATCATTTTCACCCTGCAAAAATCCTATAGCATCTTTGACTTTTCTTTTACTTTTTACATATCCCCAAAATCCTTTTGTATTGCTTTTGACATCTCTTGCAAGCCTTAATTCATTGTCAGATTTAGTTAATTTGATTTGTGCCCTGCAGGTTCTGCAGACAGCATTATATTCTTCTTTAGATATGCCTCCCTCTAACCATTTGATAAACATTTCTTTCTTCCTTTTTAGCATGTGTTTAAGTTTTGTGTTCATCAATCCTGGTTTCCTTAAATGCTTCCTATTCTTCCCTCTTTTCGTAATTGTTAACGATTGCTCTTTGAGAATCTCATTTTTCAAGAATTCCCATCCTTCCTGGACATTTTTTTTCCTTAAGGCTATCCAGCCATTGGATCCCTCCAATTCTCTTTCTGAGTCTCTTAAAATCTTCCTTTCTGAAATCTAACCTTGACGTCTGAGTCTTCACAGGTCTTCCTCCTCTAGTCATCCAAAATTCTAAAATAGCATGGTCGCTACCTCCTAAGGTCCCAACCATTTTTACCACCTCAACCATTTCCTCCCTGTTTATATGGATTAGATCCAAGGTAGCAGACTCCCTTGTTTTCTCCCCTACCCTAATTTCTTCACCTGACAAAGAATCTCACGTAGGTCATTTACGTGCGGTTCTTCATAGGTTACGGGAGAACTCCCTGTTCGCTAAACCTGAGAAGTGTTCATTTTGTGTCCAAGAGCTTTCCTTTCTGGGGTTCATCCTCCCTGCCAATGGGTTCCGTATGGACCCCAGAAAAGTACAGGCCATTGTTAATTGGGTGCAACCCAGAGACCTTAAGGGTCTTCAGCGTTTTTTGGGTTTCGCCAATAATTATGGCAAATTTATCAAGGAGTTTTCTCAGGTGGTTAAGCCACTCACCAATCTCACTCTTAAGGGGGCTGATCTTAAAGTCTGGTCATCTCTGGCAATCGAAGCATTTACAGCATTAAAGAAGTGTTTTCTGTCTGCGTCTGTGTTGGTTCAGCCCGATCTGTCAGAACCATTCATTGTAGAGGTGGACGCATCAGAGGTGGGAATGGGGGCGGTGTTGTTTCAGGGACCCATCAATTTGACTAATTTAAGACCATGTGCCTTTTTCTCCAAGAAATTTTCTCCTGCGGAGAGAAATTACGATGTTGGTAATTGGGGGTTGTTGTCCATAAAATTGACTCCAAAATAAAATTGAGTCCAATGGTCAGACGAAGAGGACAAATCAGTCTCTGGAACAGATTTTGCCACATCTCAGCAGGATGATTGGTGTTCCATGCTACCCGTGGCTGAGTTTGCATTCAATAATCGGGTTAATCAGTCCACTGGCACCTCTCCGTTTTTTGTTATTACGATTTTCACCCCCATTTTGCTGAATTTTCCAGGCTGGATTTGGGGAGTCCAGGGGCTGATTTGGCGATTCAAAGGTTGGGGGAGGTTTGGAGGGAGGTTCACAGGAACATTGGGGTGACCCTGGGCGGACAGAAACATTTTGCTGATAAGAAAAGATCTGTAGGACCTAAGTTTCTGGTAGGAAATAAAGTGTGGTGGTCTACCAAGAACATACATCTAAAACTTCCTTCCTTTAAGCTGGGTCCCAAGGTTATTGGTCTGTACGAGATCATTGAGGTTGTCAACCCAGTTGCCTTTTTCTTACGTTTGCCTCTGTCACTTCGGCTCTCCAATGTACTTCATAGGTCCCACTCCCTTTTTAAACCATTTTTATCTTCCTCTGCTGAGTCTCCACCTCTGTGGATGGTCAAACTGAATATGAAGTTGAACAAATTGTTGATTCTCGGATGGTTCGTAGATCGCTTCAATACTTGGTACATTTGAGGGGTTATGGTCTGGATGATCGATGTTGGGTCCCGGCGCAATCAGTCCATGCTGATCGGTTGGTTGGCGCTTTTCATACGAGGTTTCCTGGGAAACCTGGGGGTCCGGTGGCCCCCCTTGAAAGGAGTGTACTGTCATGATTCAGGCCGGGTTTTGTTTTGTCTCTCCTTTCTTGGTCTGGTCATGTCAGGGGTTAATTTTCCCTGCCTCATTCCTGTGTCAGGTCTACTATATATCTGTGCTGCAACCTGTGTGCAGTGTCAGCTATACTGCTTGCCATTAGCGTGTGTAGCTGGCTCTGGTGCGTTCCTGATTTCTTCTGCTGAGTACCTCTGACTATACCCGTGTCTGATTACCTTCCTTCTGCCCGCCTCTGCTCCTTATCTCTGTGTGTTTGGATTCCCCAATATTTGACTTTGACTCTGCCCTGACTTGATTTGTCTCTCCCTTCTGATACCTCTGCTACTAACCGGAACTGACGTGTTGCTCTCTCCTGACACAGTGTTTTGGATTCCGCATTGTACTACATTAATCTCTGATTACTACTTGGCTCTCTGACTATTATGTTGCCACCTAGTGGTTGTTTCACTGGGTTACTGCTTGTGAGCTGGATATTCAACTCACTCTTATCTCTGCTGCCATCTAGAGGAGTTGGTGTACTCTGTTTAACCCTCCGTAACACAGCGTGAGAAGGTGCATGGGAATACACCAGAAAAAAAACACAAAACATCTAACCCTTGGACTGGGAACTTGACGCTTGTGGGTGCTCTGGGGAAAAGTTGCCCGCCTTCTCCCTGTGGCCACCACATTGCCTCTTCCTGCCTGTTGCGGTGCTGCGGATCCCTCCCCGTCTGTGCTGCTATCCTCACTTTACATCAGGAACAGGTCCACTTCCCTGTCACTTTCTGCACACATTGCACAGCATAAATTAGGTATATAATTCAGTGGTGGAAATAAGTATTTGATCCCGTGCTGATGTAATAACGTGCAGGAGGAATATATGTCACCACGGAGCAGGCAGACCAACAGTAAAAGGGGAGGTTTATTTACAGGGAGAATATCTGGTGAACATATAATATAACAGAGAAAATGCTGTAACAGGTGATATCAGAGACTGAAAAAATAACAGAAGTGCAAAACAACAGACAGTTATTCTCTTATGGGGATGAAACTTATCAGCTCCTGGAGATCTTGCTTGCAGAGATCACTCTTCTCCCACGTAGGCACCCAGGCACCAGGGGTGCTTGATGTCGTCTGTCTCTGGGGTCCTAAGTATAGCACAACTGGCGTAAGGGGGGTTAACGTGAGAGTTCAAGGGTATGCGGATGGCAGTATCCCCCTGTATGCAAGGCTCTTCCCTGTGCTGCAGCAGCAGCATTCCCTCACCAGGGTCAGGGGCTCTGCCTGGGACAGTCTCTCTTGGCAGGTCCGTGTCACGTTACAGTATGTTCCTCGGTCACAGGGAAGCATCTCAGGATAAAGCAGGGTCTCACTGCAGAGAAGCGTCTTAAGGCACGCCATCTGTTGGTGTGACAAAGTCTCTAACAGGAGGGGATCGACCAGCCCTCCAGGCGGTGCAGTGACAGGCTTCTCGTACTCAGTGCTCACCGCCTGTGTCTGCGGTCCCTCAGTGTTCAGTCGCTGCGCCTGTCTCCTGTCCTCTCCTCTGTCAGCGTCCTCTCTGCTCCCGTCCTTGCGCTGCTCCGCTGAAAACGCGCCCAATTCTCCCGCTCTCCGTCCTGCCCTCTTCCTGTTCCTGGTGCTCGCGAAGTCCACTAAAGCATCCCCCGGGGAACCTAATGCTCTGCTCGATGGTTCCGGGCACGGAGCTAGGAAGGCAACTCCCCCTCGGCTCCTTCGGTGCTTCACCCCCTTACACTGATTTTGTAAGATTGACCACTGACAAAGACATGATTAGCCTATAATTTTAAGGGTAGGTTAATTTTAACATTGTAAGACAGAATATCAAAAATAAAATCCAGAAAATCACATTGTATCAATTATATAAATTTACTTGCATTTTGCAGTGAGAAATAAGTATTTGATCCCTCTGGCAAACAAGACTTAATGCTTGGTGGCAAAACCCTTGTTGGCAAGTACAGCAGTCAGATTTTTTTAGTTGTTGATGATGAGGTTTGTGCACGTCATGAGGAATTTTGGCACACTCCTCTTTGCATATCATCTATAAGTCATTAAGATTTTGAGGCTTTCACTTGGCAACTCAGAGCTTCAATTCCCTTCATAAGTTTCTATGGGATTAAGGTCTGGAGATGGCTAGGCCACTCCATGACCTTAATGTGTTTCTTTTTTAGCCACTTCTTTGTTGCCTTGGCTGTATGTTTTGTGTCATTGTCTTGCTGGAAGACCTAGCCAAGACCCATTTTTAATGCCCTGGCGGAGGGAAGGAGGTTGTCACTCAGGATTTTATGGTACACCGCTCCATCCATTCTCCCATTGATATGGTGAAATAGTACTGTGTGCTTAGCAGAGAAACACCCCCCAAAACATAATGTTTCCACCTCCATGCTTGACAGTGGGGATAGTGTTCTCTGGGTCATAGGCAGCATTTCTCTTCCTCCAAACACGGCGAGTTGAGTTAATGCCAAAGATCTCAATTTTTGTCTCATCTGTCCACAGCATGTTCTCCTAATCACTCACAGAATAATCCAGGTGTTCATTGGCAAACTGCAACAGATGGACCTTGCGGGCACTGCAGGAATTAAACCTTTATGGCGTAATGTGTTAACAATGGTTTTCTTGGTGACTGTGGTCCCAGCTGCCTTGAGAGCATTAACAAGTTCCCCCCGTGTAGTTTT
The DNA here is from genome assembly GCF_039654945.1 of Dendrobates tinctorius. NCBI lineage: Eukaryota > Metazoa > Chordata > Amphibia > Anura > Dendrobatidae > Dendrobates > Dendrobates tinctorius. Next base: position 93,773,014 of record NW_027361671.1, read on the forward strand.
AGGCTGATCTCTCGCCTTCCTCATGATCAAGGATAGCCCACGAGGTGAGATTTTGCATGGTGCCCCAGATCGATGTCAATTGACAGTCATTTTGTATTTCTTCCATTTTCTTAATATTACACCAACAGTTGTCACCTTCTCACTCAGCATCTTACGTATGGTTTTGTAGCCCATTCCAGCTTTGTGCAGTTCTATGATTTTGTCCCTCTTATAGAAAACTTCGCACTCAGGTAAATGTTGTGAGAATACAATTTTAGTTTGTGCAGGCAATCCAAAAATGATGAATTGTTTCAATCCTACAGAGACCTTCATGAGTTATGTCAACGTGAACACCACACACTGCTGCAGCATGTTCTGCATATCCTGAGTGTTTGTTCCTACCTGCAACCCTGTGCACACTGCAATCTGTCTGACTGATGAACGTCTTGGCAGGACTGAATCGTTTCATTGTTTTTAGTTTGCCTGCACAAAATAAAATTGTCTGCGCACAACATTTACCTGAGTGCCAAGTTTTCTACAAGATTTATATGGGATAGGATCGTACTTGGGCACCATCCACAGAAGTGCCGTAATTACTTTTTTATGATCTTGTCCCTGATATCCTTATAAAGCTCTTTGGTCTTGCCCATGTTGTAGAGGTTAGAGTATGAATGATTAATGGAGTCTGTGGACAGGAGCCTTTTATAAAGGTGATTATGTAAAACAGCTGTCTTTAATGCAGGTAACGAGTTGATTAGGAGCTTCTAACTGCTCTGTAGGAGCCAGAACTCTTAATGGTTGGGAGGGGATCAAATACTTATTTCTCACTGCAAAATGCAAATAAATTTATATAATTTATACCAGGGGTCCCCAACCGCCGGTCCGCGGCCCAGCACCGGGCCGTTGCAGTGCCCTTGCCGGTCCGCGGACACAAGGGGAGCCGGGGGGCGGTGCAGCAGCTGATACTCACCCTGCATCCCACGGCGGCTTCATCCCGCGGCGGCTTCATCCAGCGCTGAGCGGTCACGTGCTACCGCTCATTTAAGGTCATGAATATGGACGCCACTCATCTCCCATTCACGTGACCGCTCTGCACAGGAAGAAGCTGAAGCGCAGCGAGATGCAGGGACGTGCAGCGACGGGAAGGAAGTTCAGCGACGTGAGGGTAAGTATGATGGGGAGGATGGGGGAGCCGAGCGGAGCCATAAGGGAGGGAGAATGGGAGCGGAGCCATATACACAGGGGAGGGAGAATGGGAGCGGAGCCATATATACAGGGGAGGGAGAATGGGAGCGGAGCCATATACACAGGGGAGGGAGAGTGGGAGCGGAGCCATATATACAGGGGAGGGAGAGTGGGAGCAGATCCATATATACAGGGGAGGGAGAATGGGAGCGGAGCCATATATACAAGGGAGGGAGAGTGGGAGCAGAGCCATATATACAGGGGAGGGAGAGTGGGAGCAGAGCCATATATACAGGGGAGGGAGAATGGGAGCGGAGCCATATATACAAGGGAGGGAGAGTGGGAGCGGAGCCATATATACAAGGGAGGGAGAGTGGAAGCCGAGCCATATATACAAGGGAGGGAGAATGGGAGCGGAGCCATATATACAGGGGAGGGAGAGTGGGAGCGGAGCCATATATACAGGGGAGGGAGAATGGGAGCAGAGCCATATATACAGGGGAGGGAGAGTGGGAGCGGAGCCATATATACAGGGGAGGGAGAGTGGGAGCAGATCCATATATACAGGGGAGGGAGAATGGGAGCGGAGCCATATATACAAGGGAGGGAGAGTGGGAGCAGAGCCATATATACAGGGGAGGGAGAGTGGGAGCAGAGCCATATATACAGGGGAGGGAGAATGGGAGCGGAGCCATATATACAAGGGAGGGAGAGTGGGAGCGGAGCCATATATACAAGGGAGGGAGAGTGGAAGCCGAGCCATATATACAAGGGAGGGAGAGTGGGAGCGGAGCCATATATACAAGGGAGGGAGAGTGGGAGCAGAGCCATATATACAAGGGAGGGAGAGTGGGAGCAGAGCCATATATACAAGGGAGGGAGAGTGGGAGTGGAGCCATATATACAAGGGAGGCCGGGAGAGTGGGAGCGGAGCCATGCATACAGGATGGGACAGGGGAGCCATGTATACAGGATAGAAGAGTGGGAGCAGAGCCATGCATACAGGATGGGAGGATGGGAGCGGAGCCATGTATACAGGATGGGAGAGTGGGAGCAGAGCCATGTATACAGGATGGGACAGGGGAGCCATGCATACAACAGGGGGAGCCACACAGAGCTGGACGGGGGGGACCACACATACATTTTCTGATGATTAGAAAATAATCAGCATGTACAGTACTCCAGTACAATTGTTCTTAAGTGCTCAATGCTCCATTTCCTTGTAGGTTCCAATCATCATTAGCAGTGACGGTCATCAGTAGAAGTAGCCCAGTGCTCCCACTGAAACAGAGAAACAAGCCAGGTGCTCCCACTCATTCAAAACCTATGGTGAGTTGAGTCACATTAAAAATGTTATAATTAAATGATAAATATGCACTGCTAAACTACAACCGCGTCCATAGCCCCACCCCCTTATGACCAAAGCCCCGCCCCTGTCACACCTCCATCCCCGCCCTGCCGGGCCATGGAAGAATGGTCTTGGTTCAAGCCGGTCCCTGGTGCAAAAAAGGTTGGGGACCACTGATTTATACAATGTGTTTTTCTGGATTTTTTTTATATACTATCTCTCAATGTTAAAATTAACCTACCCTTAAAATTTTATATATATATATATATATATATATATATATATATATATATATATATACAGTGGGGCAAAAAAGTATTTAGTCAGTCAGCAATAGTGCAAGTTCCACCACTTAAAAAGATGAGAGGCGTCTGTAATTTACATCATAGGTAGACCTCAACTATGGGAGACAAACTGAGAAAAAAAAATCCGGAAAATCACATTGTCTGTTTTTTTTTCATTTTATTTGCATATTATGGTGGAAAATAAGTATTTGGTCAGAAACAAGCAATCAAGATTTCTGGCTCTCACAGACCTGTAACTTCTTCTTTAAGAGTCTCCTCTTTCCTCCACTCATTACCTGTAGTAATGGCACCTGTTTAAACTTGTTATCAGTATAAAAAGACACCTGTGCACACCCTCAAACAGTCTGACTCCAAACTCCACTATGGTGAAGACCAAAGAGCTGTCAAAGGACACCAGAAACAAAATTGTAGCCCTGCACCAGGCTGGGAAGACTGAATCTGCAATAGCCAACCAGCTTGGAGTGAAGAAATCAACTGTGGGAGCAATAATTAGAAAATGGAAGACATACAAGACCACTGATAATCTCCCTCGATCTGGTGCTCCACGCAAAATCCCACCCCATGGGGTCAGAATGATCACAAGAACGGTGAGCAAAAATCCCAGAACCACGCGGGGGGACCTAGTGAATGAACTGCAGAGAGCTGGGACCAATGTAACAAGGCCTACCATAAGTAACACACTACGCCACCATGGACTCAGATCCTGCAGTGCCAGACGTATCCCACTGCTTAAGCCTGTACATGTCCGGGCCCGTCTGAAGTTTGCTAGAGAGCATTTGGATGATCCAGAGGAGTTTTGGGAGAATGTCCTATGGTCTGATGAAACCAAACTGGAATTGTTTGGTAGAAACACAACTTGTCGTGTTTGGAGGAAAAAGAATACTGAGTTGCATCCATCAAACACCATACCTACTGTAAAGCATGGTGGTGGAAACATCATGCTTTGGGGCTGTTTCTCTGCAAAGGGGCCAGGACGACTGATCCAGGTACATGAAAGAATGAATGGGGCCATGTATCGTGAGATTTTGAGTGCAAACCTCCTTCCATCAGCAAGGGCATTGAATATGTAACGTGGCTGGGTCTTTCAACATGACAATGATCCAAAGCACACCGCCAGGGCAACGAAGGAGTGGCTTCGTAAGAAGCATTTCAAGGTCCTGGAGTGGCCTAGCCAGTCTCCAGATCTCAACCCTATAGAAAACCTTTGGAGGGAGTTGAAAGTCCGTGTTGCCAAGCGAAAAGCCAAAAACATCACTGCTCTAGAGGAGATCTGCATGGAGGAATGGGCCAACATACCAACAACAGTGTGTGGCAACCTTGTGAAGACTTACAGAAAACGTTTGACCTCTGTCATTGCCAACAAAGGATATATCACAAAGTATTGAGATGAAATTTTGTTTCTGACCAAATACTTATTTTCCACCATAATACGCAAATAGAATGAAAAAAAACCAGACAATGTGATTTTCTGGATTTTTTTTTCTCAGTTTGTCTCCCATAGTTGAGGTCTACCTATGATGTAAATTACAGACGCCTCTCATCTTTTTAAGTGGTGGAACTTGCACTATTGCTGACTGACTAAATACTTTTTTGCCCCACTGTATATATATATATATATATATATATATAAAAATATGAGGAAATTGGGATCCAGCAAAAGGATGAAAGTTCACCAGATTTGTAAAATCTTCTTCTTTATTAATCCATTATGTCATAAAAAGTATGAGGAACTCCAATCAATTAGTAGCATTCCAGCAAGGGACTACATGTTTCAGCACTATGTGCCTTCCTTACGGTCCTATTTGAACTGAGGTCCAACACTAGCAATATATCCTCCTTTGTGGAACATATTCAAATGACCCTTAATTAAAAACAGTGGAACAAACCAATTAAAAACATCTGAGTAGATGGTTGAAACTCAGTTCAAAAATGTTGCCAGAAAAATACCTATATTGAACATGTTTTATACATAGACAAATGATATAAACATTTAGTAATGAATCAACAATAATATGGAATAACTACCACAAAAAGCAACAATATATAAACATATATGAAAAGATGCATCATATAGTAGGCATGATCTAAACATCAGAAACAATCACAAAAATAACTCTCAGAAGGTATAATGTCATAGAATAGGTTTAAGGTTTTTTTTCTCCAAAAAAAAAAAAAAAATATTTCTTTTTCTTTATATAAATAAATAATTTTTTTATTTTTTTTTTTTTTTTTGGAGAAGGAGGAAAAGAGGAAAGGGAGAGGAAAAGAAAAGGGATAGAGTTCATGTATGAATTTACAAAAGATTATATCTTTATCTTAAACCTACTCTATGACATTATACCTTCTGAGAGTTATTTTTGTGATTGTTTCTGATGTTTAGATCATGCCTACTATATGATGCATCTTTTCATATATGTTTATATATTGTTGCTTTTTGTGGCAGTTATTCCATATTATTGTTGATTCATTACTAAATGTTTATATCATTTGTCTATGTATAAAACATGTTCAATATAGGTATTTTTCTGGCAACATTTTTGAACTGAGTTTCAACCATCTACTCAGATGTTTTTAATTGGTTTGTTCCACTGTTTTTAATTAAGGGTCATTTGAATATGTTCCACAAAGGAGGATATATTGCTAGTGTTGGAGCTCAGTTCAAATAGGACCATGAGGAAGGCACATAGTGCTGAAACATGTAGTCCCTTGCTGGAATGCTACTAATTGATTGGAGTTCCTCATACTTTTTATGACATAATAGATTAATAAAGAAGAAGTTTTTACAAATCTGGTGAACTTTCATCCTTTTGCTGGATCCCAATTTCCTCATATTTCTATTTGTTGGGGCATACTCCCTGCCTGGATCCGTGCAAAGCATAGGGTGAACACCGATTACTGCATCAAGAGGAACTCCTTTATGGTGAGCTGGCTATATGTTTTTCACATTGTTTATATATATATATATATATATATATATATATATATATATATATATAGTGAGGCAGTGACTGGTGTTACATGTGGTGAGGGTCACTGCAAGTTCCCCCAGGATGCACACAGAGGCGTATTGAGGCCATGAGAGGGCGTTGCAGTCACAGGCGTAGCTGTGGTTGCAATGCAGACTAAAGTGAGTATAGGTCTTGGACATGCTGGTTGTCCATGGCAGATTTAGGGAAAACCTGCTCTGGATTTTTTGTGTTTTGGAACTGACTGCAGATGGTATTGTTGCAGTCTGTTTCATTCATGGCCCAGGTTTTCCATGTGGCTGAAGGCCACAGGTTGCTAATTAAAAACCCTGCAGTATAGGGTTTTGTGTGTCAGGTTGAGTGTCACTCTGGTGTGTGCTAAGCAGCAGAGCAGTCGGCTCTGCAGTGCTCTATCTGGGTGAGGTAACACAGACAAGTGGAGCCAGAGCAGCCAGGGCAGCTCAGGGGCCTTGCACCCACAGTGTACACTGCGCTGCAGTCATCCATGGTAACTGGTCTCGGAGGTGGACTGTCTTGTGCCCCGCTGTGAACCAGAGGCAGACTGTTTAGTGACTGTAAACTGGAGGATATGGTTCCCAGCTGCAATCTGAAGGATATCATGTACTATGTAAAGCTGTGAGTAGAACATTAACACAGTGTTGCAGTCGCCCACGGCAACTGGTCTCAAGAGGAGGACTGACATGTTTAGTGACTGTAAACTAAAGGATATCGTGTACTGTGTAAAGCTGTGAGTAGCACATTAACACAGCAGTGCAGTCGCCCACAGCAACTAGTCAGAGGTGGACTCTCGTGTTTAGTAATTGTAATCCAGAGGATATGTTTCCCGGCTGCGATCCGGAGGATATCGTGTGCTGTGTTTTGCTGAGTTGAACATTAAAGAGACTCTTTGCTTTGAACTTTGTTGTGTCACTGCCTCATCACTGCATAGTGTGCTAACACTGCACTACCATATACATATAAACAAAATAACCTGACCAGCACCTCCCAAGTGTGAATAGGTGTAAGCTGTAGTGACTGAAAATTATGTATAAAATGCACAGCAGCACTCTGTGAATGCCAAGACATATATTATCAATAGAAATAACAACTTCCAACTGCATTGTCCCTCAGCAAGATTTTACTTACAAAAAAAATGAAGGTTCTTAGCACATAAATTGGTCAATCCATGTGTGTCTGTCAAACACGCCAAGGTGACACTTCTCTGATGGGTCCTATCATAACCCTTCCCTATCCTACTGTACATGCCACTTTCTAGCTAAAAAGCCTACAATAATGGATAAACATGTCTCTCTTGGGCTGCAATCCTACAATTTGAATGCAATTCTACTTGCCCTTTCTACTTGCCAATTCTAGCATGTTATCGCTATGTTTGATGAAGCAAATAAAGCCTATTTATTGTTTAATGAAAGGCAATATAATTTTCATTGTTCCATTCTGTATCCATTCATTGTGGTTTTTAAGATCTCTGTTTGTAGCCATGTCATAGGACCTTTATTGTTTTCTTCAAAAGATTAAACATCTGTGATCATCCCATGACCAGGAGAGACAACTGGAAGTAAATGATAGAAGTTCCTATTAGATTTTTCCAGCAATGAAAACCATGATACAAAAATTATCACTGTGCTGTGAATAGCGTTATTCAATAGAAGCCGCTCATGGATGGGTCTGATCACATGCTTCTCCATCGCCCGCCATGTTCTGACCATGTGGGCGACTGAGCACTATTGAAACGAGAATATATTGTGCTGTTCTGGTAATTAAAATATTGTTATCGTGTAAATGACTCGCCCCCAGAGGCCGTGGGGTACTCGGTACCGGGCCCGTTGATTTCAATGGGAGATGTCACAGTGGCAGTGACCCGGTCCATGGCCTCAGGCAGTCAATGTAAAAGAGGTAGAGTGATGGGGATAAAGTAATTGAGATGATTCGTGAAGCCACCTGTGGTTTCTGGTCAGTTTGACAGGGCTGCAGGGTTGCTCCTCTGGGAAAAATGGTGTGGTGCAGCAATGGTGTTGAAGCTCCCCACAGGTTGAGCTGTAGTCCCAGGGCAGTAAGAATGGGTGTTGAGGTAGATGGTGCAGTGTTAGACACAGAGATGTAGCAGTGCTAGATGAGTGGCGCAGGAATAAGTGGAGGACACAAGGGCTTGTAGTTCCAAGGCTTTACTCACAGTCTGTTGCGCATACAGATGCCCACTTCGATGCCGTGTCCTCCAGGTCAGGGGCTCAGCCAACTCCCAGGCAAGATAGAGTACACCTTTCCAGCGCTCCTCCAACATATGCCTTTCCTGAAAATCTCCTCACTAGCGCCTAAACTGAAGTACGGTACTTGTAGTTGTGAATTAAACTCAAGTTCCTCCTTCTAGATGTTACTTGGAACTCCACTCGAACGGCAGATAGCTGTAGCCCGCTTCGGGGACTTCCTACTCTCAGGTCCCGGCTCACACACGTTGCTATTGTGCCCCCGAGTCTTAAGTTTGAACAAAGTGGTGACAACTTCTATTCCTCCGGTTTCTGCTGCAGGAACTTCAGTATCCATACAACCTCGGAGACCGGACTCCGAACCATGCACTTTAACTTAAGGAAGGGCTCTGCTCTCACCCTTGTCCTCAGTTCTCTTCTCCCCACGTTCCGTACTAATCTATCTCTCTTCTGAAGAATTGGGCTTTCTCTTGCTCTTTCCCGTGCCAGCAGCTCCATATCACAGGAGTCTGCTGCAGCACTTGATTTCACTCCATCCCTCTCCGGGGATCTTCTCTCTCTAACTGCCACCTTCCTAACATTCTCCCGCTCTCTTGTGCAGTCTAAGCTCCACCCGCTTCCCCAGCACCCTTCGTGAACCAAAGCAGCTGGCTTACAGGGTGCTTCGCTATTCTAAAGTGTCTGTGCTGGGTGCAGGTGTTGGAGTGTGCAGTACCTCTGTGGCGACTGAACCCTCAGGGGCGCCACATAAACACTACAAGTAATTACACTGCACTAAAAAGTGAAAACATTCATTCTTTGTACTGCTCCAACTGTACAGAATGAACAAAAATTTGCTCTAGAAAATCAAAAACAAATGTCTGCCGGCTTCTGCTCCAACAATGTGAGGTGCAAAAAGTACTAGAAAATACTAAATATTAACGAAAATTCTGAAGTGTTAAACCATAGGATACAAACTAAACCAGGTGCTGCTATATTGGGCATACTGCCAGCTTATCCTTAGACCTCTCACAAGTGCTGTCAGAGTATCATGGCCATCATAATGACATTTCCTAGGAATCGCTTCCTCTCTTCTCAGGCCTGTCATGTTTTTGTCATCATGCTAAAGTCACCGGCTGATCACAAGCCATTGTCACAAACTCAGCAGCAGACAATTTTCTGAGAACAAAGACGTGAACTAATTATTTAAAAACCTGCAGCTGTCACATAGTGCAAACTTTCCTCTCTGAGATTAACTCTTTAGTTGGTGGAATGAGCATATACAATTACTGTATATAAGTAACTTAGGGCTTAGTAAGTCTTTACATTACTTAGGCTAGTTTCACACTTGCTTTTTTTTGCAGCGCGTTTTTCCCGCAAAAAACCGCATTGAAAAAACGCATACAAACGCATACAGATGCTGCGTTTTTTTCAAGCATTTTTATGAGCATGCATAAAAAAAACGCAGCGTTTTTATGCGTTTGTATGCATTTTTAGTGCGTTTTTACCGCGTTTGCGGTTTTTTCCAACATTAGGTGGCCCCTCACACTAACCCAAACCATGACTTTACTAACCCTAACCCTAACCCTAACCCTGACCCTAACCCTAACCCTTAACCAAACCATACCCTGATCCTAACCCTAACCCTGACCCTAACCCTAACCCTGACCCTAACCCTAACCCTGACCCTAACCCTGACCCTGACCCTAACCCTAACCCTGACCCTAACCCTAACCCTAACCTTTAACCAAACCATACCCTGACCCTAACCCTAACCCGGACACTAACCCTGACCCTGACCCTAACCCTAACCCTGACCCTGACCCTGACCCTAACCCTGACCCTGACCCTAACCCTAACCCTTAACCAAACCATACCCTGATCCTAACCCTAACCCTAACCCTGACCCTAACCCTAACCCTTAACCAAACCATACCCTGATCCTAACCCTAACCCTGACCCTGACCCTAACCCTAACCCTAAACCCCCTTAACTAACCCTAACTCTAACCCAAACCCCTAAATTCCATTGTTTAAACTAATGGTAAAAAAAAAAACGCATGTGCAAAAAAACGCATACATAAGCATGCCAATGCGCACATATGCTCACCATAGACTTATAATGGGTGTCTTGCTGTAAAAAAATGCATTGCGCGTGCATGCATTTTTTTGAGGCAAGTCGGACGCCCAAAAAATGCAACAGGTTGCATTTTGTGCGCCCGAGCGCATACCGCAAAAAAACGCATGCGCGGAAAAACGCGTACAAACGCATGTGTATGCGCACATAAGCGCATCCCATGCAAAGTATAGGGAAAAAAACCGCATGCGCTATTTAGCGCTAAAATACCGTGAAAAAAAACGCAAGTGTGAAACCAGCCTTAGATTTAAGACTTGAGTAAGTGACCTATGAAGTTTCTAACTTAACATTAATCCAAGAATGTTTTTTTTTAAACTGGGGTAGGTTTGGGGACAGATTACTGACAGAGAAGTGAGGATGGATGATAAATCCATGACTATACGATATCAACTTATCAACTTACAGTGGGGCAAAAAAGTATTTAGTCAGTCAGCAATAGTGCAAGTTCCACCACTTAAAAAGATGAGAGGCGTCTGTAATTTACATCATAGGTAGACCTCAACTATGGGAGACAAACTGAGAAAAAAAAATCCAGAAAATCACATTGTCTGTTTTTTTTTCATTTTATTTGCATATTATGGTGGAAAATAAGTATTTGGTCAGAAACAAAATTTCATCTCAATACTTTGTGATATATCCTTTGTTGGCAATGACAGAGGTCAAACGTTTTCTGTAAGTCTTCACAAGGTTGCCACACACTGTTGTTGGTATGTTGGCCCATTCCTCCATGCAGATCTCCTCTAGAGCAGTGATGTTTTTGGCTTTTCGCTTGGCAACACGGACTTTCAACTCCCTCCAAAGGTTTTCTATAGGGTTGAGATCTGGAGACTGGCTAGGCCACTCCAGGACCTTGAAATGCTTCTTACGAAGCCACTCCTTCGTTGCCCTGGCGGTGTGCTTTGGATCATTGTCATGTTGAAAGACCCAGCCACGTTTCATATTCAATGCCCTTGCTGATGGAAGGAGGTTTGCACTCAAAATCTCACGATACATGGCCCCATTCATTCTTTCATGTACCCGGATCAGTCGTCCTGGCCCCTTTGCAGAGAAACAGCCCCAAAGCATGATGTTTCCACCACCATGCTTTACAGTAGGTATGGTGTTTGATGGATGCAACTCAGTATTCTTTTTCCTCCAAACACGACAAGTTGTGTTTCTACCAAACAGTTCCAGTTTGGTTTCATCAGACCATAGGACATTCTCCCAAAACTCCTCTGGATCATCCAAATGCTCTCTAGCAAACTTCAGACGGGCCCGGACATGTACAGGCTTAAGCAGTGGGACACGTCTGGCACTGCAGGATCTGAGTCCATGGTGGCGTAGTGTGTTACTTATGGTAGGCCTTGTTACATTGGTCCCAGCTCTCTGCAGTTCATTCACTAGGTCCCCCTGCGTGGTTCTGGGATTTTTGCTCACCGTTCTTGTGATCATTCTGACCCCACGGGGTGGGATTTTGCGTGGAGCACCAGATCGAGGGAGATTATCAGTGGTCTTGTATGTCTTCCATTTTCTAATTATTGCTCCCACAGTTGATTTCTTCACTCCAAGCTGGTTGGCTATTGCAGATTCAGTCTTCCCAGCCTGGTGCAGGGCTAGAATTTTGCTTCTGGTGTCCTTTGACAGCTCTTTGGTCTTCACCATAGTGGAGTTTGGAGTTAGACTGTTTGAGGGTGTGCACAGGTATCTTTTTATACTGATAACAAGTTTAAACAGGTGCCATTACTACAGGTAATGAGTGGAGGAAAGAGGAGACTCTTAAAGAAGAAGTTACAGGTCTGTGAGAGCCAGAAATCTTGATTGCTTGTTTCTGACCAAATACTTATTTTCCACCATAATATGCAAATAAAATGAAAAAAAAAACAGACAATGTGATTTTCTGGATTTTTTTTCTCAGTTTGTCTCCCATAGTTGAGGTCTACCTATGATGTAAATTACAGACGCCTCTCATCTTTTTAAGTGGTGGAACTTGCACTATTGCTGACTGACTAAATACTTTTTTGCCCCACTGTATATGACAAGGTCAAGGAGGTCATGAAATCATAGTAGGGGGATCAAGTAATGTATCGGTTATGGAAAAGGAAACCAATGTGATCTACTAGGAGCCGGTACATACGAACATAGCAACCCTTTATAAAATACGCTATGTTTAGCATTTTTACCCTGCAGGCACGGGGGTGTTGGGGTAAAGGCTACGTCCACACGTTCAGTATTTGGTCAGTATTTTACCTCAGTATTTTTTTATTTGCTAACACTAGAAAATGGGTTAATTGGGAAGAGGCCATGCTACAGTTATGTCATTCAACAGCCTGATCCCCAGCCAGGGCCGGCGTTAGGGGCAGGCAGACCAAGCAGCTGCCTAGGGCTCCCGCTCCTCCAGGGGCCCCAACCAGTGGCGTGTGGCTAATAGCGGCACACCACACTACCGCTATGGGGCCCCTCAGTAACAGGGGCCCAGCGCCGCCACCCCCATCCCTCCGCATCGCGCACTCAACTTATCGGCATCTTAGATGCCGATACAGTTGAAAGCAGTGATGGAGGAGAGAATCATGTGACAATCCCTCTCCCATCACTCCTCCTCTGCCTCTGACTCAGTGTGTGCTAGCAGTGAATGAATCAGATGAGATGCTCTGCAGAAGCCAGAGCAGCAGGGGAATGAGGAGGAGAGGTAAGTAGTGTGTGTGTGTTTTGCACTATACTGTGTGGGGGGACTGCACTATACTGTATTGCGTGTGTTTGTGTCTGCTGCTCTATACTGTGTGTGTGGGGGGGACAGCACTATACTGTATTGTGTTAGTGTGTCTGCTGCACTATACTGTGTGAGGGGACTGCACTATACTGTATTGTGTGTGTCTGTGTCTGCTGCACTATACTGTGTGTGGGGGGGCTGCATTATACTGTGAGTGGGGGGTTGCATTACACTGTGTGGGGGTGGCTGCACTATACTGTGTGTTTGTGGGGGGACTGAATTATACTGTGTGTGTGTGTGCGGGGCTGAATTATACTGTGTATGTGTGCCGGGCTGCATTATACTCTGAGGGGTCCGCATTATATTGTGTGTGTGGCTGCATTATACTCTGAGGGGGGCTGTGATATCACGGCTGGTCGGGTGAGGATAATCTCCAGGAGTGGACCCTCTGGATCGTGGCACCGAGGGGCCCCGGGCGAGCTGCCAGGTGGAGCCGACCCCTATACAGGGATCATTAGGAGCTGGCCCAGGTGTTCGGGTACCACGATAGCCGGTACCGAGAGGGGCGGCTCAGAATGGACTGGAGTAGGAGCACGAGACTGTAGGAGATAGGACCAGAGTGGGTTTGGGGGACTGGAGTATAGACAGCTGGACGGAGCAGGATAACTGGAGACAGGACCGGAATAGGACTGCGGGACTGGAGCCTAGACAGCAGGACGGAGCAGGAACACGGGAGGCAGGACCGGAGTAGGACTGCAGGGCTGGAGCATAGATAGCAGGACGAAGCAGGAACAAGGGAGGTAGGACTGGAGTAGGACTGCAGGGCTGGAGCATAGATAGCAGGACGAAGCAGGAACACAGGAGTACAGTACTGTGAGACTGCGGCAGGAACCACGGAGTACAGGACTGAGAGACTGCATCAGGAGCCACGGAGTACAGGACTGAGAGACTGCAGCAGGAACATGAGGAAGCAGGACCTAGTGTGCTAGCAAACACAATGATCAGGCACCTCCCTCAAAGGAGGATGGCCTGATATGCCCCTGTCTGAACTGCCATTGGTCCGGTGGTGCTTCCGGGTCAGGGCATTGCCGGAGCATAAGTGACAGGAGGGAGGCGCGGCCGCGGCTTATGGTGCATGCAGAGATGCCGTCGGCCGCGGACCTGTCAGAAGGGACCGCCGTGGATGTCAGTCAGCACTGGGCTGCGGCGCGGGAACGGAGGCCGGGTGAGTATACAGTGGTGGCGTGACAGTACCCCCTCCCCTGAGGTTAGCAAAAAATCTCTTGAGGATACGGGGAGCATTGATATTCTCCCGAGGTTCCCAGGATCTCTCCTCAGGACCAAAGCCCTTCCAATCAATAAGAAAAAGGGTCCTACCTTTAACCTTTTTCATGGCGATGATGTCCTCAACCTCAAAGATATTATCGGCACCAACCGGCTGAGAAACAGGATCAGACACGGAGTGGAAGCAGTACAGTACCACAGGTTTCAGGAGAGAGATGTGGAAGGTGTTCGGGACCCAGAACGAAGCAGGCAACCTCAATTTGTAGGCGACTTCATTAACACGTCCAAGAATTTCAAACGGACCGATGTAGCGTGGACCCAACTTGTAAGAGGGCAGTTTCAAGCGGATAAATTTGGACGAGAGCCAGACTTTGTCCCCGATGTAATACGGCGGGGGATCCAATCTCTTTTTGTCGCCATAATTTTTCATCCAGTCAGCGGCCCTCTTGAGTGACGTGTTGGTCTCAGCCCAGATCTTGGAAAATTCAGACGTTGGCCACGGGTACCTCGGAGGCAGGGGTTACCGGAAGGGGAACACCAGGATGTCTACCAAACACAATGAAAAACGGAGACTTGGCCGAGGACTCGCCAGAGTGGTTGTTATAGGCGAATTCTGCCCAGGGAAGTAGGTCAACCCAGTCAACGTCTGGTTGGTACGCTCCACCTGTCCATTGGACTGTGGATGGTAGGCAGAGAAGTCAAGGGAAACGTTCATGAGCTTACAAAGTGCCCGCAAGAACTTGGAGGTGAACTGAACCCCCGGTCAGACACAATACGTTGCGGTAGTCCATGGAGTCTGAAGATCTGGTGAATATAAACTTTGGCCAACTCAGGAGCCGAAGGGAGACCGGACAGAGGGAAGAAATGGGCCATCTTGGAGAAATGGTCCACCTCCACCAGGATGACTGTACAGCCAGAAGAACGGGGTAGGACGGTGATGAAATCCATGGCTATGTGTTCCCACGGAACCGCAGGGACAGGCAATGGGAGCAATAAACCGGATGGAAGTCGTCACAGCACTTTCTTAGCACAGGAGGGACAAGAGGCCACGAAATCAAGCACATCTTGGCGAAGCGTAGGCCACCAGTAGTAACGCGTGATAAGGGCAAGCGTCTTCTTGGATCCGGCATGACTGGCCAATCTGGAAGAGTGTCCCCATAGAAGGACCTTTCGCTTGAGATTTTCAAGCACAAGGGTCTTGCCGGAGGGTGGAGAAAGCCAGTTCACTGGAGCCACCGTGATGATTTTAGTGGGCTCAATAATGTGCGAAGGTTCCTCCACTGTTTCGATTGGCTGGAAGACCCTGGGTAGGGCGTAGGCTTTGGTGTTCTTGTTGCCGGGGCGAAAGCGGAGCTCAAAGTCAAATCGGGCAAAAAATAAGGACAATCTGGCCTGATGAGGATTGAGTGTCTGGGCAGACTGGAGATAGGCCAAGTTCTTGTGGTCAGAGAAGATTACAAAAGGATGAACAGCACCCTCCAGGAGATGACGCTATTCTTCCAGCGCCAATTTTATGGCCAACAGCTCATGGTCACCAATTGAGTCGTTGCACTCGGATGGAGAGAAGGCCTTCGAAAAGAAGCCACAGGGATGCAGATGACCGGAGGCAGATCTCTGGGACAGAACTGCCTCGGCACCTGTTGAAGAAGCGTCCACCTCGAGTACAAAGGCTTGGTTTCTTTCAGGGTGGTGCAACACCGGAGCCATGGAGAAAGCCCGTTTTAGGGTCTGAAAGGCCTCCTCCGCCTCAGTAGTCCAAGAATTGGGAGCTGTCCCCTTACGAGTGAGGGCGGAAATTGGTTTGGTTATAGCAGAAAAGTGAGAAATGAATTGCCTGTAATACTTGGCAAATCCGAGAAACCGTTGTATCGCTCTTACTCCAATGGGGCGAGGTAATTTGAGAATGGCAGTCAGTTTCTCGGGATCCATCCTTAATCCAGTGTCTGACATTATGTATCCCAGAAACGACAGAGAGGTTTCCTCAAACAGACATTTCTCAATCTTGGCATACAGGCGATTCTCCCGAAGACGCTGTAACACCAGGCAAACACTCTTTCTGTGGGATGCAAGATCCAGAGAGAAGACGAGAATGTCATCTAAGTACACGACCACACAGTGTCATGATCTATGCGGGATCAGGACAGATAAAAGCATAGGTAACCTTTTCTTTTTTTCCTTAAGCTGTGCTTAAGTGTGGTTTTTGCCCCCCCCCCGGTGGCCATTTGGATTATTGCACTGTGGTGTCGTTTGTTCTAAGTTTGCCCCGGTGGTGGTGAGCGTCATTGCACTCTGTTTCTTTAGTTAAGTGCACATTTATAATGCAGGTGTGATTGCTGGCTCTGCTATAAAAGAGTCACAGGTGTTGCAATCAGTGTTGGTGATAGTCTTCATTTCAACCATCCTTGGTGGAGGAAGGGGCTGGAGAACGTTCCTTGCAGCACTGTCTTAGCGCTGGTGTGGAAGGAGTCATAGGGAATTTCCTTGTAGCTCTGACAGAGCTTGGTGGCAGGGTTTCAGGAGGAGAGCTGCATTCTGGTGGTGGACTCTGAGTAAAGCTAAGTGGTGTTTCCCTGTTTGTGTTTTTCCTTCGTGTGTATTAGTACAGCCGTGGGGCCAGTGCCTGCTCCACCCAGCTCCCTAGCAAGGGATAGGTGTAGTGTGTGCTAGGGCGACAGGTATCCTGAACGGCGACCGTTGCGGAACCGGCATAGGGAACCTTAGGAGCGTTAGTGACACTGACTCAGGGGAGTGCAGGAGGTCTTCACATCCCCTTTCCCTATCGGAGGGCCCACCGCTGTAACTGTTTTCGCTTCCCCTTGTCTTGTTGCTTTAGTTACCGGCCTGCGGGCCGTGTCACACAGGACTGTATCACATGCCGCATCTTGTTGTTTACAGTTACTGGCCTGCGGGTCGCGTCACACAAGACAGGTCATCGTGACACACAGGAGTACAAGAGGTCCCGGGAGATCTCATTGACGAACTCTTGAAACACCGCAGGAACATTGCAGAGACCAAAGGGCATGACCAGGTACTCGTAATGGCCGTCTCGAGTGTTGAAAGCCATCTTCCACTCATCACCTGCGTGGATACGGACCAGATTACACTGTGTTCCAAATTATTATGCAAATTGGATTTAAGTGTCATAAAGATGTAATTTTTTGTTTTTCAAATAAACTCATAGATGGTATTGTGTATCAGGGCTCTTTGGATCACTGAAATCAATCTCAAACGTCTGTGATAATTAGTTTACCAGGTGAGCCCAATTAAAGGAAAACTACTTAAGAATGATGTTCCACATTATTAAGCAGGGCACAGGTTTCAAGGAATTTAGGAAAGAAAAAGGATCTCTCTGCTGCTGAAAAGCATCAAATAGTGCAATGCCTTGGTCAAGAGATGAAAACATTAGATATTTCCCAAAAACTTAAACGTGATCATCGTTCTGTTAAGAGATTTGTGGTTGATTCTGAGCACAGACATGTTTGTGCTGATAAAGGCAGAATGAGGAAGGTTTCTGCCAGGCAAGTTCATCGGATTAAGAGAGCAGCTGCTAAAAAGCCATTAGAAACCAGCAAACAGATATTTAAAGCTACTGGTGCCTCTGGAGTCCCTCGAACCTCAAGGTGTAGGATCCTTCAAAGGCATGCTGTGGTGCATAAACCTACTATTCGGCCACTCCTAAACAGTGTTCGCAAGCAGAAATGGTTGCAGTGGGCCCAGACATACATAAAGACTAATTTTCAAACAGTCTTGTTTACTGATGAGTGTCGAGCAACCCTGGATGGTCCAGATGGATGGAGTAGTGGATGGTTGGTGGATGGCCACTATGTCCCAACAATGCTGCGACGTCAGCAAGGAGGTGGAGGAGTCATGTTTTGGGCCGGAATCATGGTGAAACAGCTGGTAGGGCTCTTTAAGGTTCCTGAAGGTGTGAAAATGACCTCTGCAAAGTATATAGAGTTTCTGACTGACAGCTGTGTTCCATGGTATAAAAAGCAGAAATGTGCCTTCAGGAGCCAAATCCTCTTCATGCATGACACTGCACCAGCTCATGCTGCAAAGAATACCTCTGAGTCATTGACTGCTATAGGCATAAAAGGAGATAAGCTCATGGTTTGGCCACCATCTTTCCCTGACCTCAACCCTATAGCGAACCTTTGGAGTATCATCAAACAAAAGATCTATGATGGTGGAAGGCAGTTCACATCAAAACAGCAGCTCTGGGAGGCTATTCTGACTTCATGCAAAGAAATACAAGCAGAAGCTCTCCAAAAAACTCACAAGTTCAATGGATGCAAGAATTGTGAAGGTGATATCAAAGAAGGGTTCCTATGTTAACATGTAACTTGGCCTGTTAGGATGTTTTGGAGTTAAATAGCTTTTTTGTTCGGTGAATGTGACCTCCTAATGCTGCAAATTCCACAAATGAGCATTTTCAGTTCTTTAAAACATATCAAATGTTTAGAAATTCTACTGTGCATAATAATTTGGAACAGTGTAATTTGAGTTTTTAGTCATTTTGGAGATTATACTGTTATCATTAGGAGGTTTCTTCAATAAAATTCGATGTATACTCTAACGGGTGATGACTTTTATTAGACTGACTGTCATTTGTACCGACTATTTAGAAAAATCAGAGAAAAATATAATTTGCATAATAATTTGGAACACAGTGTATAAGCTCCCCTAAGGTCTAGCTTGGAGAAGACCCGAGCCCCTCTGAGGCGGTCAAACAGCTCCGGAATGAGTGGAAGAGGATACCTGTTCTTGATGGTGATCTCATTCAAGCCCCTATAGTCAATGCATGAAGAAAAACCCGGCTCCCGGGGGCGAAGACAACTTCATGATAGACATGATGCGTCCCTGATTCTCCCGTAAAAAGAGCAACTCCTTTTGGGTAGCAGCAGAAGTACCGGCGGAGTCCATGGCCTGATCATACTGATACCACGGCTGGTCGGGTGAGGATAATTTCCAGGAGTGGACCCTCTGGATCGTGGCACCGAGGGGCCCTGGGCGAGCTGCCAGGTGGAGCCGACCCCTATACAGGGATCGTTAGGAGCAGGCCCAGGGGTTCGGGTACCACGTTAGCTGGTACCGAGAGGGGCGGCTCAGAATGGACTGGAGTAGGAGCACGAGACTGTAGGAGATAGGACCAGAGTGGGGTTGAGGGACTGGAGTATAGACAGCTGGACGGAGCAAAATAACTGGAGACAGGACCGGAATAGGACTGTGGGACTGGAGCCTAGACAGCAGGACGGAGCAGGAACACGGGAGGCAGGACCGGAGTAGGACTGTAGGGCTGGAGCTTAGACAGCAGGACGGAGCAGGAACACGGGAGGCAGGACCGGAGTAGGACTGCAGGGCTGGAGCACAGATAGCAGGACGAAGCAGGAACACGGGAGGTAGGACTGGAGTTGGACTGCAGGGCTGGAGCATAGATAGCAGGGCGAAGCAGGAACATGGGAGTACAGGACTGTGAGACTGCGGCAGGAACCACGGAGTACAGGACTGAGAGACTGCGGCAGGAACCACGGAGTACAGGACTGAGAGACTGCGGCAGGAACACGAGGAAGCAGGATCTAGTGTGCTAGCAAACACAACGATCAGGCACCTCCCTCAAAAGAGGATGGCCTGATATGCCCCTGTCTGAACTGCCATTGGTCCAGTGGTGCTTCCGGGTCAGGGCATTGCCGGAGCATAAGTGACAGGAGGGAGGCGCGGCCGCGGCCTATGGCGCATGTGCATTGCATGCAGAGATGCCGTCGGCCGCGGACCTGTCAGAAGGGACCGCCGTTTTTGTCGGATGGCGGAGGGCTGCGGCGCAGGAGCGGAGGCTGGGTGAGTATACAGTGGCGGCGTGACAGGCTGCATTATACTCTGAGGGTGTTGCATTATGCTCTATGAGGGGGCTGGATTATGTTCTATGAGGGGGTTGCATTATACTCTATGAGGGGACTACATTATACTCTGTGTGGGGGCTACAGTATACTCTAAGGGGGCTGCATTACACTCGGGGGCTGCATTATACTCTTAGGGAACTGTATTATACTCTGAGGGGGCTGCATTATGTTCTATGAGGGGACTACATTATACTCTATGAGAGGGGCTGCATTATACTCTATCAAGGACCATAGGGAGTGCATTTTACTAAATGGGACCTGCATTATACTGTATCGAGGACAATCTGTACCAATCATTGTTCCTCAGCCAGAGTAAGGGTAGGTGCACATGGTCAGTAGACGATGCGGGCTGGACGTTGCGTACTTGTGCAGTGTCTACATCTTACAGCATGGTGGATGGGATTTCAAGAAATACCATGCCCATTATGCGTCCAGAGACGCCTGCAGGATCCATCCTGCTTCCTGGCCGCACTTCCTGTCTGGCATAGCAGCGCGGCTGGAGGACGTCATCATTCAGAGCGCGGCTATGTCAGAGAGAAAGCTGCCGGTGACAAAGATGCTGCAGGGACGTGCTGCAGTTGTAGAGGAGTGTGCGGAGAGTTGAGTGGTGCTATATGTGTATGTGTATACAGCTGCAGGGGAACGTGCAGAGAATTCAGTGGTGCTGTGTGTCTGTCTGTCTGCCTGTGTGTGTGCTGCAGTTGCCAGGGAACGTGCGGTGAGGTGTGTGTGCAGCTAGGTGTTGGAGAGGGCAATGATGGGGGTGGTGGGGGAGGAAGTAATGATGGTGCTGTTGTAAAGGACAATGATGGTGGTGGAAAGGGCAATGATGGGGGTGGTAGGGGAGAAGGCAATGATGGTAGTGGTGAAAGGACAATGATGGTGGTGGAAAAGCCAATGATGGGAGTGGTAGGGGAGGAGGCAATGAGGGTGGTGGTGGAAAGGGCAATAATGTGGGTGGTGGGGGAGGAGACAATGATGGAGGTGGTGGAATGGGCAATGATGGGGTGGTGGATGAGAAAGCAATGATAGAGGTGGTGGAAAGGGCAATGGTGGGAGTGGTGGGGGAGAAAATAATGATGGTGGTGGTGGAATGGGCAATAATGGGGTTGGTGGAGGGGAGAGCAATGATAGAGGTGGAGGGGAGAAGGCAATGATGGAGGTGGGGAGAGGACGATGGGATGCGGGGGGGAGGAGGACAATGAGAGATTGGGATGGGAGGAATGGGGACTTATCTGTAAAAGCAGGCACCTCACCAACACTGCACACAGATACAGGGATATAGCATTATTATGTATAGCACATTCCCTTAGTATATGGTGTACTCACTTATTATGCCACCATAAAAAGAGGGGGGCCCAGACACATTTCTTGCACAGGGACCCCAAGCTGTCAGTGTCCGCCCCTGACGCAACAGACATGTGCTGCATCCAAAGCGCTGCCAATTACTGAGCATGTGCACCTACCCTAAAGAGGCTGGGAAACATGAGTCGAAAGACTTCAATATTGTCAATCGCGCTCGTTTAGCGGCCTTAACTCAGCACATGTAAATACAACCGAAATGTTTCTGTGTAATGGTGCAATATGTGAGCATTTGTAGCCCCACTTTAAACTTTTGCCTAGGGCCCCACTTTGTCTAAAACTGGCCCTATCCCCAGCTTTAAATTGTTCCCACGGTGCTGACATTTCTCTCTAAGCTTCAATTTGAAAAACAATCCTACTTAATAAAGATACGTTCCTAAATAATAAATAAATTATGTGCACGGAGAGATGCTGCAACCTTTCCAGTATAACACCTAGTAACGATGATGATGGACCATCAGATGCTGCGGCAGTGATGGTAGCCCTGAGACCTCCTCTGGTTGTTGCTTTCAGATCTTCCAGTTCTGTGTTCAGTTTTCCGATAACCCACTCCATGGCATCCTGGCCCTTGTTGCCATCATTCCCTCAAGATAGCTGCTCAAACTGACTCCTTTCACAGTTATGATAGCTTCCTGGGTAAGGACAGTTTTTTGTCATCCTGAGGATGTGGCTGGTAGACTAGTCTTTCGTCCACAGATATCATATGCGTGAAGGTGATATTGACAGACTTCAGTTCCATTGTTTTGGACACAGGATCCACCACCGAATGCTACTGGGTCGCCCGACAGGGCAGTGGGTTACTTGGTACCGGGCCGGTATCTCAGGGGGAAGTGTCACAGTAGCGGTGACCTGGTCCGTGGCCCTGGGCGTCCATGTAAAAGGGGTTGAGCGTGGCTGGTTAAAGTTTATAAGTGGATGATACGTGACGCCACCTGTGGTGATCGGCAATGAAGGGGTTAAGCCGATGCTGCAGGCAGATCCTCTGGGACAGATGGTATAAGGCAGCAAGATGTAATAGCTTCCCACAGGTAGAGCTGTAGTCCCAGGGCAGTGAGAATAGGTGTTGAGGAAGAGGGTGTAGTGTCTGGCACAGAGATGTAGCAGTGCTGGAGGGTTTGCAGGAAGAATGCAATGACACAACAGGGTGCAGTTTCCTTTACCTTTACTGTGCTTTGTAGGTGCAGTCCAGCTTCCAGATTACAGATGGAACAGGAGTTGATTAGCCTGGAAGCAACTTAGGAATCTCTCTATGCAGATGGGTTGTGTAGTCTCCTTCCTAGCGCTTATCTGAGGTACTTGCAGTACTGAGTTACACTGTCCCAGAGGATCCCGCCACTCCGAGTGAGAGACATTGATCGCTATGACCAGGACGGACGTCCCATCTGTCATAACTGCCGCAAGGCAGGCCACATCGCAAGATTCTGTTATTTAAACAAGCAACCCCTGGGGCAGAGGGCCAACTCCCAGGAGTAGGACCACAAGGCCCAAAGAACTGGCGAGCCAAGTATCATGGAGGGCGAACGGTCTTCCCAGTGGTGATTGACGGCATCCCCATGAATGCTTTGCTGGACACTGGCTCTCAGGTGACAACTATGCCATATATCCTTTACAAGCGGTATTGGGCTGACTCTGAACTTACTCGCGGCCCAAGTGATGAGCTGACAGTAGTTGCCAGCAATGGTCAGTCGTTGCCGCAAGTAGGATGTAAAGAGATTACCATTAAGGTGGGGCGAGTAGAGTTAAAATCTCAAGGTGTGATAGTTGTAGACATTGATCGACGAGAATGTAACCCAATGATGACCTTAGGTACTAATGTGATTGAAAATTGTCTTGCCGAGGTTATTGTTTTGTTACAACAGGTAGCTGAGACTGCTGGTTCCAGTGAACAACAAGTCCTGCAGAAGGAGATCAAGGCACTGATGCAAAGACAGCAGGTAGAACTGTCTGATGGAGAAATTGGCTGCGTCAGAGTGAGTGATTCTTTCCCCATTGCGATACCCCCCAGATGTGAAATGTTAATTTGGTGTCGGGCAGCCATAGGCCTCAGAGGAAAAGATTACCAAGCATTGGTAGAGCCAGTGTACTCTGATAGCCGGCCCACTGTCCTGACAGCCAGAGGGGTAGTTGATGTCCGCAAAGAGAGAGTACCTGTACGCCTCTTGAATTGTGGGGAAGAGGAGGCCACAATACCTCGGTATGCCACAGTTGCTAAGCTGTTTACTGTCAGTATCAACACAATACAGGCAGCAGAGCCCTTGGTCTCATCCGACCAGGCAGGGGACATTGCTCTGTAAAGCAGCTGGAGGAGTGGTGTCAGCAGCTGCATGTGGGAACTGACTCCACCCCTTCATACCAAAAGAATGGGGTTTACCGAGTGGCTCAGGAGTATAAGCGGGTAATCAGCAAACACCCTCTAGACTTTAGGAAGGCAAAAGGGGTTCAACACCATACCCTCACTGGAGACCATTCACCCATTAAAGAAAGGTACCGGCCTATACCCCCAACACAATATCAATGTGCCAAAAGTATGTTGCGGGAAATGAAGGAAGCTGGGGTGATCAGAGATAGTTGTAGCCCCTGGGCAGCCCCAATAGTCTTTGTGAAAAAGAAAGATGGTACCATGAGAATGTGTGTTGATTACAGAAAAATTAACAGCATTACACATAAGGATGCCTACTGATTACCCAGAATTGAGGAGTCATTAGCTGCACTGAAAACTGCTAACTATTTTTCCACCTTAGATCTCACTAGTGGGTATTGGCAGGTTCCCATGGCAGAGGCAGACAAGGAGAAAACAGCGTTTATCACACCATTGGATCTCTGCGAATTCAACTACATGCTGTTCGGGCTCTGCACCACCCCAGGAACATTTCAACGGCTAATGGAGTGCTGTCTTGGACACAAGAACTTCAAGACAGTTCTGTTGTACCTTGATGATGTCACTGTTTTTTCCAAGACTTATGAAGATCATCTGGAGCACCTGGTTGAAGTGTTTGAAGCCTTGTCCAACTTTGGCCTGAAAGTGAAGCCATCCAAATGCCACCTCCTGAAGCCCAAGGTGCAGTACCTCGGTCATGTGGTGAGCGCAGAAGGTGTGGCACCGGATCCTGACAAAGTCACTGTCATCCGGGACTGGCAGAAGCCCAGCAACCTCCTTGAGGTACGTCAATTCCTTGGGTCGGTAGGCTACTACCGAAGGTTGGTTCATCAAAGGCTTCACTGAGATAGCCACACCTATGTAAAATCTTCTGGTGGGCCAGCGCAAGAAAGCCAGGAAGAAGAGTCCTACATTTGAATGGAATGAGGAACTGGAGAGGTCCTTCACTCTACTGAAAATGGCTCTCATAGGAGATGAAGTTCTGGCCTACCCAGATTATGACCAATCATTTGTTCTGTATACTGATGTCAGCAACGTGGGACTGGGAGCAGTACAGTCACAGGTACAGAATGGCAAAGAAAGAGTGATCTCCTACGCCAGCAGGAAGCTTCGTCCCACTAAAAGGAACCCTGACAACTACAGTTCCTTTAAACTGGAGTTCCTCGCCATAGTCTGGGCTGTGACTGAACGATTCAAGCATTACCTAGCTTCAGCCAAGCTTACCATCTTTGCAGACAACAACCCATTGACTCACTTGGAGACTGCAAAACTAGGTGCACTGGAGCAGCGATGGATGGCCCGGTTGTCTATGAATTTACCATCAAGTACTGAGTGAGGCACAAGAATGCCAATGCTGATGCGCTGTCCAGAATGCCCAATCTGCCAGATGCAGGTGAAGACCCTGAGGCACTCGAAGAAATAGAGTTACCTGCCTTCCACTGGCCAATTGCGGCCCAACGTGCCCAAGGAGTGAGAAACAGACGATTCATCGTGAAAGAGGCCACCCTAAATCCATTTCCTTATCACGACTGGGCAGAAACGCAGGACAGCGACCCCGCAGTCCGCCTGATAAAGGAGCTACTGTCACAAGCTGACTAACGCCCAGGTCCAGATGCTCCTGAAGAAACCCAGCAGTTTTGGAAGGAAAGAGGCAGGCTGTTCATCTATGAGGGAAAGCTGTGTTGGAGGAGTATCAATGCCCACACTCATGAGTTGACTGGCAGGTGGTAGTCCCAAAGAGGGAGGCATCAATGGCCTTGGACGCATACCACAATGGAGCTGGACACTTTGGATGGAAGAAGTTGGAGACCTTACTCCGGGAGAGATTCTACTGGGCTGGTATGAGGAAGGCCATTGAAAATTGGTGCCGGGAGTGTGGACAATGCAACCTGCGCAGGAAGGACCGTAACAGCCAGCGTGCTCCTTTGCAGCCAATAATAACTAAACAGCCTCTCGAGTTGGTAGCCCTGTACCATGTGAAGCTGGTCCCAAGCCGTTCAGGCTACGTTTATGCTCTTACTATCATTGACCACTATTCGATATTCCTGGTAGTCGTGCCTGTCAAGGATCAAACAGCCAGGACAGCAGCCAGAGCATTCCAACAGCACTTTTGCGACCACACGGATATCCCGAGCGAGTGCTTACAGATCAAGGTCCAGCTTTTGAGGCAGAAATGTTCCAGGAAATCTGTAACTTGTACGGTTGCAAGAAGATCAGGACAACACCGTACCATCCACAGACCAATGGCATGTGTGAAAAGATGAATCAAGTGGTGATCGATCTACTGAAGACCTTGCCTTTGGAAGAGAGGAATCTGTGGCCAGAGAAGTTACCAGATCTTGTAGACCTCTACAATCATATTCCTGTGAATTCCACCAACTGCACACCAGCCTACCTAATGAGAGCGAGGCCTGGCAAGCTGCCTATTGATTTGGATATGGGAGTCCTTACACCTGAGGTGACATCACCAGATGCTGACTGGGATACAGAGCGGCAGCAGCAGTACCGTAAAGTGCAAGAGTGCATAAAAAAAGTCTAGCTCAGGCAAGACAAAAGCAGGAAAAGAACTACAATCAACATGCACCTGCAGTTCCCTTGTCACCAGGAGAACAAGTCCTAAAGAGGAAAAGGAGGATGCATAAATTGGATGACCAATGGGAAGCTGAACCCTACACCGTCCTACCATCAAACTTTGACAACACCAAAGTGTGCCTTATCAGTAAGGATGGAGGAGAAACCTCATCAGCAGTATCGAGGGATCATCTGAAACTGTGCCCTGACCAACTAAAGGACAGGATGGAAGAGCAAAACAACCTTCAGCCCATAGAGGAAGAAGAAGAAAAGGTCAGCACTGTACTCAGAGAATTTCCTGCAAATTGGACTAGAGCAAATCAGGCCATAGTGGTGCCAGTTTTGACCTTTCCCCAACTGGTAGTGCAAGAAGAAGTGACTCAAGACCACCCTGAAAACCAGCAAGTACAGGTAGCGGATGCCACACCAGCAGTGGAGCAAGGGAATCCTCGCCCCGCCAGTGGTGAATCTGTCATGCCCACAGTGAGTAGAAGTGGTCCTAGGAAATCTAGTATCCCTGTGCTACGCAGAACCAACAGTAGTGTAGCCAGTACAACACGCACTACACCAGTAGTAGTTAACACAAGGCATCCAGTAAGTTCCCCAACAACACCACTGCTACGAAGGTCTGTCCGTAGTACCCCCCAAGGTATACCACCCCTAAGGTTTCATATCTAAATAAGTTATGTAAATGGTAAAATGTAAATATGCAACTTTTCAAGCTTATGTGCCTACAGAGACTCTGTAAGAATCTTTTGAGCAGTCTCAGGTTGTTTTTGATGGACAATTGGGCCACAGGACTATGTGTGGCCAAATCTCTACTTGTACATAGTTTACCAACTGCTCAGGAATTGGACCATGGACATTGACGCATGGACTAATCGTTACAAGGACTATTTTTGAGCTTTGGTTTTTGAAATTTTTCATTTTTGAAGTCTTATAACAGTTACAATTGTTCATTTGTTAATATGTTTGCATGCTTTATTCAGTCTGGGAGTACTGAATTGCACTAGAGGGGAATGTGGCGCCCCCAGGAGTATGGTCACCACAGTGGCATTACCTTCCTCCTAGGGAGGGTGATGTCATGCTTGGAAGCAATGAAGGTTCTATCAGGTAAAAACAGCACAGTTCCCACTCCAGACGAGCAGAGGGAGCTCTGAACCAAACTGGGGGAGGAGCTGCTATCTGGGGGCCAGGAAGGGGAAGCTAGTCAGTTCTGTGAGGAGGGAAAAGAGTGCAGACATGGAGAGAGTAGCTGGAGGATTGAGAAGAATTCAGGCTCACTTCTAGCTGAAGCGCATGGTCCAGAGTCCGGAATCCGAGGCTGTATGGATGCTGATGGTCCTGCAGCAAAAACCAGAGGAACAGAAGGCTGTAAATGCTCTGTTCCCAACTAAGGCTCGGAGGCACAGCAGTAACGTGAGCCAGAAGAAATAAGAGGCTATTGCTGCCTGCCATACGAGGGGCGTTCTAAAGAGAGCAAGCAAGGGGAACTTCAGTGTAACTCAGTACTGCAAGTTCCTCAGATAAGCGCTTAAACTTTATTAAACTACGTTTCACCCCTTTTGCATGGACGCCCAGGGCCACGGACTGGGTCACCGCCACTGTGACACCTTCCTCTGAGACACCAGCCCGGTACCGAGAAACCCCACTGCCCTGGTGGGCGATCCACATCACTAAACTGTAATCCAGCTTTCCCAACAGTGGTGTTGGTTGTTGTGATCATAGGCTTCCAAGGCTTTGTAAAGATAGCTTGTTATATGATACTAATTAAACACAGTGCACCTTAAAGGGACTCTTATATACCAGAGTATTCAAGGTATAGTACAGTGCATTTAGTTACTAATGTAGCAAGCCCTTACAGCTTCTTACATTATCCTACATGTCAACGACCATTTACACGGGCCCCTTTAAACGTGCAGTGAACGAATCAAAGAACATTTGTGTGGGCTTAGCAATAATAATTCTCAGCAACACATCTTGCATGTAAACTGAAGATGAGTTGCCAGCAATATACATTATTATCATTGTTATCAGGGTCAGACTGTCCCACTGGGCCCCCAAGCAGGACGTAGAGTGGATCCACTGGTTTCAACTGAATATGCTTCCAAGGACTCACATTCAGTAGAAATGTATTGCCCTGTCGCAATAGTTAAAGAGGCCGCCGTCCTAGCAGAGGCTGGCAGTTGATGTGTGTGCGCACATTGCAGACGGGGCGTGACAGTGATTTTGCCGGCATATTACATCACTGTCATGTAGCGCCTGCGACGGGTGCACTCATGTCAGCCTCCGTCCTCTGCGACATCAGCGGCCATTTTCACATGTGCGTGCCGGATCTGCAATATGAGAATACTGCGCAGCGCCAGAAGCACAGGCAGATAGGAGGACCTCTTTTTTTTCTTCTGTGGATGCAGCATGATGCTGGGGCCAGGCCAAGGGACAATGGGTAAAATCCTATACAGGGCTAACAGCAGCAGTAAATGTTTAAATATGAGACTATTTCGATATCACGCTAAATTATATAAAATCCCTTAACCATGGACACTGAGGAGCCGTTGGAAACGGTCCGACCCAGGAAAAGTTTGACAGGGAGAGGAGTGCAGAGAAAGACAAAGTAACATGTAACGTACAAGCTGTCGATAATGTTGTAACGAATCTGGATGTGCTGCGAAGTCATGAAAATAAAGTTTTACGTTTGGAGTTGCACCTGGACTGTGCCTCTGTTTATTCAGAAGCGGCCGGTGGTGACCTTAAAGAATAGAGAACAGGCCCTGACGGTGCAGGGGACAGAGAGGCAAGGAAGCTGACAGTGAAACATGATGTTTATTTATTGGATGACCAGGGCACACAAGGCCCGATGAACTCAGCCACGAATACGGCCCTGGCTGACTGCTACCATAGCAATGTTTGAAAAAGACCAAGGCGTGGTCGAAACGTAACTTGCTATCGCTTTGCCAATTATGCACTGTTTTGAATATTGTGGTGAACAACTACTTACTGAACTTATATAATTAAAAACATTTCCTGCAAAGAATCTATGTGAGGGTGTCTGATTTACCTCAAATTGTCACCCCAGAACTGATAGACATTGTGACGAGCCAACCTGTTGACTCCAACATTTTTCCTGAACGTTCACCTCTTGGCTGTTGTATGGTTGGACGGACTTTATTTTCTGTTCTTCCAACTGTCATGGAACTCACATGATGCAGTTTGGCAATTTTCTTTGCTGAGAGACTGCTAGCGATGAGCTGAATGATGCCGTTTCTCTTTTCTTGGGAAATCATCTTCCTGACTGCTCCTCAATTTAAACCAATAACCTTGCGCTTGGGAATCAACCTAATAACACACTGAGCTATTAGGGAATGTGAAAATAGGTTGTAATTTGTAGTACACAGGAAGAAAAAGATTTTTTCACCACCAGGAGCAAAACAGTAACAATGCGGTGACATGAGAAGAATCTGCACAACTAATCATATACTAAATAGTTGCAAGTCAAGTTCATGTATGAGAAAGCCAATATGATTATCTATAAAATTATGCTAGCCTCATGATCAAAGCAGTAGTGAATGGTGAGAAATGGAGTCTGAAAGTCAAAAGTTCAAAACATTGCTAACCTTTTGGTCTTCACTGTACATCGCGAAGAGGAATCTGTCAGCGGGATTCCATTGCAAAAGCTATTTAGACGCAAATGTAGCTCTTTCAAAGATAAGTCCAGCAATTCCTTTACATGGCCAGTCGGGTCCTATGTTGCTGAGAAGTATTTTAATTGATATGGACAAGAGGCTATAGATTTGAAGCATCTGTCACTCCACCTCTATTCCCTGCACAATGCCGTCTCCTCCTGCTTGACTGACAGCTCATATGCTGTGTGATTCGATGCTAAAGAGCCATTAGCCATAAAGCTGGAGGAGGCAGATATGGGAGAGGAATAGAGCTGGGGTGATAAAGGCCTCAAATCTACCATTGCTCATCAGCCTTTTTTGCATATCAATTCAAACGCTTAAAGGGAACCTGTCACCTCTTTTGGCCGCTATGAGATGTGGCCACAACCTTTCAGGGTGTTGCAGGTCCGGGTCCATCACCTTCCATCTTCTTGCGACGCCGTCCTCCTGCTTGCTTCATCGCTCTCCGGCATCGTGCTTCTGCAGTGCGCAGGCACTGGGCCTCTCTGACCTTTCCCGGTGCCTGCGTACTGCAGTACTTTGCTCTGCCCTCAACAAGGCAGGGAAGTGAGCCTGCGCAGGAGCGCGATGTCGGGGAGCAACGATGCAAGCAGGAGGACAGCATTGCAAGAAGATGGGAGGCGTCGGACCTGCGACACCCATCGGACCGGACCGCATCGGACTGCCCCCCGGGTGAATATAATAAAACATATTTTTCTTATCTTGCAGGTCGGATTGGGGGCTTATCTACAGCATTATAGAATGCTGTAGATAAGCCCTGAAAGGTGGTGGCCACATCTTATAGCGGCCAAAAGAAGTGACAGGTTCCCTTTAACCCCTTAACCCCCAAGGGTGGTTTGCACGTTCATGACAGGGCCAATTTTTACAATTCTGACCACTGTCCCTTTATGAGGTAATAACTCTGAAACGCTTCCATGGATCCCAGTGATTCTGACAAGGCTTTCTTGTGACATATTGTACTTCATGTTAGTTGTAAAATTTCATTCAAATAACTTGTGTTTATTTGTGAAAAAAATGGAAATTTGGCAAAAATTTTGAAAATTTTGCAATTTTCCAACTTTGAATTTTTATGCCCTTAAATCACAGAGATATGGCACACAAAAAACTTACTAAGTAACATTTCACACATGTTTACTTTACATCAGCACAATTTTGGAACCAAAATGTTTTTTTGTTACGAAGTTATAAGGGTTAAAAGTTGACCAGCAATTTCTCATTTTTAAAACACTAATTTATTTTTACGGACCACATCACATTTGAAGTCACTTTGAGGGGTCTATATGATAGAAAATACCCAAAAGTGACACCATGCTAAAAACTGCACCCCTCAAGCTGCTCAAAACCACATTGAAGAAGTCTATTAACCCTCCAGGTGCTTCACAGGAATTTTTTGAATATTTAAAAACAATGAACATTTAACTTTTTTTCACAAAAAAATTACTTCAGGTCCAATTTTTTTTATTTTACCAAGGGTAACAGGAGAAATTGGACTGCAAAAGTTATTGTGCAATTTCTCCTGAGTACGCTGACACCTGATATGTGCTCAGAGCTCAGAAGGAAAGGAGCGCCATTTGACTTTTTCAATGCAAAATTGGCTGTAATTCAGATCGGACGCCATGTGGCGTTTGGAAAGCCCCTGATGTGCCAAAACAGCAGAAACCGCCCACAAATGACACCATTTTGGAAACTAGACCCCCCAAGGAACTTATCTAGATATGTTGTGAGAACTTTGAACACCCAAGGGCTTCACAGAAGTTTATAACGTATAGCCGTACAATTAAAAAATCATATTTTTTCCACAAAAATGATCTTTTCACCCTCAATTTTTATTTTTCCAAGGGTAACAGGACCCCAAAAGTTATTGTGCAATTTGTCCTGAGTATGCTGATGCCCCATATGTGGGGGTAAACCACTATTTGAGCGCATGGCAGAGCTCGGAAGGGAAGCAGCGCCATTTGACTTTTATGGCTGGAATTGAGATCGGACGCCATGTCACGTTTGGAAAGCCCCTGATGTGCCAAAACAGTAGAAACCCACCACAAATGACACCAATTTGGAAACTAGACCCCCCAAGGAATTTATCTAGATGTGTGGTGAGAACTTTGAACCACCCAGGGCTTCACAGAAGTTTATAACGTACAGTCGTAAAATTAAAAAAAAAATCACATTTTTTCCACAAAAATTATCTTTTCACCCCCAATTTTTATTTTCCCAAGGGTAACAGGACACTAAAAGTTATTGTGCAATTTTCCTGAGTACGCTGATACCCCACATGTGGGGGTAAACCACTATTTGTCGCATGGCAGAGCTCGGAAGGGAACCAGCACCATTTGACTTTTTTGGCTGGAATTGGGATTGGACACCATGCCGCGTTTGGAAAGCCCCTGATGTGCCTAAACAGTGGAAACCCCCCACAAATGACACCATTTTGGAAATTAGACCCCCCCAAGGAACTTATCTAGATGTGTGGTGAGCATTTTGAACCCCTTAGGGCTTCACAGAAGTTTATAACGCCCAGGCGTGAAAATAAAAAAAATCATATTTTTTCCACAAACATGATCTTTTAGTCCCCAATTTTTTTATTTTCCCAAGGGTAACAGGAGAAATTGGACACAAAAGTTGTACAATTTGTCCTGAGTATGCTGATATCCCATATGTGGGAGAAAACTACCGTATGGGCACACGTCGGGGCTCAGAAGGGAAGTAGTGACGTTTTGGAATGCAGACTTTGATGGAATGGTCTGCGGGTGTCATGTTGCCTTTGAAGAGCCTCTGATGTGCCTAAACCGTTGAAACTCCCCATAAGTGACCCCATTTTGGAAACCAGAACCCCCACGGAACTTATCTAGATGTGTGGTGAGCACTTTGAACCCCCAAATGATTCACAGAAGTTTATAACGCCCCGGCGTGAAAATAAAAAAATCATATTTTTTTTCCACAAAAATGAAGTTTTTGTCCCCAATTTTTATTTTCCTAAGGATAACAGGAGAAATTGGACCCCAAAAGTTGTTTTGCAATTTGTCCTGAGTAGGCTGATAGCCAATATGTGGGGGTAAAACACTGTTTGATCGCATGGCAGAGCTTGGAAGGGAAGGAGCACCGTTTGACTTTTTCAATGTAGAATTGGCTGGAAATGAGATCAGACGCCATGTTGCATTTGGAGAGCACCTGATGTGCCCAAACAGTGGAAACCCCCCAATTCTAACTCCAACCTTAACCCCAACACACACCTAACCCTAATCTCAGCCCTAACCCTAGCCCTAACCCTAACGCTAATGGGAAAATGCAAATAAATACATTTTTTTAATTTTATTATTTTTCCCTAACTAAGGGGGTGGTAAAGGGGGGTTTGATTTACTATTTATGGCGGGTTTTTATGTTTGTATACACTAGAAGGTTGAGACAAGAGCGCAATAGGGTCTTATCTGGGTAAAACGTATAAATAAAAAGGTATTTATACTCACCTTTTCAAAGAAAAAGTAAAGCCTGTATAGTATGTCAGCCTGCTGCACGTCCAACGGTCCACAGCGGTGACCGCAACAAAGATTTCTTAGGAATAAATTCTTGGACTTTTAGGTGCGCTGCCAGACAAATTCCATACCACACAAGGTTAAAAAGTTAACCCTTTAATCCCTACGCGTTTCGAAGCATAACACTTCTTCAGGGGTTGACACATGAATACAGAGAGCTGTCACCACATTTATACATGCAGGATTTAAATTTGGCGCCATGAAAGAGATGTGATGCGCCACAAAGGTCAAAGATCAGAATAGTTCAAGTGTCATGGAAAGGTCATAAAAGTTAACTCATCTATAATTAATAAAATCAATTGTATATTTATTTTATTTTGCATATGAAAATTAAAAGAAAACGAAAAAAGAAAAAGAAGAAAAAAGGAGAAAAAAGAGAGAGAGATGAACCCACATCGTGGGGAAAAAAAAAGGACCGCAGTCCAACAAACAAACCACCACACCAGGGAGAGTGTTCGGATCAAAGAAGGAAAAAACAAAATGTAATTCCATATGGTCACCGGAATAAAATGTGTCTCCAAAATGTGTATATATATGAAAAAAATAATTAAAAATGTGTATAAGAATAACAAAATATCAATAAAGGAATCACGAAAAAAAATATATATTAAAAAATATAAATGATTAAGGTGTCCAAGTTTTTATATTGCCTTCAATTCCAAAGGAAATCAGTGGCACAACTCGATGGGCGGAAAATGCATGTGAAAAAACAGCCCCCAAAAAATGGATCGCTCACCATTCAAGACAGAAAATAATATGATAGTCCATAATATTAATATGATAGTCCATAAGATTAATATTATTAAAAAAGGGGGACATTGGGAATATGACACAAATTGATAAAAGAAGATAAAAACTTTATACCGAGAATCAAGTTAACCCATGACTATACTTCAAGGAAAAGACGCAAAGAAGGGGTTTGATTAGAAAAACACTGTTATAAAGGGAGAACTATAAAGAAGAAACTATATATATGTGCGCACATAATTGTGGGAATTTTTTTAATTTATTAATATGAAAAATATGAAAAAAATATATGAAAACAAAAAACAAAAAAATGCATTAGTTTTTTGATTCAAAAAATTCAGTGCATGTCCAGAGTTATAGGAGCATGAGACAGACTAACAGGAATAAATTATTGGAAACGAAAAATTATTATACCGAAAATAAAAATAAAATTAACCCATTGTGTTTAATATAAAAGGAAATATGAATATTGATGAGGGACCACGTGTGATGGAAAGGTGGAAAGAAGGGGAAGGAAATACAAATACGTCTATATATGACAGTGTATATTGAAACAGTATATATTAAAATATATAATAAAAATATATAAAAATGCTTATAAAAATTTATATATATATATAACTATGCTAGACAATAATATAAATGGAATAACACATTAGTAGAGGTTGGAGATACCAAAATAACAAAAAATATTAGAGAAACACTTCAGAAATTTCATTTAACCCATTGGGTTTCAGGGTATTCAACCTATAGATCCAGAATATTTCTTTCCTATTTAATTGCCCCATCCTATCCGGATGGTTGATAGGAATTTGTTCGATGAGGCTTATCCTTAATCCTTGAGGATTTTTATCATGTTTCAAAGTAAAATGTCTGGACAGACCATGTAGTAAAAAGCCCCTTTTAATATTGTATCTATGGGAATTAATTCTGAGATGTAGTGGCTGTGTGGTTCTACCAACATATTGTCTCCCACAGTCGCACTCAATTAAATAGATCACAAATTCAGAAGTACAATTAAGAAATTCCCGGATGGGGAAAGATTCATCCGTGGTGGTTGATCTAAACCATTTCATTCTATGTGTTATAATACTACAGCAAGCACAATTTTTCTTCCCACATCGGAAAATGCCTCTTGGTGCACCTTTCCATGACACTTGAACTATTCTGATCTTTGACCTTTGTGGCGCATCACATGTCTTTCATGGCGCCAAATTTAAATCCTGCATGTATAAATGTGGTGACAGCTCTCTGTATTCATGTGTCAACCCCTGAAGAAGAAGTGTTATGCTTCGAAACGTGTAGGGATTAAAGGGTTAACTTTTTAACCTTGTGTGGTTATGGAATTTGTCTGGCAGCGCACCTAAAAGTCCAAGAATTTATTCCTAAGGGTTTTTATGTTTGGCAGCTGTCACACTCAAAAGACGCTATTTATTGTAAAAATAGTTTTTGCATCACCACATTTTGAGAGCTATAATTTTTTCCATATTTTGACCCACCGAGTCATGTGAGGTCTTATTTTTTGCAGGACAAGTTGACGGTTTTATTGGTACCATTTTCGGGCACATGATATTTTTTGATCGCTTTTTATTCTGATTTTTGGGACGCAGAATGAACAAAAACCAGCATTTCAAGAATTTCTTTTAGGGGGTGCATTTACACCGTTCCGTGTGCAGTAAAATTGATAAAGCAGTTTTATTCTTCGGGTCAGTACGGTTACAGCGATACCTCATTTATGTCTTTTTTTATGTTTCGGCGCTTTTATTTTTGCATCACTTTATTCTGCGAGCTATAGCTTTTTTAATTTTTCACTGATGATGCTGTATGGCAGCTCGTTTTTTGCGGGACAAGATGACGTTTTCAGCGGTACCATGGTTATTTATATCCATCTTTTTGATCGCGCGTTATTGCACTTTTTGTTCGGCGGTATGATAATAAAGCATTATTATTTGCTTTGTTTTTTATTTTTATTTTTTAAGAGGTTCGCTTAAGGGGTTAACTAATGGGACAGTTTTATGGGGCAGGTCGTTATGGACGCGGCGATACTAAATATGTGTACTTATATTGTTTTGGGTTTTTTTATTTCCAAAAAATGAATTTATTAGGGAATATTTTTTTCATTATTTATTTAGCGATTTTTTATAAATTATTTTTACACTTTTTTTTTAACTTTATTACAATGTCCCAGGGGGGGACATAACTGTCATGTGGCAGATCGCTGATCTGACACATCACAGATCGCTGTGACAGATCAGCGATCTGTCACAGGCAGTGCTGCAGGCTTCGTCATGCCGGCGCTTTGCAGGCAGGAGGAAGCCGCCTCCCTCCAGGCCCCCGAACGTCCCCTCCGCCATTTTGGATCCTGGGACCTGCAGGGAAGGAGGCCCCCGCAGCAGCGCTGCACATTGCGCTGCTGCGGGGGTCTCAGGGAAGCACGGAGGGAGCCCCCTCCCTGCCGATGCTTCCCTAAACCCCCGGTACACTGCCATCGTGTTTTATCGCAGTGTGCCAGGGGTTAAAGTGTCGGGTGTCAGCTGTGATAATCAGTTGACACCCGGCCGCTATCAGCGGCGCTCACCACGTGAGCGCCGCTGATTGCTATGACGTACTATCCCATCCATGGGCATAGGGGCCCAAACAGCAACTGAAAACCACCGCAGTGAAGGCCTGGCAGAGCATGAAAAAGGAGGAAACACAGCGTCTGGTGATGTCCATGAGTTCAAGACTTCATGCAGTCATTGCCAACAAAGGGGTTTCAACCAAGTACTAGAAATGAATATTTTATTTATAATTATTTAATCTGTCCAATTACTTTTGGTTCCTTTAAAAACAGGGTGGCACATGTTAAGGAGCTGAAACTCCTAAACCCTTCATCCAATTTTAATGTGGATACCCTCAAATGAAAGCTGAAAGTCTGAACTTCAACTGCATCTGAATTGTTTTGTTTAAAATTCATTGTGGTAATGTCTAGAACCAAAATTAGAAAAATGTTCTCTGTCCAAATATATATGGACCTAACTGTACTGTATGTATTCTATGTGTATATATCTATTCTTTTGATTCATGTCAGTGTGATTTTACTGTACAGCGCACTGAATTGCCGGCTTTTAAAAAACGGATCCGTCGAAAAACGGATGAAAAAAAACTGATGCGACAGATCAGTTTTTTCACCGGATCCGACTGCTGAATCCGGTGAAAAACTGATCTGTCGCATCAGTTTTTCACAATCTGCGATGGATCCATCGATCCGTCAAGCCGACGGATTGTGACTGACGTAAAAAAACTGAAGTGTGAAAGTAGCCTTACACTTATAAAAGTTATAAAGCTGCAGCATCAGTCATCACTCAGTACATAGTGACTGGTGGCTGTAACCACGCCCTCTCACTGACTGACAGCCAACTCTACACTGATGCACGGTTGATCCAGCTGTCAGTTAATGGAGAAGTGTGGTTACAGCTGCCGCTCACTATGTACTGATTGGTGTCTGAAGTGACACTGGCTGCGCCTCTTTGACTGCAGGCAAAAGGCTTTTGAGAGGATTAAATCTAATTTACCCACATCTCTGGGTTAATAGCATTTTTTTACATGACAGATTCCTTATGTCAAAAAAAGTCATTGAACTGCAGATAAAAGGTTAATCTGCAGGTTAATAGTGTTCCAAACCTGCTCGGTGACGTCACTTAGAGCCCCCTCTGCTGTGGGGAAATGAACTTTATTCCTCCTGGCAGCATTCAGGTTTCAGTCACAGGAGTGGCTTCGGCATGTTTTTGGTCAGAACCCTAATATCCTGCGGATTAACACCATATCTGCAGGTTAATAGCATTTTTCACGTTACAGGTTCCCTTTAACAGTTTATGAATTGCAGATTGATTGTGAATAAAGTGAGGAAGTCGGATGATGTTAAATGGAACTCAAAACACAGACTCTGTGAGAGTTTTTCAGCTCTGCGTCTTAGCTACTGGAGTGTTTTGAGATAAATTGGGAATAGCTTAATGAGCTTTGTAATACTCCAGTGAGATTAAAGGCCTGTCTTTGTGGTGCACTGTGCTGTTAAAGCTGCCAATCTGTAATGCTAAACTGGAGCCAATGCTGGGTAACTGTATGTAAGGCGATCACTGCTCACCACAGAAACAGGCAGCAATGGAGCCAAGCTATGCCTGCCATACTTATTTTATATATACAGTTGAAACTAGAAGTTTACATACATTATATAAAATGACACATATACATGTTTTTCTCAATATCTGACATGAAATCAGAATAAACCTTTCCCGTTTTAGGACAATTAGAATTATCATAGTTATTAATAGTTGCCAAATAACAGGATAATGAGAGAGAGAGAATGTTTTAAGGTATTTTTATTACTTACTGCAAAGTTAAAAGTTCACATACACGAATATTACTATGCCTTTAAACAATTCTGGACTGCCCATATGACGATGTCATGTGTTTGGAAGCTTCTGGTTATTTGGAAACATCTGAGTTAATTAGAGACACACCTGTGGATGTATTTTAATGCAGACCTGAAACACACTGCGTCTTTGTGTAGCATCATGGGGAAGTTTAAAGAAATCAGGCAAGATATCAGAAAGAGAATTGTGGACTTGCACAAGTCTGGCTCATCCTTGGGTACAATTTCAAGATACCTGAAGGTGCCTCATTCAACTGTACAAACAATTATATGCAAGTACAAACAAGATGGGAATGTCCAGCCATCATACCGCTCAAGAAGGAGATGGTTCATGGTAAACTCGCCTCTGCACGGTGCAGTGGCGAGTTCACCGGGAGAATTTCACTGCGGTGAACTTGCCTCTGCACCGTGCAACTTTCTCACGGTGCTAGCGGTGATCTCACTGAGGTCACCACAGTTCAGCCTGGCTGGGAATGCAGCCTCGGTGACGTCACCGCTTGTCACTGACACTGTGCTGCCAGTAGCTCAGTCACCAGTGGTTCTCAGCCTGGACGGTCGCATCTTGACAACGTCCAGGTAGAAAAGTATTTCTCTCCCAGACATGGATTACGGCATGGGACAGAACGACAGACAGGTATGGTATATTGTTTTTTTTTTATTTTAGTTTTATTACAGGAGAACGACGGCTTCGACGGAATTAGGCAAGGTTGTAAGTATGGTTTAATTAAGATTATTAAAGGAGTCCGTGTCATTTTTACAATTAAAAGACTATTCTTGGTGTGTGTGTTTTTATACAATGTGACTATGGGGTTAGTAATGAGGGAGTCTTATTGACATCTCTCCATTAATAACCTCGGGGCTTGATGTCACCTGACAATACAAAAGTGACATCAACCCCACCAACTATCACTCCTCTTGCCACCGCTACAGTGCAAGTGGGAAGAGCGAGGGTAAGTGTCAAAATTGGTGCATCTTAGAGATGCACTTTTACTGGGGTGTCTGATAGCTGATGTTTTTAGCCTGGGGGGCAGTATCCATGGCCCCTTCTTTGATAATATCAGTCCCCAGCTGTCTGTGTAGGATGGATAAAAAGTTTAACCAACAGGGATGGGTGGTGACCCACTTCTTGCCGCCGACAGACACGAGACAGAGACAGGAGTTATATTCAACAGGTCCGTTTTTATTGGCCGCCTCTCTGATGACCACCGCACTTCATCACAGGAATGTCACTGTTCTCTTGCTCACAGACCCGGGTACCTTCACCTTTTATTGTCACCGTCGTGGCGTCCTTTGTGGTTCTTCCCACCGTAGCTGCCCTAGGCACATCCACCACAGCGTTTCACCCTTCAAAGTACACCGTCCACTTAGTACCCCCAGATCGTCTCCGTCTGCGGCTACTGTCATTTTGGGCCACCCCCGTGACCGTCTCCACTGTCAGTTACTCTCTGAAGGCTTTTACCGTCTTTCTCCCTATGGCAGATCTTCCTCTCTAGTGAGCTCCCTTGGCTGACTGAACTTTCCAGAACCTTCCCTGTCCTCTTATACTACCAGTCAGTGGCGTAGCGTGGGGGGGCGGGGGGGGGCGGGGGGGCGGTCCGCCCCAGGCGGCACGTGTGTGGGGGCGCCGCGGCAGCAGCAATTCAATTCCTCTCCTCTGACTGTGGGAGAACAGCGCGGACTCCGTGGAGGCACAGTGCAGGCGCTTTCTACCTTCTACGCCACTGCCTTGCTGGACTCGGACTCGGAGCCCCAGCTGCTTTCCGCTCCTGAGCCGGTGCTGGGTGGAGGTGTTGGCCGCTCGGGGCTGGTTGTTCGGTCGGAGCTGCCAGAAGAACACGTGGCATGTGGCTGAGGTGACGCAGGAGGAGCGGATCCCGGGACACAGGAGCCGGTGAGTGAGGGGGACGGCGGGAAGCGCTGCCCAGCCTGTCCGTGATGTCTGTGAGGGGAGGGAGACACCGCGGTATGTGATTGCCCCTTGAATTTCATTCCATCATGTAATGTTATGCTACAGGGGGCGGCATCTAGGTAATTACTCCCTCTCCCCCATTTACTAATTCTAAAGTTGAGGCTCCCTAATCCTTGGAGTTGGATTGCCTACATCTTCATATAGCTGATATTATGCAAAAGAGTTGGGCTCTGTAGGGAG
Source organism: Dendrobates tinctorius (assembly GCF_039654945.1). NCBI lineage: Eukaryota > Metazoa > Chordata > Amphibia > Anura > Dendrobatidae > Dendrobates > Dendrobates tinctorius. Next base: position 93,813,831 of record NW_027361671.1, read on the forward strand.
AGGACATGGGGGGCTGTGCAGAGGAGGACATGGGGGGGCTCTGTAGGGAGAGGACATGGGGGGCTGTGCAGAGGAGGACATGGGGGGCTCTGTAGGGAGAGGACATGGGGGGCTGTGCAGAGGACATGGGGGGGCTCTGTAGGGAGAGGACATGGGGGGCTGTGCAGAGGAGGACATGGGGGGCTCTGTAGGGAGAGGACATGAGGGGGCTCTGTAGGGGGCGGGCATGGGGGGCTCTGTAGGGAGAGGACATGAGGGGGCTCTGTAGGGGGAGGACATGGGGGGGCTGTGCAGGGGAGGACATGGGGGGGCTCTGTAGGAGGGACATGGGGGACTGTGCAGGGGGGTACATGGGGAGGCTGTGTAGGGGAGGACATGGGGGGCTGTGCTGGGGGGTACATGGGGAGGCTGTGTAGGGGAGGACATGGGGGGCTGTGCAGGGGAGGACATGGAGGGGCTGTGCAGGGGGGTACACGGGGGAGGGGGGCTGTGCAAGGGGAGAACATGAGGGCTCTGTAGGGGGTGTACTGTGGGTCTGTGCAGGGGGAGGACACGTGGGTCTCCTTACACTGTTTTATAGTGCAGCTCTCGGCAGGGCAGTGGTGGAGGTTCAGTAGGGTCATCACGCTAATACATACACATATATATAGAGAGAGAGAGAACTGCAAGAAGATGAAAGTCTAGAAATTTAGAAATAATAACAGCAGAGTTAGTAGTAGACTAAAAATTAGATCTTTGAGTGTAGTGTGGGCTCTTCAGATTCTTCCGGATTATCAACGACCAAAGGGGAGGCAAATTTTTCGACCGCCCGGGCGCCACAAACAGTTGCTACGCCACTGCTACCAGTCCTAGCAGCACCGCCCACTATCACCTGACAGTTACCTTTGACCAATGGCAGTTACCTTGACCCATGACAGTTACACAGTCACCCTCTCCTACACACCCCACTTCCCTCTAATGGTCAAACTGCCACATGTCACCCCTTTCTCTGTATCTCAGCCTACACTGCAATATCTCTCTGCCTCTCTCCACAGGCAGACCTGTCCGTCAGTTCAACCTCCCCACATCTGCATAGCCTTTGTTGGTTGTTAAATATAGGGGGACCCTAAATCTTTTTTTTAGTGTCCCCCATTTTAAAAGCCAGTAAAGGCTAAGTATACAGCTGTGAGCTGATATTAATAGCCTAGCAAGCTCCATGGGTATCACCCCCTTACCAGGCTATAAACATCGGCCCCCAGCTGTTTTCCCTCTGCTGGTTACAAAAATTATGCGGGAGTCCACACCATTTTTTTCAGAAAAAGACTCTTTTATTGATTAAATACATGTACAGTAAGCTGCACACACACTGTACTAATTGTATTTGTCACTGACATCTATATATCTACCTATTCTATTTGTATTTACTGTATGTAATCCATCTCTTCTATCCTGTTGGCTCCTGCTGTGATTTTACACTACCACGGCTGCTGAATTGCCGGCTTTTCTTCTATCTATGTAACATACAGTATACATATGTATATATATGTATGTGTCACTGACATCTATATATCTATGTATTCTATGTGTATATATCTATTCTATTCTAACATGTCACGCTGTGATTTTACTGAACGTGGCATATGAATTGCTGGCTTTTGGGAGGACCCCATTCCGTTTTTTTTTTTTAATTATTTATTTAAATAATTAAAAATATGGCGTGGGGACCTCTCTATTCTTGATAACCAACCTTGCTGAAGCTGACAGATTAGGGTTGCAGCCCCCAGCTGTGAGTTAGCGACAGCAGATGTCGGAAGATGGGAGCAGTAGTCCCATCAGCTGACACCAATGACCAGAGGTAAACTTTATACCTCCGATCACAGCTGAGCGCTCACGCTGTCTTCTGACAGCGTGGGAACCGCGGCTCTCTGACTGGCGGAGATGATTTCACAGCTGATCAGAAGTGCTACACCGGTGTTTCCCACTCTGTCACACAGCTTTGGAAACACCGGATTTTGTGCTGTTCGGCTATATTTGGCAATTTAATTTGCGAATATTGCAAATTCGGCAATCATGAGCCGAACCGATCAGTGAAATATTCGCTCATCTCTAATTTAGTAACCTTGTATGCATAAAGCTTCCATCATCCTATGAACTAAAATGTCCTATTTTTTCCAAATACATCTGAATAAAATGAAAGATCCATCATGAGAAGTTTAATAATGGTAGCAGAAAAATATAGAAAAATGATAAAGTTACATTAGAATCATAGAATCGTAGAGTTGGAAGGGACCTCCTGGGCCATCTGGTCCAACCCCCTGCTCAAAGCAGGATTCGCTAAATCATCCCAGTCAGATGTCTGTCCAGCCTCTGTTTGAAGACTTCCATTGAAGGAGAACTCACCACTTCTCGTGGCAGCCTGTTCCATTCATTGATCACTCTAAGGCCGGGATCACACACGGCGAGATACGCCGAGTCTCGCAGGTTAAAACCAAGCTCTGGCACCGGCACTCCGGAGCGCAGCATGCAGCCGCACAGCAATATATGGAGCTGCGATCCGGAGTGCCGGTGCCAGAGCTTGGTTTTAACCAGCGAGACTCGGCCGTATCTCGCTGTAGTGTGACTCCGGCCTAACTGTCAAAAAGTTTTTCTAATATCTAATCTGTGTCTCCTCCCATTCAGTTTCATCCCATTGCTTCTAGTCTTTCCTTGTGCAAATGAGAATAAAGTTGATCCTTCTACAATGTGACAGCCCTTTAGATATTTGTAGACAGCTATTAAGTCTCCTCTCAGTCTTCTCTTTTGCAAACTAAACATTCCCAAATCCTGCAACCTTTCCTCATAAGACAGGGTTTGCAGACCGGTCACCATTGTGGTCGCTCTTTTCTGAACTTGCTCCAGTTTGTTGATGTCTTTTTTAAAATGTGGTGCCCAAAACTGGACACAATATTCCAGATGAGGTCTGACCAAAGAGGAGTAGAGGGAGATAATGACTTCACGTCTTCACTTCTGTCTCAAAATGGTGCCGACCTCGCCTGCGCAGAAGCAGCTATGAGCAATACAACAGATGATACTGCGCAGACGGCGCCATCCTGCTAGAGAAAAAAAAATTTCTTCCTCCAAGATTGTCTTGTTTTGGTCTCAAATATTCAAGTGGCTTTAACCTTCCTATGGCTAGCGCCAGAGACGCTAATTTTTTCTATACGTATTTAAGATGAGACTCGCCTATTCAAGTCTACGAGTGCCCAAAAAATCCTGCATAGATAAACCAAACAGCAGCCAAAGGTAATTAACATAGGAACCTGTATTTGGTCTTGTAAATTTTAATAACTCCAGATGTATAAAAATGGATGCCATATGAATTGCACAAGGATGGCATCCAGACGACACAGAATTTTGAAAAAAAAATTTCTGAATGAAAATCTGGTGTTTTTTCTATGCTCATGTGAACTTAGCCTTAAATTTGAAAAAGGGTCCTTACAGCCCAAAAACACTTTTTACATGGAATTTTTAAAGCACCACGCCAGCAGTTTTGCTTTTTACAGTGCTAGAGTGGCGCTTCAAATGTAAGCCACTTGGTCCGTTCTTATACTCACCTTCCGGTGGCTTCACCTTTTACCAACGACCCTAGAGTCCAATGGTGACATCTTGCGTCAGTAATTTGTGACTGTCAGTCACAAGAGCTCAATGCAACTCTATGAGCCAGAACGAGGCTCTCAGAGATGTATTGAAAAGTTACCTCTGGCATGCTCCATGAAACACTAGCACTGCCAGCTGGTCACTGTTCGCCAACAACAGACCGGAGAAACGCAAGGAAATGATCAAGGCAGCAGTAGGGGAGTATGAGAAAGGGAGCAAGGGGAATAATATTTAAAGCACAATTCCAGGGATGCAATAAAAAACCTGCTGGAGTGGTGCTTTAAATAAACTTCACAAGGATTTGATCCAAATGGACTACAGCGTACTATGCTTTCCTTGAAGAATCCTACAACCTATACCATTATCATACTACTTGGCATATCTTCCAGTGAAATTGACACTCGAGCAGAAAAGGACATGGATTCTGGCGGCAACCACTGACTATACTTCAAACAAAAAATAAAGGAAGTATAAATCACAATTCTATAATAGACATTCAATTTGGTTAAAACCAACATTTATTTGGTCATAGATAAAATACATACTCATTGTATACATCACAAAAAATAGAGATACACGGTGCACAGTAAAACCACCAACAAGGGTATCACAATAAACAGAATTCAGGGAAGAATGTAATTTTGCATAATATTGCTGTAGTGCACAGGATTATGTCTACAAAAATTATATACCAATAATAACATCATGCGGTATATCTATAACATCTGTGCACCTCTCTTAAATGTGCAAATAAATAACATTGTCCCCAGATACTGTGATCAACATCTAGCATATGATTCCAAAAGGACTGATAAGAGAAACTGCCAAAAAGTGTGCTTAATATGGGTTGCAGGAAATTTCCCTGGGACAACTGCTAAAGAGCAAAAATTGGACAGGCTGAGAGTTAATTATCAAAGAAATATATATCTCTCTCTTTTTAAAGTGCTATGTTCAAAATGCGATAAGATATAGATATCATTTACAGTGGGGAAAAAAAGTATTTAGTCAGTCAGCAATAGTGCAAGTTCCACCACTTAAAAAGATGAGAGGTGTCTGTAATTTACATCATAGGTAGACCTCAACTATGGGAGACAAACTGAGAAAAAAAAATCCAGAAAATCACATTGTCTGTTTTTTTTTCATTTTATTTGCATATTATGGTGGAAAATAAGTATTTGGTCAGAAACAAAATTTCATCTCAATACTTTGTGATATATCCTTTGTTGGCAATGACAGAGGTCAAACGTTTTCTGTAAGTCTTCACAAGGTTGCCACACACTGTTGTTGGTATGTTGGCCCATTCCTCCATGCAGATCTCCTCTAGAGCAGTGATGTTTTTGGCTTTTCGCTTGGCAACACGGACTTTCAACTCCCTCCAAAGGTTTTCTATAGGGTTGAGATCTGGAGACTGGCTAGGCCACTCCAGGACCTTGAAATGCTTCTTACAAAGCCACTCCTTCGTTGCCCTGGTGGTGTGCTTTGGATCATTGTCATGTTGAAAGACCCAGCCACGTTTCATCTTCAATGCCCTTGCTGATGGAAGGAGGTTTGCACTCAAAATCTCACGATACATGGCCCCATTCATTCTTTCATGTACCCGGATCAGTCGTCCTGGCCCCTTTGCAGAGAAACAGCCCCAAAGCATGATGTTTCCACCACCATGCTTTACAGTAGGTATGGTGTTTGATGGATGCAACTCAGTATTCTTTTTCCTCCAAACACGACAAGTTGTGTTTCTACCAAACAGTTCCAGTTTGGTTTCATCAGACCATAGGACATTCTCCCAAAACTCCTCTGGATCATCCAAATGCTCTCTAGCAAACTTCAGACGGGCCCGGACATGTACAGGCTTAAGCAGTGGGACACGTCTGGCACTGCAGGATCTGAGTCCATGGTGGCGTAGTGTGTTACTTATGGTAGGCCTTGTTACATTGGTCCCAGCTCTCTGCAGTTCATTCACTAGGTCCCCCCGCGTGGTTCTGGGATTTTTGCTCACCGTTCTTGTGATCATTCTGACCCCACGGGGTGGGATTTTGCGTGGAGCACCAGATCGAGGGAGATTATCAGTGGTCTTGTATGTCTTCCATTTTCTAATTATTGCTCCCACAGTTGATTTCTTCACTCCAAGCTGGTTGGCTATTGCAGATTCAGTCTTCCCAGCCTGGTGCAGGGCTACAATTTTGTTTCTGGTGTCCTTTGACAGCTCTTTGGTCTTCACCATAGTGGAGTTTGGAGTCAGACTGTTTGAGGGTGTGCACAGGTGTCTTTTTATACTGATAACAAGTTTAAACAGGTGCCATTACTACAGGTAATGAGTGGAGGAAAGAGGAGACTCTTAAAGAAGAAGTTACAGGTCTGTGAGAGCCAGAAATCTTGATTGCTTGTTTCTGACCAAATACTTATTTTCCACCATAATATGCAAATAAAATGAAAAAAAAACAGACAATGTGATTTTCTGGATTTTTTTTTCTCAGTTTGTCTCCCATAGTTGAGGTCTACCTATGATGTAAATTACAGATGCCTCTCATCTTTTTAAGTGGTGGAACTTGCACTATTGCTGACTGACTAAATACTTTTTTTCCCCACTGTATATAATTATATAAAAATTGCCAAGTGGCAGTTAACAAATAGACAGCCTCAGAGTCAATGAAACTCAATCATCTCCAACCATAATGAAGCATGTCTCTATGTGGAAAAACCCATAATCACAGTGAAGAGCCAATACATTGAATACACATGGCAGCTTAATGTGAATACCTGACCTGTTAGTGGCAGCCGTTCCCCGACGCGCGTTTCACGTGAGCTTCTTCAATGGGGGGGTAAGTATATGTGAATATTGTTTAATGGTCTATTTATATTCATGTCACCTGTTACTTGGGCGGTCTGTAATGGCGCTTGCTTCACATCGCCAGTGATGTGACGTCAGAAGACTCAGCGTCCCACATGATCAACCCATAATTCCTCGGCCCGACGCATCAGGGCAAGGAGGAGGGAGGGCCACGTTTAGGACGCGTTGCCATAGTGACGCACTGACCGGCAATGATTACAAGCGCTCACCGCCGAGAGCTGAGGGAGGGAGATGGAAGAAAGAAGACAAGGATTGTATAAAAGAACACAGTGCTAAAGCGGGTTAGCCACAACAAGGGGAGTTCATTCCTTTACCATAAAAATATGAGCTTGTGTTTAATAAGTGTACAATGTGCATAAGTGCTACTGATGTAACTATAAGTGAAAATACTTCTCAGTCTAAGTAAAGTCAGATGTATTAATATTCAACTAAATAGTGTGAAATTGCAAAATCATGTGTGCATGATGTAACTGTGAATAAATAAAGTAAAATATTAATAAAAAATAATACACAAAAATACTGTGTTCTAATCTTGCGGTGCAGTAAACATAAATATTGTGACACCAAATTGTGCCAAAATAAATAAATTTAATGAAAAAAATTTTTTTACTCCCACATATTACAAAAATATATATCACCCCCATTGGTGACATGCTATCCAACATAGGGTCCCACAAAAAATATATATATGCAGCCAAAAAGAAAGGCAAAAAATCTCTAATACATGTGTATACATAGGTGTACATCTGCACACATGTATCTCCCTGAAAACTGGAGGAAAAATTTTTTCAGCTTTCTTTTTAAAAAAAAAGACTGAAAACTACTCTACAAGAATGTTACCCCATTGTTAGCACACTTTTCAAAAACAAGGTCCCACAATTCAATGTATAAAATCAAAAAATATTTTCTATATACAATCACATATCCCCCTGTAAAAACATGAGGGAGAAAAAAATTTTTGAGAAAAAAATTCCATATTTTCCTTCTTTCTCTTCTTCTTCCTTCATATAGGCGCCCTTAAAAAGAGTCCCTCAATACTCCGGACAAGACAGGTACGAATTTCTCCATACTAAAAAAACTTTTTTTTCATTAAATTTGTATGGCGCACTGACTATACTTGCCTACATGAGATGCAATATTGAAATGTCTAGTGATGAGCGAACGTGCTTGGATAAGGCGTTATCTCTGTTATATCTGAAACTGAACCTGTCAAAAACTGAACTCCCTGTGTTTCCTCCCTCTACTAATGTACCTATACCTGACATTGCCATTTCTGTGTGTGGCTCCACTATTACTCCCCAGCAACAGGCCCGCTGTCTTGGGGTCATACTTGATTCCGAGCTTTCCTTTGCCCCCCACATTCGATCACTGGCTCGGTCTTGTCATCTGCACCTCATAAACATCTCTAGAATTCGACCTTTTCTTACTTTTGAGTCTGCACATTTAATGAACAAATGGAAAATGTAAGTAATTCAAGCACACATCCCACACAGCCATCTTCCCAGAAGACAAATACTCCAATGTATAGGTATACACTGTGTTCCAAATTATTATGCAAATTATATTTTTCTCTGATTTTCCTAAATAGTCGGTACAAATGACAGTCAGTCTAATAAAAGTCATCACCTGTTAGAGTATACATCAAATTTTATTGAAGAAACCTCCCAATGATAACAGTATAATCTCCAAAATGAATAAAAACTCAAATTGCACTGTTCCAAATTATTATGCACAGTAGAATTTCTAAACATTTGATATGTTTTAAAGAACTGAAAATGCTCGTTTGTGGAATTTGCAGCATTAGGAGGTCACATTCACTGAACAAAAAGGATATTTTGGAGTTAAATAGCTTAACAGGCCAAGTTACATGTTAACATAGGAAGCCTTCTTTGATATCACCTTCACAATTCTTGCATCCATTGAACTTGTTAGTTTTTGGAGAGTTTCTGCTTGGATTTCTTTGCATGAAGTCAGAATAGCCTCCCAGAGTTGCTGTTTTGATGTGAACTGCCTCCCACCCTCATAGATCTTTTGCTTGATGATACTCCAAAGGTTCTCTATAGGGTTGAGGTCAGGGGAAGATGGTGGCCACACCATGAGTTTATCTCCTTTTATGCCCATAGCAGTCAATGACTCAGAGGTATTCTTTGCAGCATGAGATGGGGCATTGTCATGCATGAAGATGATTTTGCTCCTGAAGGCACATT